>NC_058084.1:382843768-383514767 GCF_014858855.1 Bufo gargarizans | reverse complement strand
TTCGCGAACATTTGTAGAAACTCACGTTCGCGAACGGAAAAATGTTATGTTCGCGACATCTGTATTTATTAGCTGTTGTGTGGTGAAGTGAGAAAATTACAGCCCTTTTTGGCATGTATTAGTGGCAACATTTTTTTTTTTGCCGTTCACAGCCGCAGTTATATGTTCTAAAGCCTTTTTTTGTTGTGTATTAGTGGGGAAAAAGAAAAAGGACTTACCGTTGTGTGGTGAAGTGAGAAAATGAAAGCACTTTTTGGCGTGTTTTAGTGGCAAAAAAAATTTATTTGCCGTTCACGGCCACAGTTATATGTTCTAAAGCCTTTTTTTGGCGTGTGTTAGTGGGGGGAGGGGGGCTTATTAGCTGTTGTGTGGTGGTGAAGTTCGAAAATTAAAACCCTTTTTGGCGTTTATTAGTGGGGAAAAAAAGGGGCTTATTAGCCGTTGTGTGGTGAAGTGAGAAAATTACAGACTTTTTTGGGGTGTATTAATTTCCTTTTTACTTCCTTATTTGATCTAACAGTTTGTCAGACAGAGAAGTGACAGATCCTGCACAGGGGAGGGGCACAGGCCTAAATGTTTCTGGTGCAGGCACAGGTCGCAGCTGAGTGTGGGGGCGTGGCAGCAGGGGTCACTTCAAGAGGCCCAGTGTCAGCTAGCGGTCATGTCTTGACCAGCAAACCAGAGGTTCTTGAATGGTTAACTCGATCTTTGACTTCGACGCAAGTGATTCAGACACCCCCAGCCAAGAGCTGGTGGGTTCATCAGAAACAACTCTTAGTTGGCATGGCCCGGGAGCAGGCCCTGTGCCCTCACCTGTTCTCAACCTGCCTCTGTCCTTTTCTGTTCCCTCAGCCAGAGGAGTACTGTATGCTGTGGGCTTAGCTCCATTATACAGCTAGGACGATCCACTAGAGGACAGTCAGCAACTACTGCCCAGCCAAGATCCGGAGGAGACATCCGCCAAAGACATCCGCCAATTCCTCTGGTAGGTGGGTAAGTAGTGATGAGGAGAGTGGAGTGGGAGCTGGTGTTGCGAGCGGTCAGGCTCCTGGCTCTAGACCGTTGAGGAGGACATCAGTGACATGCAGACAGTACTCGATGATGATGTAGCCGATCGCAATTGGGAGCCGGGTGACGAAGGGGCTTTGTCATTATCGGGAGAAGAGGGTGGCAGCTTGCGAGTGAGGCAGCGCTGGAGCCAGCAAGTTGGTAGCATGGCCGGGAGTCAGCAGGGTGGCAGCAGTGGGAGGTTGGGTGCCAAACGTGCCCAGGGTTGACCACCCGCTTTGCAGTAGCCTACCGGCCTGGAAAGTAGTGGTGCAGGGGTTCACAGAGGCAGTGGCGGTAGCAGTCAGTCAGTGCGGAGTGTTGGGTGTAAAATCACCTACGATGTGTCAATTTTTTGTTAAGCCGCCAGGAGATGTGAACATGTCCATTTGTTGAATCTGTGGGCAGAAGATAAGCGTGGCCAGGGTGACAATGTTGGCACCACGGCCCTGCGTCAACATATGCAGCGTCACCATAAAGTGCCGTGGGAGAACCGTGGCTCCAATGTGGTGATCCAACCTGCCGCAGCAACCACTGCATCACCATGGCACGCACCCGATTTCAGGCAGTCAAGGCTCCACCACCTCAGCCAAAGAAAGCTGTCTGTCGTTCCTATCACCTGCTGGTCTTGATGCTCCTGCTCCTCTTCCTCCTAGTCAGTCATATTATCAGCAATTAGAAACATAGAAACATAGAAACATAGAATGTGTCGGCAGATAAGAACCATTTGGCCCATCTAGTTTGCCCAATATATCTGAATCCTATGAATAGTCCCTGGCCCTATCTTATATGAAGGATAGCCTTATGCCTATCCCATGCATGCTTAAACTCCTTCACTGTATTTGCAGCTACCACTTCTGCAGGAAGGCTATTCCATGCATCCACTACTCTCTCAGTAAAGTAATACTTCCTTATATTACTTTTAAACCTTTGCCCCTCTAATTTAAAACTGTGTCCTCTTGTGGTAGTTTTTCTTCTTTTAAATATGCTCTCCTCCGTTACCGAGTTGATTCCCTTTATGTATTTAAAAGTTTCTATCATATCCCCTCTGTCTCTTCTTTCTTCCAAGCTATACATATTAAGGTCTTTTAACCTTTCCTGGTAAGTTTTATCCTGCAATCCATGTACTAGTTTAGTAGCTCTTCTCTGAACTCTCTCTAGAGTATCTATATCCTTCTGGAGATATGGCCTCCAGTACTGCGCACAATACTCCAAGTGAGGTCTCACCAGTGTTCTGTAGAGCGGCATAAGCACTTCACTCTTTCTACTGCTTATACCTCTCCCTATACATCCAAGCATTCTGCTGGCATTTCGTGCTGCTCTATTACATTGTCTTCCCACCTTTAAGACTTCTGAAATAATTACTCCTAAATCCCTTTCCTCAGATACTGAGGTCAGGACTGTGTCAAATATTCTATATTCTGCCCTTGGGTTTTTACGCCCCAGGTGCATTATCTTGCACTTATCCACATTAAATTTCAGTTGCCAGAGTTCTGACCATTCTTCTAGTTTTCCTAAATCCTTTTCCATTTGGCGTTTCCCTCCAGGAACATCAACCCTGTTACATATCTTTGTGTCATCAGCAAAAAGACAAACCTTACCATCGAGGCCTTTTGCAATATCACTTATGAAGATATTAAGCAAAATTGGTCCCAGTACAGATCCCTGTGGAACCCCACTGGTAACATGACCTTGTTTTGAATGTTCTCCATTGACTACAACCCTCTGTTGTCTGTCACTCAGCCACTGCCTAATCCACTCAACAATATGGGAGTCCATGCTCAATGACTGCAGTTTATTGATAAGTCTTCTATGTGGGACAGTGTCAAAAGCCTTACTAAAATCTAGATATGCGATGTCTACTGCACCTCCACCGTCTATTATTTTAGTCACCCAGTCAAAAAAAGAATATAAGATTTGTTTGACATGATCTCCCTGAAGTAAACCCATGTTGTTTTTCATCTTGCAATCCATGGGATTTTAGATGTTCCACAATCCTATCCTTTAATAGGGTTTCCATTAATTTGCCTACTATTGATGTCAGACTCACTGGTCTATAGTTGCTCGATTCCTCCCTACTACCTTTCTTGTGAATGGGCACGACATTTGCCAATTTCCAATCTTCCGGGACGACTCCTGTTACTAATGATTGGTTAAATAAATCTGTTAACGGTTTTGCCAGCTCACCACTAAGCTCTTTTAATAATTTTGGGTGTATCTCATCAGGCCCCTGTGACTTATTTGTCTTCACTTTAGACAGCAAACTTAGAACATCTTCCTCTGTAAAGACACATGCATCAAACGATTTATTAGTCATCCTTTCTAGTGGAGGTCCTTCTCCTTCTTTTTCTTTTGTAAAAACTGAACTGAAGTATTCATTAAGGCAGTCGGCTAGCCCTTTATTCTCTTCTACATACCTTCCGTCCTTTGTTTTTAATTTAGTTATTCCTTGTTTTAATTTCCTTTTTTCATTTATATATCTGAAGAATGTCTTATCCCCTTTTTTCATAGACTGAGCTAGTTTTTCTTCTGCCTGAGCTTTAGAAGTTCTTATAACTTGCTTGGCCTCTTTCTGCCTAATCTTGTAGATTTCCTTATCTTCATTGCTCAGTTTTTTTTTATAATTACAAAATGCTAGCTTTTTATTTTTAATGATTTGGGCCACTTCTGCTGAGTACCACAGTGGTCTCTTCCTTTTTTTGCTTTTACTGACAAGTCTAATGCAATTTTCTGTTGCCTTCAATAATGCACCTTTTAAGTAGTCCCATTTCTCCTGGACTCCATGTAATCCGTTCCAGTCTGATAAGGACTCATTTATGACTAATTTCATTTTTGAAAAGTCTGTTTTTCTAAAATCTAAAACTTTTGTTTTTGTGTGGTGGGACTCTTTCACAGTTCTTATATTAAACCACACTGACTGGTGATCACTAGATCCCAAGGTTTCGCCTACAATGACATCATATACCGAATCCCCATTTGTGAATACCAAATCCAAAATGGCCTCCCTCCGGGTTGGCTCCTCAACCATTTGTTGTAGGGATAACCCCAGTAAGGAGTTTAGAATATCTGTACTCCTGGTAGAACTTGCTATTTTGGTTTTCCAGTTTATATCTGGAAGATTGAAATCTCCCATAATGATAACTTCTCCTTTCATTGTCATTTTAGCTATTTCTTCAACTAGTAGATCATCTAGTTCTTTAACTTGACCAGGTGGTCTATATATCACACCTACACGAGTTACTGCATGATTAGCAAACTGCAACGTAACCCAAACTGACTCTATGTTGGCCTCACCAACTTGTATTAGGTTAGATTTAATGCTATCTTTCACATACAGGGCCACTCCTCCTCCTTTCTTGCCTTCTCTGTCTCTTCTGTATAAAGAGTACCCTGGTATGGTTATGTCCCAGTCATTTCTTTCATTAAACCATGTCTCCGTAACAGCCACTAAATCTACATTCTCAGATGCCATTATTGACCCAAGTTCATTGATTTTTTTACCTAAATTGCGAGCATTTGTAGACAGGACTCTGAGCTTATCATTTCTTAACCTCTGTGCTTCTGACCTGTTCTGGCATTGTTTCGGGGGGCAATTGGACTCTTTTATTTTCACTCTTTTGCCCCCCCCTTCCTAGTTTAAATACTCTTTCGCAAATTCTTGGAGTTGTTCACTAAGTACATTTGTTCCTTTGAGAGAAAGATGCAAACCATCTTTTTTGTACAGTTGCTATCATGAGAAACAAAGCCAAATCCTTGCTCTTGACACCATTTACCAAGCCATCTGTTGAACTCCTTTATGCGCCTCTGCCTATCATTCTGAACATTATGCACAGGCAGAACTTCAGAAAATGAAATGGTGGATGCAAAATCCTGTACGTCATTACCAAGTGTGATAAAAGATTTTTTCACCTCTGACACTTCATTGCAAGCCAGGTCATTTGTCCCTAGATGGACAAGAACATCCACGTCCCCTTCCTGCTTTGCTTGCTTAACAATATTAATAATACATCTTCTATCTCTTCTAGCAGTAGCCCCAGGGAGACATCTCACAAAACCATTTTCTTTAAGCTCCACACTTCTTATGATTGAATCTCCCAGCAACAGCTGCTTTCTTTGAGACTTCACTTTGTCTTTTTTGTCCTTGGCTGCAGTCTTGCATACATTAGACATAGGAGTCGATGGTTTCTCACCCTCTGTGCTTGAGTCCATATCCATGTTGTCCTTACATTCTGAGAGTGCAGCAAATGAATTATGGAGAACCACCGACTGTGGGACATGTCTTCTATCCACCACTCTAAGTCTTCCAGAACCTACAGTAACCCATCTGCCATTTCTGGGGGTCCTCTGTGGCAGTGGCATTGCAGCAGTCCTAGCTGGAGTTTGTTTAACAGATAATTTAAATATCTCAGATTTCAAAAATGCAATTTCCTGCTGCAGTAAGGAGAACTGTCTACAGATCTGACAGCATCCAAATCTCCAAAGAGTGGAACATGAAATAAATGCATAACAATTCCTGCACTGAACCAAGTCTGCCATTTTAAAGAGGAGAAAATAAAAATTTGTAAATTTAAATCAAACAAATCTTACCTTTTTTTGTATTGTTTTCACCTTCCAGCCTACCTCCTGACTATCTCCTGCAATATCTCTTCACTGTACTTAATGTAGTACTTGAAGCTAGTAGCTGCAGCTAATGAATTAGGCCAGCTAATGAGTCTGTCTCTACATATACACACACTCCTTCACAAGCTCCACCCCCAGCAACAAATGTAACACCTCAATGAGCTAGGCTCATTAGCAAACGCACAATAGCAAACACCTGACCAAATTCCTTACCTCTTCTCAAGCAATGTTCAGCAAAAGAAACACAGATGAGCCAGTTGCAAACTCCAAGCCAATCTCTTGCAGTATCTCTTCAATCTCTTCAGTCTCCTGCAATATCTCTTCACTGTACTTAATTTTAGTACTTGAAGCTAGTAGTTGCAGCTAATGAATTGATCACCGAAGCGATTGCCAAGAGACAACAGTATGCGTGCACTCATCTAACATCACAGAAGCTAAACGTGGTCCTGACCAAGTTGCTGGTGCTGCAGTCCCTCCCTTTCCAAGTGGTGGACTCTGCACCTTTCAGAGAACTGATGGCTTGTGCCGAGCCGAGGTGGAGAGTCCCAAGCCATCATTTTTTTTGCTAAAAAAGGCAGAACCAGCCCTGCACACATATGTAGAACAGAAGGTGGGCCAGTCCTTGAGCCTGTCGGTGTCTGCCAAAGTGCACGGCAGCACCGATGTGCGGAGCTGTACCTACAGTCAAGGACAATATATGTCCTTTACGGTCCACTGGGTTAATGTGGTCCCTGCCCAGCCAAACCAGCAACTTGGCCACCTCCACATTCTCACGCCTTTGGTCCTGCAAAAATATCTGCCTCTGTCTCCACATTCTCCACCTTGTCCTCAGCCTCTACTGCAGGGACAATTCAGTGCCCCATCAGCATACCACATGTGCAGGGCAAGGCGGTGTCACACTTGTCTTCACCTAGTTTGCCTGGGAGAACGGAGTCACACAGGGGAGGAACTGCTCCGCATCCTTCTTCAAGAAATCGAATCCTGGCTTTCTCCGTGACAACTCAAAATCGGAACCATGGTGATCGACAACGGGAAGAAAATAGTGTCGGCGCTGCATCAAGGAGGGCTGAGCCATGCGGCCTGCATGGCGCACATGTTTAATCTGGTTTCAAGCGTTTCCTGAAGTCTTCCACCCATCTGTAAGACATCCTAAAAATGGCCAGGAAACTTTGTAAGCACTTCAGCCACTAATACACAGAGAAGCACACCCTCCTTGAGCTACAGCGGCAGAACGGCATCCCCTAACATAGGCTGATATATGACGTTTCCACCCTTTGGAATTCCACCCTTTATATGTTGGACCGACTATACGAACAGAGAAAGGCCATAAACGATTTCTTGATGATACAGGCGGACAGGGTACTCCTGTAATATCCCAGAGTGGTATTACTACTTTTTGCACACCCCCACTATCTTCTATGGTTGATCCTGTGTCATCTTATGCATCTATTACTATGTCGTGCAAAAATGTGTATTTTCTATGTTTGCAAATGACTCTTTAAGTGTAATGTACCTGGTTTACCAGCAGATGGCGGCACCTGTGGCAGAGCTAGTTTACATAGAATGGAACTTGCCAACCCATTTTAGTCCTCTCTAGAGAGGGAGGATTCTACTTAGTGAAGGTTAGACTAGAGTACCCCCTGGAAGGGGAAGGTAGTGAGCAAGCCAGCAGAGCTGACCTTTAGCTCTTCTGGGCATAGAGGCCCAAGCTGCAAGCCTCACAAGCCAGGATAAGTTCCCTGGATAGAGAGAAAGATACAGATCAAGATGAAGACAGAGTCAGACTACAGAAAGTAAAGTTCAGCAGAAAGGAAAAGTTTATATTTAATCTGACAGCGCAGCAGAGCCAAAGAGGTTCAGATGTAGCAGAGTTAAATGTGTTTGCCTGCCAAAACTTATGCCAAAGCTTTCTGGTGACCAAGATAAAGCTGAAAGATTGTTCTCTGATGCAAGTTTATTCAAGTAAAGCTGTTTTCAACTTTAATACAAGTCTGGATTCAACTCATTTCCTCATCCTACAAATCCCTCAAGTATTCACTCTATTTGCACTGCTTCGGACAACAATGCCTGGGGTTCCAAGGTATCCAAGGTATCCAGGTAGGAGCACCGTGATACGTGACACAACACCTAGAGGGACACTATAGGCAACCCTTACACCACTCTGGCTTTCCTGCACCTAGGTCGCATTTCATAGAGGGCCCTAGGGGGAGGCATCCGTTGCATCAAGTGGCATCTACGTACAGAATTACGTGTGTGCCCCTATACTGCAAGGACTATAAAGCATCTACTTTAGTGCCTGTAAAACCCCCTACAAGAGAATTTACTCACTGCTGGAGAGTGTGAATCTGCTGCGATTGCAACACTGTGGCAAAGCAAGGGTTAATTTGGACCTCCTATAGTTAAAGGAAGAAAGGAAGACACCCACCCAGCAGAGGTGAGGGAACCAAAGAGCCCACCTTCATAGAGGAACCAATTTATAGCAGAAGGAACTAAAGTGCTTAGTACAAGTTCCCAGGAGAACAAAGAAGAAGTGAAGCGGTGGCCATCTTGGAAAATGGAAAATACTGTTCTTTTTGCCCTTGATCCTGAGAAGCAATGTCCAGAGGTCTGAGTGAGTACTGCTGGGGAAAATAACCTTGCTAAAGACTGTGTTACTCTAAGTGGTGATAACTTTAAAACGCTTTGACTTATCCAGGCCATTCTGAGATTGTTTTTTCATCACATATTTTACTTCATGACACTGGTAAAATGGAGTAAAAAAATAAAATATATTTTTTATTTATAAAAAAATATTAAAAAATTCCAAGTTTTAATTTCTCTACTTCTATAATACATAGTAATACCTAGAAAAATAGTTATTACTTTACATTCCCCATATGCCTACTTCATGTAAGGATCATTTTGAGAACGACATTTTATTTTTGGGGGACGTTACAAGGCTTAGAAGTTTAGAAGTAAATCTTGAAATTTCTCAGAAATTTCAAAAAACAACTTTTTAAGGACCAGTTCAGGGCTGAAGTCACTTTGTGAGGCTTACATAATAGAAACCACCCAAAAATGACCCCATTCTAGAAACTACACCCCTCATGGTATTCAAAACTGATTTTACAAACGTTGTTAACCCTTTAGGTGTTCCACAAGAATTAATGGTAAATAGAGATACAATTTCAAAATTTCACTTTTTTGGCAGATTTTCCTTTTAATTTTTTTTTTCCATTTACAAAGCAAGGGTTAACAGCAAAACCAAACAAAACTCAATATTTATGTTTAAGTTTTGATTCTGTAGTTTACAGAAACACCCCATATGTGGTCGTAAACCGCTGTACGAGTGGAAAGGAATGCCATACGGTTTTTGGAAGGCAGATTTTTCTGGACTGTTTTTTTGACACCATGTCCCATTTGAAGCCCCCCCCCCCCCTGATGAACCCCTAGAGTATAAACTCCAAAAAAGTGACCCCATTTTAGAAACTATGGGATAGGGTGGAAGTTTTGTTGGTACTAGTTTAGGGTACATATGATTTTTGGTTGCTCTCTATTACACTTTTTGTGAGGCAAGAGAACAAGAAATATCTGTTTTGGCCCAGTTTTTATTTTTTATTATTTACAACATTCATATGACAGGTTAGGTCATGTGGTATTTTTATAGAGCAGGTTATTACGGACGCGGCGATACCTAATATGTATACAATTTTTTATTTATGTAAGTTTTACACAATGATTTCATTTTCAAAACAAAAAAAATAATGTTTTAGTGTCTCCATAGTCTGAGAGCCATAGTTTTTTCAGTTTTTGGGCGATTATCTTAGGTAGGGTCTAATTTTTTGTGGGATGAAATGACAGTTTGATTGGCATTTTTGGGTGCATATGACTTTTTTATCGCTTGCTATTACACTTTTTGTGATGCAAGATAACAAAAAAAGGCTTTTTTTACACCGTTTTTATTTTTTTACGGTGTTCACCTGAGGGGTTAGGTCATGTGATATTTTTATAGAGTAACTTATTATGGACGCAGCGATACCTAATATGTATACTTTTTTTATTTATGTAAGGCTACTTTCACACTAGCGTTCGTCGGTCCGCTCGTGAGCTCCGTTTGAAGGAGCTCACGAGCGGACCCGAACGCAGCCGTCCAGCCCTGATGCTGTCTGAATGGAGCGGATCCGCTCAGACTGCATCAGTCTGGCGGCGTTCAGCCTCCGCTCCGCTCGCCTCCGCATGGACAGGCGGACAGCTGAACGCTGCTTGCAGCGTTCGGGTGTCCGCCTGGCCGTGCGGAGGCGTGCGGATCCGTCCAGACTTACAATGTAAGTCAATGGGGACGGATCCGTTTGAAGATGCCACAATATGGCTCAATCTTCAGGCGGATCCGTCCCCCATTGACTTTACATTGAAAGTCTGGACGGATCCGTACGAGGCTATTTTCACACTTAGCTGTTATATGCTAAAATAATGCAGACGGATCCGTACTGAACGGAGCCTCCGTCTGCATTATTATGATCGGATCCGTTCAGAACGGATCCAATCGAACGCTAGTGTGAAAGTAGCCTAAGTTTTACACAATGATTTCATTTTTTAAACCAAAAAAATAATGTTTTAGTGTTTCCATAGTCTGAGAGCCATAGTTTTTTCAGTTTTTGGGCGATTATCTTTGGTAGGATATGATTTTTGCGGGATGAAATGACGGTTTGATTGGCACTATTTTGGGGTGCATATGACTTTTTGATCACTTGCCATTACACTTTTTGTGATGGTAAGATGACAAAAATTGCTTTTTTACACCGTTTTTATTTTTTGTTTTTTACGGTGTTCACCTGAGGGGTTACGTCATGTGATATTTTTATAGAGTAACTTATTATGAACGCGGCGATACCTAATATGTATACTTTTTATTTATTTATGTAAGTTTTACACAATAATATCATATTTTTTTAAACAAAAAAAATCATGTTTTAGTGTCTCCATATTCTGAGAGCCATAGTTTTTTCAGTTTTTGGGCCATTATCTTGGGTAGGGTATTATTTTTGCGGGATGAGATGAAGGTTTGATTGGCACTATTTTGGGGTGCATATGACTTTTTAATTGCTTGCTATTACACTTTTTGTGATGTAAGGTGACAAAAAATGGTTTATTTAGCACAGTTTATTTTTTATTTTTTACAGTGTTTACATCTGAGGGGTTAGGTCATGTGATATTTTTATAGAGCCATTGTGGAAGCGCTCATTTCCATATTCATCTGTATTGCCTTCCTCAGGACAGCGATACAGATGAATGGAGCAGGGGAGAGGCGTCTCCCTTGCCCATTCCTCTGATAGGCTACAGGCACTAGGCCTGTAGCCTATCAGAGGCCGGTGCAGGCGGAGCAATGACGTCATCGCGCGTGCCGCCCGAGCCGTACAGCGCGGGACACAGTCCGGAAGAGGCCTGCATAGCATTGCTAACAGCAGCATGGAGGTAAGTATATGAGTTTACTGTTTTTATTATTTAATTTTATACTATACTGTGGCAAGAAGGGGGGTGGGGCCCCTATATACTGGCACAATATAGGGGGGGGTCAGCACTATGGAGAAGAGGGGAAGCACTATGGGGCCATTTATACTGGCACAATATGGGGGGGCACTATGGGGCCCTATATACTGGCACAATATGGGGGGGCACTATGCAGGAGAGGTGAAGCACTATGGGGCCCTATATACTGGCACAATATGGGGGGGCACTATGGATAAGAGGGGAAGGACTATGGGGCCCTATATATTGGCATAATACGGGGGCACTATGGAGAAGAGGGGAAGCACTATGGGGCCCTATATATTGGCACAATACATGGGCACTATGGAGAAGAGGGGAAGGAGCACTATGGGGGCATCTACTGGGGGCCCTATATACTGGCATGCATTATAGGTGGGAACTATGGAGAAGTAGGGGACAAGAGCACTCTGAGGTCATTATATAGGGGCATTTAATACTGGCACCCATTTTGATGCCACTATGGGGAAGGGAGGAAAGGAGCATTAAGGGGGTATCTATGTGGGGCAGTCTATAGGGGCATTTTATAGTGTCACATTATGGAGGGCACTATGGAGACGGGGAAGGAGCACTATGGGGGCATCTTCTGGGGGGGGCTATATAGGAGTATTTTATACTGGTACAAATTATAAGGTCACTATGGGCACCTAAGCTCAACTAGTGGCACTAAGTGTTTTTTGTAGTGGCACACAGTACGGGTCATTGGAACACATGAGGGCACTCTGGGGACATTGGCTCTACTGGGGGCACTAAGAGGAGGTATTTTCTTTTTTTACTGCCACACAACGGGGCATTTTTTGTACTGGTGCACATTATAAGGGGGGGGTTCTACTCTCACACATTATAAAGAGAATTAATACTATCGGGGCATTATGGTGGGCTTTATTACAACTGGGGGACTATGGGAGCATCATTACTTGTGGGACACAATTACTGTTGGGGCACTGTAGGAGCACTATTACTACTAAATGCACTCTGGCAAATAAATAATTACTATTGTTGGGACTTTGGGAGCACCATTACTTTGGGGGCACCCTGGCACAGCATCAGCTTAGCACAGTTCTTTTTGCAGTATAGTTTTGGGGAGCACAGCTTCTCAGTATTGGGGGTGCATGATGGGATGTTAATTGGAGGATGATGGAAAAGTAGGAAACTAAGATGTCTGTCAAACTCTGCCGAGATGTGAGATGGCTGAAAGAAATTATCACGGTAGTCTGGTCTGTATGGAGAAGATGAAGAAAGAGAACATCTACATGAGAGGAGACGTCACTGGACATAAGAGGTATGGGGCGCTGTATTAGGCTACTTTCACATCTGCGTTAGTGATCCTGGCAGGCTGTTCCAGCTGAGAATTCACTGGATCCGGCATTGCTGGATGTAGACAGAATGCCCGTCAGCCCCATTAACTATAATGGGGTACGGCAGAGATCCGGCCACAATCTGGGAAAAATGCAGAGAATCAGCGGGACATAAACCGCTGCATGCTGTGCTTTGTGTCAAGTCGATTCCTCTCATTTTCTGCTGGATTAGGTGGCCGGATCGTACTAAGACCCCTAATGTCACCTGGGGACCCCCAAAGAAGCTTGTGTGTTGGCTGAAGACTTCCTATCTTACTGGTGGCTGGCCCTGCCTCTCAATTGTGCTTTCGGTTTTGGCTCCGCCCCTAGACTCCAAGGGGGTGGGGCCTATTGGGGGTCATGTGATTGGGCAGCTCAGTCAAAAATGCCCGGGCCTATTTTTTGTCCCAGTTCGGCCCTGACTGCCACTACAGAAATCTCTGGGCTTACTACTACTGCTGCTGTACAGCCTGAGCCCAACAAACAGGAGCACTACCCTGAGGTGTGCGAGGTTAAGGAGGAATCCACTGATACTGCTCCATGCACTCCAGAACCAACTCCAATTCTAGAGGGTCCATCCTCTATTGCTGTCCGGAGAATCTGTCACCTACCAGGAAAAGGCTAAGGCTCACAGAGGATTCTCCAAAATAGGTTGATCCTGCAGTTCAAAGTTCTTCCACAGAAGGCCACCAGGAGATCGCAGATGAAGCTTCTGCTGGAGTTACAGCTGCAGAGAGCACCAGAGCTAGCAGTCACAGTGATGAGGATGTCACTCAGCTTAAAGAAGGACTTTTGCACCATCAAGTTTGGGACCCAGGAGGAAGACTTCCAACCAGGGCAGTACATAGAATTCACTGGGCCCCATAGCAAGAATCTAAATTGGGCCCCCATGCCCCTTTATAGCCCCTCCCACTACCCATTCCAGGCCTCTCCCTTTGTTCCATGAACTATTCTTGCTGCTGCGTTTTATAATTTATGCCATCAGGGCCGGAGTGGGATTACAAAACAGTCCTGGCACACAAAGCTATAATAGATGCAGTGTGTACAGGTATATAGAGCAGTGTACTGTTATGTGACGTATGAGGTATAATACATGCAGTGTGTACAGGTATTTAGTATATTCTGTAGTGTACTGATATGTGAGGTACAGGGTATAATATATGCAGTGTGTACAGGTATATAGTATATACAGCAGTGTAATATGTGAGGTACAAGGTATAATGGATGCAGTTTGTACAGATATATTGTATATACAGTGTGGGGATTCGCTTTGGTAGGCAGGGTAAGCGGACGCAGTACAGAGGCAAAAAACAAGGTTCAAATCAAAGTTCAGTGTTTATTCACACATAGCAAGAAAACAAGCCAAAAGAAAGTGTTCAGTTTTGGTGCCTGTTCACACCACACAAAGTTCACAGTGCAAAAAGACGTCACCTGGTCAGCAGATGATTTTCACCCAGAGTCCGCAGCAGTCTTTAGTGGCCTGTTTCCCCAGCCTATGGCTCACACAAACAGATGCCTCAGTGTCTCAAACCACAGACTCCTCAGCTCCTCTGTCATGGAGGATAATTCACCCCTGAACATGCTGGCTGGGTTTTTTATATTCCAGCCAAAACCCGGCCTGGAACCGTGGGGAACAGCCACCCACCCTGCTCTTTGGCTGCTCCCAATAAGAACCGGCCCGGATTGGCTTTACAGCCATTCTAACAGTTGAAGTGTCAGATTGCACTACAGACCTGACACTTCAGGAAAAAAAACCCGGTTCTTACCTCACCGAGGCCAGGAACCTCGGTGACACGTATCTTCCGTCAAAGACGGCTCCTTGTTCCTTCTTACATACCTCCCCCCTTTGTTCAACCCTGAGGGGGTGAACACTTGCCAGACAGTGTACGCGGGATAGGGCATCCGCGTTTCCCTGTAACCTGCCTGCCCTGTGTTCCACGGAAAACTTAAAATTTTGCAAAGATAAGAACCACCTGGTGACCCGAGCATTCCTCTCTTTGGCCTGGCTCATCCATTTCAAAGGGGAGTGGTCGGTCACCAGACGGAACCTTCTCCCCAAAAGGTAGTAGCGGAGAGACTCGAGTGCCCACTTGATGGCCAGGCACTCTCTCTCCACTATACTGTACCTAGTCTCGGCTGGGGTGAGCTTCCGGCTGAGGAAAACAACGGGATGCTCCTCCCCGACAATATCTTGAGATAGTACAGCACCGAGACCTACCTCTGAGGCATCGGTCTGCACTATAAACTCCCTTTTGAAGTCGGGCGTCACCAAAACCGGGGACCCACACAGAGCCGACTTCAAAGCGGAGAAAGCCTTTTCCGCCTGCTCATTCCAGTGGACCGTCACTGACTTGCGCCCCTTCAAAAGGCCTGTCAATGGTGCGGCAACTGTAGCAAAATTGGGGACAAACCTCATATAGTACCCCACCATACCCAAGAACGACTTTACTTGCCGAGTAGAGACAGGTTGGGGCCAATTCCTAATTGCCTTAATTTTGTTCACCTGAGGTTTGATCACTCCGCGCCCAATGACATACCCCAGGTATTTGGTCTCTTCTAACCCTATCGAGCACTTGTTTGGGTTAGCAGTTAAGCCAGCCTTCCTAAGGGAGTCCACTACAGCCTGGACTTTAGGCAAGTGACTTTCCCAGTCGGTGCTATGGACAACGATATCGTCCAGGTACGCTGAAGCGTATCGACGATGTGGACGGAGTACAATATCCATTAACCTTTGAAACGTGGCGGGAGCGCCATGTAGACCAAAGGGTAATACCTTGTGCTGATACAGCCCCTCTGGCGTGACGAAAGCCGTTTTTTCTTTGGCAGCCTCAGCCTCCAACACAGAAAAATACCGGGCTTGGCCCAACTTTTCAATAAGCTCATCCACTCGGGGCATGGGATACGCGTCAAACTTGGACACCTCATTAAGTTTGCGGAAGTCATTACAAAACCGCAATGTCCCGTCTGGCTTGGGTATTAATACTATCGGACTGGCCCACTCACTTTTTGACTCCTCGATGACACCCAGCTGGAGCATTAGCTGCACTTCCTCTGTGATGGCTTGTCGCCTAGCCTCGGGTACCCGGTACGGTTTTAACCGGACTTTCGCCTGAGGCTCAGTGACAATGTCATGCCGGATTACGGACGTGCGTCCAGGGAGGTCTGAGAACACATCCGTATTCCGACTAATGAACTCCCTGGCTTCCTGAGCCTGTTTAGAGGAGAGGCTGTCAGCAATTTTCACTGTGACAGCCGCTTCCCCTGCTTCAGACTGAGGGGCCAAAACCGCTTCCCCTAGGAACCCTGGTCGTGGGCTGTCTTCCGTACAGGTTTCCCTTTCCTTCCACGGCTTGAGCAGATTCACATGGTACACCTGCTCTGGCTTTCGCCTCCCTGGCTGGTGTACTTTGTAATCTACTGGTCCAATTTTTTCTAGTACCTCGTAGGGCCCCTGCCACCTAGCTAGGAACTTACTATCTACCGTTGGTACCAGAACCAACACCCGATCACCCGGGTTAAAGTTTCGGACCCGAGCCTGCCGATTATAGACCCTACTCTGGGCTCGCTGCGCTGCCTCCATATGCTCCCTAACCAGAGGTAACACTGTTTCCATCCGTCCCTGCATCTGGGTGACATACTCAACTACACTTTTGTGCGGTGTGGTTTGTTGTTCCCACGCCTCTTTGGCGACGTCTAATAAACCACGAGGGTGTCTGCCGTATAGTAGTTCGAAGGGCGAGAACCCAGTAGAGGCCTGGGGCACTTCTCGCACTGCGAACATGAGATAGGGCAGAAGAAGGTCCCAGTCCCTCCCATCCTTAGACACCACTCTTTTCAGCATATTTTTTAACGTCTGGTTAAACCTCTCTACCAGGCCATCCGTTTGCGGATGATACACGGATGTCCGTAACTGTTTTATTTGGAGCAACTTACAGAGTTCCCTCATGACCTTGGACATAAATGGGGTCCCTTGGTCAGTTAGAACCTCCTTAGGCAGACCCACTCTAGAAAACATTTCCATTAACTCCTTAGCTATGAGTTTGGCTGACGTATGACGCAGTGGCACCGCCTCCGGGTACCGCGTGGCATAGTCGAGGATGACCAGGATGTGCTGGTGCCCTCTAGCTGACTTCGGTACTGGGCCTACAAGATCCATAGCGATCCGCTCAAAGGGAACCTCAATAATCGGGAGAGGGACCAGAGGACTACGGAAATGTGGCTGGGGGCTGGTTATCTGGCCGGTTGGGCAAGACTTGCAAAACTCTTCTACCTCTCTGAACACACTGGGCCAGTAAAACCGCTGTAAAATCCGGTCCTGCGTTTTCTGCTGGCCCAGGTGTCCCCCAAGAACATGTTGGTGGGCTAATTTCAACACGAGCTTGCGATATGCCTGGGGCACCACCAGCTGTTCAATATTTTCACCCCGTAGTTTATTTACCCGGTACAGCATCTCCTGTTGAACCACAAAACGGGGGAACATAGATTCGGCCCCCGGTTGTTGCGGCTCACCCTCAACTACTACCACATTTTCCCAGGCTCGAGATAGAGTCGGATCCTGGTGTTGTGCTGTACCGAAATTATCCCTAGAGACATTGAGGTCTGCCAGCTCAGGACCCGTCGGCAAATCCTCTACGTCTCCCACCATCACACTTAACGGGGTTGTCTCCCCCTCTTCCACCGAAGTGGCGGTCACCCCTACTGCTGGTCCTTCTGACTCAGGTTCCCAAGGTTCTGGCCTCCCCCCTGAGTCAGGCCACTCTGCTAGGGGTAAATCTGTCTCCCGGATAACTTTCGTATCCGGCCAGAGTGCCGGGAACCCGGGGAAGTCTCTCCCAATGATCAATTCATATGGTAGCTTTGTGGCGACGGCCACCTCATGCATCCACCTGCCGGCCACCATTGACAGAGAGACCAGGGCGGTGGGATACTCCTTTAAGTCCCCATGTATGCAAACAACACCGACTCTTCGGCCAGTATACTCAGCCGGCCGCACCAGGGCAGCTCTTACCAGGGACACCAGGCTCCCTGAATCCAGCAGAGCCACCGCCACAGTGCCCCCCACTTCCACCTGGCACAGGTGGCTATTGTCCATAGTCTCTGAAGTTCCTGTGGCACACAACATCCTGGCATATAATGAGTGGCGGAAGCCATAGTTGGTGTCCATGGGTTCCCCCCGATGGGGACAGTCCGCCCTTATGTGTCCAGGCTCCTGACAACGCCAGCAGACCACCGGGTTTGGGTCGGCAGGGGGTACATCCCGGGCGGGTCTAGCTGGCACCGGCCGCCGGGTCTGGGGTGGAGTTTTCCGGGGTTTGACTGGCCCCCTCCCAAAAGAACCCCCCTGTAGATTTCTGGTGGCCTCATAGCGCTCCACCAGGTCGACCATCTCCAGGGCATTATTCGGAGACACCTGGCCGATCCAGTGCTGGAGAGGGTATGGCAAAGCCCTCCAAAACACATCCGCCAACAGCCGATCCAACATAGCAGTGGGAGTCAACAGGTCCGGCTGCAGCCATTTTTGCAAACGGTGCAGCAGATCATAATATTGTGGTCTAGCGGGTTCAGCCGGGTTAAATTCCCACTGATGCACCCTCTGGGCCCGGACCAATACATTCACCCCGAGTCTCGCCAGGATCTCACCTTTTACTGTCGGGTAGTCGGCCGCCTGATCATCGGGGAGATCAAACAATACTTGCTGGGGACCGGACGCCAGGAACGGAGCAACGACCTCAGCCCACTGGTCTCGGGGTAACTTTTCCCTCACGGCCACTTTTTCGAAGACCGCCAGATAGGTCTCGACGTCATCCGAGGGGGTCATCTTCGGAATCGCCGCGCGGACAGCTTTCCGGGCATCGTGGACATTCTGGGACGCTCCTGACGCCTGCAACGCCATCACATGTTGCAATAGCAGCTGGTTCGTTTCTTGTTGCTGCTTGTTAGCCTCCCGCTGCTGCAAGTTAGCCTCCACGAGGGCCTTCACGACCGCCTCCATTTTGTCAGGGGATACGGGTCGTAACCTTGCCGGCTTAATGTAGGACATGCACTTGTGCCCGGATAAACAAAAACTTTTCGGCCTTCAGGCCTGCCTCACTGCGTTTGCCTGCATCCGACACCAACTGTGGGGATTCGCTTTGGTAGGCAGGGTAAGCGGACGCAGTACAGAGGCAAAAAACAAGGTTCAAATCAAAGTTCAGTGTTTATTCACACATAGCAAGAAAACAAGCCAAAAGAAAGTGTTCAGTTTTGGTGCCTGTTCACACCACACAAAGTTCACAGTGCAAAAAGACGTCACCTGGTCAGCAGATGATTTTCACCCAGAGTCCGCAGCAGTCTTTAGTGGCCTGTTTCCCCAGCCTATGGCTCACACAAACAGATGCCTCAGTGTCTCAAACCACAGACTCCTCAGCTCCTCTGTCATGGAGGATAATTCACCCCTGAACATGCTGGCTGGGTTTTTTATATTCCAGCCAAAACCCGGCCTGGAACCGTGGGGAACAGCCACCCACCCTGCTCTTTGGCTGCTCCCAATAAGAACCGGCCCGGATTGGCTTTACAGCCATTCTAACAGTTGAAGTGTCAGATTGCACTACAGACCTGACACTTCAGGAAAAAAAAACCGGTTCTTACCTCACCGAGGCCAGGAACCTCGGTGACACGTATCTTCCGTCAAAGACGGCTCCTTGTTCCTTCTTACAACAGGTACTGACATATGAGGTACGAGGTACTGTATAATAGATGCACTGTGTACAGGTATATAGTAAATACAGCAGTGTATTGACAGTTCGTACCTCACATATCAGTACACTTCTGTATATACAATATATCTGTACACACTGCATATATTATACCTCATACCTCACATATCAGTACACTGCTATATATACTATATATCTGTACACACTGCATATATTATACCTCATACCTCACATATCAGTACACTGCTGTATATACTATATATCTGTACATATTGCATCTATAATACTGTGTAATATATGCAGTGTGTATACATATGTATATATATATATATATATATATATATACATATACACATACAGAGCAGTGTATTGATAAGAGACATACAAGGTATAATACTGTAGATGCATTGTTTACACAAATATGTGGTCAGTTATATATTATGGTCCCTGTGTGTGTGAGGTAACATAGTAACATAGTACATGAGGCCGAAAAAAATACATTTGTCCATCCAATTCGGCCTGTCATCCTGCAAGTTGATCCAGAGGAAGGCAAAAAAAAAAAAACCCTGTGAGGTAAAAGCCAATTTCTCCCACTTTATGGGAATTAAAAGTTCCTTCCCGACTCCAATCAGGCAATCAGAATAACTCCCTGGATCAACGACCCCTCTCTAGAAGCTATAGCCTGTAATATTATTACGCTTCAGAAATACATCCAGGCCCCTCTTGAATTCCTGTATTGTACTCACCATCACCACCTCCTCAGGCAGAGAGTTCCATAGTCTCACTGCTCTTACTACATGAGGTAGTGGTCACTGTAACTGTCTGAAGTATTATACATGAGTGAGCAATGAGTAAAAACAGGGCGGGGGGGGGGGGGGGGGGTAAATGACGAAATGTGGAGGACCTCCACTTACCACTCCATTCCAGTCCAGTCTGTATGGATCAATGCAGAGCTGATTGTGAACTTTTGGTGCAGTTCCTTTGCTATATTCTGCAGGATCTGTGATGTTGAAGATGATGTCATCACAGGTCCTGGCAGATGCACTGTTCTAACCTGGGAACTACACTTTACATTGTGCAGTTCCCTTACAGGACATGTGATGACATCATCAAAGGTCATCAAGGGCCCCATAACAGCTGTGTGGTCTGCCTATATGGTAGGTACGCCACTGCTTCCAACCCCTCCTGTAAGTGACCTCATGTTGTGAGGAAAACTACCGACTGTGAGAATTACCTACTACCTTATGTGGATTACAAATATTGCCTCATTTGGATTACAAACAATGACATTGCTGTTCCCTTTGATTACAAAGGACTTTGTTGCACTTAAGTTACAGTTTGGTGCCCTTTACCTTCAAGAATGGACTATAATTGCCGCATGCCAGGGCTCCCTAAGGATTATGCAGGCGTAAGCATACTAGTGATAAGGTGCAAAGGATAGTAGTACTCACGGTTTAGTTGTCCCTTGGGGCTGGCAGTGCAGTGAATGGGAAGACAGCACAAAATCCTCCGGGGCACTCTCGGTTGCAGGGAACACCAGCCAGATGTTGGTTGAGGTGCCCTTGATGGTAATTGGTGTAAGGTGCTTTTGCGGCTGGGTCCCTGGTTCGTGACGCCAGCACAGTTAGGTGCAAATGTTGAGAGTAGTAGTAGTAAAAACAAGGAGTCGGTTGTTGTAAACCAGTTGAACATTTACTGAAGAATCACTAGTCTCTGGACAGTTGGTACAGTTCATCACTGGAAAGCGTTTGGCATAGCATAAGTAATAATTACTTGACTTGTAATCCTATTATCAGGAAATGGCAGTTGTCAATGGAGGGATTATTCTAATGCTGATACTTTACAGGCAAGGATCCCAGTGGTAATCCTAAGTTCACTCTTTACAGCACTCTGGCACTAAAGATGCTGAAATATATATACAGTTGCAAGAAAAAGTATGTGAACCCTTTGGAATGATATGGATTTCTGCACAAATTGGTCATAAAATATTATCACAACAATAGACAATCACAGTCTGCTTAAGCTAATAACACACAAATAATTAAATGTTACCATGTCATTAGTCTAGGGGTTCACATACTTTTTCCACCTGCACTGTGAATGTTTACATGGTGTGTTCAATAAAAACATGGTAACATTTAATTCTTTGTGTGTTATTAGTTTAAGCAGACTGTGATTGTCTATTGTTGTGACTTAGATGAAGATCAGATCACATTTTATGACCAATTTGTGCAGAAATCCATATAATTCCAAAGGGTTCACATACTTTTTCTTGCAACTGTAGTTACTATGAGCTATCCTTTAAGGGTGATCTCCCTTGTGGCAGGCAAACACATCTGCTTCATTATTTGCAGGATACTCTTACAAATAGGTTTTTCCACTATTACCCGGAAGGCTTGTGTAGTGGATAAGGACTGTTATGGCCTTAATCATCCAGTTGTGTCCAGGCACTCGGAAAGCTACTCCTGGTCACTTGTGCTAATGAGGTCCATAAGCTTAAAGGGAACCTGTCACCGGGATTTTGTATATAGAGCTGAGGACATGGGTTGCTAGATGGCCGCTAGCACATCCGCAATATCTAGTCCCCATAGCTCTGTGTGCTTTTATTGTGTAAAAAAAAAACGATTTGAAACATATGCAAATTAACCTGAGATGAGCCCTGTCCCTGACTCATCTCAGGGACAGGACTCGTCTCAGGTTAATTTGCATATGTATCAAATCGTTTTTTTTTACACAATAAAAGTACACAGCTCTATACACAAAATCCCACGGAACAGGTTCCCTTTAAGTTTAGCTGTTACACTCGCTAGGCTCTCTGCATCTTGGTGTATAGACTCACTGTCTGGTGCTTGTCTTCTGTAGATATCTTCTCTAGGCTTGATCAGGGCTCAGAGGAAAGTGAAGCAGCTACATGGTGACTTTGGCCTGTCTCCTTCCATTGACTTGCTTCTTCCTCCTCCAGCTTCCTTCTCTTCATTCTCTACACTACTCCGCTCTAAGCTAGACGCACCCCACTATATATATATTATGTGGTGCCAGCACCACCTAGGGGCGAATGGGTGTAAATGACATTGCCAGCCAAATAATAGAGAATACCATACATTGCAATTCAATACATATATATATATTCAGATATTTGAAGTGTCCCATTTACACACATATGCTGCATAATGTGCTTTTTCTATTGCACTACTCTTTCATATTAAAAGTGTGCCTTATTGATTTGCACTACCTTTTGAATTTTCAGCAACGTTACAAGTCTTTTGCCATTGCGTGTATTCTCTTTCAGGTACAACAATGTGATTATATGCATTTTGTAAGAATTATGGTCTTTTGCACTTTATTCAGGTCACCAGATAGTAAGCACGTTATGTATTGCTTAGTCATTATGGACTGCCTCTGAGGATGGCTGGCACGTCACAAGCAGATCTAACATTGCTGTTGCTTATTATGGACTGCCTCTGAGGACATTAAAATACTAATGGTTCCTGAGTGACATAGCCTATTGCTACACCAGAGAAACCAAGTGGTAAAGTCCCAAGCAGATCTAAGATTGTATAGGGTAAACCGCTGCTATTATGTATGGAGAGATTGGAGTGTTTAGTCTCATCCTCCTAGTGTATACGTTTGAGAGCCTTGTGTTGAGCCAAGGTTATTTGAGTCCTAAGGCTTAGAATGCTGTCTTAAGGAGAATTTGTGTAGCTACCTATTCAGTCATCAAGGTGACAAAGCGTAAAGCAGTATAAAGCCTTGGTGCTTAGAAGGGAATACAGGATGAAGCCACCCTTCTGTTAGCGGGCGTATCAAAGAATGTGGGGGGATTACAGTACATGACACCCCCCACGCTCCATATGTGACTATGGCCAAGTCAGGGAGTATTGAGTGCTTAGTGCAGTGTGAGAACTTTAAGCAAGTAGAAGTATTTGGTTGGTTCGCTGTGAGGGGTAAAACTGTTTAAAGGCACCCTATTCAGTCAAGTTCCAGAGCTAGCCGTCTTATATGTTAGCTTGTCAGTGTATTTTTCATGCAGCATTTTATATTGGTTCAAGGTACCCGAAGAGCATATATAGGTATTTTATATGTACCCTAAGCACAAGCTGAGGGCGGCTTGGTTCTTAAGTGCCGGTGAATGTAATACCCCAGAGTGGTATTACTTTTTGCACAACCTCACTATCTCCTATGGTTGATCCTGTGTCATCTTATGCATCTATTACTATGTTCTACAAAAATGTTTATTTTCTATGTTTGTAAATGACTGTTTAAGTGTAATGTGCCTGGTTCACCAGCAGATGGCGGCGCCTATGGTAGAGCTAGTTTACATAGAATGGAACTTGTCTATTCATTCTAGCCCTCTCTAGAGAGGGAGTTCTAGTTAGTGAAGGTCAGACTAGAGTACCCCCTGGAAGGTCATGTGCAAGCCAGATGAGCTGACCTTCAGTTCTTCTGGACATAGAAGCCCGAGCTGCAAGCCTCGCAAGCCAGGAGAAGTTCCCTGGATAAAGATACAGATTAAGATAAATAGTCAGAAAACATAAAGTAAAGTTCAGCAGAAAGGAAAATTCTCTATTTAATGTGACAGCACAGCAGAGCCAAAGAGGTTCATATGTAGCAGAGCCAGATGTGTTTGCCTACCAAAACTTATGCTAAAGTTTGCTGGTGACCAAGATAAAGTTGGAAGATTGTTCTCTGATGCAAGTTTATTCAAGTAAAGCTGTTGTCAACTTGAATACAAGTCTGGATTCAACTCATTTCCTCATCCTACAAATCCCTCAACTATTCACTCTATTTGCACTGCCTCGGACGATAACCCCTGGGGTTCCAAGGTATCCAGGTAGGAGCACCGTGACACATGCCACAACACCTAGAGGGACACTATAGGCAACTCTTACACCACTCTGGCTTTCCTGCACCTGGGTTGCATTTCATAGAGGGCCCTAGGGGGAGGCGTCCATTGCACTCCCCTGTGCAACTTCGATGCTAGCCAGTGGCAGCTCATGCTGGTAAATCTGGTTGGTCAGGGGACTGGAGATGTGGCGCCTACATCTCACGGCCACATGAGCCCTGTGGGTGCTGAACTGGAAAAGGAGGAGGACATTGGAGCACAAGCAATGTGTAGCGAAATGGGTGGTTTTTCTACACAGGAGAGGAGGAGCGGGAGCAGGCAGAGCAGCTACAGGGCGATGAGGAAGACGAGGCAGAGGACCCAGACACACCGTGGTAGAATGCAGTGGAGATGGAGGCAGAAAGTCTCTCCAAGTCACTTGCACAAATGCCCCAATGCATGCTCACTTGCTTGCATAGTAACAGCCGAATTGTCACCATTAGGCAGAGAGATGACTTCTGGCTCTCCACCTTGTTGGACCATCGCTACCGGTCCAAAATGGGGGCCTTTTTTTACACTCGCTGAGAGGGAGGACAAACTGAACTACTATAGAGACATCCTATGTAGTCAGTTGACCACTGCCTATCTGCACCATTGTCCATCCTCTAGCAGGTCTGACCGCGTTCTGTGCTCTCGTTCCACTGCCATTGCTGCTGTGGTGGGGTGGGGGTGGGGGGGGGGGGGTGGTAGGAGAAGTACCAGCTCCATTAGAAGCAGCTTGTGTCTAGAGTCGAAGATGAGCAGCTTTCTTAACCCACCTATTGAAGAAACTACTCACCAGCAGCTATACCTGGAGCAGAACCTGAACCAGCAGGTGGTGGCATACTTGGATAGCACCCTGTCACGCCACATTGAAGATTCCTGGACTACTGGGCAGCCAACTGGATTTGTGGCTGCAACTGGCCGAGTTTGCCCTGGAAAAGCTGTCCTGCCCAGCTAGTAGTGTGGCATCAGAGCGAGTGTTTAGTGCGGAGGAGGCCATAGATACCCCAAGGAGAACTCGCCTATCCACCCAAAATGTGGAGAGACTGACCCTTGTCAAGATGAATGAGGCGTGGATCAGCTAGGATTTCCACCCACCAATGGACTGACCCTTGTCAAGATGAATGAGGCGTGGATCAGCCAGGATTTCCACCCACCAATGCCTGATGCATCAGATTAGATCATCCATGCTGTCTCACCCAAACCTTGATGAAAGAAACCTGTTTCTTCTGGCTACCTGCCTCATATACTATTCTGATGCTGCCACCCGCCTGATGCCACACATCTGATGCCAAGTGCTCCTTCTCACACACATCAACATCAGTGGGTACTGTTATTGCCACCCCCTCCCCACTCTGTCACCGGGTCACTCTGTGGTCTCCTCATTCTGCTGCCACCTCACCAATCAGGTCTCCTCATACTGCTGCTGCCACCTCCTTACTCTGTCATTGTGCCACTCTGTGGCCTTCTCATGCTGCTGCCACCTCCACACTATGTCACCTTGTCACTCTGTGGTTTCCTCATGCTGCTGCTAAATCAACACTATGTCACTGGGCCACTCTGGCCTGCTCATGCTGCTGCTGCCACCTCCACACCATGTCACCTTGGCTGCCAGCCTGTGGCCTTATGATGCTGCTAATTCAAGACTATGTCACTTGGTCTTTCTGTGGCCTCCTCATACTGCTGCCACCTCCACACTATGTCACCTTGCCACTCTGTGGTCTCCTCATGCTGTTGCCAACTCACAACTCTGTCTCTGGGCCACATCCTGCTGCTGCTGCCACCTCCACACTATGTCACCTTGCCACTTCGTAGTCTCCTCATGCTGCTGCTAACTCAACACTATGTCAGTAGGCCACTCTATAGCTCTCTCATGCTGCTGCTGCCACTTCCATCCTATGTCACCTTGCCACTCTGTGGTCTCCTCATGCTGCTGCTGCCATCTCCACACTATATCACCTTGCCACTCTGTGGCCTCCTCATGCTGCTGCTAAATCAACACTATGTCACTGGGCCACTCTGTGGCTTCCTCATGCTGCTGCTGCCACCTTCACACCATGTCACCTTGCCAGTCTGTGGCCTCCTTATGCTGCTGCTAACTCAACACTATGTCAGTAGGCCACTCTATGGTCTCCTCATGCTGCTGCCAACTCACAACTCTGTCTCTGGGCCACTCTGTAGTCTCCTCATGCTGTTGCCCCCTCCACAATCTGTCATTGGGCTACTCTGTGGCCTCCTAATGCTGCTGCTAACTCAACACTATGTCAGTAGGCCACTCTGTAGCCTCCTCATGCTGCTGCTAACTCAAAACGATGTCACTGGGCCACTCTGTGGCCTCCTCATGCTGCTGCCACCTCCACACTATGTCACTTTGCCACTCTGTGGCCTCCTCATGCTGCTGCTAAATCGACACTATGTGACTGGGCCACTCTGTGGCCTCCTCATACTGCTGCTGCCATCTCCACACCATGTCACCTTGCCAGTGTGTGGCCTCCTCATGCTGCTGCTAACTCAACACTATGTCACTGGGCCACTCTGTGGCCTCCTCATGCTGCTGCCACCTCCACACTATGTCACTTTGCCACTCTGTGGCCTTCTCATGCTGCTGCTAAATCAACACTATGTCACTGTGCTACTCAGTGGCTTCCTCATGCTGCTGCCACCTCAACACTATGTAAATAGGCCACTCTGTGGTCTCCTCATGCTGCTGCTGCTGCCACCTCCCCACTATGTCACTGGGCCACTCCGTGGTCTCCTCATGCTGCTGCTACGTCAACACTATGTCATTGGGCCACTCTGAGGACTTCTCAAGATGTTCTCCCACCCTCCCCACTCCATGACTGGGCCACTATTTTGCCTTTTTGGCCTGGTTGACATCATCATTTATTTGACCCTTCTTCTGATCTGTCAGAAGGAAGGAAAAATTAGACGCACAATGGATCCTGTCTGTGTAGTAGCTGTAAGGTATCATCAGAATTGGCTTATGATTTGGTAGCCAAATTGGTAGTTACAGACACAAATTGATCTACAAAGAACCTGTCAGATCAAACCACGTGTTGGCGGTCTCACTGATCTCCTGGCACCTGTCACAGGAATGTCCGTGACAACGACGGTGTAAAAGGAGTGCACTCTTTCACGCTACAGTAGGATCTTGGGCCTCTGCACGGTTCTTTATACCTAGCGCTAACATTGACTTGTAAAGCTGAGTTCACACTTGAGTTATTTGGTTAGTTTTGGCCCCATAACTGCCCAAATAAGTGAAGTGTGCAGTGATTCTAAGGCCTCTTTCACATGGGCGAGTTTTCCGCGTAGGTGCAATGCGTGAAGTGAACGCATTGCACCCGCACTGAATCCAGACCCATTCATTTCTATGGATTTTCACGCATGGTTGCTAGGTGACGATCGGGATAGGGATCCGATCGTTATTATTTTCCCTTATAACATGGTTATAAGGGAAAATTTTTGCATTCTTAATACAGAATGCTAAATAAATTAGGGATGGAGGGGTTAAAAAATAAATAAAATTAAACTCACCTCATTCACTTGTTCACGCAGCCCGGCTCATCTTCTTTCTTCTTATTTGAGGACCTGGGAGGAAAAGGACCTTTGGTGATGTCACTGTGCTCATCACATGACCCATCACCATGGTGGTGGACCATGTTATGAGCGCAGTGACGTCACCAAAGGTCCTTTTCCTCCAGGTCATCAAAGGAGAAGACAGAAGAGAAGCCGGGCAGCGCAAACAAGGTGAGTTTATTTTATTTTATTTTTTTAACCCCTCCATCCCTAATTTACTTAGCATTCTGTATTAAGAATGCTTTTTTTCCCCTTATAACCATGTTATAAGGGAAAATAATAAATCTACAGAACACATAACCCAAACCCGAACTTCTGTGAAGAAGTTCGGGTTCGGGTCTGGGTACCAAACATGCTGATTTTTCTCACTCGCGTGCAAAACACATTAAAACGCTTTGCACTTGCGTGGAAAAATCGTGCCTTTTCCCGCGACGCACCCACATCCTATCTGGACCTCACACTCGACGCCCGTGTGAAAGAGGCCTAAGAGTGACGCCTGTCATGTGCGTGTAACACTGACTCACAGTATTGTTTCAGTACCACAGCAGACTCCCTATGCGTGTTACTGCAAGACACAGTGTTCTACACCACTATACAGGTTCTCTGCAGCCAGGAAATAGCCGTTTTTTAACGCCATTTGCCGTGAATAAATTCGAATCGAATTGAATCTTTTCGGAAAATTTGGTGAACCGGCCGAATCAATTTTTTTTTAAATTCGCTCATGTCTAGTAACAATCCAAATTACTCCACACCCAAAGGCTCTGATTGTGTTTTCCACTGTTCGTTAAAGGTAGTTTGAGCAAGTATTTTTTAGGCCCCTTTCACATGAGTGAGTTTTCCGCGCGGGTGCAATGCATGATGTGAACGCATAGCACCCGCACTGAATCCTGACCCATTCATTTCAATGGGTCTTTGTACAGGAGCGTTTTTTTTTTCACGCATCAGTTGTGCGTTGCGTGAAAAATGCAGCATGTTCTATATTCTGTGCTTTTCACGCAGCCCTGGTCCCAAAGAAGTGAATGGGGCTTCAGTGAAAAATGCATTGCATCCGCAATTAAGTGTGGATGCAATGCATTTTTCACTTATGGTTGCTAAGAGATGTTTGTAAACCATCCGTTTTTTATCACGCGTGTGAAAAACGCATCAAAGCGCACTGCACCTGCATGGAAAAAACTGAATGCAATCGCAGAAAAAACTGACTGAACTTGCTTGCAAAATGGTGCGAGTTTCACTGAACGCACCCTGAACGCATCCGGAACCAATCCGTCACGTTCGTGTGAAAGAGGCCTTACTCTGAAAAAATCTATTCAACTTTAATATTATACTCTACAGTGAGATATTAGGTAAAAGACGAGACTTACACATTAATAGTGGAACCCTTTAAAGAATTATTGCCAGCTAAAGCATTGATGGCATATCTACTATATCTACAGGCATTCAACCACGCTAAATGAGTAAATACAAGTCCATAAATTTAAAAATGTATAGGGCCAGATTTATCATTAGCTCAAGTCAGAATAATGGAGTGAAAAAGTCGCAAATTTTTGCGCAATCGCTTAAACTGCGCAAAAATTTGCGACTTTTTTCTGCTCTGCACTATGCTCGCCAGTTTTCTGAAAGTGGGCGTGTTTTCTTATGTAAATGAATCTCTAGACAGATTTACTATTGTGACTATTTAAAAAGTCGCAAAAAAGTCGCAAAAAAGTCGCAATTTCACTCCAGTGAGGACCATGCTTATCTTATGAGACTTTTTAATAGAACATGCGACTTTTTAAAAAAACGTGCGACTTTTTTGTAAAGATGTGCGACTTTTGTAAAGCTGCTTACTGACGGATAAACTGCTACCGTCAAACCACATTTATTACAGTCTTAGGCCTCATGCACACGACCGTTGTGTGCATCCGTGGCCGTTGTGCCGTTTTCCGTTTTTTTTCGCGGACCCATTGACTTTCAATGGGTCCGTGGAAAAATCGGAAAATGCACCGTTTTGCAGCCGAGGCCGTGATCCGTGTATCCTGTCCGTCAAAAAAATATGACCTGTCCTATTTTTTTGACGGACAACGGTTCACGGACCCATTCAAGTCAATGGGTCCGTGAAAGAACACGGATGCACACAAGATTGGCATCCGTGTCCGTGATCCGTGGTCGTAGGTTGCTTTCATACAGACGGATCCGAAGATCCGTCTGCATAAAAGCTTTTTCTGATCTAAGTTTTCACTTCGTGAAAACTCATTTCCGACAGTATATTCTAACACAGAAGCGTTCCCATGGTGATGGGGACGCTTCTAGTTAGAATACACTGCAAACTTGGTACAAGACTGCCCCCTGCTGCCTGGCATCACCCGATCTCTTACAGGGGGATATGATAGCACAATTAACCTCTTCAGGTGCGGCACCTAAAGGGGTTAATTGTACTATCATATTCTCCTGTAAGAGATCAGGGCTGCCAGGCAGCAGGGGGCAGACCCCCCCTCCCCAGTTTGAATATCGTTGGTGGCACAGTGTGCGCCCACCATCGCCCCCCCTTCCTCCCTCTATAGTTAAAAATCGTTGGTGGCACAGTGTGCACCCACCATCGGCCCCCCCCCTCTCTCTATAGTAGTAACAACCATTGGTGGCAGTGTGCGGCCTCCCATCTGCCCCCCCCGATCATTGGTGGCAGCGGAGTTCCGATCGGAGTCCCAGTTTAATCGCTGGGGCTCCGATCGGTAACCATGGCAACCAGGAAGCTACTGCATCCCTGGTTGCCATGGTTACTTAGCAATAGTACAATTGTAGAAGATTCATACTTACCTGCTTGCTGCTGCTATGTCTGTGACCGGCCGGGAGCTCCTCCTATTGGTAGAGGGGGGAAGGGGGGGGCGATGGTGGGCACACACTGTGCCACCAACGATTTTTAACTATAGAGGGAGGAAGGGGGGGGCGATGGTGGGCACACACTGTGCCACCAACGATTTTTAACTATAGAGGGAGGAAGGGGGGGGGCGATGGTGGGCGCACACTGTGCCACCAACGATATTCAAACTGGGGAGGGGGGGTCTGCCCCCTGCTGCCTGACAGCCCTGATCTCTTACAGGAGAATATGATAGTACAATTAACCCCTTTAGGTGCCGCACCTGAAGAGGTTAATTGTGCTATCATATCCCCCTGTAAGAGATCGGGTGGTGCCAGGCAGCAGGGGGCAGTCTTGTACCAAGTTTGCAGTGTATTCTAACCTGAAGCGTCCCCATCACCATGGGAACGCCTCTGTGTTAGAATATACTGTCGGAAATGAGTTTCACGATGTAGCTCATATCCGACAGTATATTCTAACGTAGAGGCGTTCCCATGGTGATGGTGACGCTTCAAGTTATGTTCGGGTGTCCGCCTGGCCGTGCGGAGGCAAGCGGATCCGTCCAGACTTATAATGTAAGTCAATGGGGACGGATCCGTTTGAAGATGACACACTGTGGCTCAATTTTCAAACGGATCCGTCCCCCATTGACTTTCAATGTAAAGTCTGGACGGATCCGTCTGAGGCTACTTTCACACTTAGAAATGTTTTAACAATATAATGCAGACGGATCCGCTCTGAACGGAGCCACCGTCTGCATTATGAACACAAGTGTGAAAGTAAAGGGACTCCTGACTTTACATTGAAAGTCAATGGGGACGGATCCGTTTGCAATTGCACCATATTGTGTCAACTTCAAACGGATCCGTCCCCATTGACTTGCATTGTAATTCAGGACGGATCCGTTTGGCTCCGCACGGCCAGGCGGACGCCAAAACGACTTTTTTTTCATGTCCGTGGATCCTCCAAAAATCAAGGAAGACCCACGGACGAAAAAACGGTCACGGATCACGGACCCACGGACCCTGTTTTTGCGGACCGTGAAAAAAAACTGTCGTGTGCATGAGGCCTTAAAGGGACGATTATAAATCTGACTTGGCTAAAACTGACTTTAGCCATATGTTTTTTTTTTTTTTTTTTTTCTTTCATTTTTTATTGGGAAAACTACAAAACATTTACAATAGAAAAGGTTTTTACAATCTCTCAATTCTTAGTGACCCAACTAATTATATATAAATATAAATATAAATATATTCAACTCATCTTTTCATAACGTTTAGAAAACCCACCCCTCCCTCCCCCCCAATTTGTGGTGCGTCAAAGTAGGACCCCTATATATAATACAACTTGACCTCAGCTAATCAGTCCTCCAACCACTCCATATCCTACTCCACTGGTATTCAATTTCCCTCCGTCTATATATTATTTTCTCATAGTTCTTTACCTTATCAATTAAGTTTGTCCATGTATTTATGTCTGGAGTGGATCGGGCAAACCAGGTCCGACTGATCAAAACTCTAGCCAACATCAGTATTCTACTCAGGAAGATCTTTTGATACTTATGATTTTTTAGTTTGGAAAGATCATTAAGAACAAATACTTGTGGTTCAAAAGGAATTCTAATTTTTAGTTTACACATAATACAATTATTGATACCATTCCAGTAATTTATAAGTTCTGGACAGGTCCATATCATATGGAGAAAGTCTGCTCCTACAGTGTCACATTTGGGACAGTTGGACGTGTCTCTTAACCCGCATTTATTCATCCATAGGGGAGTAATATATAATCTATGACAAATACAGAATTGTATTAGAACATGGTTAAAGTTCTGGGATAATAAAGATAAATTCCCAAAAATATTCTCCCACCCTTCTCCCTGTAAATTCGGACAATCCACCTCCCAAAGTTTTTGTCCTGGTGAGTGTATATCACTAAACCGTGCCTTAACTAATAACTTATATATATTTGAAATTTTTATTCTAGAAAGTGTACCCCCTACCCAATCATTCAGAAAGGATAAATTATCTATATCCAACAGCCGCTTATCATCCAAGCTAGATAATACAGATCGCAATTGAAAATACCTAAACCATGAGAGATTTTTTATATTATGTGTCATTTCTATATAGGGTTTAATTTCTCTATTTTTAACTACCTGTGAAATATATAAAATTTTGTTCTTCTGCCAAAATTTGTCGGCTGCAATTTCATCCAGCCTTTGTAAATATAAATTATGCCAAAGAGGCGTAAATGTGAATGAACCCTTAACCTTCAACCATGTCCTAATTGTAGCCCACAATTAGCCATATGTTAAAGTGGAGTAAGCTGTCAGAGTCATGATAAATCTGGCCCATTATCTTTATTAAATATGATCATGGTATAAACATGATTCAAAAATTATTACATATTACATATTAATAAAAGTTCATATAAATGAGCATATTGTGGATATATCCAATAACAGCACCTATATTCAATATTAATATGACTCTAACATAGGATGGAACATCAATGGTGAACACCTTTAAAGGGGAGTGGGAGCATATGACAGGTTTTCAGTAGCTCCCACTCCCCTGTAAAGGTGTTCACCATTGATGTTCCATCCTATGTTAGAGTCATATTAATATTGAATATAGGTGCTGTTATTGGATATATCCACAATATGCTCATTTATATGAACTTTTATTAATATGTAATATGTAATAATTTTTGAATCATGTTTATACCATGATCATATTTAATAAAGATTATACATTTTTTAATTTATGGGACTTGTATTTACTCATTTAGCGTGGTTGAAATCTATATTTTTGAGTAGCCCAGTAACAGGCATTGTTACAAAATTTGACCTAATTGGTGATTTAATTATATCTACAGGCAGTAAACGAATGGAGAAAGTGCACTGCACACTCCATTCACTGGTATTTGGGTTAGGCTTGTTTCACACTGTAGGTTGAGACTTCCCGCAGGCTGTTTCGGCATAAAATGCTGTGAATCAGACGGACAAAAAGGTATTTGTCCTTACGATTCTCTGCATATTTGCCAGGTTGCAGTTGAATCTCCGCTGGACCCCATTATAGTCAATGGGGCTGGACGGCATGTCGGATCTGGCAGGCTGTTCCCGACCAGAACAGAAACTGCCAAGCAAGTGTGGGAGACCCTCATTCTCCATATTCATAAGGGATCCAGAGGTGGAACGTTTATGGAAAATTCTGTGGATATACCATAATTGTCCGACTTGGGAATACTGTTTTAAAGGGAATATGCCATCTGTAAATGATTTAAACTGTAAACTTGTTTAAATCAAGTTTTTATGTTAAACATATTTTTTTAGAATTTTTTATGATTTTCTGTTAATTTGTCATGTCACTATCTGCAGTGGTGCTTAGAAATTGACAGAACATTCTATATTTCTGCATAAATTTGACCAAAAACTACACCAGAATTTCACAAAAGTCCTAAAAGTAGATAAAGGTAACCAAATCAAACAAATAAGTCAAAAATATTAGACTTAGGCCTCTTTCACACGGGCATCGTGTTTTTTGCCCGGATAAGATGCGGGTGCGTTGCAGGAAAATGCACGATTTTTCAGCGCGAGTGCAAAACATTGTAATGCGTTTTGCACGCACGGGAGAAAAATCGGCATGTTTGGTACCCGAACTTCTTCACAGAAGTTCGGGTTTGAGTTAGGTGTTGTGTAGATTGTATTATTTTCCCTTATAACATGGCTATAAGGGAAAATAATGGCATTCTTAATACAGAATTCATAGTACAATAAGGCTGGAGGGGTTAAAAAAATAATAATAATAATTTAACTCACCTTAATTCACTTGATCGCGCAGCCGGCATCTCTTCTGTCTTCTTCTTTGCTGTGCACAGGAATAGGATCTTTGATGACATCACTGTGCTCATCACATGGTCCAATCACATGGTTCATCACCATGGTGAGGGACCATGTGATTGGATCATGTGATGTGACTTCACCACAGGTCCTTAGCCGGCAGCTCAACATTACAGAAGAAGACAAAGATCTGCAACTACGCGATCAAGTGAACTAGTGAGTTAATTTATTTTTATTTTTAACCCCTCCATCACTATTGTCCTATGCATTCTGTATTTAGAATGCTATTATTTTCCCTTATAACCATGTTATAAGGGAAAATAATAACGATCGGATCCCCAGCCCAATCGTCACCTAGCAACCATGCGTGAAAAATCGCTCATGCCCACAAATGTAAGGGCTCCTTGCCCCTATTGTGGACCACAAATAGCCAATCCGCACTGCACGGCATCGCCGAACTCTTTTACTTGAATGAGTTTGCTATCCGCAAGATACAGAAAAAGAAAGAACAGGTATTATCTTTTGTGGTTGCAGAGACAGGGACCCGAAAGCCCATGGAAGCACTTCATGGTGTTTCCGTGGGCTTACGATCCGTGCCTTCACTCAGCAAAAGATAGGACATATCTTGTGTTTGGCCGTATCTTGATTATCGAGGACCCATTCAAGTCAATGGGTCCACATCCGCAGCACGTACTGCACATGGCCAGTGTCCGTATATTGAAGACCCGCCGTTTGCGGTCCACAATACGGGCAGGAGCCCTAAAACAAATTTAGTAATCTATCATGTCCACATACAAGGTATTAATCGAAAATCTATGGGGACCACATGGATACTTAAATTGATTTTACGTGAATCTCCTATTCACCAATAGTCCAGTATACTGGATAATCCGGCAACACAGTATAAGAAATACACACTTTTATTAATTTTTAGGAATAATAAGCTATATATTGTATTGGTACCCTGGACGTATGTAAGGTTTTCAGCAACTTTCTGTTAATTAGTGTCCTCTCAAAGCCAGTATGAGCAGGTACTGTCTATCTGGACAAAGGAACATTAACATATCAAAGGCAGCAAATAGTTGTCAACTGCCTGAGAAATGTGTGATAGTTGTCCTGTAGATGGTACAGTGGATGTTGGGGAAAGAAAATGCTGGACATTCCAGCTACTTCTATCAATCTTAACCAGAGTTAACCAGAAAGTGCTAGAAAATCATAGGAAGCAACCAATCAGATGTGTCCAGGCCATGTTCTAGAAGATTCTAGAACTGGCTGTTAATCATATAAAAGGCCAGAGTGTGAGACCCAAAGGAAGACGGGGACTGGACAGCAAGGAAGGACGGGGACTGGACAGCAAGGAAGGGAGAGAGCAGAAAAGAAGAAAGCATAGACAGAGAAGGAGGACATAGAAGCTAGAAGGGGTGACAAAAAGGACTGATTGAGAGACCTAGACAGACCCATGCATGGCAATTTCTGTAAGAGTAAGAGTAATTTAATTGTTTAGTTACCAAATGGTCTTGGGGGTATCTTTATATTGTAATTTTGTATTTTAGTTTAAGCAATTATTACTATTATTGTGTACAAGTCTCTCTGTACATGATATATATTTATTTTTTTCCCTTTATGCTTCCATATTTACTCATCGATAATAATAATTGTAATTACATTTCCTCACTGTACAATATGCGCATTTTATAATTTCACTCTTGTGTCTCATTTATTATACCCAACTTAAAGAGTCAGACCCAGTAAGTGGGTACAATATATTTAGATATATAATAATTACTTATAACAGGATGCAGAACTTTGAGAATTTTCATGTTTTTTATTACAAAATTATAAATGTATTATCCAGTACCAAGATCTAGTGATAGTGTTTGCTCAATATCTCTGTTGTAATAAGAACTATTCCATTGTCATATGAAAACAAAGTACTTTGCAACAGGAACATTCAGGACTCAAAACACTCAATTTGTATTGTTTTCTTAGTGCTCATAAAAGTACAGTCTATTCCCTAACATCAAAAGTGCGGAACAATTTTTTTTAATACCATTTACAACAGAGAAGGATCCTAGTAATTAGTGTTGAGCGAATCAAAGTGAAACAAATTCAATTTGATCCTAATTTCAGGAAAACTTTGATTCGCCATGAATTCGAATTTCCTTGTGCTTTGTGGTAACAAATCGTTTATTTTTTATTATTTTTTTCAATGGAAGATACACGTTTTACAAGGTGAAAGTAGAAAGCCCGGGCGGGAATGCGATATGATCCATAATGCCAATCAGCAGATAGCTATCCGCTGTGATGTCACAGCCCTATAAAAAGCCTAATCTCACCCGGTCTCCTCCATTTTACTGTGAACTGAGCATAGGGAGAGACATGACAAGTGCTAGGGAAAGTGTTTTAGCAATCTTTCAATTGTAGAATATTGGATAGGGACAGTGTAGGGAGATCGTAAGGAGAGTTTTCATACACTGTAGGGAGAGCATAGGGAGACTGCAGGGACAATGCAGGGACAGTGCAGGATGAGTGTAATCGCCCTGTGCATCTTGTTCTACTGCTGTGCCATTCATTTTAAATTTTTTCAGTTATACATAGGCTGACTGTGCATCAGATTTAGTCTCAACAGATAGTCTAATATATACAGTACAGATCAAAAGTTTGGACACACCTTCTCATTCAAAGAGTTTTCTTTATTTTCATGACTATGAAAATTGTAGATTCACACTGAAGGCATCAAAACTATGAATTAACACAAGTGGAATTAAAAAGTGTGAAACAACTGAAAATATGTCATATTCTAGGTTCTTCAAAGTAGCCACCTTTTGCTTTGATTACTGCTTTGCACACTCTTGGCATTCTCTTGATGAGCTTTAAGAGGTAGTCACCTGAAATGGTTTTCACTTCACAGGTGTGCCGTCAGGTTTATTACGTGGGATTTCTTGCCTTATAAATGGGGTTGGGACCATAAGTTGCGTTGTGGAGAAGTCAGGTGGATACACAGCTGATAGTCCTACTGAATAGACTGTTAGAATTTGTATTATGACAAGAAAAAAGCAGCTAAGTAAAGAAAAACGAGTGGCCATCATTACTTAGAGAAATGAAAGTCAGTCAGTCCGAAAAATTGGGAAAACTTTGAAAGTGTCCCCAAGTGCAGTCACAAAAACAAGCACTACAAAGAAACTGGCTCACATGCGGACCGCCCCAGGAAAGGAAGACCAAGAGTCACCTCTGCTGCGGTGGATAAGTTCATCCGAGTCACCAGCCTCAGAAATCGCAGGTTAACAGCAGCTCAGATTAGAGACCAGGTCAATGCCACACAGAGTTCTAGCAGCAGACACATCTCTAGAACAACTGTTAAGAGGAGACTGTGTGAATCAGGCCTTCATGGTGGAATATCTGCTAGGAAACCACTGCTAAGGACAGGCAACAAGCAGAAGAGACTTGTTTGGGCTAAAGAACACAAGGAATGGACATTAGACAAGTGGAAATCTGTGCTTTGGTCTGATGAGTGCAAATTTGAGATCTTTGGTTCCAACCACCGTTTCTTTGTGCGACGCAGAAAAGGTGAACGGATGGACTCTACATGCCTGGTTCCCACCGTGAAACATGGAGGAGGAGGTGTGATGGTGTGGGGGTGCTTTGCTGGTGACACTGTTGGGGATTTATTCAAAATTGAAGGCATACTGAACCAGCATGGCTACCACAGCACCTTCTAGCGGCATGCTATTCCATCCGGTTTGCGTTTAGTTGGACCATCATTTATTTTTCAACAGGACAATGACCCCAAACACACCTCCAGGCTGTGTAAGGGCTATTTGACCATGAAGGAGAGTGATGGGGTGCTGCTACCGGACCTGAACCCAATCAAGATGGTTTGGGGTGAGCTGGACTGCAGAGTGAAGGCAAAAGGGCCAACAAGTGCTAAGCATCTCTTGGAACTCCTTCAAGACTGTTGGAAGACCATTTCAGGTGACTACCTCTTGAAGCTCATCAAGAGAATGCCAAGAGTGTGCAAAGCAGTAATCAAAGCAAAAGGTGGCTACTTTGAAGAACCTAGAATATGACATATTTTCAGTTGTTTCACACTTTTTATTATATATATAATTCCACATGTGTTAATTCATAGTTTTGATGCCTTCAGTGTGAATCTACAATTTTCATAGTCATGAAAATAAAGAAAAGTCTTTGAATGAGAAGGTGTGTCCAAACTTTTGGTCTGTACTATAGGTGTGTTTACCTAGTTCATCTGCTGCCCCATTAATAATTAATCTTTTCAGTTATCAGATTTACTGGGCATCAGACTCATTTTCAACAGGTGGTGTAATATATAGGCACATTTTTCTAGTCTATCTGCTTCACCATTCATACTTCATCTGTTACATTACTGATTCAGTTACTGTACACTATAGCCAACAGAGAGTTACCTGGGTCCTCCAAAGGAATGGGCAGTGGCAAAAGTGTTGCTGTAGCTGGCACAAGTAGCAGCAGGGAAAGGGGGGTAGCAGAAGCAGCAACAGGCCAGTCATCCAGCGGTCGTGTTTTGACTAACAATGCAGCTGTACTGAATGGTTGACTTGCTCTTTAACATCCTCTCAGGTGACAAAAGATACACACAGCCAGGAATCGGTGGGTTCCTCTGACACCTCACTTAGTTGGCATGGCCCTGGAACAACTTCTGTGCCCTCAAGTATCCTGCAACTGCCTCTTTCTTTTGCTGCTCCTTCTGCTCAGGAAATAATACATGCTGCCAGCTCTGCTCCGCTTTTCAGCAAGGACGAGCTAAGTAAGAACAGTCAGCAGCTACAGGCCAGCACATACAGTGGGATGCAAAAGTTTGGGCAACCTTGTTAATCGTCATGATTTTCCTGTATAAATCGTTGGTTTTTACGATAAAAAATGTCAGTTAAATATATCATATAGGAGACACACACAGTGATATTTGAGAAGTGAAATGAAGTGTGCTATAACTGTTTAAACTAAATTAGGCAGGTGCATAAATTTGGGCACCACAAAAAATAAATGAAATCAATATTTAGTAGATCGTCCTTTTTCAGAAATTACAGCCTCTAAACGCTTCCTGTAGGTTCCAATGAGAGTCTGGATTCTGGTTGAAGGTATTTTGGACCATTCCTCTTTACAAAACATCTTTAGTTCATTCAGGTTTGATGGCTTCCGAGCATGGACAGCTCTCTTTAAGTCACACCACAGATTTTCAATTATATTCAGGTCTGGGGACTGAGATGGCCATTCCAGAACGTTGTACTTGTTCCTCTGCATAAATGCCTTAGTGGATTTTGAGCAGTGTTTAGGGTCGTTGTCTTGTGAAAAGATCCAGCCCCGGCGCAACTTCAGCTTTGTCACTGATTCCTGGACATTGGTCTCCAGAATCTGCTGATACTGAGTGGAGTCCATGCGTCCCTCAACTTTGACAAGATTCCCAGTCCCTGCACTGGCCAGCCCCACAGCATGATGGAACCACCACCATATTTTACTGTAGGTAGCAGGTGTTTTTCTTGGAATGCTGTGTTCTTTTTCCTCCATGAATAACGCCCCTTGTTATGGCCAAATAACTAAATTTTAGTTTCATCAGTCCACAGCACCTTATTCTAAAATGAAGCTGGCTTGTCCAAATGTGCTTTAGTCCACCTCAAGCGGCACTTTTTGTGCTGTGGGCGGAGAAAAGGTTTCCTCTGCATCACTCTCGCATACAGCATCTCCTTGTGTAAAGTGCGCCGAATGGTTGAACGATGCACAGTGACTCCATCTGCAGCAAGATGATGTTGTAGGTCTTTGGTGCTGGTTTGTGGGTTGACTCTGACTGTTCTTACCATTTCTTCTGTCTATCTGAGATGTTTCTTGGTCTACCACTTTGAGCCTTAACTTGAACTGAGCCTGTCGTCTTCCATTTCCTCAAAATGTTCCTAACTGTGGAAACAGACAGCTGAAATCTCTGAGACAGCTTTCTGTATCCTTCCCCTAAACCATGATGGGGAACAATCTTTGTCTTCAGGTCATTTGAGAGTTGTTTTGAGACCCCCATGTTGCTACTCTTCAGAGAAAATTAAAAGAGGAGGGAAACTTACAATTGACCCCCTTAAATACTCTTTCTCATAATTGGATTCCCCTGTGTATGTAGGTCAGGGGTCACTGAGCTTACCAAGCCAATTTGAGTTCCAATAATTAGTTCTAAAGGTTTTGGAATCAATAAAATGACAACAGTGCCCAAATTTATGCACCTGCCTAATTTTGTTTAAACAATTATAGCACACTTTCTGTAAATCCAATAAACTTAATTTCACTTCTCAAATATCACTGTGTGGGTCTCCTATATGATATATTTAACTGACATTTTTTATCGTAACAACCAACGATTTATACAGGAAAATCATGACGATTAACAAGGTTGCCCAAACTTTCGCATCCCACTGTACTTGGAGGAGAGGTCCGCTGTGTCCTCCCTTAGGAGTGCAACTAGCGATAATGACAGTTGGTTGGGAGCATTTGTTGCAAGTGGTGACTGGTGAGGGTGGCATAAGTGAACAGACATTAGTAGATGATGATGATGTAGCTGATCTCACGTGGGACCCAGGTGAAGAGTGGGCATCATCATCAGGGGGTGAAGGTGTCTTTAGGCCCATAAGACAGCTGCAGGGTGGCAGCATGTCACACATATATATTTTTTTTAGTTGTTTTTGCAGGTTTATGTGTGTGTTTTTAAGGCAGAAAACACCAGCACTGCATGTTGCATGGAAGTTTATGGAAAATATAAAATTTAAGACAAAAAGCCATTTTTTTTTGTAGTGGTATTTTTGACGCTTGGGGTGTCTTTTCCGGGGTCAATCCCATTTTTTTTAAATCACAGCATTCCCTGGGTCTGGTGTTTTTTTTCCTAATTACCTGGTATTTTTGTCCTGCTTTTTTCAAAATGGCAATTATGCATGATATTTTTTGTATTTTCGTCAGACTGCTCTACAGAGGAAGTGCCATTACAGGGAGCACATACTCTTCTCTAAAAAAATGCAATATGACAATAACTACCATTAAAAACACCAGGTGGTAAAGCAAACTATACAGCCAAATAATCTATATGGGCAAAAGTGCCACCTTTTTACAGCAGCCTAGAAAAAGTGCTCCCGTGCAGCTGAGAGCAGGAGCTTGGCTGTCACGTAATTTATCCCGTTGTAAAAAAGACACAAAAACCACCAGAATTGCAGTTTTTGATTTTTTGGGGATATTCACCACTATAAAAGGCTATGAAAAGTGATCAAAAAGTGTTGTGTACCCCAAAATGAAATGAAAACTACAAAAACGTTGTCCCACAAAAATCAAAGTAATAAGAGTTCTATTAAATCTCCCCCCTTTCTTTTTTGTTAAAAAAGGGGTCTTGTTGGCGAAAGTAGTAAAATTCAAAAGAAAAAGAAACTACATATTTTTGGTATCGCTGGAATAGTAGAAAGTAACGCTATCATGTTATTTATGTAACCAAATGAATTCTCAGGTTTTAGGCAAACAGCGAGGCCGAAAAACTGCAACAAGTAAACACTTCTATAATCAGCACTCAACACGGACATATGCCTCCTGGCTGCACAGTGGCTGGCCACTACATGTGACAGCAATAAAATAGCGAATTGTACAGACAGGGTATCCATGCCAAATGGAGCTAGAATGGGAAATCTTTCCAATGAAACACTGTATTGTTGAACTCATGTTAAAGGGGTTTTCACATCTCAGACAATGGGGGAATATCGCTAGGATATGCCCCCATTGTCTGATAGGGGCAGGTCCCACCACCGGAACACACGCCTACACTGAGAACAGAGCCCCCATTAATTTCTCTTCGGCCGGCGAGAATAGTCGAGCACTGGCTTGGCCATTTCTGCGGTGGGCTCCCATTCACTACTATGGGGGGAGTGTTTGGTGGTGGCTGAACCCAGGTAAACCCGGGGTCCTCCGGCACCACCTTCCCTGCTCTGTTCTCTGACAATGAGGGCATGTCCTAGCGATATGCTCCCATTGTCTCAGATGGGAATATCCCTTTAAAGGCGTTTGGCCTATGTATGGCCCACAGTAGTATATTAAAAAAATGAAACCTCACCTTTCCAGATGCCCTATGTTCCAATGAGGCAACTTCCAGTGGACCCTCCTGGACTGGAAGAAACGAGGACCATTCCTGGTCATGTGACTGCTGCAGCCAATTCTTGCGTACATGATCATTGATACTTTTTTAATGTTTATACACACAGCTGCTGGCAACTTTGCTCCCGCTGATAATTTTGGGGTTAAAAATACCAAATTTATGCCTTTAAACTGTTAACATCTGTGAAATGTCATTGCCAACCATGCTCCCACATGCACAGAACCCAACACATTCTACTCAATTGAAAGGGGTGAAGTAGGTTGATGCCCTGGTGGTGCCCCCGCACAGGGGCCGATTCATTCACCCTGCTGTTTCAGCCTGGTAGCCAGGTTCTGCTGGTCCTTTTCTGCCCTCTAGCAGTGTGCTGGAGTTCTGTTTTCACGCTGGAGGCAGCAGCCTATGACCTTTGCTTCACAATCTGCACCAGAAATGCGCCTAATTTAGACACATTTCTGTTTCATAAATGACCCACTTGAACTTTTTTTAACTCTTCAGTGTTCCTTTACTGTGCAGTCCTGTGGTACCCACCAAGAGTCAGGTTGTGCCAATTCTTCAGTGGCTATGTGGGTCTTTGGGTGGCTAACTTCTACACAGCCTGTCCTGTTTAGGTGTTTCTTGTAGGCTTAGATCAGTTACTCCATATTAAACTGGCAAATTCTTTGAGTCCTTATGACGACTAAGTTACTAACGTTCACAGAATTACTTCCAACCACCTTCAATTGTGATTGCGCAAATGTATACCATGCCTGACTCTCTGTTGAACAGGAGAATGGTCCCAGACCACCATCTCACCATACACTAACAGTCCAGATCCTTGTTGACAAAGGTACCACCTCTCAAAGGAACTCTCACGTTAACTGGAAGCAACAGCAATACCATAGGACTTCAAACAGTTCTTGCTAACTTAACACAGTTCAATATTAGCAGAACTTGTCAGAGGTTACATTCACTGTGTAAAACAAAGCATACCAGTTGCATCTTCACTGTATGCAGGAGAAAGGTTTATTCTCTAACCTCACTTTTCCTTGTAGGGAAACCTTGGTTTTATCACACTATTGTTGAGCAGTCCACGTGCTAAGGGTCCATAGTTCTGGGTCCGCATCCATTCCACAATTTTGTGTAAAGAATGCGGACCCATTTATTTCAATTAGGCCGCACAAGATGCGGACAGCACACCGTGTGCTGTCTGCATCCGTAGTTCGGTTCCGTGGCCCTGCAAGAAAGATAGAGCATGGCCTATTCTTGTCGCAGGCAAGAATAGGCATTTCTATCATAGGGCTGGCCATGTGCAGTCCACAAATGCGGAATGCATGCTGCTGGTATCCGTGTTTTTCGGATGCGCAATTTGAGGACCGGAAAACACTTACGGAGGTGTGAATGGACCCTAAGGCCTCTTTTCACACGGGCGTCATGGATTTGGACCAGATAAGATGCGGGTGCGCCGCGGGAAAATGCGTGATTTTTCAGTTCGAGTGCAAAACATTTTAAAGGGTTTCTACCACTTAGGCGTCACATATTTGGCTGTCAGACACTAGCGATCCGCTAGTGTCTGCTCTGGCCAACCATTCTAATACAATTGCTTTTGGGGCGGTGGTTTGGCTAAAAAAACTACTTTTATCAATATGCTAATGAGCCTCTAGGTGCTATGGGGGCGTCATTAGCACCTAGAGGCTCCGTCTACCTTTAGAAACTGCCGCCCCCAGCGCGTCCCTCCAGCCCGCCCATCTCCTCCTGAATGCGATCCTCGTATGTATTCTGCGCATGCGCAGGAAATGTCTGACAGCTTCCCCGCTCAGACATCTCCACTGCGCCTGTCCTCGGAGCACTATGGCGTCATCGCGCAGGCGCAGTGGAGATGTCTGAGCAAGGAAGCGATCAGACATTCACTGCGCATGCGCAGAATACATACGAGGATCGCATTCAGGAGGAGATGGGCGGGCTGGAGGGACGCGCTCGGCGGCGGCCGTTTCTGAAGGTAGACGGAGCCTCTAGGTGCTAATGACGCCCCCATAGCACCTAGAGGCTCATTAGCATATTAATAAAAGTAGTTTTTTTAGCCAAACCACCGCCCCAAAAGCAATTATATTAGGATGGTTGGCCAGAGCAGACACTAGCGGATCGCTAGTGTCTGACAGCCAAATATGTGACACCTAAGTGGTAGAAACCCTTTAATGCGTTTTGCACGCGTGTGAGAAATCGGCATGTTTGGTACCCAAACCCTAACTTCTTTACAGAAGTTCGGGTTTGGGTTAGGTGTTGTGTAGATTTTATTATTTTCCCTTATAACATGGTTATAAGGGAAAATAATAGCATTCTTAGTACAGAATGCTTAGTGAAATAAGGCTGGAGGGGTTAAAAAATAAAAATTTAACTCACCTTAATTCACTTGTTTGCGCAGCCCAGCTTCTCTTCTTTCTTCTTTCTTCAGGACCTGGGTAAAGGACTTTTGATTACATCACTGCGCTCATCACATGGTCCATCACATGATCCATCACCATGGTGATGGATCATGTGACAGACCATGTGATGAGCACAATTACGTCACCACAGGTCCTTTTCCTACTGCATAGCAAAGATGAAGACAGAAGAGAAGCCGGTCTGCGCGAAAAAGTGGATTAAGGCGAGTTAAATTAAAAAAATAAATTTTTTAACCCCTCCACCCTATTTTACTAAGCATTCTGTATTAAGAATGCTATTATTTTCCGTATAATGATCGGGTCCCCATCCCAATCGTCTCCTAGCAACCGTGCGTGAAAATCGCACCACATCCGCACTTGCTTGCGGATGCTTGCGATTTTCACGCAGCCCCATTCACAAAGTAAAGCATGCTGCGATTTTCACGCAACGCACAAGTGATGCGTGAAAATCACCACTCATGTGCACAGCCCTATAGAAATGAATGGGTCCGGATTCAGTGCGGGTGCAATGCATTTACCTCACGCATTGCACCCGCGCAGAAATCTCGCCCGTGTGAAAGAACTCTTTCACACAGGCGTTGCAGGTAAAGATACGGGTGCATTGCGGGAAAATGCGTGATTTTTCCGCGCGAGTGCAAAGCGTTTTAATGCGTTTTGCACGTGTCTGAGAAAAATCTGCATGTTTGGTACGCAGATCCGAACCCAGACTTTTGGGATCGGTGTTGAGTAAATTTTATTATTTTCACTTATAACATTCTTAATACAGAATGCTAAGTAAATTAGGGATGGAGGAGTTAAAAAATAAATAAAAAAATTTAACTCACCTCATCTACTTGTTCGCGCAGCCCGGCTCGTCTTCTTTCTTCTTCTTTGAGGACCTGGGAGGAAAAGGACCTTTGGTGACATCACTGCGCTCATCACATGGTCCATCACCTAGCAACCATGCGTGAAAATTGCACGGCATCCGCACTTACTTGAGGATAATTGTGATTTTCACGAAGCCCTATTCACTTGTAAGAGGCCTGTGTTGCGTGAAAAACGCATAATGTATAGCATACTGCCATTTTCACGCAACGCACAAGTAATGCGTAAAAATCACCGGTCATTTGCACAGCCCTATTGAAATGAATGTGTCCGGATTCAGTGTGGGTGCAAAGCGTTCACCTCACGCATTGCACCCGGCGGAAAACACACCCGTGTGAAAGAGGCCTAACAGTGCTGGAATACACATCTGGCTTAGGCTGAGTTCATCTCACTGTTTAGCTTTCCGTTCTTCTGTTCCGTCAAAAGAAGAGGAAAATAAACAAACTGGATCCTGTAAAAATGGTTACTGTTTCATCAGTTATGCATAGGATTGTATAGGATCCTTTTTTTACAGGATTCTGTAAAAAAACGGATTCTGTTGCATCAGTTGTCATCCTTTTGAGCCTTTTCCATCTGAGATCCGTTTTTTTTTACTGAAAAAAAGTACTGCATGTAAGACTTTTTTCCCTTCTAAAAAAAATGGATCTCAGTCAGATCAGAAGAACGGAAAGCTAAGCAGTGATGTGAACTCAGCCTTAGGGTCCATTCACATGACCATATGAATGAGTCCGCATCCGTTCCGCGATTTTGTGGGTGCGAACCCATTCATTTCACCGTGTGCTGTCCGCATCTGTTGTTCCGTTCCGCCGCCCAACATAAAATGTAGAGCATGTTCTATTCTTGTCCGGACAAGTATAGGCATTTCTATAATGGGCCGCCTGTTCCATTCCACAAATTGCAGAACGCACAGGGGCGGCATCTGTGTTTTGCAGATCCGCAATTTGTGGACTGCAAAACACAGCGCGGTCGTGTGAATGCGCCCTTAAACTGAAAAATAAATGTGGGCCACAAACTCCATGTTACACAGGGTATTAACTGTGTGAATGGGCTGGGAGATATACGCATTTTACTTTTGCATTCCATCTCCACAAAATATGAATTGGAACGAAAAACCAAGCTTGTCCGATAAAAAATAAGGCATCCGATACGTACCTACAGTGAAAATATTTGTCAAAATATGTGGAGGCAAAAGAAGAAAGTCCTCCTGTCTCTGTCCCAGAGGGGTTAAGCAGATCATCAGTTGTAAATGCTGCAATTAAAATGAGCGCTTCTGGTTTACGATGTATAATAAGGCCGCTAATAGAATACAAGGACTAGGAACATATTGACCGGTTCTGTCAGCAGCAGCGTTTCCAGCGGGGAACAGATAAGGAGAATATTTCATTCATTCATATTCAGGCCACTTGTGAACTTGCACAGCTGGTAAATGGAGTAATGAAATCTCCACACATGTTTCATACGATCACGAGGGACCTGTTACGGAAAGGAATCGGCTACATTTCTGTGCAATATCAGATTGGGTACATCTGGATATTGGAACCGGTCTAAATTAAACTACAGAGCCCCTGTCATTGAAGAGATGACAGAAATACGGTGTGTGTTCGGTCAGAGCGATCATTGAATGAAAAAATCCTGCTGCTTAATTAACAATTTACATGAGTAATGGTTATTACACTAAACGCAAATGTTGGCCATACAGATCAAGTAGCTCTTTTCAGGCAGATACTCCGACCAGAGTCAAATATAAAAACCCAAATCCCCAGATTCCCCCAGTTTCCATGGAAGCTATTAACTATAATGCCGGCTGCAAAGTGTAAATCACTGACTTGAAAACATGCCCGTGAAATAATGCCTTAATCAGCTTTCGTTACAGCACTTGTGGCTGATGCGAGGGGCACGGAGTCATTGTAGGTTTTTCAGCATTGTGTCACTGATTGACTATCATGAAATGCTCTAGGATTCAACAGCGTTAGCACTCATGCACATGACCATATGTATTTTGCACTCCGCAAAATACATATCCGCAAAAAATATGGATGATGTCCATGTGCATTCTATATTTTGCAGAACGGAACAGCTGGCCCCTAATAGAACAGTCCTATCCTTGCCCATAATGCGGACAATGATAGGACATGTTCTATTTTTTTTTTTTTTTTGGAGGAACGGACGTAAGGAAACGGAATGCACACAAAGTAACTTCCGTTTTTTTGCAGACCCATTGAAATGAATGGTTCCGCACACGGTCCGCAAAAAAATGGAGCAGACACAGAAAGAAAATACGTTCGTGTGCATGAGCCCGGTGTCGCTTATAGATTTTTGGTTGTATGTTTGAGGGATTCTACAGTTTTTGATATGTTTTTGGCTGGCATTTTTGTAGCATTTTTTTAGGCAAAACACCAGCTCCAGATGTTGTATGAAAGTCTATTGGAATTTTTAAACGCAACATAAAAGTGTATTTTTCACCATTGAGTTGAATTTTTGGGGGTCAATGAAGTTTTTCTTTAGATTGCAGCATGCTCTGGGTGAGCAGTTTTTCCCCTCATTGCCTAGCATAGAGATCCATCCGGTTTTTTTTTGTATCTTCCAAAAAACATGTGCATTGTGTGTTGGCATTTTGGTCATGGTGTTTATTGTACCAATTTATTATCCCCATACTCATTACAGTGGAAGTGATATTACTGGGGGGTACTGGTTGCTTTCCTATTTAAAAAAAATGCAAGGCATACAAAAATGCTATAAGAAAACAAATTGTATGATCAAAAATGCGTAAAATTGTTGCGCAACTCGGGTGTTTTTGGATACTTTTTGGGCCCAAAAAACAACATTGTGGCCTAGATTTATTAATCCTATAGATGACATAACCATAGAGGGAAAAATATCAAGATACAATTTTTTGCACTTTTTTGAGTGACTGCTTGGTTTTAATGTACAAAATGTATCTGTCAATTTTTTAAAATTTGTTTTTTTTTCAGTCTAAAATCTAATAATGCAAACTAATAAAATATATTGAGAAAAGCTCTACCAGCAAACTACTGGAGCCCAGCCTATCAGTTACCGACTGATGGAGAAACAAATTAATAATAATTTAGGGCTCTTTCACACTTGCGTTCTTTTCTTCCGGCATAGAGTTCCGTCGTCGGGGCTCTATGCCGGAAGAATCCTGATCAGGATTATCCTAATGCATTCTGAATGGAGTGAAATCCGTTCAGGATGCATCAGGATGTCTTCAGTTCCGGACCGGAACGTTTTTTGGCCGGAGAAAATACCGCAGCATGCTGCGCTTTTTGCTCCGGCCAAAAATCCTGAACACATGCCGCAAGGCCGGATCCGGAATGAATGCCCATTGAAAGGCATTGATCTGGATCCGGCCTTAAGCTAAACGTCGTTTCGGCGCATTGCCGGATCCGACGTTTAGCTTTTTCTGAATGGTTACCATGGCTGCCGGGACGCTAAAGTCCTGTCAGCCATGGTAAAGTGTAGTGGGGAGCGGGGGAGCAGCATACTTACCGTCCGTGCGGCTCCCGGGGCGCTCCAGAGTGACGTCAGGGCGCCCCACGCGCATGGATGACATGATCGCATGGCACGTCATCCATGCGCATGGGGCGCTCTGAAGTCATTCTGGAGCGCCTCGGGAGCCGCACGGACTGTAAGTATACCGCTCCGCCGCTCCCCACTACTACTATGGCAACCAGGACTTTAATAGCGTCCTGGATGCCATAGTAACACTGAACGCATTTTGAAGACGGAACCGTCTTCAAATGCTTTCAGTTCACTTGCGTTTTTCCGGATCCGGCGTGTAATTCCGGCAAGTGGAGTACACGCCGGATCCGGACAACGCAAGTGTGAAAGAGGCCTTAGGCTGTCTCATGGTATTTTTGTGTACATAAAATGTATTACTCACTTAAAATACACTTGATTTAATGTCGACATATCAGCATAATTACATGTATAGGTATAAACAGTGTATAGGTGTGTGCGTGAGCTCCGCACTGTTTACACCTATACATGTAATTATACTGATATGTCAACATTAAATCAAGTGTATTTTAAGTGAGTAATAAATTTTATGTACGCAAAAATACTGTGAGACCGCCTAAATTATTATTAAAGTCTAATAATATTTATTACAAAGGCTATGTCATTTTGTATGTTGTCATGACTGTAGATAGGGACAGACGAGGACAGTGAATCCCTGAACTAGAACTCAGCCTGCTTCCCCTACCTACTTGCAGTGTAAGGCTACTTTCACACTCGCGTTTGGTGCGGATCCGTCATGGATCTGCACAGACTGATCCATTCAGATAATACAACCGTCTGCATCAGTTCAGAACGGATCCATTTGTATTATCTATAACATAGCCAAGACGGATCCGTCTTGAACACCATTAAAAGTCAATGGAGGGCGGATCAGTTTTCTATTGTGCCAGATTGCATCATAGAAAACGGATCCGTCCCCATTGACTTACATTGTGTGTCAGAACAGATCCGTTTGGCTCAGTTTCGTCAGACGGACACCAAAACGATGCAAGCAGCGTTTTGGTGTCCGCCTTGTGGTCATTCGCTCTGGTAGGCAGATTAGCGGACGCAGTACAGAGGCAAAAACAAAGTCTTTGACTTAAACAGTGCAGTGTTTATTCACACAAACAAAAATTACAGTTTGTCGTCTTGGTGTTCAGTCACACCTTGGCAAGTCCACAGAACAAAAAACATTCACATTGTCAGCGGTTTGGGCAGTAGCAGTCCCCAACAGGCTTTAGGGCCTGCTTCCCAGCAATGCAGCTCTCAACCCTTTAGTACGGTACACATCATGTGGATCTGAAAAAACAGACTCCACAGCTTCCCTGTGAAATGGAGGATTATCCACACCCAGCTGAGACTGCTGGCTGGGTTTTTATAGCCCAAACTAAACCCGGCCTGGAACGTGGGGAACAGCCACCCACCCTGCACTTTGGCTGTTCCCAGTAAGAGCCGGCCCGGATCACCTTTACAGCCACACTAAATAACCGATAGTGTCAGTCAGCCCTAGCAGCCGCTGACACTTAAAATCACCTGCTTTTACCTCACCGAGGCCAGGAACCTCGGTCACACATATCTTCCGTCAATGATGGACACTTGCGCTTTCCTACAGCCTCCAAAGCAGAATGGAGATGGAACGGAGGGAAACTGATGCATTCTGAGCGGATCCTATTCCATTCAGAATGCATTAGAGAATAACTGATTAGTTTTGGAACGCTTGTGAGAGCCCTGAATGGATCTCACAAACGGAAAGTCAAAACACCAGTGTGAAAGTAGCCTAAGCCCTAAATGACAGAGCCGCAACTGGACAACAGTCCCTACACTAGTTTAGGCGCAGGACAAACAAGACACACAATACAGACAAAACAAAAGCAGAGTCATACGAAACCAGACAGGCTATGCAGTACCAAAAAGTGAGACAGAGAGTGGTCAGAAGTCAAGCCCGGGTCAAAAACACAGAGTACCAGTAGCAATACAGGAACAGGGAACATGGAAACAACTCTAGTGAGCCAAACAAAGAGTATCACTGGCAATTGTCTAGTGCAATTAGGGGGTTTTAATAGAGAGCCAGGTACACAGACCAGAACCTGATTGGTCTATTGACCTGGCTCTCCCATAGATCAGCCTAGAAGCAAAACAGGTAATTGAGCAGCGCACGCGTGCAGCGGGGAGAAAGCAGAACATTGCGCTCTGTAACTAGAGGGCATGGCTCAGCAGCACGTCTCTCCTGGGACGCGGGTGCCAAAACTGAGGGTCGCACCACTGGAGCCCAGATAGGTACGTTTATTACAGTTGCCATAATAAATCTGGCTAAAAATGTAACTCTGCCCTCAAAACATCTGGCCACACCCTAGTCAATGAAGACAGCTGAGCATGAAGAAAACCACTCTAAAAATGGCACAAATGCGTCACTTTTGTCTCACCCTGTACCAACTATTGGTTTACTTGAGACAGAATTTTAGAATTATTGGCATCATTTTGGACATGATCATTTACTGTGAAGCTCCATCGTTTTCTGATAAGCCCCCCTCTTTTCACCCCTCTCAATTTGCACCACTTTTTAGACAGATTTTAGGTGCAGACAGATTAGTAAATCTGGGCCTGCCTTTGGCCACTTTCACATGGTTAGTATTTGGTATCAATATTTGTTATCCAAAACTAGGAGTGTATCTAAGGAATATAAGCTGAATAAGGGCAAACCCCCTGCAAACAACTGATTACATATCATGGGATTATAGATCATATACCACTCTGCATACAGCAAATCCCTTCTTTACCAATAGCCCAAATCAAAACATAAATAAATAAGACACGTGGACACTTTAGATGGTGGAAGATTTTGGCCACAACCAGCTTTATTAAAGAACATCTTAAACCAAATAAACATTAAAACCATGCACCAATATACCTTAATAACCAAATAATGGCCCAGCCATAAGCTCGGACCATCTAGCTTAATAGCACAGATTTGACCAGCCATAAGCTCGGCCTAAATACCAGAATAAAACTCATCCGCTCATCATTTCACTAAGCGACTTTACCCCTCCTTCTAATAAAGCAGTCGTGACAATACCGTGAAAATGGGCGGGCGGGCGGGTGCAGCTCCACACTTGGGGCTTGGCTGACAGCTAAAACACCGTCAGCCACCGCAATATATACACAAACAATCCCCCTCCCCACAATTCAGCGCCCAATGCCCTAACTGTTGCTGGGCATCAACAATTAATCTGCCCAGCAACTACCCTTCATAGGTGCCCTAACTAACCAATCCCAGACCCTTGACCTTCACCCAGAAACAATGGATAAATTTAGCCACACTGACCACCAATTTTGGCGGGAAAATTCCCGCCAAAACCCTCACATAGTGACCTGGGATGATCAAAATCCCATGAGGATCCCTCCATATTAAATTCCGGGATCCTAACATTCTTCTTACATACTGTCTATGTCCTTCAATTTACTTCAAGCTGTTTAAATGGAATCTGTCACCAGTTTTATAATGTCCTAACTAGGGGCAATATACTGTAAACTAGTGACAGGTCTCCTTAGCAAAATGCTGGGTCACTTTTTTTTAACTGACTGCCATTTTGCTAAAATCTTGTAGTGAACTGTTCCAGTGCATAATGATGGGTCCTGAGTATTCATGATCTCCTAGCTTTCTCCACCCACAAGCTGCTGATTCAGTGGGGAAAAAAAACGTCAATCAGTGTCAAGGAGGTGTCGGGTCCTCATGGGCAGTGCGAGAGCTTAGTCTAGAAGCAGAAGGGTGAATAGCACTACTCTGCATACAAAAATAACTTTTAGCTACACTTCTGAAGAGAGGGGCAAAGAATTCCTCAATTGAGTGCAGACTGCACCCATAGAGATAGGTACTGATTCCAAAGTGATACTGCATGCTGAAGAAGCATCGCTGTTGTAGAGGCCCCCTCTGCAAAAAGAGCACACGTGTGACGCTCTGAAGTTAAAGGGGTTATCTCATGACTAATGTAAAAAATGAAAATCAGACACCATATAGTACATGGCAGCCTCTTTCTAACAAAGCTAGAACCAGCCCTGTACCTCACATGGAACCAGATATCCCCATTCATTGCTCTGCTAGATTTATCAAGCTAAAAGCTCAAGGGGAGTGTCCTCTCTGCTGCAGCTAGGCGGGCGTGGCCATGCTCTCCCTATTACAACACAGGAGGCAGTTGAAGAATAAAAAATTGAGCATGTGCGGCCATCTCAGTGAGCCAGACAAAGAAATAAGAAACAAAACAAACAGCAGGTGGTGCTATACAGATACATTTTATTACATAACTCAGTGGCTATGCTGAATCTTCAATTATAGGAAAAAAAATTCAGATCCAGGTGTTCATTTGAAAACTATAATTTTTTGGGGGGGACAACCCCTTTAAGTACTGTGTGTCAGTGCATAAAAGGGGATTGTAATTGTCCACTGGCTGAGAACACTGAGTTCCTTCATTGTGGATGAGATAAGTTTAGTAAAGACTGTCACTGGTGAGCTCTGCTATACTCCAGTGTCGCATCCATCTCTCTCAAACGTACCTTTGTGGCTTCCCTTGGGTGGATGGTATGGGGCACCCCAACAAGTGGAACCTAAAGAAAATGTATTATGGAAAGATTTGTACCTCTTCTGTGTTTTGGACCAACTCCTGGTTTTGGCTTATAAAGGCTACATGCACACGAACATTTGTTTGTTTCCGTGTTCGTTCCGTTTGTTTTGCGGATAGGATGTGGACCTATTCATTTTAATGGGTCCGCAAAAAATGCAGATAGCACACCGTGTGCTCTTCCGCATCAGTATGTCTGTTCTGTAGCCCCGCCAAAAAAATAGAACATGTCCTATTCTTGTCCGTTTTAGGCATTGTTACAATGGATCCGCAAAAGCAAAGCGGATGGCTTACGGATGTCTTCCTTTTTTTTTTTGTTGCTGATCCACATTTTGCAGACCGCAAAACACATACGGTCGTGTGCATGTAGCCAAATACTGATGAAAAACACTTACCAAATACTGACTGTGTGAAAGTGACCTTATACCATCAAGTACTTAGAGTATCATCTGTAGAAAAGGCATCAGATGGGATCAGTTTTTGTCCTTTTCACTATTTTCAGAACCGCTTTTATATGTACACGTAGTAATGACTGCTATATCTTCACAATTGATATCCCATTAACTTTTGTTCAGGACTATTTGGGATGAACTGTGCATATGACCACGGTCAAAGATCAGCAACCGCAGATACTGTATGTCAGGCAGCAATGACTCTTGACCTGAAAATTTAGTTGAATTAACTTTTTGTAACTGACTGTGCGTACATCAGCCAAAGTGCCCTTTGAATTTAACTATCTTTATCTAGTGGTATGCCAAGTCAATGTGCTTGTCATACAAAAGAGAGAGAGATTACAAATCTGTTTAAAGTCTACACCCCGCAGTGGGCATTGCAGAACCATATTTTAGAAGCATACTGCACTACCAGGCTGGATTAGAATAAAGCATATTCAACTACAGAGAGTGCATCTAGATAAGGAACATGAAGCTTATTTTCTTTATTCAGCTAGGAATTTATTGACACTGGCGATGGAACTGTGCCTACATTTGAAAGTAAATGCATGTGAAGAAATATTAGTAAAAACTAAACTGGCCTGTCTCCTTCTACCACCTGTTTCCCTGCAATGCATCTTAAAGGAAACCTGTCACCATGATTTTGCGCATAGAGCTGGGGACATGGGCTGCTAGATGGCCACTGGCACATCTGCAGTACCCAGGTCCCATAGCTCTCTGCGCTTTTATTGAGTTAAAAAACAGTTTTGAGTGATATGCAAATTACCTGATATGAGTCCTGTAGCCGGAGATGAGTCAAGCGGAAAGGAGCCCAGCACCGCCCTGCGTCCTCCGAATCTCCTCCTTGCTGGCTGACGTCACAGAGCTGGAGCGCCGAAATCTTGCGATGCGCGAGCTAGCGCATGCGCAGTGTCGGCATCATGTTCATTCCCTGTGCTGGCATCAGCACAGGGAACGAACTGCGCATGCGCTAGCTCGCGCATCGCGAGATTTCGGCGCTCCAGCTCAGTGACGTCAGCCAGCAAGGAGGAGATTCGGAGGACGCGGGGCGGTGCTGGGCTCCTTTCCGCTTGACTCATCTCTGGCTACAGGACTCATATCAGGTAATTTGCATATCACTCAAAACAGTTTTTTAACTCAATAAAAGCGCAGAGAGCTATGGGACCGGGGTACTGCAGATGTGCTAGTGGCCATCTAGCAGCCCATGTCCCCAGCTCTATGCGCAAAATCATGGTGACAGGTTTCCTTTAACATTAATACCAAGGGCACCTCACCTTCCCTCAAGTAGTAGGGCTTCACCAGGGTATGCCACAGGGGATATCAATGTACCCCATCCTCCTTGCATGGCCCCAAGTGAGAGCTAAAGTGAGGCTGCCACCACTGTGAGACACCATCATCTGTGACTACCACCAGTCTCGCACCTCTTCTCCATGAACCTTCCCACACTGGACTTGACTATTGCCCATGGGAATCATGGAACCATAGGGACCCGGATTTGTTAGTTGAGTGCCACAAACCCAGGTTCGGATTTGTTATGCAATACATTAATGGGTGTGCTGCTACTCAAAGCAATGGTGCATGCACACGATTAATGAAGTCTTTCATTAACAGCGGCCATATTGAAAAAGCCCCATTGGAGGCAATACATATTAATACACTACGGAGATAGGGATGGCAATGAGAATTTGGAAAATCTTCAGACTCTTTCACTTTTTTCGCATTTTGTTGCAACCTTGAGCTAAAATTAAAAAAAGTTAAAAATTGTCCCCATCATTCTGAACTTAATACCCCATAATGACAAAGTTAAAACAGAATGTTAGAAATCTTAGCTAATTTATTGAAAAACCAAAATCTTGCATTGACATACATATTCAGACTCTTTACTCAGGACTTAGGCCTCTTTCACACGGGCGTCACGTTTTGGCTCAGGATGCGTCCCAGGTGCAATGCAGCAAACCCGCGCGAGTAGGTACCCAATTGCAGTCAGTTTTGACTGCGATTGCGTTCCGTTGTTCAGTTTTTATCGCGCGGGTGAAATGTGCTTTGCACAAGCGTGATAAAAAACTGAATGTGGTACCCAGACCCGAACTTCTTCACAGAAGTTCAGGTTTGGGATCGGTGTTGTGTAGATTGTATTATTTTCCCTTATAACATGGTTATAAGGGAAAATAATAGCATTCTTAATACAGAATGCTTAGTAAAATAGGGCTGGAGAGGTTAAAAAAAAAATATAAAATTTAACTCACCTTACTCCACTTGTTCGTGCAGACCGGCTTCTCTTCTGTCTTCTTCTTTGAGGAATAGGACCTTTGATGACGTCACTGAGCTCATCACATGGTCCATCACATGATCTTTTACCATGGTGATGGATCATGTGACGTCACCACGGGTCCTTTTCCTGTGCACAGCAAAGATAAAGACAGAAAAGAAGCCGGGCTGCGCGAACAAGTGGAGTAAGGTGAGTTAAATATATATATTTTTTTTTTAACCCCTCCAGCCCTATAGTACTAAGCATTCTTTATTAAGAATGCTATTATTTTCCCTTATAACTATGTTATAAGGGAAAATAATAATGATCGGGTCTCCATCCCGATCGTCTCCTAGCAACCGTGCGTGAAAATTGCACCGCATCCGCACTTGCTTGCGATTTTCACGCAGCCCCATTCACTTGTCACGGCTGAGGATGGGGAAAACCCTCAGCCGTGCGGTATCAGAAGACGGATGGTCAATGCCAGGCCAGGACAGGAATCAGGGAGCAGGTCACCTCCTACACATTCCTAATTCTGACCCTGTCTCCTATCCGTATGAGCCAACCCTGAAGGTAGGAGGGCTCATACTCCGGAACCTGATATTCCTGCTAGCCCTCGGGGTGGCCCTGGACTAGGAGCAGGGTAAGACGACCTGTTCCTCCTAGACATGGAGGAACAGGAGTCTCACTGGCCAAGCTACAAAGAAAGGGGAACATGAACAGACATATGGCAATGACAGGTAAGTGAGACTATTACCACACTTACCTGCCACAGACACACAACCTGGAACCCACATGCAAGTGCTGCTGTCCACAACAAACACAAAGGACACAGCACACAACAGACATCACACGGGAACCCAGGAAACCATATTCTGCAATAAATAAACACCAAGCAAACATCTTCTAAACACCATACGTGAACTTATGACCACAAGGGTGGCCCCCACTGGCAGATGGAATAACACAGGAGGCTGCTCCAGCTAGCCATGGCTGAAGTACCCCTCAGAGATATACACTGAGGCTTTATAGGCCCAAGTAGCCACACCCGGTGTTCACACACACAGAAGGGAATTTACCCTTCCAACACCAGGCAAGGGAAGACGGCCACTTAAAGGGGAAGTACACACATAAACCCACACTTCACCTGTTGCCGCAGGCAACGGCATGCGTGGCAATCATGTCCTGGGGATCAGCCATAGGGCTGAGACACTGCCACCACATGCACACAACACCACACGTTGCCACGGGCAACCAAGTGAGGGAAAGTGTCACAAAACACACCATAGGCCGTGACATCACTTCTATGGGGCCTGCATTGCGTGGAAAATGCACAAAAAGGAGCATGCTGCGATTTTCACGCAAAGCATAAGTGATGCGTGAAAATCACTGCTCATCTGCACAGCCCCATAGAAATGAATGGGTCCGGATTCAGTGCGGGTGCAATGCGTTCACCTCACGCATTGCACCCGCGCGGAAATCTTGCCCGTGGGAAAGGGACCTTAGTTGAACCACCTTTGGCAGCAATTACAGCCTCCAGTCTTTTTTTGTATGATGCCACAAGGTATGCACACCTGGATTTGGAGATTTTCTACTATTCTTCTCTGCAGATCCTCTCAAGCTCCATCAGGTTTGATGGACCGGCGGTGGACAGTGATTTTCAGGGCTCTCCAGAAATGTTTGATTGGGATCAAGTCAGGGCTCTGGCTAGGTCACTCAACATTGACAAAGTTGTCCTTAAGTCACTCCTATGCTGTTCTGGCTGTGTGTGTGTAGGGTGTTGTCTTGTTGAAAGGTGAACGTTCGGCCTAGCTTTCCCTCAACCCTGACCAGTCTCCTTGTCTCAGCTACTGAAAAATACCACCACAGCTTGATGCTGCTGCCATAATGTTTCACTGTAGGGATGACATTGGGCAGGTAATGAGCAATTGTCACAACCAGACAGCTGAGAAGCTCTGACAGAGGCCTTTCAGAACCTCCTCCTTGAGTTCTCTTGTTGTGCTGTTCAGTTGCTCATCTCGTTAGCCTCTCTCAGCTGTCATGTGTTGGACTAATTGCTTCCCTTTAAATTCCTCCCCAGAATGCTTTTCTGGGCGGCTTATACTTCTTCCTGGAGTGTGTGTGCATGCTGGTCTTGTTCTCCTGTCTGCTACAAAGCTAAGTGTTTGTACATTTATCTGTTATTTTCTGTTTGCTGGATCCCAGGTGACCCTGACTCCCTCCGTATCTTGTGTAGGGAGCCGGTGGTCGTGTCCCCTCACTATTGTAGGGTGCTCAGGGATTATATAGTCAAGGTACGTGGATATGCAAACTTCCACCATTCGGATCTTTGCATAGGCTGAGCAGCCAGGGAAAGTGCCAGGTCTTCTGCAGGGGTCCCCCTTTTGTTCCTTAGCTTTTGGATCCAGCGAGTCATTTATGCTTGTTGCTTTGCCTTGTTCCCTGTACACCGTCCGTGACAGCAATGTAGGGTTTCCTCTAGACTTGAAATTTAGAATTGAGGCCAAAAAGTACAATCTTGGTTTCATCAGACCAGAGAATCTTGTTTCTCGAAATTTAAGAATTTTTGCTCTGATATGCATTGTCAGCTGTGAGACCTGTCACGGGGAGATAGGGAAGCATGCACCCCTGACTACCACCCATGCCTCTCACCCTGCCTACTTGCATGATCCATCCTAGAGAACGGTGCACAACTGGACGACAGTCCCTAACCTGGGTAAGTGCAGGGTAGGGAAAGGTAGGATCACAGACAAGCAACACGACACACAGAACACAAAAATAAAGTGACACAAAAAGGTCAATACTAGAAGAGGACGTCAGTACATAAGCAATAAACATTAGGATAGTTAAACAACACGCCAAGGTCAAATAGCCAGGAGGTCAAGCCAAATCCAGGGGATAAACAGGAGCGAGGTCAGGAACGAAAACCGAGGTCAGAAGATCCAGATAACACAAACGTAGCAGGTAGTTAGTATAGGCCCAATAACAGGCAACCTCTGGCCAGCAGGCTGCCTGTTAAATACCGGAGGTAATAGTCACATGATGTAACTAGCGTCACGTGACCCGTCCCTCCAAGACTACTGTAGCAGAGTGCCGAGTGATCAACCTCGGCACTCAGTTTCCCTGCCTCCTGTATCCTGGGGAATGGAGGACGCCAGCCACGCTGAGGAGGTGTCATGGGAACGTGGAAGCAACTTGCGTCCCTGGTCCTCATCTTGGGAAGGGTGCCGGCGATGCTGCAAAACAAGAGCGCATCTCCGGGCCCTCGTAAGAGTACCCCACCTTCTACGTGTGGCAGGCGCAGCACTATGAAGTGCCTTTTGCATTGTGGCATTAGAAGAATTTTGATATCTCTGACCTTTAGTCTAACCAGACTGTCTATTACTCTGTAATTCCTCTAGCGCCGTTCTATGGAAACAGTAGGTTTAAAGTGCACACCAAATGCTTCAAATAACTTCTCTATTAACTTCAACTTTTCTTCATATATAATACTGCCGCCTCCGCAGCAGATAGTCAATGTACAAAACACGTGTTGAAAAGATATCACAAAATAGCGGTATGCATAAGATGGTGGTTCAACTGTTTAATCTTGTCATTCAACATAAAATGGTGGATATAGTTCTCTCTTCAGTATCTGTATTGTCACTTTAAGTTATTTAAGCACTTTATGATCTCTGTGAGAGGTATATCTGAGATTTAACAGTTCTACTGGCTAATCTGGGTTTGCAGTTTGCAGTAACTATTTGCAGATTGGTTGAGTATGATCTGGTATAGTTGTATGAATTTTTTTTTATTGCAATAAGGAATTTGAATTTGGATTGTGAACTTTGTAGTTTTCAATTGGATGCAATTTGCAATTGTATGCTTGCAATTTGTAGCTTGCAATTTGGTGGAACTGTAAGTAAACACACATATAACTGGTTCAGTATAGAGTTCTAATCACAATACTAACAATATGAACATTATATAACTGTTCTAAATACCTATTTTGGCCTCTCGTTCCCATAAAACAGGACTCTGACTGGAACTGTGTGTCTGTTCAGCTCCTCTCTCTGGTGAGTAATAATTCCAGGTAGGGGAATTTCCCACACAGGCTGAGTGTGAGGCTGGCTGTGATTTGTAAAAACTCTTGCTGTGTGAGAAGCTGGCTGTGATTGGTCTAGACTTCTGCCGAGCAACAACAGATTAACTCTATGCTTTCTGTTGTTTCTGCTGTGTCATTGAGCTCACCTTACATTACAAAATAAATCTTAAAGGCATATTTTCTTTTTCTGCTTATGTGAACACAAAATATAACAGTTATATGAAATCCAAAACATGATGTCACAGTAAATAACTCTGCTTTTGTCTTTAACACATAATCATAGGAACTGTATTAAGGCTATTGGCAGGTCTAGCTGTATACACATATAAACTATACTAGCAACCTAGGACAGGTCTTAGCTGGCCAGCTACACTACGAGGGGCCACCGGACCCAAAGTCACAGGAACAGGTTTCTCTGGATGAGCACGATGGAAACTTTTAATCAATCTGGCGGCATGCAACTTATTTACCGGTACCCAGGACCTATCCTAAGGCCCGAAACCCTTCCAATGCTTAAGATATTGGAACGAATTCTGGACCTTTCTAACATCAACGATTCTAGAGACCTCAAATTCGGTTTGGAGGTGGAGGTTCCTGTTAAGGAGCGACAGGTGACACAAATTTCTTTAACAAAGATTTATGAAACACGTTATGAATTCGAAAGGAGTTCGGCAGTCTCAGTCTAAGCGATACAGGGTTAATCACACCAATAGCTTCGTAAGGACCAATAAATCGTGGTGCAAACTTATTAGACTTTTAGAAATACGTTTTTGGTAGACAGCCATACCTTCTCACCCACCCTAAAGTCTAGCCCCCCCCCCCCCCCGAGAGCGCTTCTTATCAGCCTTGACTTTTTGAACCTCCTGAGCTTTCTTCAGGTTCGATTGAACCTGGGCCCAGACTGTGCACAGTTTACTAATTAGATTATCTGCTTCTGGAATTTGTGAGGAAGGCAGCAAAAATGAATTAAATCGTGGATGGAATCCAAGATTACAGAAAAATGGTGACATCACAGTTGATTATCCGAAACATAACATCTCAAAAATTGTTCCAAATACTGATTTAACTGTTCGGTTTGGCTATTTGTTTCAGGATGAAATGCTGAAGAAAAGGACAAGGAAATATCACACTTAAGACAAAAGGCCCTCCAAAACCTAGAAACAAACTGTACACCTCTGTCAGAGACAATATTTTCTGGAATTCCATGAAGATATACCATATGATCAAGAAACAGGGAAGCCAGAGTTTTAGCATTGGGTAGTTTTGTCAAAGGAACAAAATGCACCATTTTACTAAATCTATCGACCACTACCTATACCACCGATTTACCCTCAGATACAGGCAAGTCAGTTATAAAATCCATGGAAATATGCAACCACGGTCTACTAGGAATGGGTAGAGGTCGTAACTCACCAGCTGAACGGGTTCTAGGAGTTTTGGCTCTGGCACATACTTCACATGAAGACACATAAGCTTGGACATCTCTAGATAACGTGGGCCACCAGTAGGACCTAGAGACGAGTTCCTTGGTGGCATTAATGTCAGGATGTCCACAAAACACAGAATTATGGCACTCACCCAAAAGCCGGACTCTTAAGTTACCTGGAACAAATATTTTTTCAGTGGAGGACTGTACCGGAGCTAGATGCTGTAATACCCGCTGGCAAAATTGGTTCTGGATTAGAGTCTGCAGGTTGAAAGGCAGAAAAGCTTTGAGACAAGACATCGGCTTTTACATTTTTACTTTCTGGCCTGAAAGTAATAGAAAAGTTAAAACTCGTAAAGAACAGTGCCCACCTTGCTTGTCTAGGGTTTAGACGTTTTGTGGATTCTAAAATCAAAAGATTTTTATGGTCAGTAAGGACAGTGACACAGTGTTTAGCCCCCTCCAAAAAATGTTGTCATTCTTCAAAAACCCATTTAATAGCGAGCAGCTCTCAGTTCCCAATGTCGTAATTTCTCTCAGTAGGAAAGAACTTACGGGAAAAGAACGCATACAGTCTTAGGTTCGTGAAACTAGATGACCCCTGAGAAAGAACAGCCCCTACACCATCCTCAGATGCATCAACCTCGACAATAAAGGGTCTTTCTTGATTCGGCTGAGTCAGGACCGGAGCGCTACCAAAACACCTTTTGAGGTTTTCGAAGGCTTCTATTGCCAATTAACTAGATCCGACCCTTTCTAGTTAGGTCGGTCAGGGGTTTAGCAATTATGTATTTCGCCATAGCAATCTGCACCTGCTAGGGGTTGTGCGGGCTGAATCCCCCATATTTTTTCTTTGGGGCGTGGCGATCTCCAAGCAGTCATGCACACCTGACCAGTTAGTATGCCCTGGAGGCTGGTTTTAAAGTCAGTATAAAACTGAGTCTGCTTATATAGCACCTACTAGGTGCAATCTGCACCTGCTAGGGGTTGTGCGGGCTGAATCCCCCATATTTTTACTTGTCTGGTATGGTTGACGTTGGTCTCCCAACTAGGCGAAAAAAATCAAGATATTATCTAAGTATACTATCATAAACTTGCCTATAAACTGCCTGAAAATATAATTTACAAAATTTTTAAACACCGCTGGCGCATTACAGAGCCCAAACGGCATGACCAAATATTCAAAATCTAAAGGAGTGTTAAAGGCAGTCTTCCACTCGTCCTCCTCTCTGATACGAATCAAGTTATACGCTCCTCTCAAATCAAGTTTAGAAAACCAACAAGCCCCAAGCACCTGATTGAATAAGTCTGGAATCAACGATAAAGAGTATTGATTTTTTAATAGTGATATAGTTTAATTTTCTATAATCGATACAGGGTCTCAGACCTCCATCCTTCTTTTCCACAAAAAAGAAACCTGCCCCCATAGGTGATACCAAAGGTCTGATATGACCTTTTCTTAAATTTTCCTTGAGATACTCCTTCATAGCTATTCGCTCAGCCCCAGACAAATGATAAAAACGTCCCATAGGGAATTTTGATCCTGCCATGAGATTGATAGCACATCATATGTTCTATGGGGTGGCAGATTCTCAATGTCAGATGTGGAAAATACATCCAGAAAATCACTAATATATGGAGGAAGAACCAGAAGACAATAAGAAATACATTTGGGACCCCATTTCTGTATTTCGCCTATGTTCCAATTAATAACAGGGTTATGAAGTTGGAGCCATGGCATACCCAAAACCACTTTCATCGGTAAATTCTTTAATATGAGAAAAGAAAAAATCTCGGTATGACAAGCCCCCATGGTCAGGGTAACTTCAGGAGTACACAATTGGACCGTCCCACCCACCAGAGGAGTGGAATCAACGACAATAATGTGGATAGGACTAGGAAGAGCCAACATGGGTATCCCCAGAGAGAGAATAAAGTCATAGTCCATAAAATTAGAGGCAGAACCCGAATCAATAAAGGCCTTCCCAGAACCCTTACTACAACCCAAAGAGATAATCACCGGTACTAATATTTTTTTCTCAACCACCGCTGGAAGTACCTTATCCTTCGGGACATCTGGTTTGGGCGACCTTCCGGACGTACCCAGTAGTCGGAGTCGCCATAGTAGAAACAAGTTCTCCGCTGGCGACGTTGGTCTCTCCTCGAATCCAAAAGGTTTCCCACCTTGACCCACATAGGAAAGGAGTCTGGTTTGGCCATTACCTGTGGAGAAGACAAGTGCTCCCGTTGTCATTCCTTAATATGTCTGTCCAGTCTCGCCACTAACGTCATGGTCTCTTCTAAGGTGTCAGGACAGGGGTAGCAGACTAACATGTCCTTAAGATTTTCGGAGAGTCCAGACCTGACCCAAACTGACATTTGAGGGCTGGCATATTCCAGCCCGAGGGAACACACCACTTCCGAAACTGAGTGCAGTATTCCTCCACTGGTCGGTTTCCCTGAGTGAGGGACTTCAACTGAGACTCAGCCACGGTCGACCTATCCGGTTAGTTCCTGAAAAAATGCAAGGGTAGTCAGTGGAAAGAGAGAACGCCCATTCCTGTGGGTCACCTTGAAGCAAGGAAATGACAATCCCCACCTTTTGTTTTTCGGAGCCAGACAAATGTGAAAGTAAATTAAAGTACAACTTACAGCTTTCTCTAAATGCAAGAAAAGCTTTGCACTCTCCCGAAAACTGTTCCGGCAGTTTAACATGGGATTCAATATTCTGTACGGAAAGAATCGGTACTGGTTGGTTCTGAGCCGATTCCTCCTGCTGTAATCTTTCAGCCAGATCTTGCACCATTTGCGTAAGGGTATGCACCTGGTCTGTAAGCACACGAATAGGGTCCATAATGAGGATGGCCTGTCATTCTGTCACGGGGAGGTATGGAAGTGTGCATCCCTGACTACCACCCACGCCTCTCACCCTGTCTACTTGCACGATCCATCCTAGGTAACGGTGCACAACTGGACGACAGTCCCTAACCTGGGTAAGTGCAGGGTAGGGAAAGGGAGGAACACAGACAAGCAACAGGACATATAGAACACAAAAGAAAGGTGAAGCAAACAGAGGTCAATACCAGGAGAGGACATCAGTACATAGGCAATAAACAATAGGATAGTTAAACAACACGCGGAGGTCAAATAGCCAGGAGGTCAAGTCAAATCCAGGGGATAAACCGGAGCGAGGTCAGGAACGAAAACCGAGGTCAGAAGATCCAGATAACACAAACGTAGCAGGTAGGTAGTATAGACCCAATAACAGGCAACTTGTGGCCAGCAGGCTGCCTGTTAAATACCGGAGGTAATAGAGTCACATGAATTGGCCAGCATCACGTGACCCGTCCCGCCAAGACTACTGTAGCTGAGCGCTGAGTCTTCAACCTCGGCGCTCAGTTTTACTGCCTCCTGTCTCCTGGGGAACTGAGGACGCCGGCCACCCTGAAGAGGTGAGCGTGGCCAGGTCCTCCCCGACCCACCATTGTCATGGGAACGAGGACACAACTCGCGTCCTTGCTCCTCATCTCGGGAAGGGTGCTGGCGATGCTGCAAAGCAAGCGCGTATCGCCGGGCCCTCGTAACAAGACCTTTTATAGACAGATGTATCTTTCCAAATCATGTCCAATCAACTGAATGTACCACAGGTGGACTCCAATCATGGTGTAGAAACATCTCAAAGATGATCAAGTAAAATGGGAGGCCCCTTTAGCTATGAAGCTGAGTGTCATAGCAAAGGGTCTAAATACTTATGCCCATGGAAAATTTAAGTTTTTCTTTTTTAATACATTTGAAAAAAAATCTAAAATTCAGTTTCACTTTCTCATTATGGGGTATTGAGTGCCGATTGATGGGGGAAGCATGAACTTTCTTGATTATAGTACAAGGCTACAACATAAATGTGAAAAAAGTAAACAGGACCTAAAGACTTTATGAATGCATTGTATTTACCTATTAAGGTGCCCATACACCTTAGATAGTTGTGTTTGGCTGACAGAATAGAGTGACCTGCTGCCAGACACCTCTGGTAGTAGCTTAGCTCTGGGGCGCACAAATGATTAGCATAATTAGATTCATCATGCCTGATCTTTCCTTCTTTCAAATTTGTTGAAGGACAGTTGGGAAGCTGTTGGTGGGCTAGAATGACTTTTCTCATATGTGCATTGGGGCCTTAGACCTTAATTTATGATATGACCCATGTTCGCATTGGTAATAACAAAGATTGCAATGAAATTAAGGCCTCATGCACACGACCGTTGTGTGCATCCGTGGCCGTTGTGCCGTTTTCCGTTTTTTTTCACGGACCCATTGACTTTCAATGGGTCCGTGGAAAAATCGGAAAATGCACCGTTTGGCAGCCGCATCCGTGAGCCGTGTTTCCTGGCCGTGAAAAAAATATGACCTGTCCTATTTTTTTCACGGCCAACGGTTCACGGGCCCATTCAAGTCAATGGGTCCGTGAAAGAACACGGATGCACACAAGATTGGCATCCGTGTCCGTGATCCGTGGCCGTAGGTTGCTTTCATACAGACGGATCCGAAGATCCGTCTGCATAAAAGCTTCTGATCCCCAACCCCAACCCCCCCCCTCCCTCCCTCTATTGTAATCATCATCGGTGGCAGCGGAGTAGAAGATTTTCATACTTACCTGGCTGCTGGCTGCTGCGATGTCTGCGTCCGGCCGGGAGCTCCTCCTACTGGTAAGTGACAGCAATGCGCCGCACAGACCTGTCACTTACCAGTAGGAGGAGCTCCCGGCCGGACACAGAGATCGCAGCAGCCAGCAGCCAGGTAAGTATGAAAATCTTCTACTCCGCTGCCACCGATGATGATTACAATAGAGGGAGGGAGGGGGGGGGTTGGGGTTGGGGGGGTGCGCACACTGGCCCCAATGTATTAAAACAATAGAGGGAGGGAGGGGGGGTTGGGGGGGCCCGCGCACACTGGCCCCAATGTATTAAAACAATAGAGGGAGGGAGGGGGGGTTGGGGGGGCGCGCGCACACTGGCCCCAATGTATTAAAACAATAGAGGGAGGGAGGGAGGGGGGTGCGCACACTGGCCACCAACGAGTTAACAACAGGGGAGGGGGGGCCCACTGGCCCCCAATGAGTTAAAAACAGGGGGGGGGGGTCTGCCCCCTGCTGCCTGGCAGCACCTGCCAGGCAGCAGGGGACAGTCATGTACACAGTTTTTTTGTATATTCTAACCTGAAGCGTCTCCATCACCATGGGAACGCCTCTGTGTTAGAATATACTGTCGGAAATGAGTTTCACGATGTAGCTCATATCCGACAGTATATTCTAACATAGAGGCGTTCCCATGGTGATGGGGACGCTACAAGTTAAAATATACCATCGGATTGGAGAAAACTCCAATCCGATGGTATAACAGAACTCCAGACTTTACATTGAAAGTCAATGGGGACGGATCCGTTTGAAATGGCACCATATTGTGTCAACATCAAACGGATCCGTCCCCATTGACTTGCATTGTAATTCAGGACGGATCCGTTTGGCTCCGCACGGCCAGGCGGACACCAAAATGACTTTTTTTTCATGTCCGTGGATCCTCCAAAAATCAAGGAAGACCCACGGACGGAAAAACGGTCACGGATCACGGACCAACGGAACCCCGTTTTGCGGACCGTGAAAAAAAACGTCCGTGTGCATGAGGCCTAAAGTGGATGTGGACATGTTCTGTATAGATGAAAGATGAGATCTTAGAATCATTCTCTCTGGTGGGCCTAAGTAACCTCAGTCCAAAACTGGTTTCTATGTAAATCTATATCATGATACTTCAATAAAATCTGCCATTGCATTTTTACATGTGGTTTTGTAAGCCAAGGTTTTTCCGCTTAGAAAACATGCAAGGAATGGGGCATGCTGTATATTAAAGGAAGAGGATTATTTAAAGTCCCATTTGCTACCATGTAACATCTGGATCTGGCCCCTGTGGTAAAATAAAAGTACTTAAAATTGGAAAAGATAACTGATGTATTTCACGAAATGGGGGATTTGACCTGTTTTTTTATGGTCTCTGTATTTTTTATCTTTTTGTTTGGTTAGCTCAGCATGAAGTTCCTCTACGAAGATATCTTCTAGATCCCGCAATCAGCTAGCAAACCACCTTGACAGCTCCCGTCAAAGTCGCTTTGTTTTTAATGATGTTGTTGGTCACATCAGAGTGAAATAAACAGATGGAGCTCTGATTATCTGCTGTTTGTCATTTAAGAACTGCAGAGCATGTGCACAATATATCACTTTAAATGTGCTTGTCTTTGCTGTTTATTTGTCACCCTGTTTTATGCTGAATATCATAGGGACGATCAGCGGTAGAACAAATGTTTGCTGCACATGTGAATATTTTAGACTAGCATTTCCGTTCAGAATATTGGCCCACATTTAATAATGTGAGGGTGCCAAGAATGTGACTTACAAGTGTCAAAAAGTGGCGCATTTCTGGTGCAAAAAAGAATAATCCACTGTGCCTTGCTCGATAAGGCTACTTTCACACTAGCGTTTTTACTGGATGCGGCAGGGTTCAGCAAAAACACTTCAGTTACTGATAAAACAACCATCTGCATCCGTTATGAACAGATCCAGTTGTATTATCTTTAACATAGCCAAGACGGATCCATCATGAACTTCACTAAAAGTCAATAGGGGACGGATCAGTTTTCCATTGTGGCAGATTGTGGCAAAACAAATCCGTCCCCATTGACTTGCATTGGGGGTCATGACGGATCCGTCTTGCTCTGCATCCCAGGATGGAAAGCAAACTACAACATGTAGCGGTTTGCTCTCTGGTATGGGAACACAACTAAACAGAATGGAATGCTTTCTGGAGAATTCCTTTCTGTTCAGTTCAGTTTTGTCCCCATTGACAATGAATGGGGACAAAACTGAAGCATTTTTTCCGGTATTGAGCCCCTATGACAGATCTCAATACCAGAAAACTAAAATGCTAGTGTGGAAGTAGCCTAAGTTTTGCATGATTTAGCAAAAAGGGAATGTGGTATGAGATGCAACAATTAGTGTAAAGAGGCTTAACTTAAAATGTGACAATTTGTGTAAAGTACATGATTACATTTTCAAGCATCTAGCTCTAATCTGTGGCATGTAGGAGGCCATAAAAGGCAGTTTGAAGGCAAAGTTTTTTAGCCACATGAAACCTCAAAATTTGGATCAAATCATGTGGGATGATTGTATGATGCCTCCAGTTCGTTGTTGTGCCAGTTATCCCCACTTGTCGAAAACAGTAGATTCCTTTAACTGAAAGGCCTTGGTTTATGACTCCAGCAGATCACAATGTGCCTAGGCCAAGATGTCAGCGTTGTTCAAAGTTGCGTGTCCCAGTGGTTGGGAAAATAACAACAGATGAGAATGACAGAAGAGGTTCACAGAGGTGAACCTCTGCACAGACGGATCATCTGATTAGAAGAATAGTGTGTAGCCTAGGGGCAAACAGACACTGGAATGGAGATAGGTATTAAATAGACTAGCTTCCTGTCTGGACTGAGGTCTCCTTGCCATGGTGGGTGGGCACAGATATTTTTCGATGAAAATATATTTACTAGAGAAGTGAAGTTTTAAAAAATTCGATTTGTCTGTTCGCCAATTTTTTTTTATTTCGGTTTGATCCGAATATATAAGCGGTGAATTTTGTTAAAAAAAAAGGCTATTTACTGGCTGCAGAAAGCCTTTATAGTGGTGTACAACACTGTACCTTGCAGTAACACGCATAGGGAGTCAGCTTTGGTAGTGAAATAATACTGTGAGTCCTTATTAGTGATGAGCGGCAGGGGTCATATTCGAATTCGCAATATTTCGTGAATATTTTGTAGAATATTTGTCGAATGTTCGTGAATTCGAACATTCGTTATATTCTAAAAAAAAAAAATACTCAAATAATCGGCAAGGTAATGATCGTGTAATATGCAAATATTACGTGATCAATACAAGTGTGGGTCAAAAACTAATATATATCACTATAGAATTTAGTGCTATATAGTCCTGATCAAAAGTTTAAGACCACTTAAAAAATGGCAAAAAATCATATTTAGCATGGCTGGATCTTAACAAAGTTCCAAGTAGAGCTTCAACATGCAACAATAAGAAATGGGAGTGAGACAAAACATTTTTGAGCATTCAATTTAATAAAAACAATGAATAAACTGGAACAGGCTGTTTTTCAGCTGATCAAAAGTTTAGGACCACATGCCTTTAAAGGCCAAATCTGTGCAAAGATGTGGATTCATTGTAATTTTCTGTCAGGTAGTCACACGTCAAAAAAACTCTCCCTTTTCGAACGTGGTCGGGTTGTTGAACTGCAGCGCTCCATCGCTGCTAAGGTGGGATGCAGTAAGACAGTCATTTGGAATTTCTTAAATTCTTAAATGATCCTGAGGGTTATGGAACAAAAAAGTCAAGTGGAATACCCAACAAAAATGTCATCAGCACTGAGCCGGAGGATCCAATTGGCTGTCTGTCAAGACACTGGACAATCCTCGACCCAAATTAAGGCCCTTACTGGTGCTGACTGCAGCCCCATAACCATCAGACGACATCTGAGACTAAAGGGCTTCAAAAACAAAAAAACGCCTTCAAAGACCTCGTCTCCTTGAATGCCACAGAACTGCTCGTTTGGACTTTGCAAGAGAGCACCAAACATGGGACATTCAAAGGTGGAAGAAAGTTTTATTCTCTGATGGGAAAAAATTTAACCTTGATGGTCCTGATGGTTTCCAACGTTACTGGCATGACAAGCAGATCCCACCTACGCGCCACAGTGGAGGGGGCACCATAATGGTCTGGGGTGCTTTTTCCTTCAGTGGAACAATGGAGCTTCAGGAAGTGCAGGGGCGTCAAACGGCCGCTGGCTATGTCCAGATGTTGCAGAGAGCATTCCTCATGACTAAGGGCCCTTGTCTGTGTGGTAACAAATGGGTTTTTCAACAGGACAACGCAACAGTACACAATGCCCGCAGGACAAGGGACTTCTTCCAGGAGAATAACATCACTCTTTTGGCCCATCCTGCGTGTTCCCCTGATCTAAATCCAATTGAGAACCTTTGGGGATGGATGGCAAGGGAAGTTTACAAAAATGGACAACAGTTCCAGACAGTAGATGGCCTTCGTGCGGCCGTCTTCACCACTTGGTGAAATGTTCCCACTCACCTCATGGAAAAGCTTGCATCAAGCATGCCGAAACAAATTTTTGAAGTGATAAACAATAACAGCGGAGCTACTTCATTACATGTTTGGAAGTTGGATTTCTGTTTTAGGGGGGTTTAGTTTTCTTTTGGAGGTGTGGTCCTAAACTTTTGATCAGCTAAAAAACAGCCTGTTTCAGTTTATTCGTTGTTTTCATTAAATTGAATGCTCAAAAAATGTTTTGTCTCACTTCAATTTCTTCTTGTTACATGTTGCATGTCTTCTTGGAACCTTGTTAAGATCCAGCCATGCTAAATATGATTTTTTGCCATTTTTCAAGTGGTCTTAAACTTTTGATCAGGACTGTATATTTGTTTTTTAGAATATTTGTCTTTTTTTTTTGCATCAAAAAAATAAAATATTCTAAAAAAACTAATATATTCGATATAGTGCTATAGTGTAATATTCTAAAACAAAAATATATAGCAATATAGCGAATATTCGGAAAGAAAAAGAATATAGAGCAATTTAGCTAATATAGTGCTATGATCTTTTTTTCAATAGTTGCAATTTTTTTCCAATCTGAACTTCAGATGAGAAAAAAATTACAACTATTAAACAAAGAAGATTATAGCACTATATTAGCTAAATTGCTCTACATTCATTTTTTTGAATATTCGCTATATTGCTATGTATTCTTGTTTTAGAATATTAAGAATATTCTAAAAAACTAATATATTCGATATAGTGCTATATATTCGTGTTTTAGATATATTCGTGTCATTTTTCCCAATTAAGTTACATGATTCCTCCCTGTTTAAGTTGCTTGTGGGCCAATAACTCATTGGCCCACAAGCAAAAAGCAGGGAAGAATCATGTTTTCAGATGTTAAAAAATGACGAATACAGTATAGCACTATATTCTAAATCTTTGCAAATTCTCAAAGTTGCGATATTCGAGATAATTATTTGTAATTCGAATATTCGCGCTCAACACTAGTCCTTATGACATGTAGATGACAGGCGTTGCTCTTAGAATCACAGCACACTTCACTTATTTGGGCAGTCAAGGGGCCAAAACTGACCAAATAACTCAAGTATGAACTCAGACTTACAGGTCGATGTTAGCGCCAAGAAGAAGCGCACTCCTTTTACACCGTTGTCAGCTGATTCCACATAGATGTCTACAAAACCTGTTCTATTTAATGCTTATACAAGTAGAGCCCCCCGACAGAGTGAAGAGGGTGTCAGCAGTAAGTTTGTGTTGACATCACTGAATATTTTGCCCTTCCTCTGATCTGTCCGAACAATAACCCGCCTTCACTTTGGTCAGTAATCTATCAGTATTGCTAATGCCAAAAAAAAAAAAAACAGGAGTAGATCCAAAACAGATGACAAGTGAACGGAATATTTACTTGTCTTCTGTGTTTTGTACCCACTCCTGCTTTTGGCTACCAAATCATAAGCCAATTCTGATTGGACCATACAGGCCTTACAGCTGCTACACAGAGAGGATCCGTTGTGCGTCTCATTTTACCTTCCTTCTGGCAGATCAGAAGAAGGGTCAAATAAATCATGATGTCAGCCAAGCCAAAAAGGCTAAATAGTGGCCCAGTCATGAAGTGGGGAGGGTGGGAGAACAGATTAATAAGTCCACAGAGTGGCCCAATGACATAGTGTTGAGGTAGCAGCAGCATGAGGAGACCACAGAGTGGCTAGATGACAGAGTCTGGACGTGGCGGTAGCATCAGGAGGCCACAGAGTGGCACAATGACAGAGTGTGGAGGTGGCGGCAGCATCAGGAGGCCACAGAGTGGCAAGGTGACATAGTGTGGAGGTGGCGGCAGCATCAGTAGACCACAGAGTGGCAAAGTGACATAGTGTGAAGGTGGCGGCAGTATCAGGAGGCCACAAAGTGGCAAGGTGACATATTGTGAAGGTAGCCGCAGCATAAGGAGACCACAGAGTGGCAAGGTGACAGTGTGGATGTGGCAGCAGTAGCATGATGAGGCCACAGAGAGGCAAGGTGACATAGTGTTGAGGTAGCAGCGGCATCTGGAAACCACAGAGTGGCAAGGTGACATATTGTGGAGGTAGCAGCAGCATCAGGAGACCACAGAGTGACCCAGCGACAGAGTGTGAAGGTGGGTGGCAATAACAGTACCCACTGATGATGGTGGGTGTAAGAAGAAGCACTTGGCATCAGATGTGTGGCATCAGGTGGGTGGCAGCATCAGAATAGTAGCTAAGGCAGGTAGCCAGAAGAAACCGGTCTCTTTTGTCAAAGTATTGGTATGGCACCACGGATAAACTAGTCTGATGCATCAGGCATTGGTGGGTGGAAATCCTGGCTGATACAAGCCTGATTCATCTTGACAAAGGTCATTCTCTCCACATTTAGGGTGGACAGGAGAGTTCTCCTTGGGGTAACTATGGCCCCTGCCACACTAAACACCCATTCTGATGCATACTACTGGCTGGGCAGGACTTCTTTTCCAGGGCAAACTCAGCCAGTTGCAGCCACAAATCAAGTTGGCTGTCCAGTAGTCCAGCGGATCTTGAATGGCGGCTGGCAGGGTGTACTCCAAGAATGCCACCAACTGCTGGTTCAGATTCTGCTCTATGTCTAGCTGCTGATGAGTAGTTCTTTTCACTAGGGCAGGTGAAGAAAGCTGCACATCAGCGACTCTCTACTGCCACAGTGTGTCTGGATACTTTGCTTCATCTTCCTCATTGCCCTGTAACTCCTCCAGCTGCTCCTGCTTCTCCTCTCCTGTCACCTGTGTAGAAAAACGACCCATTTTGCTACACATTGCTTGTGCTCCAATGTCCTCCTCTTCCTCCAGTTCAGCACCCATAGGGCTCATGTTGCCGTGAGATGTAGGCGCCACGTCTCCAGTCCCCTGGCCAGCCAGATTTACCATTATCTGTTCCAGAACATGAAGCAGTGGTTTGACGTTGTTCATCCCGTACTCCTGGCGACTGGCGAATAACGTGGCCTCCTCAAAGGGCCTGAGCAAATGGCAGGTGTCACACATGAGCTGCCACTGATTGACATTGAAGTTACACAGGGGAGTACTCCTGTCCGCTTGGATCATCAAGAAATCGTTATTGCCTTTCTCTGTTTGTATAGTCGGTCCAACATATGGAGGGTGGAATTCCAACGGGTGGAAAAATCGCATATCAGCCTATGTTGGGGGATGCCGTTCTGCCGCTGCAGCTCAAGGGTGTGCTTTGCTGTATATGAGTGGCTGAAGTGCATGCAAAGTAGTGGGGGTGGGGGGTGGATGGGGTGGAGGCAGGTTGGGGGAGGCCAAGGGGAGGGGGCCCCATGGGTCTGTTTCGCACCGGGGCCCCATGGATTGTGTGTACGCCACTGACTCTACATGAAAATAATGTATTTGCTGTAAATCGCGAGAGGGGTATAGTTGGAGACATTGACTTCACAAGAGATACAGAGCAGCGGAGTTCAGCCACCTCAATTTGCTTCCCTCTGTTTACTGCTCCTGAGTTAAAATTGGGGCAACCAGCTTCAGCTTCCTCTGATGTGTATGCCTACGGAGTCCTTTTGTTACGGCTTTGCACAGGGAGCAAGAATGTTATGCACAATTCTGATGGACCTCCTGCTATTAAAAAACTGGACTTGGACTCCAAGCAGAGGCTCTCCTGTCATGTCTTGTGTGCTGTGGAGATCGACTGCAGATGGAGCAGATAAAAACACATGAATATTTTCAACTTACTCAAGCTGCTTGATTTAATTGTGAATAGATGGTAAAGGCAAAGTCTGATGGTGTGTTGTCATCAGCGTCTTCATTATGTTTACTGCAGGGATCCATGATGACGTAATTCGGTCCATACAGCAAAAGGAGGTCTACAATCACCCATCAATTTTCCCGAAAAACATGTTTGAAATAAAAAATGTCACCAATCAAAGGATAATGGAATTCGGTTCATACAGAACAAAGTATACAATCACCCATCAAGTTTCCCAAAAAATGCCTGTTTCACAAAAAATTGCACCACTACGTAATTCGGTCCATACAGCAAAGGGAGGTCTACAATCACCCATCAATTTTCCCAAATAAAACATGTTTGAAATAAAAATTTTCACCAATGAAAGGATAATGGAATTCGGTTCATACAGAACAAAGTCTACAATCACCCATCAATTTTCCCCCAAAAAGCCTGTTTCACACCAAAAATTTTACCACTATGCATTCTGCACAAAGGGCTTTACCACTACACAAAAGGCTTTACCACTACACAAAAGGCTTTTCAACATATAAGTGCAACGCTGAATGGCAAATATATTTTGATGTGCCATCATGGTAAGAATTGTGTTGACCAGACTCTTGGCTACTGAGACTGGACTTGTAGATGAGGGCCTGCTGCCGCTTTGTTGACTCTAGATAACTTCTAGGCGATCGCATGTCCCCGTGACGGCGACAATCCATTTGGATGTCTGCCCTATTAACTTTTGAGCAATTTTTCAACAACGACCTTCTGGTATATCACCTTTTTGCTTGTACTCTCCACCAGAAGAATGAGAGATGAGAAGTTCTCTTTGTAACGGGGGTCGAGAAGGGTGAACAACCAGTAATCTGTGTTGTCTAAAATGCGTATAATGCGAAGGTCGTGGGAAAGGCAGCCTAACATGAAGTCAGCAATGTGTGCCAGATTACCAACAGGCAAGACTTCGCTGTCGTGATCAGAAGGTGAGCTGACCCTGTAAAAGATTGTAGGTGAGGGCCTACAGGTGAGCTGACCCTGTAAAACATTATATGTGAGAGCCTGCAGGTGAGCTGACCCTGTAAAACATTATATGCGAGGGCCTGCAGTTTAGCTGACCCTGTAAAACATTATATGCGAGGGCCAGCAGGTGAGCTGACCATGTAAAAAATTGTGAGGGCATTATATGCGACGAATAAGCATGTTGATATGATGGAAGAGGAGGAGGAGGATGAGAAAAGGAAGATTCAACCATATACACATAAAGGAGGGCCTCATTCGCATTGTGGTACAATAGTTCAGGGAGTGGGACTTCTACACTCGTAAAGCCTATGCACTAAGTGAAAGGGCTGTCAAAAATTACAAGGAACCGACACTTCAAAACAGCCTTTGTTACACATAAAGGAGGGTATCATACACACCCTTGAAAAATTATGAATGGTTGCCTGCTGGTGACCCTCAAAAACATTTGGAGCAAGTGCTTGTTATTCTAACCATCCAAAACATTAGGGGCGAGGGCCTGCTGCTGAGCTGACCCTATAAAACATTGGGTGCGAGTGCCTGCTGGTGAGCTGACGCTGTAAAACATTATATGCAAGTGCCTGCGGGTGAGCTGACGCTGTATAAAATTATATGCAAGTGCATGCTGTTCAGCTAATGCTCTAAAGCATTATATGCGAGTGTCTGCAGTTGAGATGACGCTCTAAAACATTATATGCGAGTGCATGCTGTACAGCTGCCGCTCTAAAACATTATTTTCAAGTGCGTGTTGTTCAGCTGATGCTCTAAAACATTATTTGCGAGTGCCTTCAGGTGCGTTGATGCCGTAAAACATTATATGCGAGTGCATGCTGTTCAAATGATGCTCTAAAATATTATATGCGAGTGCATGCTGTTAAGGTGACGCTCTAAAACATAATATGCGAGTGCATGCTATTCAAATGACGCTCTAAAACATTATATGCGAGTGCATGCTGTACAGCTGACTTCAAATTTGCGATATTTCGTGAATATTCTTTCATATTCGCGAATATTCGTATTCAAGATATTTTTTTTGCGATTGCGATTAACCTAAAATGTAAAAATCGCGTAATGCGAAGTTGATCAAAAAATAATATATAGCAGTAGATATAGCACTATATAAGCTAAATTGCAGTCTATGTGTATTTTACGAATAGTCGCTATATTGCTATAACTTAGTTTTTTTGAATATTCGTCATATTCTAAAACAAGAATATACTGTATAGCAATATATAGCGAATATTAGTAAAATACACATATAGACTGCAATTTAGCTAATATAGTGCTATAATATATTTTTTTCAATAGTGTACATTTTTTCCAAATCTGAAGTTCAGCAGAGAAAAAAAAAAAAATAAGATCATAAAAAAGATTATAGCACTATATTACCTAAATTGCAGTCTATATGTGTATTTTACGAATATTCGCTATATTGCTATATATTCTTGTTTTAGAATATGACAAATATTCAAAAAAACAAAGTTATAGCAATATAGTGAATATTTGTAAAATACACCTAATAGACTGCAATTTAGCTAATATAGTGCTATAATCTTTATTTTTTTATAGTCTTATTTTTTTTTCTCTTCTGAACTACAGATTTGGAAAAAATTTACACTATAAAAAAAAAAAATCTAGCACCATATTAGCTAAATTGCAGTCTATATGTGTATTTTGTGAATATTCGCTATATTGCTATATATTCTTGTTTTAGAATATGACGAATATTCGAAAAAATGAAGTTATAGCAATATAGCAAATATACTTATTCGTTATTTAGAATATTCATCTTTTTTTTTTCCAATGTGTACTGTTATTCCACTTTGGCATACTCGTCCCCGACAAGCGTCTGTCATGGAACCATGAACCAGACGTACAACAAGAGATAAGTGGAAATAAGAAGGCTTTATTGAAAAGTCCAAACGGATGGCTAAACCGAAGCAGGGTCTTGCGAAGCCAGAGGTCAGGAACCAGAAGGGTAGTCAGACGAAGCCTGGATCAGGAACCAGCAGGGTAGTCAGACGAAGCCTGGATCAGGAACCAGCAGGGTAGTCAGACGAAGCCAGGATCAGGAACCAGAAGCAGCAGCAGTCTTAGAAGCATGTGAACACAGGAGGACCAAGCAAGGAACTGAAGCCACAGACCTCCTATATATATGAGCTAGGCATCCAGCTCCTCCCAGTGGGAAGGAGAAGCCGCAGGGTGGGAGGCTACAAGAAACCCAGAAACCAAGATGGCCGCCAGCACATGTCAAACGAAGGAGAACAGCAAGAAGGTAAGACCATGACAGTACCTCCCCCTCAAGGGCCCCTCCTCCGCGGAGTAAAGAACGGTTTCTGAGGGAAGCGTGCGTGGAAGGCTCGGAGCAAGGCAGGAGCATGGACATCTGCGGAGGGAACCCAGGAACGCTCCTCTGGACCATAACCACGCCAATGGACCAAAAACTGCACCCGACCGCGGACCAGGCGTGAGTCCAGGATATTGCTCACCTCATACTCCTCACGATTGCCCACTTGGACCGGACGAGGCCGAGGAACCGAGGAAGTGAAACGATTACACACCAGTGGCTTCAACAGGGAGACATGAAACACGTTGGAGGATCCGCATGCCAGGAGGAAGCGCAAGGGCATAGGCTACCGGGTTTACCCTGCGAAGCACTCGGAAGGGACCAACAAAGCGAGGCGCCAGCTTGGGAGTGGGCACTCGAAGGTTGAGGTTGCGGGTGGACAACCATACGCGGTCTCCGACCTGGTAGGAAGGAGCGGGCGCTCGTCTGCGATCAGCCTGGAGTCTCTGGCGCTGCGCAGAGACCTCAAGGGGCCTCTGGATCTGTACCCAAGAAGCACGTAGGACGGAAAGGTGATCCTCCACAGCCGGAATATCCTGGGGAGAGAATACCTCCGGTAACACGGCAGGTTGGAACCCATAATTGGCCATGAAGGGAGACGTCCCAGAGGAAGAGTTCACCGCCGTGTTCCTGGCAAACTCAGCCCAAGGCAGGAGGTCAACCCAATTGTCTTGGTGATCGGAGACATAGCAACGAAGGAATTGCTCCAAGGCCTGATTGGATCGTTCTGCGGCCCCATTGGACTGAGGGTGGTAGGCCGAGGAGAAAGAGAGATGAATCCCCAACTGGGAGCAAAAGGAGCGCCAGAACCTGGACACAAACTGACTCCCCCGATCCGACACAATCTCCTTGGGCAAACCGTGCAACCGGAAGACCTCCCTAGCAAAAATCGTGGCCAACTCTTGTGCAGAGGGTAACTTCTTGAGAGGAACACAGTGGCACATTTTGGAAAACCGATCCACAATCATGAGAATGACCGTATGGCCTCGGGATGCAGGGAGGTCCACAATGAAATCCATCCCCAGGTGTGACCATGGACGCTCCCCGGTGGCTATGGGTTGCAAAAGGCCCAACGGACGGTGCCGAGGGGACTTACTCTGGGCACAAACGGAGCATGCCGCTACATATGCGGCGATGTCGGAACGTAGAGAAGGCCACCAGAACAGACGTGAAACAGCCCAGGACAGCTGATTCTTTCCAGGATGCCCCGCGGCCTTGGAGTTATGGTAGGTTCGCAACAACCGAGTGCGCAACTCCTCAGGCACAAAACATCTGCCGTTGGGTCTCCCAGAGGGAGCACCAGATTGAGCCGCCAAAATCTGCTCACCCAGGGGAGAGGTCAGGCTGGTGCGAATGGCGGCCAGGATCTGATTCGGAGGTATGACCGAAGTCGGAATCGACTCCTCCCCGGACAGCTCGGAGTACTGCCGTGATAAGGCATCCGCTCTGATTTTCTTGGAACCGGGTAGGTAGGAGACCACGTAATTAAAACGTGACAAGAACAGAGCCCATCTGGCCTGACGTGGTGTCAATCTCTTGGCCTCAGAGAGGTAGGTCAGATTCTTGTGGTCCGTCAGGATGAGAACCGGAACCACCGAGCCCTCGAGCTGAGACAGAAGGGCGCCTACTCCCGTCTCAGACGCGTCCACCTCGAGGACAAAAGGCAACCCAGGGTTGGGATGCGACAGAATCGGAGCCGACACAAAGGCGGACTTTAGAGCCTCAAAAGCTCGGATGGCCTCGAGCGGCCAGACCTGGGGATTACTGCCCTTCCTGGTCAGATCCGTGAGAGGCTTGGCTAGCATGGAAAAGTCCCTGATGAACTTCCGATAATAATTGGCGAAGCCCAAAAAGCGCTGCAGGGCACGAAGACCACTGGGCTGGGGCCACTGTAAGACAGCCGAAACCTTCTCAGGATCCATGGAGAACCCCTCAGCGGAAATGATGTAACCTAAGAAGGTTACCTGGGATCGGTGAAATTCGCATTTCTCAAGCTTACCGAACAGCTTGTTCTCTCGTAACCGTTGCAACACTCGTCTGACATCCAGAATGTGGGCCTCCATGGATTCAGAATATACCAAGATGTCATCCAAATAGACCACCACACACTGCTGCAACAGGTCACGGAAAACATCGTTGATGAATTCCTGGAAGACTGCGGGCGCATTGCACAACCCAAAGGGCATAACCAAGGATTCATAATGACCGGTCCTGGTGTTAAACGCGGTCTTCCACTCATCGCCCGCCTTGATCCTTACCAGGTTATATGCCGCCCTCAGGTCGAGTTTGGTAAAGACCGTGGCCCCTTTGAGGCGATCGAACAGCTCGGAAATCAAGGGTATCGGGTAAGCGTTCTTGATCGTGATGCGATTGAGACCCCTGTAATCGATGCAAGGCCTCAACTCACCTCCCTTCTTTTTCACAAAGAAAAATCCAGCCCCTGCCGGGGACGAGGATTTGCGAATGTGTCCGCGTGAAAGCGCCTCCCTCACGTACTCCTCCATGGCCTCATTCTCCGCTACCGACAGTGGATAGACTTTGCCACGAGGAGGAATGGCACCAGATTGTAACTCTATGGCACAATCGTATGGGCGGTGCGGAGGTAGGGCAACCGCACGCACCTTATCGAATACATCCCGGTACTCCTCGTATTCAGGAGGCAACAGAGAGTCCGAGGAAGTACACAGCAACTTGACAGACCCATGGATGCAACTAGCCCCACACTGTGGTGACCACGAGAGGATCTCGGCCGATCTCCAATCGAAAGTCGGATTATGCTTCTGGAGCCAGGGGTACCCCAAGACCACCGAGTAGTGTGGAGATGAAATAACCTGGAGACAGACCGACTCTCTGTGAACGGGAACCGATGGCCATCCCCACTGGAAGGGTCTCATGAGTCACGTGTGGCGGCAGAAGGGGTCTGCCGTCTATCGTCTCAAGAGCCAGTGGGGAACCTCGAGGCTGCAGAGGAATGGAATTGGCGGCAGCGAACACACTATCAATGAACAAACCACCAGCACCAGAGTCCACCAACGCCTGGGTCGTCACCGAGCCCCCGACCCAGGAGAGGACAACAGTAATCAGTGGTTTGTCAACACGGGAAACCGGGGACGAGGAGACTCCACCCAAGATCTGCCCCCGACAGGATCTCAGGTGCGAGCGTTTCCCGGACGGTTCGGGCATGCCAACCGAAAATGCCCACCGAGACCACAGTACATGCACCGGCCCTCGGGTCTCCGGAGTGCCCTCTCCCCCTCGGACAGGCGAGCAAACCCCAGCTGCATGGGTTCACCCCCAGACAAGTCATCCCCAGGAGGCGTGGGAGGAGAGGGAGGCACGGGTGGGACAGCAAACGTAGGCGCCAATCTGTTAGAAGGCCTCCGCAGGCTCTCCTTAAAGGAAGGTCTCTCCCTGAGTCTGGTGTCAATCAAAATCAGGAAAGAAATAAGAGACTCGAGCTCCACTGGTAGGTCCTTAGCTGCAACCTCATCCTTCAAGGCATCCGAGAGACCATGAGAGAAAGCAGCGACCAGAGCCTCATTATTCCAGCCCACCTCTGCTGCCAGGGTACGAAACTCAATGGCGTACTCAGCTACGGATCGTGAACCCTGTCTGATGGACATAAGGAGCTTCGCAGCAGAGGCAGCACGAGCCGGCACATCGAATACCTTCCGAAGAGAAGCAACAAAACCGGAAAACTCGGTAACCACCGGATTGTTGTTCTCCCATAAAGGGCTGGCCCAGGCCAAGGCCTTGTCCGAGAGCAGCGAGATCAAGAAGCCCACCTTTGATCTCTCAGTAGGAAAGGCATGTGGCAGCAACTCGAAATAAATGCCCACCTGGTTAAGGAAACCTCGGCACTGAGTTGGCTCTCCCCCAAAGCGCTGTGGAAGGGGGGCAGAACCGGTCATACCCCGAAACACCGCAGGCGCAGCAACAGGTGTCGGGGTAGACTCTGGCGCAACAACCGGAGCGGCAGTAGGAGCGGGCCCAGGAGCGACAACCGACCCATCGGCAACGGAAGCTAAATGAGCCGTGCGTTCAAGCAGGGTTTGCAACGCCACAGCGAACCGACCCAACAGGTGATCCTGCTGATCAAGTCTGGCAACCAGCGTAGGTAGCGAGGATGGCCCTGTACCGTCAGAATTCATGGCTTGGTCCTAATGTCATGGAACCATGAACCAGACGTACAACAAGAGATAAGTGGGAATAAGAAGGCTTTATTGAAAATCAAGCTGTAAGGCAAAAGTCCAAACGGATGGCTAAACCGAAGCAGGGTCTTGCGAAGCCAGAGGTCAGGAACCAGAAGGGTAGTCAGACGAAGCCTGGATCAGGAACCAGCAGGGTAGTCAGACGAAGCCTGGATCAGGAACCAGCAGGGTAGTCAGACGAAGCCAGGATCAGGAACCAGAAGCAGCAGCAGTCTTAGAAGCATGTGAACACAGGAGGACCAAGCAAGGAACTGAAGCCACAGACCTCCTATATATATGAGCTAGGCATCCAGCTCCTCCCAGTGGGAAGGAGAAGCCGCAGGGTGGGAGGCTACAAGAAACCCAGAAACCAAGATGGCCGCCAGCACATGTCAAACGAAGGAGAACAGCAAGAAGGTAAGACCATGACAGCGTCCCCGTCACCATGAGAACGTCTGTGGGTTAGAATATACCATCGGATCTGAGTTTTCACGATTTCAGGGAAAACTCAGATCCGATGATATTTTCTAACCCACAGGCGTTCCCATTGTGACGGGGACGCTTGTTGGGGAGGAGTATGCCGAAGTGGAATAACGGTACACATTGAAAAAAAACTAAAAACTAATATTCTAAATAACGAATATATTCGCTATATTGCTAAATATATTTTTTTTATATTCGTCATTTTTTTTCATATCAAAACATGATTCCTTCCTGCTTAAGTTGCTTGTGGGCCAATGACTCATTGACCCACAAGAAAGAAGCAGGGAGGAATCATGTTTTCAGATGTAAAAAAATGACGAATATTTGATATAGCGAATATATAGCACTATATTAGAAATATTTGTGAATTAGCAAAGTTGTGATATTCATGATAAATATTCGTTATATTGCGCTATATTTGCGCTCAACACTACAGCTGACGCTCTCAAACATTATTTTCAAGTGCCTTCAGGTGAGTTGACGCATTAAAACATTGTATGCGAGTGCATGCTGTTCAAATAATGCTCCAAAACATTATATGCAAGTGCATGCTGTACAGCTGACTCTCTAAAACATTATATTCGAGTGCATGCTGTTCAGCTAACCCTATAAAAAAAATTTGAGTTGAGGGCCTGCAGTTGAGCTGACCCTATAAAAAAATTTGAGTTGAGGGCCTGCAGTTGAGCTAACCCTATTAAAAAAAATTAGAGTGGAGGGAATATATACAATCTGGATGAGGAGGAGGAGAAAACAAGGTTCAACCATATACTCCTTTTTTTGTGGTGGAAAAGGTGCATGGGAATAACCTACAGAAGATTGAGTACATTATAAATGATAGATTGAAATTGCCTTTATGTTCATCATCACCTCAGCTCTCCTCTGGTAGAGTTGAGAAGTCAGGGGAAATTCAGGCTTTGTTCATTTTTATCTGAGTCAACTGTCAGCATTGCCAGTGGACAAGCGGATACGCTTATCTGTTATAATGCCACCAGCAGCACTAAATACCCGCTCAGACAAAATGCTGGCGGCAGGGAAGGCCAGCACCTTCAAGGTGTAGAGCGCAAGTTCGTGCTACGTGTCCAGCTTGGACACCCAGTAGTTGTAAGGCACTGAGGGATCATTTAAGACGCTGACACGGTCTGCTATGTATTCCTTCTCCATCTTCCAAAATGTTTCCCTCCTTGTACCACTATGCCGCGCTTCAGGGTGAGGTTGCTGGCGGGGGGTCATAAAAGTGTCCCATGCCTTGAAGAGTGTTGCCCTGCCTTTGTTGGAACTGCTGTGTTTTACCCTTGTCTCACTTCCTCTGTTGCCTAAGGAAGTACGGACTCTGCCGGCCGCGTTGTCAGATGGAAAATTTTGGAGCAATCTCTCAACAAGTACCCTCTGGTATTGCACGATTTTACTCGTCCTCTCCACCATAGGAATGAGAGGTGAGAAGTTCTCTTTGTAACGGGGGTAGAGAAGGGTGAACACCCAGTAATCCATGCTATCTAAAATGCTTATAACGCGAGGGTTGCGGGAAAGGCAGCCTAACGTGAAGTCAGCCATGTCTGTCAGAGTACCAACAGGCAAGTCGTCGATGTCGACATCAGGATGACTCTCCATCTCCTCCTCCTCCTCTTCTGCCCATTCACGCTGAACATATGGAATTAAAGTTCCATGGGTACTACACTCTGTAGCAGAGGGAACTGTCTCCAGCTTCTCCTCCTCATCCTCTTCATGGTCCAATTTGCACTGAGAAGACGAACTGTGGGTGGTCTGGCTATCACCCTGTGTAATGTCCTCCCCCATTTCCTCATCTGCCAAATTCAGAGCGTCGTCCTTAATTGTGAGCAGCGATCGTTTGAGTAGACACAGCAGTGGGATGGTTACGCTTAAAATAGCCTCATCACCACTAACCATCTATCTGTGTGGATTCATCAAAGTTTTTTAAAACCTCCCAGAGGTCTGACATCAATGCCCACTTCTCACTTGAAAGGTGACGACCATGTTGCAGCTGGTATTCCACAACTGTCTTCTGCTGCTCACAAAGCCTGGCCAACATGTAGAATGTATAGTTCCAGCGCGTGCTCACGTCGCACAACAGTCGGTGAGCTGGAAGCTGCAAGCGCTGCTGCAGCATTGACAGACCAGCTGAAGCTGTGGACGACTTGTGGAAATGGGCACACACGCGACGCGCCTTCACTAGTAGCTCTGGCAAATTGGGGTATGTTTTGATAAACCAATCACTGAGTACACATATATTCCAAAAGCAGTTGCTATTACAAAACAATTTTCACTGAGGGCAACTTCTAAAACTTAACCTTTATTCTATATAGATGCAATAAAAATATTTGGTCCAATCAGGATCCTGATAATCGTAGTACGAAAAAAAGCTGTCAAAACAATGGACGGTCAGGGAAATATGGACAATATTATGCAAACAAGGACAGAGAATAGAGAGATTCCTGGGCTAACCTCTCAAACGATGACCCAGAATAGCAAGAATAGGGACAATCTTGTACAAAAAAAAACAAAAGATAAAGGGATCTAACTATCCCTATTCTTGCCCTTATGGAAACTGCTCAGCCCAGAGATGCACCTTGATGGTAGGTGCACTCCGTTCACGTTCCTAGACTGACCTGTCCTTATACAGCCCTATCGCTTTCTTGACACAGCAAACAATATCCCAAATCGCTCTATTGCTTTTCTGACCCAACTAAGCACTGTACCGACTGTTTCCCTTCATGGATAATTAAAGGTTCATCAGGGGACTATCAGCATCAGTATGGCAATAGGTTGCAGTATACAAGATAACCATAGAAAACCGATACATCAAAGCATAAAAAGACTTGAGCACCCCAGACAGACAAGCATCTGTGACAAGGCTGAGGCAAAAAGCCTCTAATAAAACCTATTTATCAATGTGTGGACATATGTATACATAAGTTTTTAATATAAAATAACTTAGCTGATTCAGATAGATGGCATGTTGCTCCAATCCTCTCACAGATGCACGATACACGGCTGGGGGGCTCCAAATAAGGAGCAACCATCAAATATAGCAGGAAAAAATAAGTCTCTCATTCAATCCACCAGGTGACTGTGACCGGAACCTATAAATCCACTCCGTTTCTTTTTGGAGGATACTTTAGTCCCAGTCACCTTTCCTGGGGGAAGGCCTTATCAATTCTAATGCCAAAAAAGATAGTGACCCAAGATCTCCATTGTGACATACCCACATGTGATTAGCCAATGGAGTGTTGTTGTTTTTCTTGATGTCATTTATGTGTTCAAGAATAAGGCGGCGAAGTTCCCTGGATGTTTTCCCCACATAATCCAAGGGACAGGAGCACCGACAGAGGTATATTACCCCTTTGCTCCTACAATTGACAAAGTCCCTTATAGTGTAACTAACATTTGTGGTTGAACAAACATTAACTTTAGAGTTTTTAACATAGCGACAAGCCGAGCATGTTCCACACCGGAAAATGCCCACTGGTTTCCTGTCCAACCATGTTCCAGTTGGAACCGGACTTGAAAAGTGGCTGTGGACCAAACGGTCACATAGACATCTACCACGTCTGAATGTGATACTTGGATAAGGTAGTATAGCATCAGCCACACCTAGATCCATTCGGAGTATTGGCCAATACTTCTCAAGTATATCGCTCACCCTACGATTCTCAGCATCAAAAGTAGAAATAATCCTAATGACCTCACCCCCCTTGGAGTCTAATTCCTTGGGGACCAAAATAGTATTCCGTTCCCGTGACTCGGCATTCTGGAATGCATTCCTAAGGATCTGCTGGCAATACCCCCTTGCCCTAAAGCGAACACGAAGCTTTCTTGATTCACTATAAAAGCTCTCTGGGTCTGAGCAATTCCTTTTTATTCATAGATATTGGCCACGAGGTATCCCTTTTTTTAGGTTTGTAGGAATGTAACTCTCACAATGGAGTAAATTATTAGTGACAGTGGTCTTCCTAAAGGTGGTTGTGACTAGTCTATCCATCTCCTTGGTAACTCTTACATCTAAAAATGGTAATGTATCAGGATGAAACTCAAAAGTAAATGCCAGACTGATCTCGTTCGTATTCAACATTCTGACAAATTATTGAAACTCTTCCAGATTCCCATTCCAGATAACAAAGACATCGTCAATGTAACGTGTGCGAAACACAATTTTGTCGCACCACCAAGATTGACTCTCAGGAAAGACCACATTGTCCTCCCACCGTACACTATATTGGAAGTTTCTGGGTCATCGTTTGAGAGGTTAGCCCAGGAATCGGGGGTGAGTGCATTTTAAATTGAAGTGCATCTCCGGGCCTAGTAGTTAACTATGGGCAAGAACAGGGACGATTATATTCTATATTCTCTGTCTTTGTTTGCATAATTTTTCTCCCTATTTCCCTGACCGTCCATTGTTTTGACAGCTTTTTTTCGTACTACGATTATTAGGATCCAGATTGGACCAAATTTATTTATTGAATCTATATAGAATAAAGGTTAAGTTTTAGAAATTGCTCTCAGTGATAATAGGTTTTGATAAACCGCTGAACCACTAAGTTTAGTGGGCTAGGCATGGGATGTGTGTCAGGTTGCAGAGCTCCAAAGCCGCCACCAAGTTATGGCCATTCTCAGACATAACCATGCCTGGTTGTAGGTTGAGTGGCAAAAGTCACAACTAGTTCTGGTTCCTTATACCCTGCCACAGCTCTGCAGCGGTGTGCTGTTTGTCCCCTAAGCAGATCAGCTTCAGCACGGCCTGTTGATGCTTACCTAATAATTGTAGTGGATGGCACTCCTTGTATGTAGCTGCTGGTGCTCAGTGGAAAGAGACAATCAGAAATAGGAAGGAACCACGGCACTCTTTTCAGATAATCAGAAATAATTAATTTATTGTCCATCCCAAAATGGATCTTTTTGTAAATGGCCAACGTTTCGGTCCACTAGGACCTTGTTCACGGCCTTGTATGAAAGATCTGGAGATATGGAGTCCACCCGATGTCTCCAAATCTTTCATACTAAGGCCGTGAGCAAAGTCCTAGTGGACCGAAACGTTGGCCATTTACAAAAAGATCCATTTTGGGACAATAAATTAATAATGAATTATTTCTGACTATCTGAAAACGAGTGCCGTGGTTCCTTCCTATTTCTGTTGATGCTTACCCACAGCAGTGCTACACTAGCGACTGATGGCTGACTGCTACTGGAGGTGGAGGTGGAAGTGGAGGAGGAGGCGGTGGAGAAGGATTAGTGGGGGTTGGAGCCATTGCGGTATGCCAGACCTAACAGGGGAATTATGCGTGAGGTCACGGTGTGAGCAATAGGTGGGCCGAGGTAAATACAGTTCTGGTTACTCACGGTTACGTCGTCCCTGGGCAGGCTCGCATAAGTGAAGAAGAGAATGGCACAAGGATTCTCTGGGGCACACGTTGGTGTAAGGGACACAGGCCAGATGGTGCTTCGAGGTGCCCTTGGTGGTCTGTATTAATGTGCCTATGGCAAGGTCCCTTGTAGTAGTGACGCCAGTACCTTTTGTATGGAGGCACAACCATTTACTGTAGTGTTAATTGAGGAACTTAAGACTAAGACTGTTTAAGACAAAAAGGATGAAATCCAGGTTGGAACGTTACTGAAGATTACTCCTGATAACAGTACATCCAAAGTATTAAACAGTCTCTTAATACAGCCCTGCATTAAGCACAATCTCCGATACATATGGGGAAAGGAAAATGCAAGTCCTCTGAGAAAAACTGGTTCTTTAGACCTCATGCACACAACCGTTCTGTTTTTTGCGGTCCGCAAACCGCGGGTCCACAAAAAAACGAAGCCCCCCATGTGCCTTCCGCAATTTGCGGAATGGGCGACCCATTGTAGAAATGCCTATTCTTGTCCGCAAAACGGACAAGAATAGGAGATGTTATATTTTTTTTGCGGGGCCATGGAACGGAGCAACGGATGCGGACAGCACACGGAGTGCTGTCCGCATCTTTTGCGGCCCCATTGAAGTGAATGGGTCCGCATCCGAGCCGCAAAAAGGTGCCTCAGATGCGGACCCAAACAACGGTCGTGTGCATGAGGCCTTATAATGAATAAGCAAGCTACTGCTTCAGACTAGGCTTATAAAATATGAAAGTCTTACACTGGTCAAAATTCCGGCCTTATCCTAACCTTGGTTGAAGGTGCTTTTCTAAATCCTGGAACTTCTATTCCAATGTTGTTCTGACAGTTGGCCTAACTGTCCTCACAGTTTGAACTGGAGGTGTGAATGCCTTATGCCAGGCATGTCCAAACTGCGGCCCTCCAGCTGTTGAAAAACTACAACTCCCAGCATGCCTGGATAGCTTACAGCTATTATGGCATGCTGGGAGCTGTAGATTGCAACAGCTGGAGGGCCGCAGTTTGGACATGCCTGCCTTATGCTGTCCTCTACACCTGGTACAAAGGTGCCTAGTAAGCCCTCAAGTAATGGCTGTCTTGCTAATCCTTTGTCTTGAATAAAACGTGATAATTCCTTAGATACTCGGCTGAATGCAGTTTGGACATTGGTCAGTCACCCCAGAGGAGCGATCTATAGGAATGGATTTCTCACCTCTAGGTAGAATAGTTGCAGGTTTTAACCCTGGACTGTGAAGCCGACAGGGACAGAGCAGAGAGGCTGTGAATAGACCTCCCTCCAAGTATACAGCTACATTGCTGTTGCTTTCTGACTAAGCTCAAGAGAGAACTGGACTGCACTGAACTCTCAACTGGATTTACCTGGGCTCAACTGATCTCAACTCAACTGCCTAACTTAGGTCTGAGCTAAGCTATTTATACACTGACACTGCCCCATCATGTGGAGAAACAAGTATAGTGCACCCTGACTAGGCCTGTGTAAAGGATCTTTGCATGTAGAATCACATTGTGACATGGGAGAATATGACAGGAGATGAAGTACAAAATGCAGGCATATTACATGACATTATAACATAATTACAACACATTTGCGGTGCCCACGGTCACGTAGTGGGACACTGCACCAGTAACATAGCTGCTGCCTGAGACCCTGATGTACATAGGGCCCGCAATCCTGGGCGTGGGTAGCACCTGTGCCATCCCAGGGTACAACTCACTCCCGGCCTCCACAACATTCACCCAGTGTGCGGTCAGAGAAATGTAGCGTCCCTGGCCACCAGCACTTGTCCATGTGTCCGTGGTTAAGTGGACCTTCCCAGTAAGTGCGCTGGTCAGGGCACGGGTGATGTTCTGGGACACATGCTGGTGTAAGGCGGGCATGGCACACCATGAAAAATAGTGGCGGTTGGGGACTGCATACCGAGGGACGGCCGCCGACATCAGGCTGTGGAAAGCCTCAGTGTCCACAAGCCTAAATGGCAACATTTAAAGAGCCAGTAAAAAAAAAATGTCAAGAATACTGACATGGAATATTCGCGGTTTTGCGTATAAAATTAAGAGGTGTGCAGTGTTTGACTTAGTTTCAAGACACCTACCGGCTATAGTGGCCTTGTTAGAAACACACCTATCAGGTGAAAAAGTGGCAGCGCTTGGTGGAAGGAGATGGGCCTCCCACGAATACCACTCCTGTTACTCCACATACTCACGTGGAATTAGCTTCTATGTTCGTAGACAGGTAGACTACGACCCAATAGAACAATCAATCGATCAGGAGGGTCGGTACATTTTCCTCCATTGTTATTGGCAGGGTCAAAGGATTATCATCGCCTTTATATATATTCCACCCCCCTTCACAGTATTTGTGTTATGTAAATTGATGGAATATATTTCATTAAGAGAGGAGTGCCCGGTGCTGGTGGTGGGCGACTTCAACTCGGTCATGGACATAAAAATAGATAGGATATCTACCATAACTAATTATGAACAAAGTGCCAGTTCAAATACATTATTATTTAGAATGTGTAAAGAAATGGCATTGGTCGATATATGGCGATCTCTCTATGGAAATAAGCAAGTATTTTCTTGCTTTAGTAACACATATAAGTCCATGTCGCGAGTTGATCTGGCCCTCGCCAGCCCCGGACTTATTATTAACAGGGTTAAAAAAATGAATTATGAAAGTCATGGTATTTCCGACCACTCCCCTGTTACGGTATTATTTGATAGTTATAAAAAACAAACAAAAATAGGATTTTTAAACTCAACCCCCACTGGATGATATTGATAAGGGATATCAATAAGATTAATGAAGAAATAAAGTCCTTTTGGAGTGACAACATTAATTCAACACACATTCACATGGTTTGGGATTTGCTCAAGGCATTCCTCTGAGGTATATATGCATATCAAATTAGGAAACAGAAGAACTCCTTTGCCCAAACTCAAAAAGAAATAGAAGGGTTGCTTAATCAGTTAATGCATGAGATCACTCAGGTAAACACCCCAGAAAAACAAGATCAATTAAAAAAGCGCAAGATAATTATAAACAATATCTATATAAAAATGCGCAGAATAAAATGTTCTTTTTGGGGCAGAGGACCTTCAGTGAATCTGGTAAACCAAGTAAATTGCTATCTGCAATAGTAAAAAATCAAAGAGGGCGTAACAACATTATGGGAATTAGGACAGAGGCAGGAAACATTTTACGAGACCCTGATAACATTCTAGGGGAATTTACTTCATATTTCTCCACGTTATACCAGGCTGGGCCTATAGATCAGGGAGAAAAATTTGATCAATATTTAGATAACATCAAGTTACAAACCACGCTGAAATCTATTAAGGGTAATGCGTCTCCAGGTTTGGATGGTTTCCCATTCAAACTATACCGAAAACACGAAGGAATTATTCTCCCCCACATGATGGAGGTATTAAACCAATCGTGGATATTGGGCTTTCTGCCTCCGTCATGGATGGAAGCAATCATCACATTTATCACCATAAAAGGGAAAGACCCATTGTTAGTGACCTCCTACCGCCCCATCTCTCTGTTTAACACAGATTATAAAAATCTTGCCAAATTGTTAGCCAACAGATTAAAAACTGTAATTCACAAAGTCGCCCACGCTGACCAAATTGGGATCATTCCCAAAAGGAACATACAGGATAATGTAAGGAGGGCCTTTCTGAATATACAGATGGGAGGTGGGGAGGACTGCTCCATCCTGTCTTTGGACGCGGCAGGGTGGAGTGGCTCTTTCTCTGGAGAGTGTTGTCGTGGGTGAAAATAAGTGAATACTTCTCTAGATGGGTTCGCATTTTGTATCAAAATCCGGTATCCAGAGTTCGAGTTAAGAAGGAATATTCCGCCCCCTGACCCGAGGAACGCGTCACGGATGCCCCCTCTCCCCTTTGCTCTTTTCGTTGTTCCTGGAGCCAATGGCATGTAAAATCAGAGCAGATGAGGAAATACAGGGCTTTGGGTGCGATGGAGCAGATGATAAAATAAGTCTATATGCAGACGACATTCTGCTCTTTTTACGGAGGGGGTACATGAATCTGCCCAGGGTTATGGAAAGCGTGGACAACTTTGAATGCCTATCCGGATACGAAATAAATTGGGAAAAATCAAAATTTCTCCCATTAAGACGCCCAGTTCCACTGGGTTACAATTCTCTGGTCAGTACATTGGCCCCATCAGACTCTTTATTATACCTGGGTATCCACATAGGGACTAAACTGGAATATTACACGAAATTGAATATACTCCCAATAATAGACAAAGTAAAGGAAAAAATTAGAACATGGTTAAAACTCCCTCTGTCACAAATCAATCGTATAGCCCTTATAAAAATGACATTATTACCAATGCTACTATATCTACTAAATGCAAGCCCAATAACGATTGAAGATATGTTTTTTAACAAATTAGAGACTCTTTTTAATTAATTAATATGGGGGTGCAAACGGGTTAGAATCAAAATGCAATACCTGTATAAAGATGAGGGTGGAATCTCCGTCCCTTTTCTAAAAGGATACTATGTAGCTGCACAATTGAGATGGTGTGTGAGAAATCGAAAGAATAACTGTATACGGCTTATTTTTGGGGAGTACTGTAGACCCTGGGAGGATCTTTTTCACATTCTGGAAACTGGTATTATTGAGAAGAAAATAACAACAAACCCGTTTAGTAGAATGCTTGGGTATATTTGCAAACAAGCTAGGCTTATGGTCGGAGTATCCCAAGCGGTTCATTATACCCCCTTGTGGGGGAATGCACACTTACCACAAGTTATGCAGTTAGTGGATGTTGAGTATTGGGAAAAACAGGGGATACACTTAATCGCACAGGTTTTTTATAAAGGATAGGTTAAGCCTCTAACCGAAATCCTTCCAGATATTACATTAGGATTTATTGATAAATTCCGATACGAACAGTTACGACGCGATATACGGAAAATAAGAATTATTTAAATATTGCACGGAATACCTTTCTAGATTTCTGTCATGATATGACGTTAAACACTTCCGCTATATATATCCACATATTTATGCAAAGTTAAAATACGAATACACAAAATCGATCACATTTAGAGGTGAGGTTAAATGGGAAAAAGATTTGCAGAATGTGGAATCAATCCCGTGTAATACTGTTTATAGAAACATCAACAGATCTACGGTCTCCCTTGCCCATACATGGATTCTCTTGAAAATTATACACTGTCTTTATTACACACCAGTACTATTGCATACTATTTACAAAGATAGAGAACAGAATTGTTATAAATGCAACAAAGATAGAGGAGACTACAAACACCTATTGTGGGAATGTCCGGGGATAAAAGATTATTGGATTAAAATATTCCGGAAATTGCAGAATAGTTCTCCTATGAAATATGAAGCATTTTTGAATATGTCATCCTGGGTACTCTCCCAGAAATAGATAATAACAAAACTGAGCAACTACTTTGGTTTTGGGGTATAGCTTTGGCTAAAATAATATCAGTCAAACATTGGGGTTCCATGAAGTATTCAAATTTTCAGGAATGGATGGAATATATGAATAGGGTTAAGGAGTACGAAAATAGTCTTGCCCAAACACCAGGAAAAAAAGCAGCCTGGCTGTGGATATGGGGTAAAGAGGATATTAGGTGCCACGACAGTAGCTCCGCAGAAAAAGGGGGTTGGAGGGAGGGATGGAAGGGTAAAGATAGGAGGGAGATTTAACACAAGATAAAATTATGCTGTATCACATTTCTTTGGATATTGAATTGATAGATTGTAAATTTCTATTTTTGAATAAAAGAAAGAAAAAAAAAAAAAAAAGAGCCAGTCATTTTGAAAATTGCTGGGTGGGTATTTGCGCTTGCGTTCAAATGACTGTGTTGTGTTATGGACATTTGAACGCTGCGCTCGGACAGGGAAGTGGATATTATTGCTGATGGTTCATGCGAAGGTCCAGTTGCAGGGCGAGGGGGATCCGGGCCTGCACCTTCGACAGGGGATTGGCCAGCAGTGCGTAACACAGGGGAAGAGGAGGCAGTGGTGTGACCGCAGATGCAGTTTGTGGACCCAGGCGTTCCGCCCACTTATTAGGGTGCTTGGATGCCATGTGGCGGATCATGCTGGTGGTGGTCAGGTTGCTAGTGTTCACGCCCCGGCTCATTTTGATATGGCACAGGTTGCAAACTACAACTCTTTTGTCGCCTGCACTTTCCTGAAAAAACGGCATTCTGCAGAACACCTACCCTTTGGCAAGGTAGATTTACGCATGGGGGTGCTCGGTGTAATGGTTGTGGACCTGTTTGGTGTGGGCCGACTTCTCCCCTTTGCAACCCCATTGCCTCTTCCAGCCTGTTGCGGCGCTGCGGATCCCTCGCCCTCTGTGCTGCTGTCCTCGCTCGGCTTTTCACCTTCCCATGTTGGGTCAGTGACCTCATTGTCCACCACCTCCTCTTCCACTTCCTCACTCTGCTCATCCTCCTAACTTGACATAACCACAACCTGAGTGATTGACAACTGTGTCTCATCATCATCCACCTCATAAACAAATGATTGCCGTTCAGCACCGTCATCTTCTTGAGACTGTAAAGGCTCAAGATGGTGGGAATAAGGGCACACTATCTCAGGTCCCTCTTCAAGCATGCTGGGCGCGAGGGCCAAATGTAATAGTGGCCCTGGAAAGAGCACCTCAAAATATCTGAGTGTGCGATCACTCGTTTGGCAAGCCTATCCATGGTGGGAGGAAGGATGATCATAGTGACCAGATTCTTGGCTACAGAGACTGAACTTGGTGGAAGAGAGAGTGCTGCTTAACCGACTGGAAGCATTATCTTCAGCAATCCAACTGACCAACTGTTCGCACTGGTCCGACTTTTACAGTGTTGTCCTGCACCGCCCAGCTAAATTGGATATGAAGCTGGGTACAGTGGATGTTTTTTTTTTTCGGTGCACTGGCAGCAGGCACAGTTTAATTGTTCCCAGGGCCACGGCCTCTGCGTACACCATCAACATCACGCCCACTTCCCCTTAGTGTTCGCCTTCTTCATAGTAAGAGTTTTGTCACTAGATGTGGTGCAGATTATTTTACTGTCCGCTAAAGAGACAGTTTTCGGATGCATTACAGTATATGTCACAGAAACCCACAGAATATGGACACTATATTAGGCCAAGATTATTGGAATCTGCAATACAGACACTGTTTTTGGATGCAGGACAGTATATGTCACAGAACACCACAGATTATGGACACTATGTTAGGCCCAGGTTATTGGAATTTGCAATACAGAAAATGTTTTCGGATGCAGTACAGTATATGTCACAGAAACCGACAGAATATGGACACTATATTAGGCCTAAATGTCACGGACGGTGTACAGGGAACAAGGCAAAGCAACAAGCATAAATGACTCGCTGGATCCAAAAGCTAAGGAACAAAAGGGAGACCCCTGTAGAAGACCTGGCACTTTCCCTCGCTGCTCAGCCTATGCAAAGATCCGAATGGTGGAAGTTTGCATATCCACGTACCTTGACTATATAATCCCTGAGCACCCTACAATAGTGAGGGGACACGACCACCGGCTCCCTACACAAGATACGGAGGGAGTCAGGGTCACCTGGGATCCAGCAAACAGAAAATAACAGATAAATGTTCAAACACTTAGCTTTGTAGCAGACAGGAGAACAAGACCAGCATGCACACACACTCCAGGAAGAAGTATAAGCCGCCCAGAAAAGCATTCTGGGGAGGAATTTAAAGGGAAGCAATTAGTCCAACACATGACAGCTGAGAGAGGCTAACGAGATGAGCAACTGAACAGCACAACAAGAGAACTCAAGGAGGAGGTTCTGAAAGGCCTCTGTCAGAGCTTCTCAGCTGTCTGGTTGTGACAGTACCCCTCCCTCTACGAGTGGACTCCGGACACTCAGAACCCACCTTCTCAGGATGGGACCTATGGAAAGCCCTGATGAGACGAGAGGCCTTAATGTCCGTCACTGGGACCCACATCCTCTCCTCAGGACCATACCCCTCCCAATGAACAAGGTACTGAAGAGAACCGCGGACAAGACGAGAATCCACAATCCTAGAGACCTGAAATTCAAGATTCCCATCAACCATAATCGGAGGAGGAGGCAAAGGCGAGGGTACAATGGGTTGAACATAAGGTTTCAATAAGGACTTATGAAAAACATTATGGATCTTCCAAGTCTGAGGAAGATCAAGACGGTATGCAACAGGATTGATGACAGACAGGATTTTGTAAGGCCCAATAAACCTAGGACCCAACTTCCAGGAGGGAACCTTCAATTTGATATTCTTGGTAGACAACCACACCAGATCACCAACATTCAGGTCCGGACCAAGCACACGTCTCTTATCTGCCACACGCTTATATCTCTCACTCATGCTCTTTAGATTATCCTGAATCTTTTGCCAAATAGATGACAAAGACGAGGAGAATCTGTCCTCATCAGGTAAACCAGAAGACCCCTCTCCCGAGAAAGTCCCAAACTGCGGATGAAACCCATATGCACCAAAAAATGGTGACTTATCAGAGGACTCCTGACGACGGTTATTTAAAGCAAACTCAGCAAGGGACAAAAAAGAACACCAATCCTCTTGATTCTCCGCCACAAAACAGCGCAGATATGTCTCCAGATTCTGATTGACGCGCTCTGTCTGGCCATTCGACTGCGGGTGGAAAGCAGAAGAGAATGACAACCGAACCCCCAAGCGAGAACAGAAAGCCTTCCAGAATCTGGAAACAAACTGCGTGCCCCTATCAGAGACTATGTCTGAAGGAATACCGTGCAATTTGACAATGTGATCAATAAATGCCTGCGCCAGCGTCTTAGCATTGGGCAAACCAGGAAAAGGGATGAAATGCACCATTTTGCTAAAACGGTCCACCACCACCAGAATCACAGTCTTCCCCGAGGAACGAGGCAGGTCCGTTATGAAGTCCATGGACAGATGTGTCCAAGGACGGGAAGGAATGGGTAAGGGAAGGAGAGGACCTGATGGCCGTGAATGAGGGACTTTGGCACGAGCGCAAGTCTCGCAGGCTGCCACAAAACCCTCAACCGACTTACGAAGCGCAGGCCACCAGAATCTCTGAGCGATGAGATCCAGTGTGGCTCTTACCCCCGGGTGCCCAGCAAGGACCGTATCGTGGTGTTCTTTAAAAATCTTGTGTCTTAAAGCGAGAGGCACAAACAACCTCCCAGGAGGACAAAGATCAGGAGCCTCTGACTGGGCTGCCTGCACCTCTGCCTCCAATTCAGGAAAAAGAGCAGAGACCACCACACCTTCAGCCAAAATGGGACCCGGGTCTTCAAAATTCCCGCCTCCCGGAAAACAACGTGACAGGGCATCTGCCTTCACATTCTTAACTCCAGGGCGGAACGTGACAACAAAATTAAACCTAGAAAAGAACAAAGACCATCTGGCCTGTCTCGGGTTCAGACGCTTGGCTGACTCCAAGTAGGCCCGATTTTTATGGTCAGTAAATACGGTAATAGGGTGTCTTGCTCCCTCTAGCCAATGGCGCCATTCCTCAAAAGCCAACTTGATGGCCAACAATTCCCTATCTCCCACATCGTAATTTCTCTCTGCGGAGGAGAGTTTTCTTGAGAAAAAGGCACACGGTCGCCAATTGGCAGGAGAGGAACCCTGAGACAAGACCGCCCCCACACCCACCTCAGAAGCATCAACCTCAACTATGAAGGGTAAAGAAACATCAGGTTGCACCAAGATGGGAGCGGAAGCAAAACTCTCCTTGATATCAGAAAAAGCCTTACGCGCCTCTACTGACCAAGAAGAAAAATCTACCCCCTTTCTGGTCATATCAGTGAGTGGTTTAACAATAGAAGAGTAATTCAAAATGAACTTCCTGTAATAATTGGCAAAGCCCAAAAAACGCATCAGCGCCTTCTGATTCTCAGGAAGCTCCCACTCAAGCACAGCGCGGACCTTCTCGGGGTCCATGCGAAAACCAGAAGTGGAGAGAAGAAACCCCAGAAATTGAATTTCTGGAACCGCAAACACACATTTTTCCAGTTTCGCATATAATTTATTCTCCCGCAGGATGAGCAAGACCTGACGTAAATGTTCCTTATGAGTTTTGAAATCGGGAGAAAAAATCTAAATGTCATCCAAATACACCAATACAAATTTTCCCATCAAATGATAAAAAATGCTGTTCACAAAATGCTGAAAAACGGCTGGGGCATTCATCAAACCAAAAGGCATAACCAAATTTTCAAAATGGCCCTCAGGGGTATTGAAGGCCGTCTTCCATTCGTCCCCTTCTCTGACCCTGACCAGGTTGTATGCCCCTCTTAGATCTAATTTGGAAAAGACTTTAGCCCCAACAACCTGGTTAAACAGGTCCGGAATCAGAGGAAGCGGATAAGGGTCACGAATTGTAATACTTTTCAGCTCCCTGAAATCCAGACAAGGTCTTAAAGAACCATCTTTTTTCTTAACAAAGAAAAAACCAGCGGCAACAGGTGACTTCGAGGGTCGTATGTGTCCTTTTCTCAGACTCTCAGAGATATAAGCACGCATAGCGATCCTCTCAGGTTGGGAAAGATTGTATAAACGAGATTTAGGCAGCTTGGCGTCTGGGATGAGATTAATAGGGCAATCGTACTCCCTGTGCGGGGGCAAATCCTGAACTCCACTCTCAGAGAAGACATCCGAAAATTCAGAGAGAAAAGATGGTACAGTCTTAGTAGCAACCTCAGAAACAGATGTCATGAGGCAATTCTCTCTGCAAAAGTCACTCCAACCATTTATTTGCCTCGCTTGCCAATCAATGGTGGGGTTATGTTTAGTGAGCCAGGGCAGCCCCAACACCAGAGGGGTAGGCAAACCGCTAAGGACGAAACATGACACATCCTCAACATGAGCATCACTCACAATTAAACGGATATTGTGAACTATGCCCTTTAATGATTTCTGAGAAAGTGGAGCGGAATCGATAGCAAAAACCGGAATATCCTTTCCCAAAGTGCGCACCTGGAAACCATGAGTTATCGCAAATTGATTATCAATGAGATTGACCGCTGCTCCACTATCTACAAAAATCTCACAAAAAATATTCTTGCTCTCTAGCGCCACCCTAGCCGGCAGGACAAAACGGGAACTACAAGCAAACGGAAAACCTTCAATTTCCGCCTCAACCCTGCCAATAGTAACAGACGGAACATTTTTAAAAGATTTTTTCCTGTTTGTTTCTTTATTACTCCCAGAAAACTGCCTGAATCTCCTAGAGGGACAAATATTTGCCAGATGATTTATACCTCCACAACAAAAACAAACCCTCCCATGCGAGCTGAATCTTCTATTGTCAGAAGCAATCAACCCCAGCTGCATGGGCTCCTGCTCAGAAGGGGCTGACGGCGACTGAGACCCCTGCGCACAGAATGGGACCGCTGCACTGTCCTGGGACTGAGTATGACAGGAAGGGGACATCTCTCCTCTCTCTCTAAGACGCCTGTCAATACAAACGGCCTGAGACATAGCAGAGTCCAAAGAAATAGGCCTCTCATGAAAGGCAAATGCATCTTTCAATCCCTCTGAAAGACCATGGCAAAATTGACTTCGGAGTGCAGCATCATTCCAACCAGTATCAATTGCCCATCTCCGAAATTCTGAGCAGTATATTTCTGCGGATTGTTTACCCTGGCGTAATAGACGTAGTCTAGACTCAGCCAGAGCAATACGATCCGGATCATCATATATCTGACCCAGGGCTACAAAGAATTCATCCACTGAACGGAGAGGCCGTGCCCCCTCCGGCAGCGAAAAGGGCCAGGACTGAGCGTTACCTCTGAGCAGCGATATAATGATCCCCACCCTCCGTTCCTCATCACCAGAGGAATGGGGAAGAAGGCGAAAATGGAGTTTGCAAGCCTCTCTAAAACGCACAAAATTCTCACTACCCCCGTAGAACGTATCCGGGAGCGAGATCTTAGGCTCAGAACAAACTCCATGAACGCAAGCTGAACCGGTCACTTGAAGCTGAGAAAAAGTCTTACGGAGATCAGCTACCTCCAATGAAAGACCCTGGAAGCGTTCAGCCAAAAGTGAAACCGGATCCATGCTTGAGACGGTTTTGGCGGCTTATAATGTCACGGACGGTGTACAGGGAACAAGGCAAAGCAACAAGCATAAATTACTCGCTGGATCCAAAAGCTAAGGAACAAAAGGGAGACCCCTGTAGAAGACCTGGCACTTTCCCTCGCTGCTCAGCCTATGCAAAGATCCGAATGGTGGAAGTTTGCATATCCACGTACCTTGACTATATAATCCCTGAGCACCCTACAATAGTGAGGGGACACGACCACCGGCTCCCTACACAAGATACAGAGGGAGTCAGGGTCACCTGGGATCCAGCAAACAGAAAATAACAGATAAATGTTCAAACACTTAGCTTTGTAGCAGACAGGAGAACAAGACCAGCATGCACACACACTCCAGGAAGAAGTATAAGCCGCCCAGAAAAGCATTCTGGGGAGGAATTTAAAGGGAAGCAATTAGTCCAACACATGACAGCTGAGAGAGGCTAACGAGATGAGCAACTGAACAGCACAACAAGAGAACTCAAGGAGGAGGTTCTGAAAGGCCTCTGTCAGAGCTTCTCAGCTGTCTGGTTGTGACACTAGATTATTGGAATCTGCAATACAGACACTGTTTTCTGATGTAGTACAGTATTGGTTACAGAACACCACAGATTATGGACACTATATTAGGCACAGATTATTGGAATTTGCAATACAAACACTGTTTTCTGATGTAGTACAGTATTGGTTACAAAACACCACAGATTATGGACACTATATTAGGCCCAGATTATTGGAATTTGCAATACAGACACTGTTTCCTGATGTAGTACAGTATTGGTTACAGAACATCACAGAATATGGACACTATATTAGGCCAAGATTATTGAAATTTGCAATACAGACACTGTTTTCTGATGTAGTACAGTATTGGTTACAGAAGACCACAGATTATGGACACTATATTAGGCCCAGATTATTGGAATTTGCAATGCAGACACTGTTTTCTGATGTAGTACAGTATTGGTTACAGAACACCACAGATTGTGGACACTATATTAGGCCCAGATTATTGGAATCTGCAATACAGAAACTGTTTTTGGATGCAGGACAGTATATGTCACAGAACACCACAGATTATGGACACTATGTTAGGCGCAGATTATTGGAATTTGCAATACAGAAAATGTTTTCGGATGCAGTACAGTATATGTCACAGAAACCGACAGAATATGGACACTCTATTAGGCCTAGATTATTGGAATCTGCAATACAGACACTGTTTTCTGATATAGTACAGTATTGGTTACAGAACACCACAGATTATGGACACTATATTAGGCCCAGATTATTGGAATTTGCAATGCAGACACTGTTTCCTGATGTAGTGAAGTATTGATTAAAGAACATCACAGAATATGGACACTATATTAGGCCAAGATTATTGAAATTTGCAATACAGACACTGTTTTCTGATGTAGTACAGTATTGGTTACAGACGACTATAGATTATGGACACTATATCAGGCCCAGATTATTGGTATTTGCAATACAGGCACTGTTTTCTGATGTAGTACAGTATTGGTTACAGAACACCACAGATTATGGACACTAGATGTGGCCCAGATTATTAAAGACACAGTTTGCGGATGATGTACAGTATATGTCACTAATAGGTATAAAATAAAAATAACTTGCTGCTGTCAAACACACACAGTAGTCCTTAAAAGGACTTTGGGGTCTTTAAAAAACTTTTGGTAGTAAAAACCGCAAGTAAAAACAATAGTAAAAACCTGCACTATCTGTCCCTTCCTCAGCACTGTCCCTGAGACTACAGGTAAATAGATTGCTGCTCTAAAACACACACACACACACACACAGTAGTCCTTAAAAGGACTTTTGGGTCTTGGAAAAGCTTTCTCCGAAAAAAAACTGTGAAATTCGCTCCCTACTCTGTCTTTTCCTTCCTACGCTTTGCTCTCCCTGTCTACGTCTGAGCCGAACATGAACATAGCACCCGATGACGCGTTCCGGCCAGCCAATCACTGTAATGCCAGCAGCCAACATTGCTACTGGCATTACAGTGAGGGCAGTACTTACCTGCACCTTTATTGGCTGCTTAAAACCCGAGAAACGTGCTGGCATCCTGGTAGCTCAAGATGTGACTGGATAGTGGATGGTGGATGGATGGCTATATAGACCCCAAATACTGTAGTGTATTTATAACCGGGACAGCAAAACCTCCACATGTGATCTGCTGCAAACGACAATCCCCAGCAAATAATGCATACTACAATGGCGGATGCTGACAGCGGACTACATGAGCAACAAAAAAATCCTACACAATATGATTTGTCTCTATATGTATGGAAAGTGCAATTTTTTATCTTTGTAACATTTTGGTGCACCTGGTAGCCTGTGTCACACTAGCCTGTTATAGGTGGGGCTCACAGCCTCCTCCCTCCTCCCATTGTATTTGTGATCTCACTTTGGAGGTTAGTGGAAGCTTGGCTGTGAGTCGGATCTTAGCACCTACAGTCCTGATAAAAAAAATAGCAAAAAATCATATTTTACATTGTTGGAGCTTAACAAGGTTCCAAGTAGAGCTTCAACATGCAGCAAGAAGAAATGAGAGTGAGACAAAACATTTTTTGAGCTTTCAATTAATTGAAAATAACGATTAAACTGATACAGGCTGTTTTTCAGCTGATCCAAATTTTAGGACCACATGCCTTTAAAAGGCCAAATCTGTGCAAAGATTCATTGTCATTTTCTGTCCCTTTTTGAACGTGGTGGGTTGTTGAACTGCATAAGCAGGGTCTCTCACAGCGCGCCATCGCTGCTGAGGTGGGACGCAGTAAGACAGTCATTTGGAATTTCTTAAATGATCCTGAGGGTTATGGAACAAAAAAGTCAAGTGGATTTCTGTTTTGGGGGGGTTTCGTATTTTTTTTGGGAGGTTTGGTCTTAAACTTTTGATCAGCTGAAAAACACCCTGTTTCAGTTTATTCGTTGTTTTCATTAAATTGAATGCTGAAAAAATGTTTTGTCTCACTCCCATTTCTTCTTATTGTACAGTCGTGGCCAAAAGTTTTGAGAATTACATAAATATTGGAAAAGTTGCTGCTTAAGTTTTTATAATAGCAATTTGCATATACAGTACAGACCAAAAGTTTGGACACACCTTCTCATTCAAAGAGTTTTCTTTATTTTCATGACTATGAAAATTGCAGATTCACACTGAAGGCATCAAAACTATGAATTAACACATGTGGAATTATATACATAACAAAACAGTGTGAAACAACTGAAAATATGTCATATTCTAGTTTCTTAAAAGTAGCCACCTTTTGCTTTGATTACTGCTTTGCACACTCTTGACATTCTCTTGATGAGCTTCAAGAGGTAGTCACCTGAAATGTTTTTCACTTCACAGGTGTGCCCTGTCAGGTTTAATAAGTGGGATTTCTTGCCTTATAAATGGGGTTGGGACAATCAGTTGCGTTGTGGAGAAGTCAGGTGGATACACAGCTGATAGTCCTACTGAATAGACTGTTAGAATTTGTATTATGGCAAGAAAAAAGCAGCTAAGTAAAGAAAAACGAGTGGCCATCATTACTTTAAGAAATGAAGGTCAGTCAGTCTGAAAAATTGGGAAAACTTTAAAAGTGTCCCCAAGCGCAGTCACAAAAACCATCAAGCGCTACAAAGAAACTGGCTCACATGCGGACCGCCCCAGGAAAGGAAGACCGAGAGTCACCTCTGCTGCGGAGGATAAGTTCACCAGAGTCACCAGCCTCAGAAATCGCAGGTTAACAGCAGCTCAGATTAGAGACCAGGTCAATGCCACACAGAGTTCTAGCAGCAGACACATCTCTAGAACAACTGTTAAGAGGAGACTCTATCATTCAGGCCTTCATGGTAGAATATCTAGGAAACCACTGCTAAGGACAGGCAACAAGCAGAAGAGACTTGTTTGGGCTAAAGAACACAAGGAATGGACATTAGACCAGTGGAAATCTGTGCTTTGGTCTGATGAGTCCAAATTTGAGATCTTTGGTTCCAACCACCGTGTCTTTGTGCGACGCAGAAAAGGTGAACGGATGGACTCTACATGCCTGGTTCCCACCGTGAAGCATGGAGGAGGAGGTGTGATGGTGTGGGGGTGCTTTGCTGGTGACACTGTTGGGGATTTATTCAAAATTGAAGGCATACTGAACCAGCATGGCTACCACAGCATCTTGCAGCGGCATGCTATTCCATCCGGTTTGCGTTTAGTTGGACCATCATTTATTTTTCAACAGGACAAGACCCCAAACACACCTCCAGGCTGTGTAAGGGCTATTTGACCATGAAGGAGAGTGATGGGGTGCTGCGCCAGATGACCTGGCCTCCACAGTCACCGGACCTGAACCCAATCAAGATGGTTTGGGGTGAGCTGGAACGCAGAGTGAAGGCAAAAGGGCCAACAAGTGCTAAGCATCTCTGGGAACTCCTTCAAGACTGTTGGAAGACCATTTAAGGTGACTACCTCTTGAAGGTCATCAAGAGAATGCCAAGAGTGTGCAAAGCGGTAATCAAAGCAAAAGGTGGCTACTTTTAAGAACCTAGAATATTACATATTTTTCAGTTGTTTCACACTGTTTTGTTATGTATATAATCCCACATGTGTTAATTCATAGTTTTGATGCCTTCAGTGTGAATCTACAATGTTCATAGTCATGAAAATAAAGAAAACTCTTTGAATGAGAAGGTGTGTCCAAACTTTTGGTCTGTACTGTACTCCAGAATGTTATGAAGAGTGATTAGATGAATTGCCATGAAAATTTATTTAATCCCTAAAAAACATTTTCACTGCATTTCATTGCTGTCATTAAAGGACCTGCTGAGATCATTTCAGTAATTGTCTTGTTAATTCAGGTGAGAATGTTGACGAGCACAAGGCTGGAGATCATTATGTCAGGCTGATTGGGTTAAAATGGCAGACTTGACCTCTTAAAAGGAGGGTGATGCTTGAAATTATTGTTCTTCCATTGTTAACCATGGTGACCTGCAAAGAAACGCGTGCAGCCATCATTGCGTTGCATAAAAATGGCTTCACAGGCAAGGATATTGTGGCTACTAAGATTGCTCCTCAATTAACAATTTATAGGATCATCAAGAACTTCAAGGAAAGAGGTTCAATCCAAGAAGGCTTCAGGGCGTCCAAGAAAGTCCAGCAAGCGCCAGGATCGTCTCCTAAAGAGGAGGCGAAGACTTTTGGAAGATGGCCTGGTGTCAAGAAGGGCAGCAAAGAAGCCACTTCTCTAAAAAAAAAAACACATCAGGGACAGATTGATCTTCTGCAGAAAATATGGTCAATGGACTGCTGAGGACTGGGGCAAAGTCATATTCTCAGATGAAGCCTCTTTCCGATTGTTTGGGGCATCAGGAAAAAGACTTGTCCGGAGAAGAAAAGGTGAGTGCTACCATCAGTCCTGTGTCATGCCAACAGTAAAGCATCCTGAGACCATTCATGTGTGGGGTTACTTCTCATCCAAGGGAGTGGGCTCACTCAAAATTTTGCCCAAAAACACAACCATGAATAAAGAATGGTGCCAAAACACCCTCCAACAGCAACTTCTTCCAACAATCCAACAACAGTTTGGTGAAAAACAATGCATTTTCCAGCACGATGGAGCACCGTGCCATAAGGCAAAAGTGATAACTTAGGGGCTCGGGGACCAAAACGTTGACATTTTGGGTTCATGGCCTGGAAACTCCCCAGATCTTAATCCCATTGAGAACTTGTGGCCAATCCTCAAGAGGCGGGTGGACAAACACAAACCCACTAATTCTGACAAACTCTAAGAAGTGATTATGAAATAATGGGTTGCTATCAGTCAGTAATTGGCCCAGAAGTTGATTGAGAGCATGCCCAGTCGAATTGCAGAGGTCCTGAAAAAAAAAGGGCCAACTCTGCAAATACTGACTCTTTGCATAAATTTCATGTAATTGTCGATAAAAGCCTTTGAAACGTATGAAGTGCGTGTAATTATATTTCACTACATCACAGAAATAATTGAAACAAAGATCTAAAAGCAGTTTAGCAGCAAACTTTGTGAAAACTAATATTTGTGTCATTCTCAAAACTTTTGGCCACGATTGTATGTTGAAGCTCTACTTTGAACCTTGTTTAGATCCAGCCATGCTAAATATGATCTTTTGCCATTTTTAAGTGGTCTTAAACTTTTGATCAGGACTGTATCAGACAGTGTTCACACACTATAGGTAGGTTTAGCGGTAGGTCCCGCACAAACTGAGATACCTTGACGGGGTGCGCGGGCTCCGATATGTTCTTGAATGGAATATATTGGCTAAAGTCTCATTTTATCATATAGCGTGAGGGTTTGGCCTTGTATTTTCATTTACATATATTGTACTACACCCTTGCAGTAATTCATGCATAGAAGACACCACAAAAGATCATAGATTTTCTGCCCACATTTAACACTTTAAACAAATATACAAATAAAAAATGTTCCTTGTAAATATAGTAAATAATCTCAGTAGTTATTGCCATCATTGAACTGAACATGAATAATATGGTTAGCAGAGGTAGAAGGCTCAGCAACAAATTACTGATAATGTAATAAAATGACACACTTGGGATTTAACTTTATACGCTATCAGGAGATCAGTATGTAGTTTTCAGCTTTACAGCTTCAAACAGCATTAATGCATTTTCTTACAATTTCATAAGATGAAAGCGTAAAAGTGAAGCAAAGTTATAAAATAGTTTTCTGATGTTGTCAGCAATATGTTGTATGTATGTGTCTGTGAGTGCATACAAAATCTAGAATTTGATAGATTTATGTGTCCCTATTTTAGTAATATGTGGGCATGGATCATTGTACTGTATAGATTGTGCATATAAAAGTACTCAGTTATGTCCTGGGTGAACATGGGTGTGTAGTACCCCAGACCTGAGTGTACTACAATTTATACTGTTATATATTTTGTTGTTTACTTCTGGCCAGAGTTACTAGCTGAGGATAGGAATGGCAAAGGGCTAACCAGGAACTGGGCTAACCACCCTGTAACTCACTTCTTGGTAGGAGTGGGATAGTCCTGCTTCCTGTCAAGAGGGGGAGTTACTGAGTAATCACGAGAGGAGAGGAAGCAATCTGCAGAGCTCCTGCTCCTGTTACAAATTTTCCAGAAAGGACTTCTCCAATTTCCCTCAAGTGAAGCCTTGAGACTCCAGACAACATTGAAGACACTGCTGCGAGGTGTGGGACTACAGCCAAGCCACCCATCACCAAACAACCACTAGGCCAGTATCAACTAAGTGCGGAATTGCCACCACCCAAACTGCCTCCCTATCCTTACTGATGCCAGAGAAGATTTGCATTTAAAGCCTTCAACCACTGTATGTATATCAAGTTCTACATTGCACTTAGTAAAAAAAACAAAAAACTTTGTTACGTTTAACTCTGGCCTCCTTCTTCATTACTATATTTGTACTGCACCAATCCTGAGGGAGCAATGGCCTAAGGTAGCACACAATGACACAACACTTCTCAGGGGATTGCTAAAGGTGTAACTACATACTATGGTGGAAGGCATAGTTGCTGCTATGAGGTTCAGCTGAATGGGCTACATCTACTGTTAATGGGGCTGAAAAGGTGAGGATCAGGTAGTAAGGATTGTAGATAAAGGAGGATGAAAAAATTGAGTATACCAGAGAATGTAGGGGCAATGAATAATGTAGAATCCTCAGTGTTAAAGAATCTGTACCTTCAAGCAAGTCGGGCAGTTTTCAGATGGATTATTTTTTTTGGGGGGTAAATTAATTATGAATGGCCATGAGATTTTGCAAAACCATGTGGTTATGTGTAACACCCGAGAGTTGTGTTACTACACGCCTCTACCCCGCTACTATCTCCTAAGAGCCTTTATGCTGTCATCTGATGTAATTTACATTATGTCCTCCACAAATTTGCATATAAAACCTATGTTAAATGTAATTGTTCCTATAATTTGCCTGGTTACCAGTAGGTGGCAGCAACTCATTGGCAAGTACAGTTTAGTGTTTAGGGAATGTAGGCTGGAATGGATTATTCCAGCTTAGCTCCCCCTCTGTGAGACAAGTAGGCAGTTCCCACATCCTGCAGCATGGGTGGAGAAGGAAGTTAGAGTCAGTGTAGCCCACCCCCTGCTAGGGGTAGGATGTGTGTGAGGAGTTCCCCTGCATAGGGAAGACAGCAACGGCCTAGTCTCGGCTGAGACTTGGCCATATATACAGCTGGGGCACCTTCAGCTCAGCTGGATGAAGACAGCAGAAACCACAGAGAACCTCCAGAGTTCCAGGAAGAAAGCATCCCCTGAGAATCCATCTGTGAGATAAGTTCAGAGACCTAGGAGAAGCTATTTCCTCCTCAGCTAGTCTGTCCCCACAAAGCAGAAGCTATCAGATAAGTGCAGAAGCTAACCCTGCCACAGTTACAGAGCTACCAAGCAGACGTTTTATTCTGCAAGCTCAACATTTAGAGCAGAAGTACTCATCCCTGCCAGTCATTGACAAAACCTGCTGGGACCAAGAGACCAAAATTGTATGCTACTTGGATGCAAGTTATTTCAAGTAAAGCAATGTTTGAACTTCATCTAAAGGTCTGGACATCATTTCTTCTGCAAAATTCCTCTATTGCTCCTACTATCACTACACTCAATTTTATTGCAAGTGATCCAGGAGTCCAGCAGTATCCAGGTAGGAGACACCGTGACACAATTATCACTGCCCTACAGAGACATTATAGGCCATTACACCACTCTGGCATTCCTAATCTGGGACGTGCGTTATAACACCTTGGAAGGGCCCTGGGATAGTACCCTGCACACGCTGCAATTGGCGTCACAACAAATATAGAACATTAACAACCCGTATCCTGGCCATTGCAAATGCACACTACAGTTATGTTCCCTATCTCATTATGATTAAGAGGTGAGCGTCCGCGACCCAATGATAAAGCTACTTAGAGTTAAATGTAGCAGATTATGACAGTGGGACCTGTTGCCAAATCATGCTGCCTGTGGTTAGGACAGCATTGTCTTGGTGACAGGTTCCCTTTAACTCCTTCAGGACCTTGCCATCACCTTAAAGATGTTATCCCATGATTAATGTAAAAAATGAAAATATATCATATAGTATATGATAATCTAATTCTAACAAAGCTGGAACCAACCCTGTACCTCACAGGGATCCAGAGATCTCCCCATTCATTGGACTGCTATATTTATATCAAACTAACAGCTCAGGAGGTACAGTATATGTTTTCTGCTCTAGCTCTCTCTATATCACTGCTCAGGAGGCAGTTGAAGGATGTAACTGATCATGTGCGACCTTCTCAGTGAGTCGGACAAAGTAATAAAAAAAAGAACAAGGAGCAGGTGGTGCTATACAAATAGATTTTATTAAATCATTCAGTGTCTATACAAAATTTTTAATTACATGCAAATACAAAAGTATGCAGATCCAGTTGCTGGTTTGAAGAATGTAGAATATTTTTTGGTGGGGCAACTACTTTAAGTGGGCAGTATTTTTTTTTAAATCTGACATCTGTGTCACTTTCTGTGGTAGCACTTTTATATATCCAAGCCAATCTGAGATTGTTTTCTTGTGACACACTGTACTTCACGATAGTGGTAAATTTGAGTCAATATGCTTCACCTTTATTTTTAAAAAATCCCAAATTTACAGGTTTGGAAAAATTAGCAATTTTCTAAATTTGAATTTATCTTCTTTTAAGACGGATAGTGATACCTAATAAAATAGTTATTACTTAACATTCCACTTAGATCTACTTTATGTTGACATAATTTTGTAAATGTAATTTTATTTTTTAGGAAGTAAGAAGAAAATTTTCAAGAAAATTTCCATAACCAATTATTTAAAGGACCAATTCAGTTATGACGTCACTTTGAGGGGCTTACAAAATGGAAACCCTCCATAAATGACCCAATTTTGGAAACTACACCCCTCAAATTATTCAAGATTTTGCAAACTTTGTGAACCCTTTAACCCCTTAAGGACCTTGCCATTTTTCACCTTAAGGACCAGGCCATTTTTTGCAAATTTGGCATGTGTCACTTTACGTGGTGATAACTTTAAAACGCTTTTACTTATCCAAGCCATTCTGAGATTGTTTTCTCATCACATATTGTACTTCATGACAGTACAATTTTCAAAATGTCAATTTCTCTGCTTTTAAAACATATAGTGATACCTCCTAAAATAGTTATTGCTTTACATTTCCCATATGTCTACTTCATTTTTGATCATTTTGTAAATTACATTTTCTTTTTTTTGGACGCTAGAAGGCTTAGAAGTTTAGAAGCAAATCTTAAAAATTTTCTGAAAATTTCCAAAACCCACTTTTTAAGGACCAGTTCAGGTCTGAAGTCACTTTGTGAGGCTTACATAATAGAAACCACCCTCCCATTTTAGAAACTACGCCCTTCAAGGTATTCAAAACTGATCTTACAAACTTTGTTAACCCTTTAGGTGTTCCACAAGAATTAAAGGAAAATGGAGATAAAATTTAACTTTTTTGGCCGGTTTTCCATTTTAATAATTTTTTTCCAGAAACCAAAGGGTTAACAGCCAAACAAAAATCATTATCTATTACCCTGATTCTGTAGTTTACAGAAACACCCCATATGTGGTCGTAAACTGCTGTATGGGCACACGGCAGGGCGCAGAAGGAAAGGAGCGCCATTTGGTTTTTGGAAGGCAGATTTCACTGGGATAATTTTAAGTTGCCATGTCACATGGCAGGGATACACCCCAAGATTAGAAACTCCAAAATAATGACCACATTTGGGAAACTACGAGACAAGGTGGTAGTTTTGTTAGTACTATTTTAGGGTATATATGATTTTTGGTTGCTCTATATTACACTTTTTGTTAGGCAAGGTAACAAAAAATAGCTGACACAAATTTTTTTTATTTGCAATGTTCATCTGACAGATTAGATCATGTGGTATTTTTATAGAGCAGGTTGTTACGGACACGACAATACCAAATATGACCACTTTTTTGGTTGATTGTTTCAGTTTTATATAATAAAGCATAAAAATATATAGTTTTTTATATTTTTTAGGTTCATTTTTTTCTAAATGAGATGATGGTTTGATTGGCGCTATTTTAGGGTGCATGACTTTTCGATCGCTTGGTATTACACTTTTTGTGATGTAAGGTGACATAAAATGGCTTTTTTTACACCGTTTTTATTTTTTACGCTGTTCATCTGAGGGGTTGGGTCATGTGGAATTTTTATAGAGCAGGGGTAACGGATGTGGCGATACCTAATAATAATCATGTTTTAGTGTCTCCATATTCTAAAAGGCATTTTTTTTTTACTTTTTGGGTGATTGTCTTAGGTAGGGTCTCATTTTTTGCAGGATGAGATAACGGTTTGATTGTTACAATTTTTGGGTGTGTTTGACTTTTTGATCACTTGGTATTACACTTTTTGTGATGCAAAGTGACAGTTTTTATTATTATTTTTTTTTTTACGGTGTTGACCAGACGGGGTGGATCATGTGATATTTTTATAGAGAAGGTTGTTACACACGCAGTGATACCTAATATATTTTTTTTTGTATTTTATTAACAATTTTATATGTCTCTTTTTATGGGAATAGGGTTTTTTTATTGTTAAAAACACTTCTTTCACTTTTATTATAAAATTATTTTTTTCCCACTATGGGACTTCAACATTACTGGGTCTGATCCCTGTTTCAATGCAGCACAATACATCTGTATTGTACTGCATTGACTATTAGTGTATTACACAGTGTAATACACTGATAGTTTGCCTATGAGACCCAGACTGGGGGCTGAGCCTCATGGGCCTCCGTACATGCCGGGCCCTAAGGCTCTTTGAATGGCTTGGGGCTGCAATGGTAACCATCGGATCCCTGCCATCGGGACCCGATGGCTAAGGAGAGGGAGCGCAAACCTCCCATATGCCGCGGTCAGCTCTGACCGTGGCATGTGAGGGGTTAATCCACCAGCATCAGTGTGATCATTGATGCTGGTGGATGCAGCAGGCATCCAGCTGTCATTAGCAGCCGGATCCGTGCTGCTGATCGCACCACCACACATGGGGGAGGAAAGGGTAATAATGAAAGGGTCAACAGCCAAACAAACCTCAATATTTATTACCCTGATTCTGCAGTTTATAGAAACATCCAATATATGTTCATAAACTGTTGTATGGGCACACAGCAGGGCTCAGAAGGGAAGACATTTTTTGGAGGGCAGATTTTGCTGGAATGGCTTTGAGTGCCAAGTCGCGTTTGAAGAGACACTAAGGTATTCCCACAGTGGAAAACCCCAAAATGTTTCTTAAGCTCCAGATTTTTTAATTTTACAAAGGGGTAACAGGATAAAAAAGCACCCCACAATTTGTTACCCATTTTCTCCTAAATATGGCAACACCCCAAATGTGGTCATAAACTGCTGTATGATCACACAGCAGGGCTCAGAAGAGAAGGAGAACCATATGGATTTTGATGGGCAGATTTAACTGAAATAATTATCAGGTACCATGTCAAATTTGAAAATCCCATAATGTACCCCTTCAGTAGAAACCCACAAAAAGTGATACCATTTTGGAAACTAGACCCCCCACAGAATTGTTCGAGGGGTGTAGTGAGCACTTTGGCCCCACAAGTATTTCATAGAATTTAGAAACACTTGGCTGTGAAAATGAAAAATTACATATGCTACATTGCTACATTGCTATTTGTAGAGACTCTGAGGTACCCCTACAGTAGAAACCCTGAAAAAGTGACCCCTTTTTGGAAACTACACCCCTATGGAATTTTGAAGAAGTGTAGTGAGCACTTTTGCCCCACAGGCGTTTCATAGAATTTAGAAACACTTGGCCATGAAAAGGAAAAATTGCATATTTTACAAGAAAATTTTGATTTTGGACCAAGTTTTTATTTTCCCATGGGGTAACAGGAGAAAAAGCACCCCACAATGTATTACCCATTTTCACCTAAATACGGCAACACCCCATATGTGGTAATAAACTGCTGTTTTGACATGGCAGGGCTCAGAAGAGCACCATATGGCCTTTGGAGTGCAGATTTCTCTGGAATAATTTTCAAACACCCTGCTACAGTGAAAACCCCCCAAAGTGACCCCATTTTGGAAACTACACCCCAAGGAATCATTAAAGGGGTGTTGAGAGCACCATGGTTCACCAGGCATTTCATAGAATTTAGAAAACCTTGGCTGTGAAAATTGAAAATGAAAATTTTACAAGAAAGTCACATTCATTTTTACAATTGGTAACAGGAGAAATTCCACACAATTTGTTACCCATTTTCTCCTGAATATGACAACACCTCATATGTGGTCATAAAGTGCTGTATGGGCACCTCAGTAGATAAATACTATTATTGATGGTGACAACGAGTTTCGGAGTCAGTACACTCCTTTTTCAAGTCTAAAAAATCACAAATTTAGAGAGTTTTTTTGTACAAAAGTAAGTAGAATGTATACACACATAGTTATTATATAAAAAATTTAAATAAATATATACATAAAAATCTGTGCACACACAAAACTTTGGCCTCACAGGTATTTCATAGAATTTAGAAACACTTGGCTGTGTTCAATATATCACAGTCCTCCCGCCACCACTTATATTGGCCCATTCACTCACCTACCTGCTCCATCTCACTGGCTCATCCTCTGATCTGTCTCTTTTTGCTGTTTCCTTTCTCTCCTCTACTTTTTCCCCCCTTCCCTTCCTCTACTTGTCACCACTTTACCTATTCAATATCAACTCTCTCCCACTTCAATTGTTTTTACACTATCAGTATTTGGGTCAGGGCCGTCTTTACCAAGGGGCAAAAGGGGCAGCTGCCCCGGGCCCAGTTGCTCCTGGGGGGCCCAAGGCACCTGCCTCTTGAGCCCTGCTAGCTACTGCCCCGGGTGTCAAGCTGTCTGTGTACTTTAACGTTGTGATCTAGGACCTTAGATGACATCATCACCATGTGACCAGTAACCTAGCAATGGCTATGGGGTCATCACAGGTCCTAGCAGGAGTGTTGCAGAAGTTAACTGTGGAGCTTTTTTGTGTGAAGATTACATCAGAAAAAGGTAAACAGGGGCTGTTATGCTAATATACTGTAAACTACTGTATAGTGGGGTGCTGTATATTGTGTGGGGGCCTGTATACTGTGGGGGGGCCTTATACTGTGTGGTGGGCTGTATACTCTGTTGGGCTGTATATTGTGTGGGGGCCTGTATACTGTGGGGGGGGGGGCTTATACTGTGTGGTGGGCTGTATCCTGTGTGGGGCTGTATACTGTGGGGGGCCTGTATACTGTGAGGGCTGTATACTGTGTGGTGGTCTGTATACTGTATGGTGGTCTGTATACTGTGTGGGGGCCTGTATACTGTGGGGGGGGCTGTATACTGTGTGGTGGGCTGTATACTGTGTGGGGGGTGTATACTGTTTGGGGGCCTGTATACTGTGTGGTGGGCTGTATACTGTGTGGGGGCCTGTATACTGTGGGGGGGCCTTATACTGTGTGGTGGGCTGTATACTGTGTGGTGGGTTGTATACTGTGTGGTGGGCTGTATACTGTGTGGGGGGGGGGCTGTATACTGTGTGGGGGCCTGTATACTGTGGGGGGGGCTGTATACTGTGTGGGGGGCTGTATACTGTGTGGGGGCCTGTATACTGTGTGGTGAGCTGTATACTGTGTGGTGGGCTGTATACTGTGTGGGGGCCTGTATACTGTGGGAGGGGGCCTGTATACTGTGTGGTGGGCTGTATACTGTGTGGTGGGCTGTATACTGTGTGGGGGGGCTGTATACTGTGTGGTGGGCTGAATACTATGTGGGGGTTCTGTATACTGTGTAGGGGGGCTGTATACTGTGTGGGGGCCTGTATACTGTGTGGGGGTCTGTATACTGTGTGGGAGGGCTGTATACTGTGTGGGGGGCTGTATACTGTGTGGGGGGCTGTATACTGTGTGGGGGCCTGTGTACTGTGGGGGGCTGTATACTGTGTGGGGGGCTGTATACTGTGGGGCCTGTATACTGTGGGGGTCTGTATACTGTGGGGGCCTGTATACTGTGGGGGTCTGTATACTGTGGGGGGGCCTGTATAGTGGGGGGGGGGCCTGTATAGTGTGGGGGGGCCTGTATAGTGTGGGGGGGCTGTATAGTGTGAGGGGCTGTATACTGTGGGGGCCTGTATACTGTGGGGGTCTGTATACTGTGGGGGGGCCTGTATAGTGGGGGGGCCTGTATAGTGTGGGGGGGCCTGTATAGTGTGGGGGAGCTGTATAGTGTGGGGGGCCTGTATAGTGTGGGGGGCTGTATATTGTGGAGTGCTATACTGCTGTACTGTATACTGTGGGGGTCTGTATACTGTGGGTGCTGTATAGTGTGGAGTGCTATACTGCTGTACTGTATAGAGTGGGGGCCTGTATTGTGTATAGTTTGGGGTGCTGTATACAGTGAGGTGTATACTGTGAGGTGTTGTATACTGTGGGGGGCTGTATACTGTGGGCTGCTATACTGCTCTGCTATATACTGTAGGGTACTGTATAGTGTGGGGTGCTATACTGCATACTGTATGGTGCTGTATACTATAGGGTGCTATACTGCATACTGTGGGGTGCTGGGATGCACTGTAACACTAGGGCTGAGCCTCGGTCTCCTTCCTGCAGAGCGGTGCCCACTTCCAGCCTGAGTCCAGCTGCCCAGAACACTGATCCTGAGCCGCTGGAGTCTTCAGAACTGGAAGTATTTACAGTCATTCACTGGACTCTACCAGGTGTGTGGATTTTTTGTGTGTGTGTTGTGGTGGAGGGCGTGATTGCCTGCTAAGGTGTGGGAAGGCGGGATCCAGGGGGCCCAAGTAAATTTTTGCCCAGGGTCCAATCAATATTAAAGACGGCCCTGCTTTGGGTGTATAATCGCATTATATCACTCTTATTCCCTACCATCATGTTCATTTCTGCCCAATTTTCCCTGCTAAATAATCAAGCCATCCATTTTAGTTTCCATTCCCCCCCACACCATTCCCCATCAATCCGCTTCATCACCTAGTTATCACTATACCCGGCCTGTACTGAACATAGCGCTCAGCACATTCGCTGATTACAATGACAGCTCCGGTCCGACGGACCGAGCAGCTGTCAATCCCAGACTCCGCCCCTTTCCCTCCTGCTCTTCTAAGCGCGATTTCCAGCAGGCGTGCAAGGCCGCCCTTCAAGCCCCAGCACGGACCCCACGGGTACCACCAGCAGCTATACTTCTCTATATCTCCTTATTCCCAAATGTTAGCCTTGTAATATTCGCTTTATGTCACCTTATCAGCAATTGCTCTGGGCCCACATCCCTGTTATGCCACTCCATCAGTATACTTTACTTTATTTGGGTTCACACTCTTGATAAATATTCCCCATGAACTTATTTATGTATTTTCCTAAAACCCCAGCCTGTATGGGACCAGTCTTCGAAATTGTTATATATCTTCACATACTTAAGTGTCTTGATCATGCAACTATTTAATTCCCTTATTTGCTATATATGCTTTTATTGTTTATTTTTTTATATATTTTTAATTTTTTATACTTTATACAATATATTTATACATTTTTATACATGAATAGAATCATGTAAAAGCTGTCCAGAGATATGTGGAGATGTATGTATGTATTTATATATATATATATATATATATATATGTATTAAGGCTGATTTCAGCCTGTATTTGTGGGCAGGGCGTAAGTTCCCTATATATACCCGCCACTCCTATCCACTGGTGGTGTGTCTTACTCACTTTCGTAGGAGGAGCCACATCTAGCTGCCGGCACGTGCAAGCATCGCGGTTGTTTCAAAGTTTTCGGTTCGCTACACGGTATAGTGCAATACTTAAAGTGTTTTTCTGGTCCGTCACCAGGTGAGTACCTGTCCAATGGAGCGCGCCGTATACTTACGGCCACGGGTCGGTCTCCCCTTCTCGCTGATGATGTGCGGTTCACGGTGGAACGCACACGTGACCGCCGGGCCTCCAGGCATGTTCAGCCGAGCGCCGAAGAAATGTCCCTCCTGCACACGCCTACCGCTCGCTCTGCCTTCCGGAGCTCCTACGCTGGGACGAAATGGGCAGTCGGGGGCAGCTACGTTCAGTTAGAGAAGAGTACAAATTCTAGGTTCCCCTTGAAAGGCGGCCAGGGGCGCAGAACACTCATCAATACAAGCATGTCCAGACTTTCCCCATCATTATCTTGGAAGGCGTCATAGGGGGAAGCAGGGTGTGAGCTGGGTGCCAGCAGCGAGTCGTGCGGTTGCAGCCCGGAGCTCAGCCTGTGTTGGTGGCAAGAATTAAGGGCTTATTCGGGTTGTTTTTGGGCTGGGGCTGCGCTGTGACATGGAGGCTGTGCCACGCTGGATCTGATGGTTGTTAGGGGGGTTGCAGTGTCAACAGGTTCAGGGCTCCACTTGCACGTGACTTGCTCCAGCGTTTTTTCTGCGGCGTGTGGCTTGCCAAACATGAGTCAACAGTGAAGAGTGAAGGAAGTTAAATTGCTATATGCCACTTGTATTGTCACCTGGATCGCCCAGGCCGAGTCAAGTATCGTATGTCACCTGGATCGCCCAGGTTCAGCTCGCTCTTGATGCTACTCTAGGCCACTGTTTTGTCACCTGGATCGCCCAGGCCGAAATAAATGTTGTGTGTTACCTGGACCATCCAGGCCAAGTTACATGTTTGTGTTTTACCTGGATCACCCAGGACGAGTCAAATGTTGCATGTCGCCTGGATCACCCAGGTTCCGCCACTGCAGTTAGCATGCTATATGTCATTCATATGTTACCTGGGTCGCCCAGGAGGAGTTAAATGTTGTACGTCACCTGGTTCGCCCAGGTTCAGACATTTCAGTTACCATGCTAGATGTCATTTGTCTCGTTACCTGGGTCACCAGGTCGAATTGAATGTTGTATGTTACCTGGATCGCCCAGGACGAGTCAAATGTTACGAGTCACCTGGATCGCCCAGGTTCAGCCGCTGCTCATTCTATGCTATATGTCATGGTTTTGTTATCAGGTTTATCTAGGCTAAGTCTTTTCATACGTCCCTTCAGTTTATTCAGGCTCAGTCTTTAGTTAGGAGTCTCCTAAAGGATCGTCAGGAGAGCTCGCGGTCCTCATCCTATCTCCACGGTTACAATATTGAGTCTATTTAAAAAAAAAAAAAAACACCAGCAGAGAAGCGCAATGCAGCAGAGACGGCACAGGTAAGAAGCAGTGGGCACATCGAGTGCCGGCAGCAAGTCGGGCAGTAGTAGCCCGGCACCCAGCCTGTGTCGGGGGCAATATTGCAAAATATATACATATTATCTTGACAAACAGGTCAGTTAAGGTTTATTTGGACTAGGCAGGCCGGGGTTGCTTCATAATATGGAGGCGGGGCCTCACGGTGCCAGCAGGTACCAGGGGTCTACGATTGCGCGTAATAGGCTCATCGCTTCCAACACATGTCCTAGCCGGGAGGATTTGACAGTGACGAGTGAACAGTCTCAAACAGGCCCGTATGTTATCCGGTCTGTTCGAGTTCAGCCACTGCAAATACCGGCTATGTCATTTGTCTGTCACCTGGATCGTCCAGGCCGAGTTCAATGTTGTATGTTACCTGGATCGTCCAGGCCGAGTTCAATGTTGTATGTTACCTGGATCGTCCAGGCCGAGTTCAATGTTGTATGTTACCTGGATCGTCCAGGCCGAGTTCAATGTTGTATGTTACCTGGATCGTCCAGGCCATATTAAAAATGTTGTATGTCACCTGGATCGCCCAGGTTCAGCCGCTGCCGTTACCAGCTATGTCTTTGTCTGTTACCTGGAAAGCCCAGGCCAAATTAAATGTCATATGTCACCTGGATCGTCCAGGCCGAGTTCAATGTTGTATGTCACCTGGATCGTCCAGGCCGAGTTCAATGTTGTATGTCACCTGGATCGCCCAGGTTCAGCCGCTGCCGTTACCAGCTATGTCTTTGTCTGTTACCTGGATTGTCCAGGCCGAGTTAAAATGTTGTATGTCACCTGGATCGTCCAGGCTGAGTTTAATGTTGTACGTCACCTGGATCGTCCAGGCTGAGTTTAATGTTGTATGTCACCTGGACCATGCCATTTGTCTCGTCTCCTGGATTCCCCAGGACAAGCTAAATGTTTGGGTGACAACTGGACCGTCAGGCCCAGCCGCTGCTGTTATCACGCTATAGGTCATGTTCAAGCTGCCACATCCCACTTCAGTCTATCCAGGCTCGGCCTTTAGTTAGGGGGCTCAGGGACGGTCAAGGGGTCTCGTGGTCCTCATCCGATTTCCACGGTTACGTTATTTAATCAACTTAATGTTCCCCTCAGATTCCTAGAAGTGTCTTCCGGCCACTATTGTTCTCAAATCAGACAAGGCCTCCACAAGGTAAGAAATGCGCAACAAGGGTAAAGGCGGTTTCAGCAGCGAAACACCCCATAAGACAGTCGTTAGCTCCAAATACAACCAGGAATTACAGAGCTGGGTGGAAAGCGTTCGATAGTTTAGACTTCTCTACACTCAGGGTGGCTGGGACGAAATATCTTACATATTGGCGTTCATAGCTTTCTGTCTCTCCCAACAGAAGCTTCGTACAATGCCATCGGATTGTGCCTACCAGGCCTCCAACACCACTTCATACTTAATAACCCAGGTCGCTCTTCCATTTTTGTCCAACCAGGCCATCAAGGCGGCTCTCAGGGGAATCTAAAAAAAAACAAAAAAAACGCAGAGCAGGCTTCCACCCGCACACATCCAGTGTCCAGCGAGCGTTCAGGGATTTGTCGTCTGCACTGGACGGCAACCCTTTTTTGGCCTTTTACCAGCGGTAATTCAAGAGGCCATGTTCCTATGGCTTCCTCCGGTTAGGAGAGTTCACTAGCAGCTCTCTGGGACACGGCTGTCTCCGCATAGAACAGCTGTCTTGGCATAATAACTACCACATACTCAGTATCCCGTTGACCAAGACAAGCCAGATGGGTCCGCCCACGGAAATTAATATTTTCCCACCCAGAATAGCTGGTGCCCGGTCCAGATCCTCAATAAATCAATGTCCCTATTGCAAACAGCATCTCCTGCCAGTCCTCTCCTGCCCTTCAAGAACAAGCCACTCTCTTAAAACCAATTCACGTCCCATATCTGCTCCCTGGCGGCAGGTCTTGGGTACGACCCAAGAGTCATTTAGGGCCATTCATGCCACATCGGGGCAGCATCGTCAGCTTCAAACCCCAGGTCCCCGCTCATGTTATCCGATCAATGGGTCGCTGGAGATCATCTTTATTCGGCAGGTACGTTCCCAGTCCACATAGGGAGATCTCCCAGGCTTTTCAGTTATTGGCGTTATAGGTCATGCGTGTTGGAAAAATACAAATAATTGGTCTAGTCAACATAGTGTCCTTGACTTTTTGCCCTCTCCAGGCTTACCCACGCCCGTGGCTCCAGGCACAACTCAGCCATATAGTTCAGGTTTGGCATGCCTTACCCACGACCAATACGTATGCAGCCCTGCCCATAAATATATATATATAGTTTTACATGTTTATATATTTTTATATTTTTTCCTTACCTATGAAGTTGCGAGAATCTGGATTTATTTATTTATTTAAATTATTCATTTATACATATATGTACTAAGCTAATGAGATTCTCCATCCACTATGGTCCTTTGTGTTGGCCATCCAGTGCCCCCTTCTAACATTATACAGTGGATATGTATTTGCAAATGGATCAGCCATTTTTTCCACTACTATTGACCAGGTTGTGACATTCAAATTGACAGTATGTGGATTTTTGAATGTATGGCGACATTATTACTATTGGTGTTAATGTTAATATTATGATGATTATCATTATGGGTATATATTATTATACTTATAGTATTTTTTATATTATGATGACTATCAATATTAGTATATATTATTATACTTATGGTATTTTAGTTTATTTTATATTACCAATAGTGGTTTTAATTTTATATGTGATTTTATATGTATTTCCTTTCTCATTTATGATATATTTCTATACATGCATGGACAATATTAATCTCTCCCAACCACGTATTTATTGACTTTTGTGTGTGCACAGATTTTTATGTATATATTTATTTTTATTTTTATATAATGCCCATATGTACAACAGGGCTGAGGAGTAAAAGAGCACCATGCGCATTTGAGGCCCAATGTGGTGATTTAGAGGTTCTGGGGTGAAATAATAAATGGAACCCCCAAGAAAATGGCTGTTTTGCCACCGTTTTTATTTTATTTTTTTATTTTTTTACGTCGTTTACCTGATAGGGTGGATCATGTGATGATTTTTTAGAGCTAGTCATTATGAATGCGGTGATACCTAATGTCTCTATTTTTCTTTTTTCTTCTATTTTTTGCAATTTTATATGACTTGATTATAGGAAAGGGTCTGTTTTCCCTTTTGTTCTTTTTAATCTCACGCATAAATATTTGATCTGTATGTTAAAAGAGACAGAGATAGACATAGGAGATGATTTATCAAAACTAGTGGAAAGGAAAAATGGCCAATCAGATTGCACCTTTCATTTTTCAGAGCTCCTTTGGAACATGAAAGGTGGAATTTGATTGACTTCTATAGGCAACTAAGCCAGTTGTACTTTTTATGAGCCCCATTGGGGAAAGCTCGATGCTAATGTCTGTAAAGCACTGTGGAATATAGCAGCGCTATATAAGTGCATAAAATAAATGTATCTATCTATGTATCTATTACCTATCAATCTCATATCTATCAACAGTATTGGATTTTTTTTATACAATCGCATCACAGTTGCAGCAGGTCGCATGGCACATTGGTACTCCATAGACAATCATGTATGCAATGTCGCAATGCTAAAGCGCCATCTTTATGTGGTGCAACCCATGTCGCCATGTAGCCCCAGCCTAAAACCTCTACAAGCGAGATAATGCGCAGGTAATCTTGAAGATGAAGCAGCGCTTGCACAAGTACATCTCCTCTTCATACAGCTGATCGGCGGGAGTGCGAAGAGCGGGACACCTGCTGATCAGATATTCATAACCTGTCCTGAAGATACAGTAGTTCATCATTATTTACCCACTGCATAACCCCTTTAATTGACACACCATAAACTACCTATGAAAAACTATATGCCAAAAGAAAGTTCCTATATGAAGAACAAAAAAGGGTTTTACATGCAAATTTTCTATTCATGTAGTCGAAGTATACAATCATCGGTATGTTGTCTGACTTGCCCATCAATTCACTGGGTAAAAAAAGAACGAAATGTTACTTCTTAGGGTACTTTCACACTTGCGTTTTTCTTTTCCGGCATAGAGTTCCGTCCGAGGGGCTCAATACCGGAAAAGAACTGATCAGTTTTATCCCCATGCATTCTGAATGATGGAGAGCTTTTCGTTCAGGATGTCTTCAGTTCAGTCTTTTTGACTGATCAGGCAAAAGATAAAACCGCAGCATGCTACGGTTTTATCTCCGGCCCAAAAAAACAAAGACTTGCCTGAATGCCGGATCTGGCATTTTTTTCCATAGGAATGTATTGGTGCCATAGCAATGTAGTCAAAATACCGGAATGCCGGATCCGTCCTTCCGGTCTGCGCATGCGCAAACCCGAAATAAAGGTGAAAGAAGTATATGCCGGATCCGTTTTGCTGGATGACACCGAAAAGACGGATCCGCAAACCCGAAATAAAGATGAAAGAAGTATATGCCGGATCAGTTTTGCTGGATGACACCGAAAAGACGGATCCGGCATTTCAATGCATTTTTCTGACTGATCAGGCATTTTACATCAGCTGGCATACGTTTTGCCGGATCCGGCAGGCAGTTCCGGCGACGATCACTCTGCCGCAAGTGTGAAAGTAGCCTTATCAGTATATGTTGATACCACCAGCTAATATTCAGAGTAACCGCCGTGGGCAGCAGATACAGCAGCTAGATGGACTGGTAATGACTCAATAAGGTCCAGGTAGGTTTTCATAGATAGGTATCTGGAGCCATGCAGACATGGGGGAGGATCCATAGTAAGAACCCAATGATCAAGGTGGTCCCACAGATGCTTAATTGGGTTCAAGTCTAGTTCCTGATGCCATATAGGGTATTTCAACAACAAACTTTATTCAGACACAAACAATATAACAAAGTTTATAAACTGTCATATATATATAGCCTACAGGTGGCAGTAAACATGTTAACATGTATAACTCCTAACATCCTCCCTTTCTTGTGAAATCAAGTAATATATAACATAAGATGATTGGATAACACAATACATTCCAAAGGTGATAATGTTTTATATAATGTTTCTAGCATATAAAATTCTTGTATCTTGTTGGTGTCCTAATAACCCTAGTTCTAGTATGTCTTGGCGTGGCAGGAGCTTCCCATTCTTGTATATGATTATCCATCCCTGTTTCTTCGGGAGTTGTCTCATCTGGAGATGTACCTGGTGTAATCACTTCACTTATTTCAATGTCAGATTTGTCATCCACAGTCCTTCCTGTTTCTTCTGTACAACTGTCCATTTGCTTCCACTTTATAAGATCGTGGAGCAACTTTGTCCGAACAAATACACTGTCACCAAATTCCATCTGTTGACGAAGGCGATAGTTGTATGTGCACTTGCTGACCAATGATTGAGAAGTTCCTTGGCTCCTTTATCTTAGTATGCCTTTGTTTTTTCTTGTTTTTCAGTTAGGTTCTCGTTCACTCCTTTTATAACCTTTAGAAACAGCAGTTTCTAAGCAGTTGGAAGTAAAGTCCTGGTCCTTCTTGACATTAACCACTGTACAGGACTACTGCTGGTGCCTTCGGATGTGGTATTCCTCCAGTCAAGAACCACTTTCCAGATATCCTTGCCATCTCGTTTAGCTTTCTTTATGAGTGCTTTTGCTATTTTTACAGTAGCTTCAGCTTTACCGTTGGACAGACCGTGATATGGGGATGATGTAAGATGTTCAAATTCCCACTCTCTAGAAAATTGTGCAAACTCTGAGCTGACAAACTGTGGTCCGTTATCTGTAATTACAGAATCAGGAATTCCATGTCTGCTAATATGTGCTTTGCAACAATCTATTATGGTTCTAGAGGTGGTATCAAAAACTAAATCAATTTCCCAGAAATCTGAATAATAATCAACAATTATTAAGTAATATTGTCCTGTTAAGGAAAATAAGTCCATGCCTAGTTTGCTCCGAGGTAGAGTGGGCAATTTGTGAGTCATCAGTGGCTCTTTTGTTTGTTTATGCATATACTCATTGCAAGTATTACAGTTCTTTATTGCTTCTATAAACTCTGGGCACAAGTGTGACCAAAAGATGACATCCTTGGCCTTGTGAAGGCATGCTTCTATTCCTAAGTGGCTAGAATGAGTCCTCGCTATCATTTCTGGGTGCATATTATTTTGTATGATGACTCTGTGTCCTTTATACAGAACTCTATTTTTTATATTTATCTCATCTCTAAAGCCCCAGTAGTCCTTGATACAAATCAGTATTTTTTCTTTCTGGTCTGGCAATCCTGTAAGAACAGTCATTTTTAAAGCTTGCAAGATTTCATCTTGTTCTGTGAACTTCTGAATTTATTGTAGGCGCAAATCAGACACTCTTAGATATTCTGCAAAGTTTATCTCTTCCAGTTACTTAGAAAATGCATCCTCTGAATCAAGAAAATCTTATAATCTTGTCCATTGTTTCACGAGGTAATGCTGCTCTTGATAAGAAGTCTGCAATATACATTTCAGATCCTTTTTTGTAAACAACATTCAGGTTGTATTTTTGCAGCTGTAGCATCATGCGCTGTAGACGTTTTGGTGCTACTAGGGGAGTTTTTAAAAGAAATTCTCTCTAGTGGCTTATGATCAGTCTCAATGTTAATAGAAAAAAATTCCATGCAAGTACTGATTAAACTTCTGGTATGCATATACAATGGCAAGACATTCCTTTTCAATCTGGGCATATCTTTGTTCTGTTGAAGACAGTGGACGTGATGCAAACGTCACTGGCTGACCTCCTTGCAAAAGTGTTGCTCCAAGACCTTTTTCACTGGCATCACATTGGACTGTTACTTCTTCATTGACATTGTAGTATCTCAAAACTGGATGTTTAGTAACAATATCTTTTATTTGCTTGAGGGCTTCATCATGGCTGGATTGCCAGGCCCACACGGTGGCTTTGTCTCTCAGTCTGCGTAGTGGTTTAAATACATCTAAAAGATGTGGTAAGAATTTTGAAAGGTAGTTTTCAAATCATAGCAGCCTCTGAACTGTTTGTACATTGTCAGGCTTTGATACCTCTAAAATTGCTCTGACTTTTTCTGGATCAGAACGCAGGCCTTCTGCTGTGAGTAAATGTCCTATGTATGGTACCGAAGACAACCTCAATCTCAGCTTCTTTTTATTGAATTTTAGCTTCAGCTTTTGTGCTCTCTCTAAGAGTCCAATCAAATTCTTGTCATGATTAGAGTTGAGCGAACACCTGGATGTTCGGGTTCGAGAAGTTCGGCCGAACATCCCGGAAATGTTCGGGTTCGGGATCCGAACCCGATCCGAACTTCGTCCCGAACCCGAACCCCATTGAAGTCAATGGGGACCCGAACTTTTCGGCACTAAAAAGGCTGTAAAACAGCCCAGGAAAGAGCTAGAGGGCTGCAAAAGGCAGCAACATGTAGGTAAATCCCCTGCAAACAAATGTGGATAGGGAAATTAATTAAAATAAAAATTAAATAAATAAAAATTAACCAAAATCAATTGGAGAGAGGTTCCATAGCAGAGAATCTGGCTTCCCGTCACCCACCACTGGAACAGTCCATTCTCAGATATTTAGGCCCCGGCACCCAGGCAGAGGAGAGAGGTCCCGTAACAGAGAATCTGTCTTCATGTCAGCAGAGAATTAGTCTGCATGTCATAGCAGAGAATGAGGCTTCACGTCAGCCACCACTGCAACAGTCCATTGGCATATATTTAGGCCCAGCACCCAGGCAGAGGAGGGAGGTCCCGTAACAGAGAATCTGTCTTCATGTCAGCAGAGAATTAGTCTGCATGTCATAGCAGAGAATGAGGCTTCACGTCAGCCACCACTGCAACAGTCCATTGGCATATATTTAGGCCCAGCACACACACAGGCAGAGGAGAGAGGTCCCGTAACAGAGAATCTGGCTTCATGTCAGCAGAGAATCAGTCTGCATGTCATAGCAGAGAATGAGGCTTCACGTCAGCCACCACTGCAACAGTCCATTGGCATATATTTAGGCCCAGCACACACACAGGCAGAGGAGAGAGGTCCCGTAACAGAGAATCTGGCTTCATGTCAGCAGAGAATCAGTCTGCATGTCAAAGCAGAGAATGAGGCTTCACGTCAGCCACCACTGCAACAGTCCATTGGCATATATTTAGGCCCAGCACCCAGGCAGAGGAGGGAGGTCCCGTAACAGAGAATCTGTCTTCATGTCAGCAGAGAATTAGTCTGCATGTCATAGCAGAGAATGAGGCTTCACGTCAGCCACCACTGCAACAGTCCATTGGCATATATTTAGGCCCAGCACACACACAGGCAGAGGAGAGAGGTCCCGTAACAGAGAATCTGGCTTCATGTCAGCAGAGAATCAGTCTGCATGTCATAGCAGAGAATGAGGCTTCACGTCAGCCACCACTGCAACAGTCCATTGGCATATATTTAGGCCCAGCACACACACAGGCAGAGGAGAGAGGTCCCGTAACAGAGAATCTGGCTTCATGTCAGCAGAGAATCAGTCTGCATGTCATAGCAGAGAATGAGGCTTCACGTCAGCCACCACTGCAACAGTCCATTGGCATATATTTAGGCCCAGCACCCAGGCAGAGGAGGGAGGTCCCGTAACAGAGAATCTGTCTTCATGTCAGCAGAGAATTAGTCTGCATGTCATAGCAGAGAATGAGGCTTCACGTCAGCCACCACTGCAACAGTCCATTGGCATATATTTAGGCCCAGCACCCAGGCAGAGGAGGGAGGTCCCGTAACAGAGAATCTGTCTTCATGTCAGCAGAGAATTAGTCTGCATGTCATAGCAGAGAATGAGGCTTCACGTCAGCCACCACTGCAACAGTCCATTGGCATATATTTAGGCCCAGCACACACACAGGCAGAGGAGAGAGGTCCCGTAACAGAGAATCTGTCTTCATGTCAGCAGAGAATCAGTCTGCATGTCATAGCAGAGAATGAGGCTTCACGTCAGCCACCACTGCAACAGTCCATTGGCATATATTTAGGCCCAGCACACACACAGGCAGAGGAGAGAGGTCCCGTAACAGAGGATCTGGCTTCATGTCAGCAGAGAATCAGTCTGCATGTCATAGCAGAGAATCAGGCTTCACGTCAGCCACCACTGCAACAGTCCATTGTCATAAATTTAGGCCCAGCACCCAGGCAGAGGAGAGAGGTCCCGTAACAGAGAATCTGGCTTCATGTCAGCAGAGAATCAGTCTTCATATCATAGCAGAGAATCAGGCTTCACGTCACCCACCACTGTAAGAGTCAATTTTCATAAATTTAGGCCCAGAACCCAGGCAGAGGAGAAAGGTCCCGTAACAGACAATCTGGCTTCATGTCAGCAGAGAATCAGTCTTCATATCATAGCAGAGAATCAGGCTTCACGTCACCCACCACTGCAACAGTCCATTGGCATATATTTAGGCCTAGCACACAGGCAGAGCAGAGAGGTCCCGTAACAGACAATCTGGCTTCATGACAGCAGAGAATCAGTCTGCATGTCATAGCAGAGAATCAGGCTTCACGTCAGCCACCACTGCAACAGTCCATTGTCATAAATTTAGGCCCAGCACCCAGGCAGAGGAGAGAGGTCCCGTAACAGAGGATCTGGCTTCATGTCAGCAGAGAATCAGTCTGCATGTCATAGCAGAGAATGAGGCTTCACGTCAGCCACCACTGCAACAGTCCATTGTCATAAATTTAGGCCCAGCACCCAGGCAGAGGAGAGAGGTCCCGTAAAAGAGGACCTGGCTTCATGTCAGCAGAGAATCAGTCTGCATGTCATAGCAGAGAATGAGGCTTCACGTCAGCCACCACTGCAACAGTCCATTGTCATAAATTTAGGCCCAGCACCCAGGCAGAGGAGAGAGGTCCCGTAACAGAGGATCTGGCTTCATGTCAGCAGAGAATCAGTCTGCATGTCATAGCAGAGAATGAGGCTTCACGTCAGCCACCACTGCAACAGTCCATTGTCATAAATTTAGGCCCAGCACCCAGGCAGAGGAGAGAGGTCCCGTAACAGAGGATCTGGCTTCATGTCAGCAGAGAATCAGTCTGCATGTCATAGCAGAGAATGAGGCTTCACGTCAGCCACCACTGCAACAGTCCATTGTCATAAATTTAGGCCCAGCACCCAGGCAGAGGAGAGAGGTCCCGTAACAGACAATCTGGCTTCATGTCAGCAGAGAATTAGTCTGCATGTCATAGCAGAGAATGAGGCTTCACGTCAGCCACCACTGCAACAGTCCATTGGCATATATTTAGGCCTAGCACACAGGCAGAGGAGAGAGGTCCCGTAACAGACAATCTGGCTTCATGTCAGCAGAGAATCAGTCTGCATGTCATAGCAGAGAATGAGGCTTCACGTCACCCACCACTGCAACAGTCCATTGGCATATATTTAGGCCTAGCACACAGGCAGAGCAGAGAGGTCCCGTAACAGACAATCTGGCTTCATGACAGCAGAGAATCAGTCTGCATGTCATAGCAGAGAATGAGGCTTCACGTCACCCACCACTGCAACAGTCCATTGGCATATATTTAGGCCTAGCACACAGGCAGAGCAGAGAGGTCCCGTAACAGACAATCTGGCTTCATGTCAGCAGAGAATCAGTCTGCATGTCATAGCAGAGAATCAGGCTTCACGTCAGCCACCACTGCAACAGTCCATTGGCATATATTTAGGCCTAGCACACAGGCAGAGGAGAGAGGTCCCGTAACAGACAATCTGGCTTCATGTCAGCAGAGAATCAGTCTGCATGTCATAGCAGAGAATGAGGCTTCACGTCACCCACCACTGCAACAGTCCATTGGCATATATTTAGGCCTAGCACACAGGCAGAGCAGAGAGGTCCCGTAACAGACAATCTGGCTTCATGACAGCAGAGAATCAGTCTGCATGTCATAGCAGAGAATCAGGCTTCATGTCAGCCACCACTGCAACAGTCCATTGGCATATATTTAGGCCTAGCACACAGGCAGAGGAGAGGTTCATTCAACTTTGGGTAGCCTCGCAATATAATGGTAAAATGAAAATAAAAATAGGATTGAATGAGGAAGTGCCCTGGAGTCCAATAATATATGGTTATGGGGAGGTAGTTAATGTCTAATCTGGACAAGGGACGGACAGGTCCTGTGGGATCCATGCCTGGTTCATTTTTATGAACGTCAGCTTGTCCACATTGGCTGTAGACAGGAGGCTGCGTTTGTCTGTAATGACGCCCCCTGCCGTGCTGAATACACGTTCAGACAAAACGCTGGCTGCCGGGCAGGCCAGCACCTCCAAGGCATAAAAGGCTAGCTCTGGCCACGTGGACAATTTAGAGACCCAGAAGTTGAATGGGGCCGAACCATCAGTCAGTACGTGGAGGGGTGTGCACACGTACTGTTCCACCATGTTAGTGAAATGTTGCCTCCTGCTAACACGTTGCGTATCAGGTGGTGGTGCAGTTAGCTGTGGCGTGTTGACAAAAGTTTTCCACATCTCTGCCATGCTAACCCTGCCCTCAGAGGAGCTGGCCGTGACACAGCTGCCTTGGCGACCTCTTGCTCCTCCTCTGCCTTGGCCTTGGGCTTCCACTTGTTCCCCTGTGACATTTGGGAATGCTCTCAGTAGCGCGTCTACCAACGTGCGCTTGTACTCGCGCATCTTCCTATCACGCTCCAGTGCAGGAAGTAAGGTGGGCACATTGTCTTTGTAGCGTGGATCCAGCAGGGTGGCAACCCAGTAGTCCGCACAGGTTAAAATGTGGGCAACTCTGCTGTCGTTGCGCAGGCACTGCAGCATGTAGTCGCTCATGTGTGCCAGGCTGCCCAGGGTTAAGGACAAGCTGTCCTCTGTGGGAGGCGTATCGTCATCGTCCTGCCTTTCCCCCCAGCCACGCACCAGTGATGGACCCGAGCTGCGTTGGGTGCCACCCCGCTGTGACCATGCTTCATCCTCATCCTCCTCCACCTCCTCCTCATCCTCGTCCTCCTCGTCCTCCAGTAGTGGGCCCTGGCTGGCCACATTTGTACCTGGCCTCTGCTGTTGCCAAAAACCTCCCTCTGAGTCACTTCGAAGAGACTGGCCTGAAAGTGCTAAAAATGACCCCTCTTCCTCCTCCTCCTCCTCCTCCTGGGCCACCTCCTCTTCCATCATCGCCCTAAGTGTTTTCTCAAGGAGACATAGAAGTGGTATTGTAACGCTGATAACGGTGTCATCGCCACTGGCCATGTTGGTGGAGTACTCGAAACAGCGCAACAGGGCACACAGGTCTCGCATGGAGGCCCAGTCATTGGTGGTGAAGTGGTGCTGTTCTGTAGTGCGACTGACCCGTGCGTGCTGCAGCTGAAACTCCACTATGGCCTGCTGCTGCTCGCACAGTCTGTCCAGCATGTGCAAGGTGGAGTTCCACCTGGTGGGCACGTCGCATATGAGGCGGTGAGCGGGAAGGCCGAAGTTACGCTGTAGCGCAGACAGGCGAGCAGCAGCAGGATGTGAACGCCGGAAGCGCGAACAGACGGCCCGCACTTTATGCAGCAGCTCTGACATGTCGGGGTAATTGTGAATGAACTTCTGCACCACCAAATTCAGCACATGCGCCAAGCAAGGGATGTGCGTCAAATTGGCTAGTCCCAGAGCTGCAACGAGATTTCGCCCATTATCACACACCACCAGGCCGGGCTTGAGGCTCACCGGCAGCAACCACTCGTCGGTCTGTTGTTCAATACCCCGCCACAACTCCTGTGCGGTGTGGGGCCTGTCCCCCAAACATATGAGTTTCAGAATGGCCTGCTGACGTTTACCCCGGGCTGTGCTGAAGTTGGTGGTGAAGGTGTGTGGCTGACTGGATGAGCAGGTGGAAGAAGAGGAGGAGGAAGCCGAGAAGGAGGAGGTGGCAACAGGAGGCAAAGAATGTTGCCCTGCGATCCTTGGCGGCGGAAGGACGTGCGCCAAACAGCTCTCCGCCTGGGGCCCAGCTGCCACTACATTTACCCAGTGTGCAGTTAGGGAGATATAGCGTCCCTGGCCGTGCTTACTGGTCCACGTATCTGTGGTTAGGTGGACCTTGCCACAGATGGCGTTGCGCAGTGCACACTTGATTTTATCGGATACTTGGTTGTGCAGGGAAGGCACGGCTCTCTTGGAGAAGTAGTGCCGGCTGGGAACAACATACTGTGGGACAGCAAGCGACATGAGCTGTTTGAAGCTGTCTGTGTCCACCAGCCTAAATGACAGCATTTCATAGGCCAGTAGTTTAGAAATGCTGGCATTCAGGGCCAGGGATCGAGGGTGGCTAGGTGGGAATTTACGCTTTCTATCAAATGTTTGTGAGATGGAGAGCTGAACGCTGGCGTGTGACATGGTTGAGACGCTTGGTGACGGAGGTGGTGGTGGTGGTGTTTTTGGTACATCCCCTGTTTGCTGGGCGGCAGGTGCCAACGTTCCTCCAGAGGCGGAGGAAGAGGCCGAGGCGGCAGCAGCAGAATAGGCCGAGGCGGCAGCAGCAGAAGAGGTAGCAGGGGGAGCCTGAGTGACTTCCTTGGTTTTAAGGTGTTTACTCCACTGCAGTTCATGCTTTGCATGCAGGTGCCTGGTCATGCAGGTTGTGCTCAGGTTCAGAACGTTAATGCCTCGCTTCAGGCTCTGATGGCACAGCGTGCAAACCACTCGGGTCTTGTCGTCAGCACATTGTTTGAAGAAGTGCCATGCCAGGGAACTCCTTGAAGCTGCCTTTGGGGTGCTCGGTCCCAGATGGCGGCGGTCAGTAGCAGGCGGAGTCTCTTGGCGGCGGGTGTTCTGCTTTTGCCCACTGCTCCCTCTTTTGCTACGCTGTTGGCTCGGTCTCACCACTGCCTCTTCCTCCGAACTGTGAAAGTCAGTGGCACGACCTTCATTCCATGTGGGGTCTAGGACCTCATCGTCCCCTGCATCGTCTTCCACCCAGTCTTGATCCCTGACCTCCTGTTCAGTCTGCACACTGCAGAAAGACGCAGCAGTTGGCACCTGTGTTTCGTCATCATCAGAGACATGCTGAGGTGGTATTCCCATGTCCTCATCATCAGGAAACATAAGTGGTTGTGCGTCAGTGCATTCTATGTCTTTCACCGCTGGGGAAGGGCTAGGTGGATGCCCTTGGGAAACCCTGCCAGCGGAGTCTTCAAACAGCATAAGAGACTGCTGCATAACTTGAGGCTGAGACAGTTTCCCTGGTATGCATGGGGGTGATGTGACAGACTGATGGGGTTGGTTTTCAGGCGCCATCTGTGCGCTTTCTGCAGAAGACTGGGTGGGAGATAATGTGAACGTGCTGGATCCACTGTCGGCCACCCAATTGACTAATGCCTGTACCTGCTCAGGCCTTACCATCCTTAGAACGGCATTGGGCCCCACCATATATCGCTGTAAATTCTGGCGGCTACTGGGACCTGAGGTAGTTGGTACACTAGGACGTGTGGATGTGGCAGAACGGCCACGTCCTCTCCCAGCACCAGAGGGTCCACTAACACCACCACGACCATGTCCACGTCCGCGTCCCTTACTAGATGTTTTTCTCATTGTTATGGTTCACCACAACAACAAATATATTATTTGGCCCAATGTATTGTATTCAAATTCAGCGGGATATAAATTTGAGGCCTAGTATTTAGGCGCTGGGTGACCGGTATGGATTTAGTGACAGAATTAGACTTGGAAATGCACAGAAGCGTGTGTGTGTGAAGTTATTCTGAATGACCCAATGTGCACCTTGAATATTATATACCCTTTTAGGGATAGATTTCAAATAGCTCTGATATAGCAGAAACCACTAAATTATGAAATTGCTAAATTGGGAATTGTATTTCAACCCAGAACAAGAAATGTGCTTGAACGGACACTAAATAACTCGCCCAGCTACAGCACTAAGGACAGATTTAGCTGGATATAAATTTGAGGCCTAGTATTTAGGCGCTGGGTGACAGGTATGGGTTTAGTGACAGAATTAGACTTGGAAATGCACAGTAGCGGGTGTGTGAAGTTATTCTGAATGTCCCTATGTGCACCTTCAATATGATCTACCCTTTTAGGGATAGATTTCAAATAGCTCTGATATAGCAGAAACCACTAAATTATGAAATTGCTAAATTGGGAATTGTATTTCAACCCAGAACAAAAAATGTGCTTTGACGGACACTAAATAACTTTCCCAGCCACAACAGGACAGCGTTAACGAGAGATTTAGCAGGATATAAATTTGAGGCCTAGTATTTAGGCGCTGGGTGACAGGTATGGGTTTAGTGACAGAATTAGACTTGGAAATGCACAGTAGCGGGTGTGTGAAGTTATTCTGAATGTCCCTATGTGCACCTTCAATATGATCTACCCTTTTAGGGATAGATTTCAAATAGCTCTGATATAGCAGAAACCACTAAATTATGAAATTGCTAAATTGGGAATTGTATTTCAACCCAGAACAAGAAATGTGCTTGAACGGACACTAAATAACTCGCCCAGCTACAGCACTAAGGACAGATTTAGCTGGATATAAATTTGAGGCCTAGTATTTAGGCGCTGGGTGACAGGTATGGGTTTAGTGACAGAATTAGACTTGGAAATGCACAGTAGCGGGTGTGTGAAGTTATTCTGAATGTCCCTATGTGCACCTTCAATATGATCTACCCTTTTAGGGATAGATTTCAAATAGCTCTGATATAGCAGAAACCACTAAATTATGAAATTGCTAAATTGGGAATTGTATTTCAACCCAGAACAAGAAATGTGCTTGAACGGACACTAAATAACTCGCCCAGCTACAGCACTAACGACAGATTTAGCTGGATATAAATTTGAGGCCTAGTATTTAGGCGCTGGGTGACAGGTATGGGTTTAGTGACAGAATTAGACTTGGAAATGCACAGTAGCGGGTGTGTGAAGTTATTCTGAATGTCCCTATGTGCACCTTCAATATGATCTACCCTTTTAGGGATAGATTTCAAATAGCTCTGATATAGCAGAAACCACTAAATTATGAAATTGCTAAATTGGGAATTGTATTTCAACCCAGAACAAGAAATGTGCTTGAACGGACACTAAATAACTCGCCCAGCTACAGCACTAACGACAGATTTAGCTGGATATAAATTTGAGGCCTAGTATTTAGGCGCTGGGTGACAGGTATGGGTTTAGTGACAGAATTAGACTTGGAAATGCACAGTAGCGGGTGTGTGAAGTTATTCTGAATGTCCCTATGTGCACCTTCAATATGATCTACCCTTTTAGGGATAGATTTCAAATAGCTCTGATATAGCAGAAACCACTAAATTATGAAATTGCTAAATTGGGAATTGTATTTCAACCCAGAACAAAAAATGTGCTTTGACGGACACTAAATAACTTTCCCAGCCACAACAGGACAGCGTTAACGAGAGATTTAGCAGGATATAAATTTGAGGCCTAGTATTTAGGCGCTGGGTGACCGGTATGGATTTAGTGACAGAATTAGACTTGGAAATACACAGTAGCGGGTGTGTGTGAAGTTATTCTGAATGACCCAATGTGCACCTTGAATATTATATACCCTTTTAGGGATAGATTTCAAATAGCTCTGATATAGCAGAAACCACTAAATTATGAAATTGCTAAATTGGGAATTGTATTTCAACCCAGAACAAGAAATGTGCTTGAACGGACACTAAATAACTCGCCCAGCTACAGCACTAAGGACAGATTTAGCTGGATATAAATTTGAGGCCTAGTATTTAGGCGCTGGGTGACAGGTATGGGTTTAGTGACAGAATTAGTCTTGGAAATGCACAGTAGCGGGTGTGTGAAGTTATTCTGAATGTCCCTATGTGCACCTTCAATATGATCTACCCTTTTAGGGATAGATTTCAAATAGCTCTGATATAGCAGAAACCACTAAATTATGAAATTGCTAAATTGGGAATTGTATTTCAACCCAGAACAAAAAATGTGCTTTGACGGACACTAAATAACTTTCCCAGCCACAACAGGACAGCGTTAACGAGAGATTTAGCAGGATATAAATTTGAGGCCTAGTATTTAGGCGCTGGGTGACAGGTATGGGTTTAGTGACAGAATTAGACTTGGAAATACACAGTAGCGGGTGTGTGTGAAGTTATTCTGAATGACCCAATGTGCACCTTGAATATTATATACCCTTTTAGGGATAGATTTCAAATAGCTCTGATATAGCAGAAACCACTAAATTATGAAATTGCTAAATTGGGAATTGTATTTCAACCCAGAACAAGAAATGTGCTTGAACGGACACTAAATAACTCGCCCAGCTACAGCACTAAGGACAGATTTAGCTGGATATAAATTTGAGGCCTAGTATTTAGGCGCTGGGTGACCGGTATGGATTTAGTGACAGAATTAGACTTGGAAATACACAGTAGCGGGTGTGTGTGAAGTTATTCTGAATGACCCAATGTGCACCTTGAATATTATATACCCTTTTAGGGATAGATTTCAAATAGCTCTGATATAGCAGAAACCACTAAATTATGAAATTGCTAAATTGGGAATTGTATTTCAACCCAGAACAAAAAATGTGCTTTGACGGACACTAAATAACTTTCCCAGCCACAACAGGACAGCGTTAACGAGAGATTTAGCAGGATATAAATTTGAGGCCTAGTATTTAGGCGCTGGGTGACAGGTATGGGTTTAGTGACAGAATTAGACTTGGAAATACACAGTAGCGGGTGTGTGTGAAGTTATTCTGAATGACCCAATGTGCACCTTGAATATTATATACCCTTTTAGGGATAGATTTCAAATAGCTCTGATATAGCAGAAACCACTAAATTATGAAATTGCTAAATTGGGAATTGTATTTCAACCCAGAACAAGAAATGTGCTTGAACGGACACTAAATAACTCGCCCAGCTACAGCACTAAGGACAGATTTAGCTGGATATAAATTTGAGGCCTAGTATTTAGGCGCTGGGTGACCGGTATGGATTTAGTGACAGAATTAGACTTGGAAATACACAGTAGCGGGTGTGTGTGAAGTTATTCTGAATGACCCAATGTGCACCTTGAATATTATATACCCTTTTAGGGATAGATTTCAAATAGCTCTGATATAGCAGAAACCACTAAATTATGAAATTGCTAAATTGGGAATTGTATTTCAACCCAGAACAAGAAATGTGCTTGAACGGACACTAAATAACTCGTCCAGCTACAGCACTAAGGACAGATTTAGCTGGATATAAATTTGAGGCCTAGTATTTAGGCGCTGGGTGACCGGTATGGATTTAGTGACAGAATTAGACTTGGAAATACACAGTAGCGGGTGTGTGTGAAGTTATTCTGAATGACCCAATGTGCACCTTGAATATTATATACCCTTTTAGGGATAGATTTCAAATAGCTCTGATATAGCAGAAACCACTAAATTATGAAATTGCTAAATTGGGAATTGTATTTCAACCCAGAACAAGAAATGTGCTTGAACGGACACTAAATAACTCGCCCAGCTACAGCACTAAGGACAGATTTAGCTGGATATAAATTTGAGGCCTAGTATTTAGGCGCTGGGTGACAGGTATGGGTTTAGTGACAGAATTAGACTTGGAAATGCACAGTAGCGGGTGTGTGAAGTTATTCTGAATGTCCCTATGTGCACCTTCAATATGATCTACCCTTTTAGGGATAGATTTCAAATAGCTCTGATATAGCAGAAACCACTAAATTATGAAATTGCTAAATTGGGAATTGTATTTCAACCCAGAACAAGAAATGTGCTTGAACGGACACTAAATAACTCGCCCAGCTACAGCACTAAGGACAGATTTAGCTGGATATAAATTTGAGGCCTAGTATTTAGGCGCTGGGTGACAGGTATGGGTTTAGTGACAGAATTAGACTTGGAAATGCACAGTAGCGGGTGTGTGAAGTTATTCTGAATGACCCTATGTGCACCTTGAATATTATATACCCTTTTAGGGATAGATTTCAAATAGCTCTGATACAGCAGAAACCACTAAATTTTTAAATTGCTAAATTGGGAATTGTATTTCAACCCAGAACAAAAAATGTGCTTTGACGGACACTAAATAACTTTCCCAGCCACAACAGGACAGCGGTAACGAGAGATTTAGCGGGATATAAATTTGAGGCCTAGTATTTAGGCGCTGGGTGACCGGTATGGATTTAGTGACAGAATTAGACTGGGATATGGCCAAAAAATAACCACACTATTGCTGGTTAAATGCACTTGGTGATGGGCGCAGCTTGCCCCTGATGTAGTATATGGCCAAAAAATGAACAGACTATTGCTGGTTAAATGCACTTGGTGACGGGTGCAGCTTGCCCCTGATTTAGTATATGGCCAAAAAATGAACAGACTATTGCTGGTTAAATGCACTTGGTGTGATAGCTTGACCAACCACACTACTGAGGGTTAAATGCACTTGGTGACGGGCGCAGCTTGCCCCTGATGTAGTATATGGCCAAAAAATTAACAGACTATTGCTGGTTAAATGCACTTGGTGTGACAGCTTCACCCTGATGTAGGCTTTAGCCAAAAAACAAACGCACCATTGAGGGTTAAATGCACTTGGTGACAGGCGCAGCTTGCCCCTGATGTAGTATATGGCCAAAAAATAAACAGACTATTGCTGGTTAAATGCACTTGGTGTGACAGCTTCACCCTGATGTAGGCTTTAGCCAAAAAACAACCACACCATTGAGGGTTAAATGCACTTGGTCGCAGCTTGTGCTGGCGCACCACAAGACACAAAATGGCCGCCGATCACCCCAGAAAAATGTGACTGACAAACAGTCTGGGCAGCCTAAAAACAGTGAGCAATTGAGGATCAGCAGCTCAATGATCCACAGCTGCAGATCGATCAGTTAATCAAGTCCTTTGCAGGAGTTAATCTGCCTAATCTCGCCCTACTGTCGCAGCCGCAACCTCTCCCTACGCTAATCAGAGCAGAGTGACGGGCGGCGCTATGTGACTCCAGCTTAAATAGAGGCTGGGTCACATGGTGCTCTGGCCAATCACAGCCATGCCAATAGTAGGCATGGCTGTGATGGCCTCTTGGGGCAAGTAGTATGACGCTTGTTGATTGGCTGCTTTGCAGCCTTTCAAAAAGCGCCAAGAAAGCGTCACAAAAGCGCGAAGAAAGCGACGAACACCGAACCCGAACCCGGACTTTTACGAAAATGTCCGGGTTCGGGTCCGTGTCACGGACACCCCAAAATTCGGTACGAACCCGAACTATACAGTTCGAGTTCGCTCATCCCTAGTCATGATCCTTTGTGGCATCCTCTTTTAGTTTCACCACAGTCATACACTAATATATAATCTGCAATAACTTTTACTGCTTCATGTTGCCTACATCTGGTGCAATAGAAATCCCAAAAGGCATGCGTAGCCATCAGGAACGCCAAAAGGGAGTCCAGAATGTAGTGCGATAACTGCTTTTAGTGTCCAGTTTTACTTGTCAGAAGCCATCCTTAGCATCCAAGACAAAAAATACTTTTGCATTTGTTAAACTTGGCAGGATTTCCTCTATAGTGGGCATTGGATAATGTGAGCGTTTTATGCTGTATTTAAGTCTTTGGGATCAATGCATATTCGCAGCTTGCCTGGTTTTCTTAACAGCAACCATACTACTTATCAATGCCGTAGGTTCTGTGACCTTTTTTTATCGCTCCCAACTTCTCTAATCTCTCTATTTTCACCCTTAAGTCTGCTTTGAGTGGAGGTGGCACTCTACCTGGTTGGTGTTGTACAGGAGGTATTGCTTAATCTATTTCTAGGTGATACTCTCCAGGTAGACACCCTAGTGTTTGGAAAATGTCTCTATATTCAGTTGTGATCATTTCATAAGATAAGAGCGAGGTTGTAGTTGTTTGCGAGTCATCATGTAATAATACATTATGTTCTACATTCAGTGTAAGGAGGCCCATTTTCTGATATGTTTCTGCTGAGAGAAGAGGTTTCTGTTTACCGTTGACAACTTGAATAGGTTTTATCTTTGTACAATTTAGATTACATTGGCCCATAGGTATCATGTCGGTATCATTGTACCATTTTAATTTGACATTACCCTTCTATAATGTTGGCTTTCCTTTTTTAAGAATTTTGCAATAGTCTTTAAATGTCATAAGGTTGCAGGAAGCCCCACAGTCTAACTGACAGTGTAACCTTTCCCCTGCTTCTCTGTCAATGCTGAGTTCTAGTGGCACAAACCGCTGTGCTCCTGGGCTGCTTACTGCTCCTATTTGATGAATAATAGTGTGAATACTAATTATTCTGAGCTGCTGCTCTTGATCTGTGCAGCCATATGTATTCTGGCATTTGTTTTCTGCCTGCATACTCTAGAAAAATGGTTTTTCTTTTTGCATTTACTACAGGTTTCTCCATATGCAGGACAGTGGTCTCTGCCCCCAGGGGTGGTTGCTTCCACAGTATCTACATCTGATGTCAGCAGACTGTGTTTTTGTTTTCACCTTGCTTTCTTTCAGGGCTGTTTTTTATGTGTTTTACCAGTATTAATGTACAGCTTCGGTTTCAATTTTGTATCTTGCGTTGCTTGTATTTGCATTTCTGTAAGTTCATGGCTTCTACACATATTAATGACTCTCTGTAGGTTCAGGTCTGGTACTGTGAGCATTCTCTTTCTAGAATTAATGTCTTTTGATTCCAGAACTAGTCTGTTCTCTAAATACTTTATCATGTAATACTCCAAACTCACATGTAGCGGCAGCCTGCCTCAGCTTTGTCACATACTGATCTAGAGTTTTCTCTATGTCGTATGTCGGCATCAGAGAGTGATAAATACGCAGACAGTCTCTCCCCATCACTGAGCGCAGTGTCGCTCTCCTTACCTTGGGGTCTTTCTTATCAAGTTCAGTTGCCACCTCATAATCTTCCCACTGGCATTTGAAATATGTCCAGTTAACTGCCATGTCCCCTGTACAGTCCATTGGAGATGGGACAGGGAAGTTGTTTGCAGTCATTTTCTGTAACACTGTGTGTATCTTATTAATAAGTTACCAGAGAAACAATTCTTGTTATTTTTTGTTCTGATCTTAGGACTTTAGTGGCTTCTAAAACACCAAAGCCCTCTCCACTTCTGACATCATGTTTCCTGAAGCCATGTAGGGTATTTCAACAACAAACCTTAGGCCTCATGCACACGACAGTTTTTTTTCACGGCCCGCAAAAACGGGGTCCGTGGGTCCGTGATCCGTGACCGTTTTTTCGTCCGTGGGTCTTCCTTGATTTTTGGAGGATCCACGGACATGAAAAAAAAGTCATTTTGGCGTCCGCCTGGCCGTGCGGAGCCAAACGGATCCGTCCTGAATTACAATGCAAGTCAATAGGGACGGATCCGTTTGAAGTTGACACAATATGGTGCCATTTCAAACGGATCCGTCCCCATTGACTTTCAATGTAAAGTCTGGAGTTCTTTTATACCATCGGATTGGAGTTTTCTCCAATCCGATGGTATATTTTAACTTGAAGCGTCCCCATCACCATGGGAACGCCTCTATGTTAGAATATACTGTCGGATATGAGCTACATCGTGAAAATCAGATCCGACAGTATATTCTAACACAGAGGCGTTCCCATGGTGATGGGGACGCTTCAGGTTAGAATATACTGAAAAACTGTGTACATGACTGCCCCCTGCTGCCTGGCAGGTGCTGCCAGGCAGCAGGGGGCAGACCCCCCCCCCTGTTTTTAACTCATTGGTGGCCAGTGCGGCCGCCCCCCCTCCCTCCCCTGTAGTTAACTCATTGGTGGCCAGTGCGGCCGCCCCCCCCCCCCTCCCTCCCCTGTGCGGCCGCCCCCCCCTCCCTCCCCTGTAGTAAACTCGTTGGTGTCCAGTGGGCCCCCCCTCCCTCCCCTGTAGTTAACTCGTTGGTGGCCAGTGGGCCCCCCCTCCGTCCGCTATAGATAACTCATTGGTGTCCAGTGGGCCCCCCCTCCGTCCGCTATAGATAACTCATTGGTGTCCAGTGGGCCCCCCCTCCCTCCGCTGTAGATAACTCGTTGGTGGCCAGTGGGCCCTCTCCCCTCCCTCCCCCTCCTAATTAAAATCGCCCCCCTATCATTGGTGGCAGTGGTGAGTACCGATCGGAGTCCCAATGTAATCGCTGGGGCTCCGATCGGTAACCATGGCAACCGGGACGCTACTGCAGTCCCGGTTGCCATGGTAGCTTAGCAATTTGTAGAAGCTTCATACTTACCTGAAGAGCTGCGATGTCTGTGACCGGCCGGGAGCTCCTCCTACTGGTAAGTGAAAGGTCTGTGCGGCGCATTGCTTATAGCACAGACCTGTCACTTACCAGTAGGAGGAGCTCCCGGCCGGTCACAGACATCGCTGCTCTTCAGGTAAGTATAAAGCTTCTACAAATTGCTAAGCTACCATGGCAACCGGGACTGCAGTAGCGTCCCGGTTGCCATGGTTACCGATCGGAGCCCCAGCGATTACACTGGGACTCCGATCGGTACTCACCACTGCCACCAATGATAGGGGGGAGATTTTAATTAGGAGGGGGTGGGAGGGGAGAGGGCCCACTGGCCACCAATGAGTTATCTATAGCGGACGGAGGGGGGGCCCACTGGACACCAATGAGTTATCTATAGCGGACGGAGGGGGGGCCCACTGGACACCAATTAGTTAACTACAGGGGAGGGAGGGGGGGCTGGCTACCAAGAAGTTAACTACAGGGGAGGGAGGGGGGGGGGGGGGCGGCCGCACTGGCCACAAATGAGTTAAAAACAGGGGGGGGGGGTCTGCCCCCTGCTGCCTGGCAGCACCTGCCAGGCAGCAGGGGGCAGTCATGTACACAGTGTGTTAGAATATACTGTCGGATCTGAGTTTTCGCGAAGTGAAAACTCACCTCTGAAAAAGCTTTTATGCAGACGGATCTTCGGATCCGTCTGTATGAAAGCAACCTACGGCCACGGATCACGGACACGGATGCCAATCTTGTGTGCATCCGTGTTCTTTCACGGACCCATTGACTTGAATGGGTCCGTGAACCGTTGTCCGTCAAAAAAATAGGACAGGTCATATTTTTTTGACGGACAGGATACACGGATCACGGCCTCGGCTGCAAAACGGTGCATTTTCCGATTTTTCCACGGACCCATTGAAAGTCAATGGGTCCGCGAAAAAAAACGGAAAACGGCACAACGGCCACGGATGCACACAACGGTCGTGTGCATGAGGCCTTAATCAGACTTAAACAATATAACAAAGTTTATAAATATCTATATAGCCTACAGGTGGCAATAAACATGTTAACATGTATAACTCCTAACAAAGTCGGAGAAATTAGGGGGCCAGAGTAGTACAGGCAAGTCTTGATCATGCTCATCCAACCAATGTCCTACATTTCTAGCTGTGTGACATGTCGCACTGTTTAACTGCAGGATCCTATTCACCCCAGGGAAAACAATTAGCATGTATGGGTCTATGTGATCTGAAAGTATGGACTCATACCCCAGTTATTTGAGAGTGCCTTCCACATGGATGAGTTGGCCCAGAGAATGCCACGAAAACATTCCCCAGACCATAACACTGCCACCACCAGCTTGTGTTCTTCCATGGTCACAGGGTGATATTTTTTCGCCTGACATGCCAATGTCCATACGTTCTACGAAGCAGAAAACGTAACTCATTGGAGAAAGTAACCCTTTGACAATCAGTGGAGGTCCAATGCTGATATTGCCGCAAAAAAAGTAAGCCTTTTCTGCCAATACAACTTTGTTAGCAGAGGTGGTATGACAAGCCGTCTGCTTTGGAGACCCATACACAGTAGGATTTGCTGAACTGTTGTTTTAGACACATGTCTGGTAGCCCTCTATTTCGTTTTGGTGTTGAGCTGCTCCACTGTAGCATGTGAGTCCGCTCTTGAGCAACTTTGTAGCCAATGTTCATCTCTCACATCAATGACGAGTAGGGCTGCTCAGTTTCCAGGTCGCTTATTTGCAATGGTACCATTTGTCCACTCACATCACCAGGGGTGTACATAGAAAACATTGGGCCCCATACCAAGAATCTAAATTAGGTCCCCATCCATAGCCCCTCCCACTACCAATTCCTGGCCTCTCCCTTTGCTCCATGAACTGTGCTTGCTGCTATGTGGTATATAGTGTGCTATTAGGGCTGGACTGGGATTACCAAACAGCCCTTGCACACAAACCTCACAATCCCACATATGATATTGCATAAAAATAATAGGGCACAATGCACACTGCGCAGGTGAATTTTGTTTTGCTTTGTCATGCTCCTATGTAAACCATAAATACAAGAAAGAAAATAAAAGTGGAACACAAAAATGCCTAATCACATGGTCAGGGACATACCAACAGCAACACATACCGTATTTTTCGCCCATAAGACGCACCAAAAGGTGTGCTTTTAGTGGGTTTGGAACTAATGGTGGTCTGTGGATGGCACTATTACTGGGGATCTGTGAAGGAAGCTGTTATGATGGGGGGATCTGTGGATGACGGACACTGTTATGGGGGGGATCTGTAGATGACGCACTGTTATAGGGGGATCTGTGGATGACTCACTGTTATGGGGGGATCTGTGGATGACAGACACTGTAATGGGGGGGATCTGTGGATGACGGACACTGTTATGGGGGATCTGTGGATGATGGACACTGTTATATGGGGGATCTGTGGATGACGGACACTGTTATGGGGGGGTTCTGTGGATGACGGACACTGTTATGGGGGGATCTGTGGATGACGCACTATTATCAGGGGCGTCGCCAGGGGGAGCCAGAGGGGGCCACGGCCCCCCCCCACATCACACTGTGCCCCCCAACTAAAATGCCCCCCGCAAGTGAGCCGCCGCAGTCGGGCACAGGGAGATGAGCGCTTCCATTGCACTCATCTCCATAGTAATCTGTCTGTGCTGCAGCGGTGCAGGGGAGGGAGAGGCGTGTCCCTTCCTCTGATAGGCTGCAGGCATTAGGCAGGCAGCCTATCAGAGGCTGGCGCAGGCGGCGTGATGACGTCATCGTGCTGCCTGAGCCATACAGCACGAGACACAGGCCGGAAGAGGCCTGCATCGTGTCGCTGACATGGAGGTAAGTATAAGTGTTTTGGGTTTTTTTTCACAATATTTTTACAGGCACAATAAGGGGGGCTCTTGTTACTGGCACATTGGGGGGGCTTATTACTGGCACATTGGGGGGCTTATTACTGGCACATGATGGGGGCTCATTACAATACTGGCACATGATGGGGGGCTTATTACAACACTGGCACATGATGGGGGGCTTATTACTGGCACATGATGGGGGGCTTATTACTGACACATGATGGGGGGCTTATTACTGACACATGATCGGGGGCTCTTGTTACTGGAACATTGGGGGGGCTCTTATTACTGGCACATGATGGGGGCTGGGCTCTTATTACTGGCACGTGATGGGGGCTGGGCTCTTATTACTGGCACGTGATGGGGGTCTGGGCTCTTATTACTGGCACGTGATGGGGGCTGAGCTCTTATTACTGGCACATGATGGGGGGCACTTATTACTGGCACTTGGTGGGGGGCATTTATTACTGGCATGTTATTGGTGGGCGCTATAGGGGCATCTACTGAAGCCACAAACAAGGGGTATTTTATATGGGGGGCTCTGTACAGTAGCATTTTATACTGGGACACATTGTGGGTACTATGGGGAAGGGGGAGAGGAGTACTATGTAGTCATCTACGGGGACACTAAGAAGGGGTATTTTATACTTGCAAATTATGAGGGACACTGAGGGCATCTAATGGGCACGATATATGGGGCACTAGGAGGAAGGGGGAGAGCACTATGTGGGCATTTACTGGGGACACTATATAAGGGTATTTTATACTGGCACATTATGGGGGCACTATGGGGACATTAGCTCAACTGGGGGCATTACAAGGGGGTATTTTTTGCATTGTCACATTATAAGGAGAATTATTTCTACGGGGGGGGGGGGGGCATTATGGTGGGCTTTATTACTCCCCCATGGTATGACCCCCTAGTAGCAGCACCAGCCTCTCCCTGCTCTGCTATCCGTCTGCCCCGTCTCCAAATCCTTATTATGAAATCTTTCTCATTAGGATAATGCACAACATCAGCTCCGCCGAGCCCCCCGGCCAAAGTGTTGAAGTGGCGTCCGAGATCCCCAAGGGCCAAGCCAAGTAATTGTAAGTTTTCATGTGAAATATGTTTATGTTATACACATATAGCCTACACTGTGCCACACAATATACAGTATACCTCTGCACCGTGCCACACAATGTACAGTATACCTTTACACTGTGCCACACAATGTACAGTATACCGCTACACTGTGCCACACAATTACACTGTGCCACACAATGTACAGTATACCTCTACACTGTGTAGTCTGTTCTATAAGCACCCTTGTTCTGTGGCGGCAGACAGAAAATAATCTGGAAGTGCCCCTCCCGAGACTAGGCTCTGGATCCGCCACAGTTTAAAAAATGTCAAATGTACACTCCTGTGAGATGCGGGGAGGGAGATCTGTGGATGACGGTGTTATGGAGGGGAAAATGGGGATGACACTGTCATGGGGTGGATCTGTGGATGACACATATAGCATAAGATGCTATGTACGGTATGTGGCATCCACAGATCCCCCAATAGCAGTGTCATCCACAGATCCCCCTCCCTATAAAAGTGTCATCCACAGGCAGCTAGGACTTTTCTTCCCTGTTGCGGTTTTAGGTATTGGGTAAAGTATCGCAGCATTTCTAAGTGTACTTGTGTAAATGTATCGTTGTTATAGCTGCCCCCCCCCTACTTTTGTCCTGGCCCCCAGTGTGCCCCCCAAAATGTGAAAGCTAGAGACGCCACTGACTATTATTGGGGAATATGTGGATGACGGACACTGTTATGGGGGGATCTGTGGATGACGGACACTGTTATGGGGGGATCTGTGGATGACGGACCCTGTCATGGGGGGGATCTGTGGGTGACGGACACTGTTATGGGGGGATCTGTGGATGACGGACACTGTTATGGGGGGATCTGTGGTTTGCACTGTTACAGGGGGATCTGTGACTAGCACTGTTACAGGGGGATCTGTGGATGGCACTGTTAGAGGGGGGATCTGTGGGTGGCACTGTTATAGGGGTCTGTGGGTGGCACTGTTATATATGTGCCATCCACAGACCTCCCACTCCATAACAGTGCCATCCACAGACCCCCCAGCCCATAACAGTGCCATCCACAGACCCCCCCCACCCCTTAACTGTGCCATCCAAGGATGTTCCCCATAAAACTTCATCCACAGATCCCCCCTCCGCCGCTCCAGTATACAAATATAAAATGTCTTATTCAATTAAAAGTGATTAAACATGCCCCCCCACTCCTAATATTACCATACATCCTAACACCTTCTGTAGAACGCAGGCAGGCAGGCCGGGGCAGCCGGCGCGTCACTCACTGACGTCACTTGCCTGCGCCGCCTTCTTCATTCATAAAGTAGGCGGCGCAGGCACGTGACATCAGGGAGTTACGCTGCTCCCCGCCCGGCTTGCCTGCCTGCGTTCTACAGAAGGTATTAGGATGTACAGTAATATTAAACGTGGGGGGGGGGGGGCATGTTTAATCACTTTTGATTGAATAAGACATTTTATATTTGAATAGTGCAGCACTGGAGTGGCGGGGCTATAGTACAGTGACTGCACTGCCCGCCGCTATTGCCGGCCCCCAGCTCCTCCTCCCAGTCCCTCCCCGCTCGCTCGTAAATTGCAGGCTGCGATGTAAAACTGTCAGCATTCGCCCCATAAGACGCAGGGGAATTTCCCCACCCCATTTTGGGGGGAGAAAAAGTGCATCTTATGAGGTGAAAAATACGGTACCTTGATAAAGCTCAAAATAACTCTGCGCAGCATTGGATACCAGTGTGCATCCCAAAATACCTCCCCAACTTTACCATATAAATACAACATTGCAGCAGAAAATATCTTAACAACAGCACTAAATAAATACCCCCATTGAGTACAAAATACCCAGCATTATTGTCCCCTGACATCCCCTCCCCCACTGGCAGCAGCATTGTTCCCATTTAAATGTCTCACCAATGTTTGGGACTTGGTAGAATGAAGTGGGTAAAAAGTTGTTATGTCACAGATCACATGTTGCAATGGTCAGATAGTAAGAGGTATAACAGATACAGTGGGTATAGATATATAATATATACAGCAGTGTACTGATATGTGAGGTATGAGGTAAATATTGCACCTCGTACCTTACATATCTGTACACTGCTGTATATACTATATATCTGTACCCACTGCATCTTTTATGCCCTATACATCACATATCAGTACACTGCTGTATATATTACATATCTATTATACCTTACATATCAGTACACTGCTGTATATATTATACATCTGCAACCACTGAATCTATTATACGTTTTACCTCACATAGCAGTATACTACTGGGTATACTATATTCCTGTAACCACTGCGTCTATTATAACTTGCACCTCACATACACACTGCATCTTTTATACCCCATACATCACATATCAGTACACTGTTGTATATATTACATACCTGTACCCACTGCATTTATTATACTGTATAATATATGCAGTGGGGAGCAAATAAAGAGAAAAGGTGAAGACCTCTTTTTAGCACTCCATTCTAGTGTCAATGGAGAGCTTATCTTGTAGTTCTTCTCCATGCTGTTGGGGGTTGAAGGACATGCGATGATGTTATTACAGGTCCTGCCAGATGCATAATTCTAACTTGGGAACTACACCATTCTCTGTGCAGTTCCTTTACTAGATAGTACAGGACCTCTGATGATGTAATCACAGGTACTTTAGCTTCTGCACTGATGACAGGTATTATGCATGGTAGCTGGGTGGGATAATGTATAGAATGTAATTAGGGGATGGGGCCTTTGGTTCACTACGGGCCACCCTTCCCCATGGGCCCCATAGCAGCTACATGGTCTGCCTCCATTGGAGATACGCCACTGCAAGATACACTTTCACCACAGCAACATGCGAACAGTTCACAAATTGCGCAGTTTCAGAAATATGGCCACCCTTGGCCCAAAAGCCAATAATGACCCCTTTTTGCAACTCTGATAAATTGCCCCCTTTATCATGGCAGCAATGAGGAATATGTGTGCAGACAGCCTATGGCACACATATACCTACCAAGCCAGCTCACCACACATGGCTTCCTTCCTGGGCAATGGGCTGCCGACATCAAAAGTAGAAAGTGGTCATAATAATAGGACTCGTTCGTGTATAAAATTTATTGTCCAAGATAATTAGAAAATTTACCAATGTCCCAAATGCTGAAAAAAAGAATTGATTACATACCTCTTTCTCCGGCACCTCTTTCTCCGTTGTCGATCCGGACCTGCTCTCGCTGTTTGTCTACAGACTAGCAGTGATGCGCAGGTATATGGAATGTGACCGCTGCAGTCAATCACTGTCCAAAGCAGTATATAATCATTTTATTTTTCAGCATTTGCGGACATTGGTAAATTTTCTAATTATCTTGGATAACCCCTTTAGACCCTGTGTTATATTAAAATATGATGCTACCATTTAGAGGTTTAGCTAACTGCACTTTAAATCACATTGTGTCTTAGATGTATGTGAAAAACAGATTGTGAAGAGGTTTATGGAAGAGTAGATTTTTGCTGACTTAAAGGGGTTGTCTCATCTGAGACAATGGGGGCATATTGCTTGGATATGTCCTCCTTGTCTAATAGGTGTGGGTCCCAATGGAGGAGACCAAAGTGGTCGCTGAAGGACTCCGGACCAGCCACCACCAATTGCTGTCCCCTTAGGAGTGAATGGGAGCGCACCGCACATGACTGACCACTGCTCCCATTCACTTCTATGGGCCCGACGGAAATAGCTTCTCAAATGAAAGGAGGGCGGCTGCGCATGCTCAGTGTACCCTCCACCACTTTCGGGGCTTCGTTTAGAATATAGGCGCGGGTCCCAGCGGTGGGAACAGCACCTATAAGACAATGGGGGCATATCCTAGTGATATGCCCCCATTGTCTCAGATGAAAGAACCCCTTTCATGTCAATATCATTTAACCGTGATTCCATTATGATAATTTTGTTAAATATATTAAAAAGACATAGTGATGTATAAAATGATGTTTTTCCAAATAAAATGGCAGAAGGTACTAATATCATTTGAAGTCATATTTTCTTCTATTAACACATTCAATGTTGAATGTTATCAAATTAGCACTTTACATAAAGTAGTTCCTTAATATTTGCCACATTACAGATGTAATATGCCAATTAAGAACACTAATTTTGTAATGAAATCCGTTAAGCAGTGAATAAAAGGTTAGATTTTAAGAACAGATGATATTGTAAATGCCATGACGTTAATTATGTTTGCTAGTAATTTCAGTGGCAGAAAGAGTTCAAGATGGAGACAGGCTATTAAAGCATATTAGATAACCACTAGAGTAATTAAATCAGAATATATCCTAATGAACTATGAGAGGCTAGATTACTGATGAGGGTACTATCTGAGGGCAACATGAGCAAGTGGCAATGTCTGGAGCTAGGCTTTTCTTTACATAGGTAAAAAATGTTGTTCTCGGCACCCCTATATACTACAGTAAACAGTGATGAGCCGTTTGGAGTACCCCCAACATCCATGTATGTGCCCAAACAGCCCATCTAGCTATGTCTCTGCCTTAGGCCCTAATCATACAACCCTATTTTTTGTGCACATCCGATCCGCATTTTTTGCGGATAGGATGCGGATCCATTCATTTTAATGGGTCTGCAAAAAATGCGAACGGAACACACCCTGGGCTGTCCGCATCCGTATGTCCGTTCCGTAGCCCCACAAAAACGATAGAACATGTTGTATTCTTGTCTGTTTTGCGGACAAGAATAGGCATTGTTAAGATGGATTGAACGGATGCAACACGAACGTCATCTGTATTTTTTGCAGATCTGTGTTTTGTGGATCGCAAAATACATATGTTTGTGTGAATGTTCTGTCTTCTTACACGTTCACTCAGTGTGCAGTCTGACATTCAGCATAAACCATTCCTGTCTTCCAAATAAGAGGACTGTTCTTTGTAGTCTAACTTGTTTATTGGTCAACAGGTTGTATACATGTGATTGATTGGTAAAACAGATATGCTTTTACAAGGATAGTGGAGTTTGAGAAGGAGACATGCATAGGACAGCTCTGATGATATGTCGACTGGTAAGACTGAGCTATACGAACTAGACAGGCTGTAGCACAAACGAGCAACATCCAGGTGGAGAACTTGTTGAAACGATATGATTTGAGTTGGTGGTCCGAAGTCTCAGTACGTAGAACAGATACTTCAGGTCGTATTTCTTCATCGGCATCTGGGTCTAGCAATTCAAATGTGTCGGATCCGATGCTGCAAGACATTGAACAGTATAGAAATGCAGTACCCGTAAACCATACTGCATCTTTAAGGTGGCTCGCTGCGACAGATCTAGTTGCATAGTCCGCAGGATTATGGTGTGTAGGAACATAGTTCCACTGTTTAGGCCAAGTGGATCTCCTGATCCTTAGCACCAGATTGCTGACATAGACGTAAAAGTGTCTGGTTTCGTTGTAAATATATCCTAGAACTACCTTGCTGTCTGTGTAAGGCTACTTTCACACTCGCGTTTTGTACGGATCCGTCATTGATGGATCAGTTCAGATAATACAACCATCTGCATCCGTTCAGAATGGATCCATTTGTATTATCCTTAACATAGCCAAGACGGATCCATATTGAACACCATTGAAAGTCAATGGAGGACGGACGGATACGTTTTCTATTGTGCCAGATTGTGTCAGTGAAAACGGATCCGTCCCCATTGACTTACATTGTGTGCCAGGACGGAACTGTTTGGCTCAGTTTCATCAGACGGACACCAAAACGCTGCTTGTCCGTCTCCAAAGCGGAATGGAGACTGAACTGATGCAAACTGATGCATTCTGAGCGGATCCTTTTTCATTCGAAATGCATTAGGGCAAAACTGATCTGTTTTGGATTGTTTGTGAGAGCCCTGAACAGATCTCACAAACGGAAAGCCAAAGTATAATGACCCCCAGTGTCCCCCATTTAGTATAATGATCCCCTATTGACCCTCCATTCAGTATAATGACCTCCAGAGCCTCCATTCAATATAATGACCCCCAGTGACCACCATACAGTATAATGACCCGCAGTGCCCCCTCTATACAGTATTCCCCCTACTGGGGGTCATTATTCTGAATGGAGGGGCGACGGGGGGTTATTATTCTGAATGGAGGGCTACTGTGGGGTCATTATACTGTGTGTGTGGGGGCATTGCGAGGTCATTATACTGTGTTAATGTCATGCCCTGCTTGGGCTACGTGTGGAGGTCTGCCAGATTAGCAGCACGTGTCTAGTCTTTTGTTTTGTTTTGGAGTCGAGCTAGATCCGCCACCCTTCAGGTGCACTGGGTGGGGTCATTGGTTTAAATTACACCCACTCCCAGTGTTCCGTGCGGGTTATAGCTTCTATCTGGCTCTGTGAAAGGAAGGAAGGAAGGATTGGCTTTTCCTGCTCAGAAAATATAAGTTGGTTGTTGTTTTTTTGTTGTTTGCTGTCTAGGCTGTTAGAGAGACGCCTGTCCCCTCCAGGTTCTGAGGGAGCAGGCTGGCTCTATTCCCCTTCACCATCTTAGGGATTTTAGGGTATTTTCAGCCCAGGCACGAGGACACGTTATTCCCACCTTAAGGGTCTGAACGTGGGCATAGAAGTATAGGGAGAGCTGGTAGGGATGTGTCAGGAGGTGACCCTGATCCCCAGCTTCTTACCTTGATACTTGTTTGCTTATTTTTCTGTGTATCTGATATCCTGTCTGCCGTGACATTATAACCCGCCAAAACCTAGACTGCCATTTCGCAGCAGCCTTGAGATGGAGTCAATTAATTTGTTGGTTGATCGTATGCAGGAATTAACTTGGGAGGTAGCTGACCTCCACAATGCTGTTGCACTTTGTCAGAATTCTCTGCTTCATGGCTCCGCTGGTGGGAGTCAGTCCAACCTTGAACCTAAGGTTGCTCTTCCTGATCGGTTTTCAGGGGGTGTGGATGACTTTATCCGCTTTAAAGAGTCATGCAAGTTATATTTTCGGCTGCATCCATCTTCGTCAGGTGATGAAAGTCAGAGGGTTGGTATAATCATTTCTCTGCTTAAAGGGGACTCACAATCCTGGGCCTTTTCTCTGCCGCCAGATTATCTGGCCCTCCGGTCGGTGGAGGAATTTTTAAAAGCCTTGGGATTAATTTATGATGACCCAGATCGGGTCTCGATGGCGGAATCTAAATTGCATACTGCAGAGACTTACTGCGTTGAGTTTAGGAGATGGGATACCGAGTCAGGGTGGAATGACTCTGCGTTACGTAGTCAGTTTTGTCAGGGGTTATCTGAGAGATTGAAAAATGCCCTTGCTTTTCATGAGTACCCAGATACTTTGGAGAATGCAATGTCTTTGGCAGTATGGTTAGATAGACGTATTAGAGAGAGGTGTAAGGCTCCCTCCGCGCAAGTGAATGTTTGCTTTCCCTGTGGGGCTGCGTGTTGGCTGCAGCGTTTTGTGTGAACTGCTGCCTGTAAATGTTTGCACTCCCTGTGTCTGCATCTCGGTGCAGTTTTTGTCACTGTTGCCATGTAGGCTGGCTGCAGGCTCTCTCGTGTACTGGCTGCAGGCTGACACCTGTGTATGCTGGTGGCTGAGTGCTGGCTGCGGTGGTGTGTCTGTGAGCTGTGGCCTGTGTTTGTGGCTTCTGTGTCTGCATATTTGTGGCTCCTGTCTCTGGTGCCGTGCAGGCTGGCTGCATGTGCTCTGTGTACTGGCTGTGGGTGTTCCCATGCATGCTGGTTCTGTGGTGCCTGCTGGCTGCAGCCTTGAGTGTGAACAGGGACTAAGTTTGGATTCACTTGTGATTGTATGTTCTGTGCTTCTTGTTAATCCTGGTTCTGATGGGGTAACATTCCCTGGTGGACACACATACCACCACAGCCAGCATACAGTCATAAGCAACCAGCATACACAGGAGTCAATCTGCAGCCAGTACGCGAGGGAGCCTGCAGCCAGCCTACACGGCACCAGAGACAGAAACTGCACAGAGATGCATACATGGGGAGTACATACATACACACACACAGGCATAGATCATACAAGACATCACAGCCAGCACGCAGCCCCAAGCAGCCAACATAGACAGGTTTCAGACTGCAGCCAGTATACAAGAGAGCATGCAGCCAGCCTACACGGCCACAACTGTCACAGTGAACTGCACTGTGACAATGGGTTTTGGGCCACTCTAATATTAAAGGGCTTTTATTTGCTATAAATTGTCTTTCATCCCATTGTGAGGTTGTTGTAAAAGGAATTAAACATTTAGTCCACCAGTGTTTAGAGTTAAATATTTGGCTTAAAGGGAACCTGTCATGTGAATATTTGATTATAATCTAACTAATTATATACAATCATTAACTACTAAAAAGTACCTTAGATGTATTAACTTACTGGTGTGACAGATGGTTACCTCATAATATACACACAAAGATGCTGCATGCCGCATGCTAATGAGCTGATTCGAGTCCGGCATGATGTCATTGAGTCCAGCGTATATTTAATTCAGAGCTATAGCCACTCCCCTGCCCACCTGCTGCTAATTCATATGTAAACAAACTGTCATTCAGCAGCAGGTGGGCGGGGAGAGTCAGGAGCTCATGAATATTCATGACTCATCATTATCAGCTGGAGCTTTTCAATACAAGATGTTGGCAGATTGACTGGGTCAAAAGAAAGTGACCCAGCATTTTGCTAAGCGAATCAGTCACTTATTTATGTTGCCCTTAGTTAGGACACCATAAAACTGGTGACAGGTTCCCTTTAAGGCTAGTTACACAAACTGAAAAGAATAGCGTGGTATTAAAAAGGAAGTGCTCAAACCCACATGCAGTTGTGCATATATATACAGGGGGAGCAAATCCTGCACTTGTGGCCCGTTGCTAATGATGATCCCCAGCAAAAATGCATACAGTGGAGGATGCCCGCAGCGAACCACAAGTACCACAATAGACATCCTACACAAGATAGCAATTATGTGGATGTGATAATCAATATAAAAATATAACAAAATAATTGCAAAGACAGGTGCACTCTGCGGTCTTACTAAACTCTCAAACTGATTTTAAAATTGAGAGATTAGCAAACATGTCCTAGGACATGTCTGAGCCCGAGCACCGCACAAAGGTTTCTCAAGTAGCTCGGGACCTAACATTCACCTACCTGTGCCATGTAGGCAATACCAGGAACCAGTGGTCAAATTACAGGAGCATGAGGCCTTTGCTATTATTTTGTTATATTAGGGCTAGTTACATTGCAAGTAAGGATAATAATGTAGCTGACTCTTTTTCTTGTGCACAGTGGGATTGTTTCTTTTTGCTGGTTCTTCCATGTCCAAGCAATCTTTGGATAGTGCTCTCAGATTAACAGATAAGTATATTTAACATTCTTTGGCTCCCATCCTAATACGTTTAAAAACTATTCTTCTGCATGGCGTCGGAGGTGTTATTTTTGTAACTTAACTTGGTATTGATAGTTTTGACCAGGATTTGTAGTGTTTTCTTAACCACCTCCCGTCCGCCCATAGACTATAAACGTCCGGGAGGTGGTTCTCTATTTCTGAACGGACGTTCCAGAATGTCCGTTCAGAAACTGCAGCTGCACACTAATCGTGCAGCTGCTGATCGGGTTGCCCACTGTCAGTGACAGCAGGGCAACCCAGAGAGAAGGCAGGGACAGTGCCCAGGTGTCCCTGCCTTCTGGATCGCTGCATACACAGCGCTTTTATTAAAAAATAAAATAAATAACTGTAAAAAAAAGCAATTTTTGTCACCTTACATCACAAAAAGTGCAACACCAAGTGATTAAAAAGGCGTATGTCCCACAAAATGGTACCAATAAAACCGTCACCTCATCTCACCTCAAAATAAAAAAATATATAGCTCTCAGAACATGGACACATTAAAACATAATTTTTTTGTTTCAAAAATGCTATTATTGTGTAAAACTTTAATAAATAAGAAAAAGTATACATATTAGATATCGCCACATCTGTAACAATCTGCTCTATAAAAATGTCACTTGACCGAACCCCTCAGGTGAACGCTGTAAAAATAAATAAATAAAAACTGTGCTAAAACAACCAATTTTTTGGTCACCTTGCCGCATAAAGTCTTATAATGAATGATCAAAAAATCATATGTACCCAAAAATAGTACCAATAAAACTGGCACCTTATGCCCTAGTTTCCAAAATGGGGTTACTTCTTGGGAGTTTCTACTGTAAGGGTGCATCAGGGGGGCTTCAAATGGGACATGGCATTTAAAAACCATGTGGAGTTCCTTTTCTTCTGCGCCCTGCCATGTGCCCATACAGCAGTTTATGACCACATGTGGGGTGTTTCTGTAAACCGCAGAATCTGGGTAATAAATATTGAGTTTTGTTTGGCTGTTAACCATCGATGTGTTAAAGAAAAAATTTGATTAAAATGAAAAATCTGCCAAAAAAGTGAAATTTAAAAATTTGATCACCATTTTCCTTTAATTCTTGTGGAACGCCTAAAGGGTTAACAAAGTTTGTATAATCGGTTTTAAGTAACTTGAGGGGTGTAGTTTCTACAATGGGGTCATTTATGGGGGTATCCACTATGTAGGCCCCACAAAGTGACTTCAGACCTGAACTGGTCCTTAAAAAGTGGGTTTTGGCAATTTTCTAAAAAATTTGAAGAATTGCTTCTAAACTTCTAAGCCTTCTAACGTCCTAAAAAAATAAAATGACATTTCCAAAATGATGCCAACATAAAGTAGACATATGGGGGAATGTTAAGTAATAAATATTTTATGAGGTATCACTTTCTGTTTTAAAGGCAGAGAAATAGAAATTTAGAAAATTGTGAATTTTTCCAAATTTTGGTAAATTTGGGATTCTTTCATAAATAAAGGTGAAATATATTGACTCAAATTTATGAATATCATGAAGTACAATGTGTCATGAGAAAACAATCTCTGAATGACTTGGATAAGTAAAGGCGTTCCAAAGTTATTACCACATATAGTGAGAGATATGTCAGTTTTGCAAAATTAGGCCTGGTCAGGAAGGGAGCAAATGGCCCAGATGCCAAGTGGTTAGGAATTTATGTTGTTTGATTAAGCATGGTTTAGGATTTTCTTACATAAATCGTCAGGTTGCTGGTATTTTCATTATTTTCTTTAAGTTGGCTGGTTTTCCTCCTTTGATTTTTATCTTTTTCGGTTAATCAGTTTTTGAAGGGTCTTAAGAGAGCTGTTTGCTGTTGATCATTGTCATCCACTCATGATTGATTTGGTCAATTTATTGGTGCATTAGAAAATGTAGAATTTTCAGCCTATTAGTTAATTTGTTTAGAGTTGTTTTTCTTTGGACATTTTTGGGTGCTTTCTGCATTGGCGAGTTAATTGAGCCTAATAAGAGATCTGTGGCTTCTATATTGCATAGTGATGTACGTTTTGATGGGCGTTCTTTGTTTATTTTTATAAGGAGAAGAATGATCAGCTAGGTAGAGGCAAATGGGTTAAGTTTAGGGATGAGCGAACTCGAACTGTATAGTTCGGGTTCGTACCGAATTTTGGGGTGTCCGTGACACGGACCCGAACCTGGACATTTTCGTAAAAGTCTGGGTTCGGGTTCGGTGTTCGTCGCTTTCTTGGCGCTTTTTGAAAGGCTGCAAAGCAGCCAATCAACAAGCGTCATACTACTTGCCCCAAGAGGCCATCACAGCCATGCCTACTATTGGCATGGCTGTGATTGGCCTGAGCACCATGTGACCCAGCCTCTATTTAAGCTGGAGTCACATAGCGCCGCCCGTCACTCTGCTCTGATTAGCGTAGGGAGAGGTTGCGGCTGCGACAGTAGGGCGAGATTAGGCTGATTAACTCCTCCAAAAGACTTGATTAATTGATCGATCTGCAGCTGTGGATCATTGAGCTGCTGATACTCAATTGCTCACTGTTTTTAGGCTGCCCAGACCGTTTGTCAGTCACTTTTTTCTGGGGTGATCGGCGGCCATTTTGTGTCTTGTGGTGCGCCAGCACAAGCTGCGACCAAGTGCATTTAACCCTCAATGGTGTGGTTGTTTTTTGGCTAAAGCCTACATCAGGGTGAAGCTGTCACACCAAGTGCATTTAACCAGCAATAGTCTGTTTATTTTTTGGCCATATACTACATCAGGGGCAAGCTGCGCCTGTCACCAAGTGCATTTAACCCTCAATGGTGTGGTTGTTTTTTGGCTAAAGCCTACATCAGGGTGAAGCTGTCACACCAAGTGCATTTAACCAGCAATAGTCTGTTTATTTTTTGGCCATATACTACATCAGGGGCAAGCTGCGCCTGTCACCAAGTGCATTTAACCCTCAATGGTGTGGTTGTTTTTGGGCTAAATCCTACATCAGGGTGAAGCTGTCACACCAAGTGCATTTAACCAGCAATAGTCTGTTTATTTTTTGGCCATATACTACATCAGGGGCAAGCTGCGCCTGTCACCAAGTGCATTTAACCCTCAGTAGTGTGGTTGGTCAAGCTGTCACACCAAGTGCATTTAACCAGCAATAGTCTGTTTATTTTTTGGCCATATACTACATCAGGGGCAAGCTGCGCCTGTCACCAAGTGCATTTAACCCTCAGTAGTGTGGTTGGTCAAGCTGTCACACCAAGTGCATTTAACCAGCAATAGTCTGTTTATTTTTTGGCCATATACTACATCAGGGGCAAGCTGCGCCTGTCACCAAGTGCATTTAACCCTCAGTAGTGTGGTTGGTCAAGCTGTCACACCAAGTGCATTTAACCAGCAATAGTGTGGTTATTTTTTGGCCATATCCCAGTCTAATTCTGTCAGTAAACGTATATCTGTCACCCAGCGCCTAAATACTAGGCCTCAAGTTTATATCCAGCTAAATCTGTCGTTACTGCTGTACTGTTGTGGCTGGGCAAGTTATTTAGTGTCCGTCAAAGCACAGTTTTTGTTCTGGGTTGAAATAAAATTCCCAATTTAGCAATTTCCTAATTTAGTGGTTTCTGCTGTATCAGGCCTACTTTAAATACATCCCTAAAAGGGTATATCAGAATCAAGGTGCTGATAGGGTCATTCTGAATAACTTCACACACACGCTACTGTGCATATCCCAGTCTAATTCTGTCAGTAAACCTATACCTGTCACCCAGCGCCTAAATACTAGGCCTCAAATTTATATCCTGCTAAATCTGTCGTTACTGCTGTACTGTTGTGGCTGGGGAAGTTATTTAGTGTCCGTCAAAGCACAGTTTTTGTTCTGGGTTGAAATACAATTCCCAATTTAGCAATTTCCAAATTTAGTGGTTTCTGCTGTATCAGGCCTACTTTAAATACATCCCTAAAAGGGTATATCAGAATCAAGGTGCTGATAGGGTCATTCTGAATAACTTCACACACACGCCACTGTGCATATCCCAGTCTAATTCTGTCAGTAAACCTATACCTGTCACCCAGCGCCTAAATACTAGGCCTCAAATTTATATCCTGCTAAATCTGTCGTTACTGCTGTAGCTGGGCAAGTTATTTAGTGTCCGTCAAAGCACAGTTTTTGTTCTGGGTTGAAATACAATTCCCAATTTAGCAATTTCCTAATTTAGTGGTTTCTGCTGTATCAGGCCTACTTTAAAAACATCCCTAAAAGGGTATATCAGAATCAAGGTGCTGATAGGGTCATTCTGAATAACTTCACACACACGCTACTGTGCATATCCCAGTCTAATTCTGTCAGTAAACCTATACCTGTCACCCAGTGCCTAAATACTAGGCCTCAAATTTATATCCTGCTAAATCTGTCGTTACTGCTGTACTGTTGTGGCTGGGCTAGTTATTTAGTGTCCGTCAAAGCACAGTTTTTGTTCTGGGTTGAAATACAATTCCCAATTTAGCAATTTCCTAATTTAGTGGTTTCTGCTGTATCAGAGCTATTTGAAATCTATCCCTAAAAGGGTATATAATATTCAAGGTGCACATAGGGTCATTCTGAATAACTTCACACACACGCTACTGTGCATTTCCAAGTCTAATTCTGTCAGTAAATCTATACCTGTCACCCAGCGCCTAAATACTAGGCCTCAAATTTATATCCAGCTAAATCTGTCGTTACTGCTGTACTGTTGTGGCTGGTCAAGTTATTTAGTGTCCGTCAAAGCACATTTTTTGTTCTGGGTTAAAATACAATTCCCAATTTAGCAATTTCCTCATTTAGTGGTTTCTGCTGTATCAGAGCTATTTGAAATCTATCCCTAAAAGGGTATATAATATTCAAGGTGCACATAGGGTCATTCTGAATAACTTCACACACACGCTACTGTGCATTTCCAAGTCTAATTCTGTCAGTAAACCAAAACCTGTCACCCAGCGCCTAAATAATAGGCCTCAAATTTATAGTCAGCTAAATCTGTGGTTACTGCTGTGCCTGTATTAGTGTAATACGGTACCTAAATAGATAGCCAGATAGTGTTAGTTGTCTTTAAAAAAAGGCCTGAATTTGAATTCAATACATTGGGTCAAATAATATTTTTGTTGTTGTGGTGAACGATAACAATGAGGAAAACATCTAGTAAAGGACGCGGATGCGGACATGGTCGTGGTGGTGTTAGTGGACCCTCTGGTGCTGGGAGAGGACGTGGCCGTTCTGCCACAGCCACACGTCCTAGTGTACCAACTACCTCAGGTCCCAGTAGCCGCCATAATTTACAGTGATATTTGGTGGGGCCCAATGCCGTTCTAAGGATGGTAAGGCCTGAGCAGGTGCAGGCATTAGTCAATTGGGTGGCCGACAGTGGATCCAGCACGTTCACATTATCTCCCACCCAGTCTTCTGCAGAAAGCGCACAGATGGCGCCTGAAAACCAAGCCCATCAGTCTGTCACATCACCTTCATGCATACCAGGGAAACTGTCTGAGCCTCAAGTTATGCAGCAGTTTCTTATGCTGTTTGAAGACTCCGCTGGCAGGGTTTCCCAAGTACATCCACCCAGCCCTTCCCCAGCGGTGGAAGACATAGAATGCACTGACGCACAACCACTTATGTTTCCTGATTATGAGAACATGGGAATACCACCTCAGCATGTCTCTGATGATGACGAAACACAGGTGCCAACTGCTGCGTCTTTCTGCAGTGTGCAGACTGAACAGGAGGTCAGGGATCAAGACTGGGTGGAAGACGATGCAGGGGACGATGAGGTCCTAGACCCCACATGGAATGAAGGTCTTGCCACTGACTTTCACAGTTCGGAGGAAGAGGCAGTGGTGAGACCGAGCCAACAGCGTAGCAAAAGAGGGAGCAGTGGGCAAAAGCAGAACACCCGCCGCCAAGAGACTCCGCCTGCTACTGACCGCCGCATCTGGGACCGAGCACCCCAAAGGCAGCTTCAAGGAGTTCCCTGGTATGGCACTTCTTCAAACAATGTGCTGACGACAAGACCCGAGTGGTTTGCACGCTGTGCCATCAGAGCCTGAAGTGAGGCATTAACGTTCTGAACCTGAGCACAACCTGCATGGCCAGGCACCTGCATGCAAAGCATGAACTGCAGTGGAGTAAACACCTTAAAACCAAGGAAGTCACTCAGGCTCCCCCTGCTACCTCTTCTGCTGCTGCCGCCTCGGCCTCTTCCTCCGCCTCTGGAGGAACGTTGGCACCTGCCGCCCAGCAAACAGGGGATGTACCACCAACACCACCACCTCCGTCACCAAGCATCTCAACCATGTCACACGGCAGCGTTCAGCTCTCCATCTCACAAACATTTGAGAGAAAGCGTAAATTCCCACCTAGCCACCCTCGATCCCTGGCCCTGAATGCCAGCATTTCTAAACTACTGGCCTATGAAATGCTGTCATTTAGGCTGGTGGACACAGACAGCTTCAAACAGCTCATGTCGCTTGCTGTCCCAAAGTATGTTGTTCCTAGCCGGCACTACTTCTCCAAGAGAGCCGTGCCTTCCCTGCACAACCAAGTATCCGATAAAATCAAGTGTGCACTGCGCAACGCCATCTGTGGCAAGGTCCACCTAACCACAGATACGTGGACCAGTAAGCACGGCCAGGGACGCTATATCTCCCTAACTGCACACTAGGTAAATGTAGTGGCAGCTGGGCCCCAGGCGGAGAGCTGTTTGGCGCACGTCCTTCCGCCGCCAAGGATCGCAGGGCAACATTCTTTGCCTCCTGTTGCCACCTCCTCCTTCTCGGCTTCCTCCTCCTCTTCTTCCACCTGCTCATCCAGTCAGCCACACACCTTCACCACCAACTTCAGCACAGCCCGGGGTAAACGTCAGCAGGCCATTCTGAAACTCATATGTTTGGGGGACAGGCCCCACACTGCACAGGAGCTGTGGCGGGGTATAGAACAACAGACCGACGAGTGGTTGCTGCCGGTGAGCCTCAAGCCCGGCCTGGTGGTGTGTGATAATGGGCGAAATCTCGTTGCAGCTCTGGGACTAGCCGGTTTGACGCACATCCCTTGCTTGGCGCATGTGCTGAATTTGGTGGTGCAGAAGTTCATTCACAACTACCCCGACATGTCAGAGCTGCTGCATAAAGTGCGGGTCGTCTGTTCGCACTTCCGGCGTTCACATCCTGCCGCTGCTCGCCTGTCTGCGCTACAGCGTAACTTCGGCCTTCCCGCTCACCGCCTCATATGCGACGTGCCCACCAGGTGGAACTCCACCTTGCACATGCTGGACAGACTGTGCGAGCAGCAGCAGGCCATAGTGGAGTTTCAGCTGCAGCACGCACGGGTCAGTCGCACTACGGAACAGCACCACTTCACCACCAATGACTGGGCCTCCATGCGAGACCTGTGTGCCCTGTTGCGCTGTTTCGAGTACTCCACCAACATGGCCAGTGGCGATGACACCGTTATCAGCGTTACAATACCACTTCTATGTCTCCTTGAGAAAACACTTAGGGCGATGATGGAAGAGGAGGTGGCCCAGGAGGAGGAGGAGGAAGAGGGGTCATTTTTAGCACTTTCAGGCCAGTCTCTTCGAAGTGACTCAGAGGGAGGTTTTTTGCAACAGCAGAGGCCAGGTACAAATGTGGCCAGCCAGGGCCCACTACTGGAGGACGAGGATGAGGAGGAGTTGGAGGAGGATGAGGATGAAGCATGGTCACAGCGGGGTGGCACCCAACGCAGCTCGGGCCCATCACTGGTGCGTGGCTGGGGGGAAAGGCAGGACGATGACGATACGCCTCCCACAGAGGACAGCTTGTCCTTACCCCTGGGCAGCTTGGCACACATGAGCGACTACATGCTGCAGTGCCTGCGCAACGACAGCAGAGTTGCCCACATTTTAACGTGTGCGGACTACTGGGTTGCCACCCTGCTGGATCCACGGTACAAAGACAATGTGCCCACCTTACTTCCTGCACTGGAGCGTGATAGGAAGATGCGCGAGTACAAGCGCACGCTGGTAGACGCGCTACTGAGAGCATTCCCAAATGTCACAGGGGAACAAGTGGAAGCCCAAGGCCAAGGCAGAGGAGGAGCAAGAGGTCGCCAAGGCAGCTGTGTCACGGCCAGCTCCTCTGAGGGCAGGGTTAGCATGGCAGAGATGTGGAAAAGTTTTGTCAACACGCCACAGCTAACTGCACCACCACCTGATACGCAACGTGTTAGCAGGAGGCAACATTTCAACAACATGGTGGAACAGTACGTGTGCACACCCCTCCACGTACTGACTGATGGTTCGGCCCCATTCAACTTCTGGGTCTCTAAATTGTCCACGTGGCCAGAGCTAGCCTTTTATGCCTTGGAGGTGCTGGCCTGCCCGGCGGCCAGCGTTTTGTCTGAACGTGTATTCAGCACGGCAGGGGGCGTCATTACAGACAAACGCAGCCGCCTGTCTACAGCCAATGTGGACAAGCTGACGTTCATAAAAATGAACCAGACATGGATCCCACAGGACCTGTCCATCCCTTGTGCAGATTAGACATTAACTACCTCCCCTTAACCATATATTATTGTACTCCAGGGCACTTCCTCATTCAATCCTATTTTTATTTTCATTTTACCATTATATTGCGAGGCTACCCAAAGTTGAATGAACCTCTCCTCTGCCTGGGTGCCGGGGCCTAAATATATGCCAATGGACTGTTGCAGTGGTGGCTGACGTGAAGCCTGATTCTCTGCTATGACATGCAGACTGATTCTCTGCTGACATGAAGCCAGAGTCTCTGTTACGGGACCTCTCTCCTCTGCCTGGGTGCTGGGCCTAAATATATGCCAATGGACTGTTGCAGTGGTGGCTGACGTGAAGCCTGATTCTCTGCTATGACATGCAGACTGATTCTCTGCTGACATGAAGACAGATTCTCTGTTACGGGACCTCTCTCCTCTGCCTGTGTGCTGGGCCTAAATATATGCCAATGGACTGTTGCAGTGGTGGCTGACGTGAAGCCTGATTCTCTGCTATGACATGCAGACTGATTCTCTGCTGACATGAAGCCAGAGTCTCTGTTACGGGACCTCTCTCCTCTGCCTGTGTGCTGGGCCTAAATATATGCCAATGGACTGTTGCAGTGGTGGCTGACGTGAAGCCTGATTCTCTGCTATGACATGCAGACTAATTCTCTGCTGACATGAAGACAGATTCTCTGTTACGGGACCTCTCTCCCAGGGGTCAAGTCCTGGGAAAAAAAGTGTGGGAACTCACCCAAGATCCACTGCAACCCCCCCCCCCCTCAAAAAAAAAAAAAAAAAGCACAGAAAATCTAGCACGCTGTAATTTGTGTAGCTGCGGACTGAGCCAAATGTACACATTGTGATCAAAACACAATATCATAGTGCCATCCTCTCCCCCTGTCCCCTAATGTGCCAGTATCAAGTTCCTCTCTCCTACCCCCTTCATGTGCCAGTATCATGGCGCCAATAGCCCGCCTCCCCCGTGGCAGTAAAGTAACAGTCCGGTATTTAAAAAAAAAAAAAAAACACTTTTAGAAAAGTTTGTCATGGGATTCGAACTCATGACCCCTACACATCAGAGGCAAGGCATATGCCCTCACAGCTATGAAAGCTGTCTAGCTAATAACTTAAAAAAAAAATATATAAGACTTCTACTGTAGGTAACTTTGCCCACTGTGTATGGATGGAGCAGAGCTGGGTGTGTTGGGGCAGCTGTCATGTGTATGGTTGTACACTAGGTATCAGTACACTAGGTATCAGTAGGAGTCTTAAAAAAAAAAAAACACTTTTAGAAAAGTTTGTCCTGGGATTCGAACTCATGACCTCTACACATCAGAGGCAAGGGATTTACCCCCACAGCCATGAAAGCTGTCTAGGTAGTTACTTAAAAAAAAAAAAAAAGACTTCTACTTATACCTAGTGTACTGATACCTAGTGTACAACCATACACATGACAGCTGCCCCAACACACCCAGCTCTGCTACATCCATACACAGTGGACAGCTGTCATGTGTATGGTTGTACACTAGGTATCAGTACACTAGGTATAAGTAGAAGTCTTATATTTTTTTTTTTAAGCAACTACCTAGACAGCATTCATGGCTGTGAGGGTAAATGCCTTGCCTCTGATGTGTAGAGGTCGTGAGTTCGAATCCCAGGGACAAACTTTTCTTAATTATGAACTTCTAAATGATCTCCTATGTGTCAGCTGCGAAGTGACTGAACATACTCGCAGCGTATTAGGCCGACAGAAGAAGTGAAGGAGATGATGTCAGTAGGGGGCGGGGCGCCATGAGAGGAGTCACAGACAGCAGCAGCACCGCACAGACAGCTGTGAAGCCGCTTAGCCTGCCCTGCACGCTTCACCCCCTGATTTCAGCCGCGTTCTCCTGGCTTGAGGCTTGTAAAGGGAACGGCGTTCCTGCCATGAAAAAAGTGCAGGAACGCCGTTCCCACGCGTTCCCCCCTCCACTCGACCCCTGCTCTCTCCTCTGCCTGTGTGCTGGGCCTAAATATATGCCAATGGACTGTTGCAGTGGTGGCTGACGTGAAGCCTGAATCTCTGCTATGACATGCAGACTGATTCTCTGGTGACATGAAGCCAGATTCTCTGTTACGGGAATTCTCTCCTCTGCCTGGGTGCTGGGCCTAAATATCTGACAATGGACTGTTGCAGTGGTGGCTGACGTGAAGCCTGATTCTCTGCTATGACATGCAGACTAATTCTCTGCTGACATGAAGACAGATTCTCTGTTACGGGACCTCTCTCCTCTGCCTGGGTGCCGGGGCCTGAATATCTGACAATGGACTGTTGCAGTGGTGGCTGACGTGAAGCCAGATTTCTCTGCTATGGGACCTCTCTCCAATTGGTTAATTTTTATTTATTTTATTTTTATTTTTATTCATTTCCCTATCCACATTTGTTTGCAGGGGATTTACCTACATGTTGCTGCCTTTTGCAGCCCTCTAGCCCTTTCCTGGGCTGTTTTACAGCCTTTTTAGTACCGAAAAGTTCGGGTCCCCATTGACTTCAATGGGGTTCGGGACGAAGTTTGGATCGGGTTCGTCGGATGACTTAGGACTTAGGAAAATTGAATACATGAGAGCTGATGGCTGAAATGAAGGAAAATTTGTTTTTCATTAAGTGCTTCCAAACACTACTTTGTTTTTTTCTGAAGGTTTTATTTGGAAACTGGAGAAATTGTCATTTACAGTATGAAGAAATTCGTAAGAGATTGAACAGAAGTATTGAGAAGTTCTTGCCCTCATTGCATCATAGGGAATTGCAAGGTTTTTAAATGAAACACTTGGTTCATTTGTCAGATATCTGGCTTGACATTTTTAATGTAGGCCTGCAGTCATTTTTATTTTTTTTGGGGGGAGGGGGGTAGGGGGGCATGGAGGTGTTTTCAGCATGGCTTGTAGGTTAGTCACCTGGGCGGACATGGTATTTCTCTGATGGACACATTTTTGGTGTTAATGTTCAATTATGGTATTAAAATGATTTTATGGTTCTTTATGTTTAAGTTACCCTTTATAAAGAACCATAGTCAATTTTTATCCAAAAGCTGAGTGGTGTGGTTATTTATTAATATATAGTTATGTTATTATTGTATAGTAAAGTTAGCAAGTGCGGCACCATGAACAGGGAGGGCACATAGCGTATTAGCAGTGGCCCCCCCATGGTGTTGCTGAGCACTGTTTGTTTGTTTTTTCCACTCCTCCCCGCTTATATATAACATATATATAGTTATTAGTGATGATCGAGCATGCTCGGCGCATGGTGGTATTCGGCCGAATACCGCATCGGCTCGAGCGCAATGCTCGAGTCTCCGCCACGCATGTTTCCTGGCTGCTGACATTACAGTGATTGGCTGGCCGGAACACGTCATCGGGTGCTATGTAGCACCCGATGACCCATGCTTGGCTCATTCTTAGGGAGAGCTGTGCTGAGGAAGGGAAAGATAGTGTAGGGAGTGATTTAAGAATATTTTTACCACCAAAACTTTTCAGAGACCCAAAAGCCCTTTTAAGGACTATTGTGTATGGCAGCAGCAATCTATATTTTTAGCTAACCTGCGCTAAAACTTTACAGACCCAAAAGTCCTTCTAAGGACTATTGTGTGTGGCAGCAATATCTATTTTTAGCGCATCCTGCGCTAAAAATAGCGTACAATAGTTAGGCCGCTGTAGACAGCGACATTAGCTGCGCCACATCTCCAGTGTAAAGTGTGCACATCCCCAAAAAATCTGTGACATCCAGTGTACTTTTTCCATAGATGGTGTACGCTGCGGACAGTGACATTAGCTGCCCCACATCTCCTGTGTAAAGTGTGCACATCAAAAAAAGTATCTGTGACATACAGTGTACTTTTTCAATAAACAGTGTCTGCTGTGGACAATGACATTACCAGCGCCACATCTGCAGTGTAACGTGTGCACTGAAAACATTTATCTGTAACATACACTGTACTTTTTCCGTAGACGGTGTCGGCTTCTGACAGTGACATAACCAGTGCAACATCTGCAGTGTAACGCGTGCGCTGAAAAAATGTATCTGTGACATACAGTACTTTTTTGCGTAGACGCTGCTGACAGTGTCATTACCGGTGGTACCTCTCCTGTATAATGTTTCCTCATCCCAAATACCTGTGACATTCCCTGTAATTTTTCATAAGCCGCTGGTGACAGCATTGACATTATCTGCGTGATATCTCCTGTGTGACGTTTCCACATCCCAAATACCTTTTTAAATTTGTTTGCGCATACACTTCCAAATCCTACGCTACTCTAAGTGTGACAGACTTTCAATCATATATAGCATTTGATATGAAGAAGGCAAGCAGTAAGGGACAGGGCAGTGGCCGTAATGCTGATAGGTGCATGCAGAGGTCGTGGCCCTGGGCACGGTGAAACTGTGCCTGCTGCCAGAGCACAAGAAAAACAATCATCCACGATTTCATGTCCCAGTTTTCTGGGCGGCACAGGACACCACTCATGAAGTCAGATTAGTGCGACCAGGTGGACGGTTGGATTTCAGCAGATAATGCTTCCAGTCGGTTAAGCACCAGCCTGTCTTCCACCAAGTCCAGTCTCAGTAGCCGAGAATCTGCTCAACCAAATCCTCACCCTGATCCTCCTTCCTCCCATGATGGAGAGTCTGGGCAAACAAGTGACACTTGGATATTCCGAAGAGCTCTTTTCAGTGCCATTCCTTGATTTGGCCCTCTCGCCAAGCACACTTGAAGAGGGACAGATCTTGTGCCCTGATTCCCAAACGCTTGAGCATCCACAATCACAAGAAGATGAGGGTGGGGAACGGCAATTACTGTTTAATGAGGTGGATGATGATGAGGCACAGTTGCCAATAACTCAATGGCAATTACTGTCTCAAGAGGTTGATGAAGAGGATTTCTTCTGTGTCTACTTAAACGCTCGCTGCTCACAATTAAAGATGATGCTTTGCATGTGGAAGAGGTGCAAATGGTGGAAGACATAACACAGGGTGATAGCCAGACCACACTCAGTTCATCTTCTCAGCGCAAATTGGATGATGAAGAGGAGGAGGAGCAGGAGACGGTTGCCTCCGCTACAGAGGGTAGTACCCATGGAAGTTTAATTCCATCTGTTCAGCGTGGGTGGGCAAAACAGGAGAAAGAGGATGAGGAGATTGAGAGTGATTCTCCTGATGACAACAGCGAAGTCTTGTCTGTTGGGACTCTGGCACACATGGCTGACTTCATATTAGGCTGACTTTCCCGTGACCCGCACGTTATACGCATTTTAGACAACACGGATTACTGGTTGTTCACCCTTCTCGACCCCCGCTACAAAGAGAACTTTTCATCTCTCATTCCTCTGGTGGAGAGGGCGAGCAAAACGGTGCAGTACCAGAAGGTCCTTGTTGAAAAATTGCTCCAAAAATTTACATCTGACAATGCTGGCGGCAGAGTCTGTAGTTCCTTGGGCAACCGAGGATGGGAGACACGGGGAACACACAGCAGTTCCAACAGAGGTAGGGCAACACTCTCCAAAGCCTGGGACAGTTTCATTATACCCCGCCAGCACCCTCACCCTGATGCGCGGCCTAGTGTCACAAGTAGGGAACATTTTTTAAAGATGGTGAAGGAGTACATAGCAGACCGTGTCAGTGTCCTTAATGATCCCTCAGTGCCTACTACTGGGTGTCCAAGCTGTACACGTTGCACGAACTGGCGCTCTACGCCTTGGAGGTGCTGGCCTGCCCTGCCACCAGCGTTTTGTCTGAGAGGGTATTTAGTGCTGCTGGTGGCATTATAACAGATAAGCGTATCCGCCTGTCAACTGAAAATGCTGACAGATTGACTCTTATAAAAATGAACAAGGCCTGGATTGACCTTGACTTCTCGACTCCACCAGAGGAAAGCTGATGAACATAAAGGCACTTTAAATGTGTTGTTCATAATGTACTAAATACACTGTATTCCCATGCACCCCTTCCACCACAAACAAGGGTATATGGTTGAATCTTCCTTTTTTCATCCTCCTCTTCCTCTTCCATCATTTCAACATGCTTATTCGTCGCATATAATGTCCTCGCATATATGCCCTTCGCATATAATATTTTACAGGGTCAGCTCATCAGCAGGTCCTCGCATATAATTTTTCCCAGGGTCTGCTCACCAGCAGGCCCTCGCATATAATTTTTTAGAGGGTCAGCTCACCAGCAGGCCCACACCTAAAATATTTTACAGGGTCTGCTCACCAGCAGGCCCTCGCATATAATTTTTTAGAGGGTCAGTTTACCAGCAGGCCTTTACCTACAATCTTTTACAGGGTTAGCTCACCTGAAGGCCCAAGCATACAATGATTTAGAGGGTCAGCTCACCAGCAGGCCCTCACCTACAATCTTTTACAGGGTCTGCTCACCAACAGGCCCGCACCTAAAATCTTTTACTGGATCAGCTCACCAGCAGGCACTCTCATATAATGTTTTACAGGGTCAGCTCACCAGCAGGCCCTTGCATATAATTTTTTAGAGGGTCAGCTCACCAGCAGGCCTTTACCTACAATCTTTTACAGGGTCAGCTCACCTGAAGGCCCTTGCATACAATGTTTTAGAGGGTCAACTCACCTGCAGGCCATCCCATACAATTTTATGAGGGTCAGCTCACCAGCAGGCCTTCGCCTTCAATCTTTTACAGGGTCAGCTCACCTGCAGGCCCGCACCTATAATCTTTTACAGGGTCAGCTCACCAGCAGCCCCTCAACTACAATCTTTTACAGGGTCAGCTCTCCAGATTCCAGATGGCCCTGACATAATTTTTTACAGGGTCAGCTCACCAGCAGGCCCTCCCATATATTTGTTTACTGGATCAGCTCACCAGCAGGCCTTTACCTACAATCTTTTACAGGGTCAGCTCACCTGAAGGCCCAAGCATACAATGTTTTAGGGGGTCAGCTCACCTGCAGGCCCTTACCTGCAACTTTTAGAGGGTCAGCTCACCAGCAGGCCCTTGCATATAATTTTTTAGAGGGTCAGCTCACCAATAGGCCTTCACCTACAATCTTTTGCGGGGACAGCTCACCTGAAGGCCCTTGCACATAATGTTTTAGAGGGTCAGCTCACCTGCAGGCCCTCACCTACAACCTTTTAGAGGGTCAGCTCACCTGCAGGCCCTCGCATATAATGTTTTACAGGGTCAGCTCACCTGAAAGCCCTTGCATATAATGTTTTAGAGGGTCAGCTCACCTACAGACCCTCACCTACAACCTTTTAGAGGGTCAGCTCACCAACAGGCCCTCACCTACAATCTTTTACAGCATGGGTGTCAAATATGCGGCCCGGCAGTCTAGTATCTCTGAACATGAGCGCGCTGCTATCGGCGCGCTCATGTTCTCTCAGCAGCACAGGGAGAAGGAAGCTGTCCCGCCTCCCCCTGTGCTGCTGCCGCTGCCACCAATGAGAAGAGAGGGGGGGGGGAGGGGCGGGCGCACTGCGCCACCAATTAGGAGAGAGGGGCGGAGGAGGGGCGGGCGCACTGAGCCACCAATGATAGGACTATTCCCATTTCCCACACAGAGCGGCGCCCAGCGATGTCTCAGCACTCACCATTAGTCCTGGGCACCGCTCCGTTCGCCCGCAGTGCCCCATTACTGTCTCCTCTCCTGCTCCACATGCTGCTGATTACTATCGGAGCGATGGGAGGAGACATCAGCTTCACTAGTGGGCGTTCCTTCTCCCTGCGCTGCGATTGGACAGCGCTACAGCCAGGAAGAAGGAACGCCCACTAGTGAAGCTGATGTCTCCTCCCATCGCTTCGATAGTAATCAGCAGCATGTGGAGCAGGAGAGGAGACAGTAATGGAGCACTGCAGGCGAACGGAGCGGCGCCCAGGACTAATGGTGAGTGCTGAGACATCACTGGGCGCCGCTCTGTGTGGCCTGATAGTGAAAGTCAGTCTTTAACACAATACAGGAGGCGGGTGCCGGCAGCAGAATCGCATTGCCGGCACCCTGCCGCTGACAGGGAGCTGCGATCAGAGCAGTTAACCCCTTAGGTGCCGCACCTGAGGGGTTAACTGCTGATCTGCCAGTACCAGCCTCCTGTATAAAGGGGTAATTTATCATTGGTGGTGCAGTGTGCCCCCCCCTCAACCCCCCATCCCATTAAAATCATTGGTGGCACAGTGCGCCAGCCCCTCTCAACCCCCCCAGTATTAAAATCATTGGTGGCAGTGGCCACAGGGACCTCTCCCCTCCCCCTCATTGATGGTGCAGTGGCAGCTTCTGATCGGAGCCCCAGCTGTGTAAGCCTGGGGCTCCGATCAGTTACCATGGCAGCCAGGACGCTACAGAAGCCCTGGTTGCCATGGTAACATCCCTGATGCTGTGTGCACAAGGCACAGAGCAGCAGGGACAGTGTGAAGTCCTATTCACCCTGATAGAGCTGAATAGGACAAGGGATGAAAGATCCCAGGTTCTCGCCCCTAAGGCTACTTTCACACTTGCGTTCAGAGCGGATCCGCATATAATTTTTTACAGGGTTAGCTCACCAGCAGGCCCTCGCATATAATTTTTTACAGGGTCAGCTCACCAGCAGGCCTTTACCTACAATCTTTTACTGGGTCAGCTCACCTGAACGCCCTCGCATATAATTTTTCAGAGGGTCAGCTCACCAGCAGGCACGCACCGAAAATCTTTTACAGGGTCAGCTAACCAGCAGGCCCTCGGATATAAATTTTTTAGAGGGTCAGCTCACCAGCAGGCCTTTACCTACAATCTTTTATAGGGTCAGCTCACCTGAAAGCCCTCACATACATTGTTTTAGAGGGTCAGCTCACCTGCAGGCCCTCACCTAGAACTTTTAGAGGGTCAGCTCACCAGCAGGCCCGCACCTAAAATCTTTTACAGGATCAGCTCACCAGCAGGCCCTTGCATATAATTTTTTAGAGGGTTAGCTCACCGGCAGGCTTTCATCTACAATCTTTTAAAGGGTCAGCTCACCTGCAAGCCCGCACCTAAAACCTTTTACAGGGTCATCTCACCAGCAGGCCCTAACCTACAATCTTTTATAGGGTCAGCTTTCCAGAAGGCCCTCGCATATAATTTTTTACAGGGTCAGCTCACCAGCAGGCCCTTGCATATTATTTTTTACAGGGTCAGCGCACCAGCAGTCCTTCACCTACTATCTTTTACAGGGTCAGCTCACCTAAAGGCCCTTGCATATAATGTTTTAGAGGGTCAGCTCACCTGCAGGCCCTCACCTACAACCTATTAGAGGGTCAGCTCACCAGCAGGTCTTCACCTACAATCTTTTACAGGGTCAGCTTACCTGCAGGCCCACACCTAAAATCTTTTACAGGGTCAGCTCTCGAGAAGGCCCTCGCATATAATTTTTTACAGGGTCAGCTCTCCAGCAGGCCCTCGCATATAATTTTTTAGAGGGTCAGCTCACCAGCAGGCCCGCACCTAAAATCTTTTACAGGGTCAGCTCACCAGCAGGCCTTCGCATATTTTTTTTAGAGGGTCAACTCACCAGCAGGCCTTTACCTACAATCTTTTACAAGGTCAGCTCACCTGAAGGCCCTCTTATACAATGTTTTAGAGGGTGAGCTCACCTGCAGGCCTTCATCTACAACTTCTAGAGGGTCAGCTCACCAGCAGGCCCTCACCTACAATCTTTTACAGGGTCAGCTCATCTGCAGGCCCGCACCTAAAATCTTTTACAGGGTCAGCTCACCACCAGGCCCGCACCTAAAATCTTTTACAGGGTCAGCTCTCCAGAAGGCCCTCGCATATAATTTTTTATAGGGTCAGCTCACCAGCAGCCCTTTACCTACAATCTTTTACAGGGTCAGCTCACCTGAAGGCCCTCACATATAATTTTTCAGAGGGTCAGCTCACCAGCAGGCCCGCAGCTAAAATCTTTTACAGGGTCAGCTCACCATCAGGCCCTCACCTACAATCCTTTACAGGGTCAGCTCACCATCAGGCCCTCACCTACAATCCTTTACTGACTTAGCTGCCCATAGTATCCAATCAGATTCCACCTTTCATTTTCCAAAGGAGCTCCGAAAAATGAAAGGTTGAATCTGATTGGTTGCCATGGGCAACTAAGCCAGTTTTCCTTTATAGCAGTTTACACCCCAATATGTCTACCTTTACAAGCAATCTTTTATAACCACCCAGTTCCAAAATATCATCTCAGTCACCGCTAGGTCCCAGTGCCCCAGCTAACATCTCTTCTTCTTTCCCTCAGGTATCATCTACCTACCTAGGTATCATTTCCCCCCTCCGCCAAATATCAGCTCCCTCCTTCCCTTCTCCAGATAAAATATCTCCCCAACTGTTATATAACTTCCCTCTTGTATCTCATATTCTCCTCCAGTATCATCTTTTCCTCTGCACTATTATGCTGCCCTCCAGTATAATTTCTACTTCCTCCAATATCCTTTCTCAGCCCTTCCAGTGTCACTTGCCCAGTAGCATCCACCCCACAAATATAACTTTTCCACCTCCATTTTTTTCCGCAGCATCCCTTCAGTTTCATTCTACTCCCTCTATAGAAGGTGAGAGCTGTAGGCACCATAAAGTTTTGACACTATTTCATATGTACAGTGCCCTGGAATTTATGATGCTTTAAAATAAATTATAATAACTTGCAGCATGGTTTTTGTCAGCTCTTACGGATCTCACAGCTTCTGTGCTATGTAATCAGGAACAAGAATCCAGTCTCTGAGTCTGCAAGTGTAAAGAAGGCATGGTGCCAACAACTGACTGTTTAAAGAGGTATTTCCGTCTCAGACTTTGATTGTTTCAGGATATCCCACCTCTGGGACTCACTTCTATCTCCAGAAGGGGCCCCCAAAGTGAAAGAGAGAGCACCATGTAAATGCGGCCACCCTCCATTCACCTCTCAGGGAGTTCCGTAAATAAGCGAGTGCTGGCTTTGCTATTTCTGTCTGTCAAATGGCAGAGAGGTGCACAGTGCCTCACCATGAGAATTCAGAAAATATTGTAGCGTGCTTGCTTGGCTCATTTTCAGAACTCTCATAGTGGAGTGCTCTCCTTCATTTTAGGGGCCCCGTTCTGGAGATAAGAATGGGTTTCAGAGGCAGGATCTGCACCTATCTAACATTGATTGCATACCCTAGCCATATGACATTAATGTTTAAAATGGGTCAACCCCTTTAGGGTCAAGCTTAGGGTTGAGCGAACCCGGACTGTAACGTTCGGTTTCATACCAAACTTTAGGATTTTTGGACCCCGGACCCGAACCCGAACTTTTTCTTAAAATTTCGGGTTCGGTGTTCAGCGCTTACTTGGCCCTTTTTGAAAGGATGCACAGCAAACAATCAACAAGCGGTTAACTGTCTGACCTTAGAAGCCATCACAGCCAGAGCAGCATGTGACCCAGGATCTATATAAGCTTGAGTCACGTAGCACTGCATGTCACTCTGCTGTTACAAGTGTAGGGAGAGGATGCTGCTGGACTTCAGGGTGATTTCAGGAAGAGAATAGAAGAGAATCTAACTCAGCGATCTACAGAGAAATAGTTGTGTGGGTGCAGGACACAATCGTTTTACCCTGCCCTGAGGCCATTGACGAAAGAAAATAAATACCTTTTATAGTTCTGTTAGTTAGGTGGGTGGCGGCGGTGGTCATTTTATGCAAGCTCCGTGCGCCAGCACTGCATCTGAGCTTTTGGGACATTGCAAATCACCATTTTTTTAAGCAAACTACAACATCTGGATTATTCAGTGTGCAACTTAAGGTAGAAATACACCCATCATTTTCTGGGGTTTTAAAAACACACTATTCTTATAAATAAGTATTTCCAGATCTGCAAGTGTTAAATTCAAGTTTAATATATATAGCTTTCATATTCTGTTACCAAAAAAAGACATTTTTGGCAATCTACAACATCTGTATTTGTCAGTGTGCAATTTAAGCTAGAAATACACCCATCATTTTCTGTGGTTTGAAAAACACACTCCCCCCCCCCCCCAAAATAAAAACAAGTGTTAAATTCAAGTTTAATATATACAGCTTTCATATTCTGTTACCAAAAAAAGACTTATTTGGCAATCTACAACATCTGTATTAGTCAGTGTGCAATTTAAGCTAGAAATACACCCATCATTTTGTGGGGTTTGAAAAACATACTTTTTTTTTTACAAAAAACACTATTTTCTGGCCTTGCAGCATCAGCACTTGTGAAATTAAAGGCTTATATATTGCTGTCAAATTCAGTTGTTAAACAAACACTCGTTTGGGCACAAAAAATTTAGTTGACAGCTTTTGATGCAGATGTCATTGTGGGATACACCCTTAATGCATTTGGGTTACATTCAGATATTTTAAATACCGCCATTTGGTGCACCAATATTGAATTCAGGCCTACACTGGATCAGGCCCTGTGAGATACACCCTCTTCATACAAGGGTTTGAATCAGGGATGTGAAATACAGCCATTTGAAATATAGCCAATTTTGTGCAAATAAATATTTACTTCAGGCCTACACTGGTTCAGACCGTATGAGATACACTCTCTACATACAGGGGTTTGAATCAGGCATTTGAAATACAGCCAATTTGGGCAAATAAAGATTTACTTCAGGCTTACACTGGTTCAGACCGTGTGAGATACTCCCTCTACATACAGGGGTTTGATTCAGGAATTTGAAATACAGCCATTTTGGGCAAAGAAATATTTACTTCAGGCCTACACTGGTTCAGACCGTGTGAGATACCCCCTCTACATGCAGGGGTTTGATTCACGGATTTGAAATACAGCCATTTTAAATACAGCCATTTTGTGCAATTATATATTTAATTCAGGCCTACACTGGTTCACACCGTGTGAGATACTCCCTCTACATACAGGGGTTTGAATCAGGCATTTGAAATACAGCCATTTTGTGCAAAGATATATTTACTTCAGGTCTACACTGGTTCAGACCGTGTGAGAAACCCCATCTACATACAGGGGTTTGAATCAGGCATTTGAAATCCAGCCATTTGAAATACAGCCATTTTGGGCAAAGAAATATTTACTTCAGGCCTACACTGGTTCAGACCGTGTGAGATACTCCCTCTACATAGAGGTGTTTGATTCAGGGATTTGAAATCCAGCCATTTTGTGCAAAGATATATTTACTTCAGGCCTACACTGGTTCAGGCCCTGTGAGATACTCCCTCTACATACAGGGGTTACATTCAGATATTTTAAATACCGCCATTTTGTGCACCAATATTGAATTCAGGCCTACACTGGATCAGGCCCTGTGAGATACAACCTCTACATACAAAGGTTTGAATCAGGCATTTGAAATACAGCCATTTGAAATACAGCCATTTTGTGTAAAGAAATATTTACTTCAGGCCTACACTGGTTCAGACCGTGTGAGATACTCACTCTACATACAGGGGTTTGATTCAGGGATTTGAAATACAGCCATTTTGTGCAAAGATATATTTACTTCAGGCCTACACTGGTTCAGGCCCTGTAAGATACTCCCTCTACATACAGGGGTTACATTCAGATATTTTAAATACCGCCATTTGGTGCACCAATATTGAATTCAGGCCTACACTGAATCAGGCCCTGTGAGTTACACCCTCTACATACAAGGGTTTGAATCAGGCATTTGAAATACAGCCATTTAAAATACAGCCATTTTGTGTAAAGAAATATTTACTTCAGGCCTACACTGGTTCAGACCGTGTGAGATACTCCCTCTACATACAGGGGTTTGATTCAGGGATTTGAAATACAGCCATTTGAAATAAAGCCATTTTGAGCAAATAAATATTGAATTCAGGCCTACACTGGTTCAGACTGTGTGAGATACCCCCTCTACATACAGGGGTTTGATTCAGGGATTTGAAATACAGACATTTTGTGCAAAGATATATTTACTTCAGGCCTACACTGGTTCAGACCGTATGAGAAACTCCCTCTACATACAGGGGTTTGAATCAGGCATTTAAAATACAGCCATTTGAAAGCTAGCCATTTTGTGCAAATAAATATTTACTTCAGGCCTACACTGGTTCAGACCGTGTGAGATACTCCCTCTACATACAGGGGTTTGATTCAGGGATTTGAAATACAGCCATTTGAAATACAGCCATTTTGGGCAAAGAAATATTTACTTCAGGCCTACACTGGTTCAGACCGTGAGAGATACCCCCTCTACATACAGGGGTTTGATTCAGGGATTTGAAATACAGCAATTTTGAGCAAAGATATATTTAATTCAGGCCTACACTAGTTCAGACCATGTGAGATGCTCCCTCTACATACAGGGGTTTGAATCAGGCATTTGAAATCCAGCCATTTGAAATACAGCCATTTTGTGCAAATAAATATTTACTTCAGGCCTACACTGGTTCAGGCCCTGTAAGATACTCTCTGTACATACAGGGGTTTGATTCAGGGATTTGAAATACAGCCATTTGAAATACAGCCATTTTGGGCAAAAATATATTTACTTCAGGCCTACACTGGATCAGACCGTGAGAGATACCCCCTCTACATATAGGGGTTTGATTCAGGCATTTGAAATACAGCCATTTGAAATTCAGCCATTTTGGGCAAAGAAATATGTACTTCAGGCTTACACTGGATCAGACCGTGTGAGATACTCCCTCTACATACAGGGGTTTGATTCAGGGATTTGAAATACAGCCATTTGAAATACAGCCATTTTGTGTAAAGATATATTAACTTCAGGCCTACACTGGTTCAGACCGTATGAGAAACTCCCTCTACATACAGGGGTTTGAATCAGGGATTTGAAATATAGCTTTTTGAAATGCAGCCATTTTGTGCAAAGAAATATTTACTTCAGGCCTACACTGGTTCAGAGCTTGTGAGATACCCCCTCTACATAAAGGGGGTTTGATTCAGGGAGTTGAAATACAGCCATTTTGTGCAAAGATATATTTACTTCAGGCCTACAATGGTTCAGACCGTGTGAGAAACTCCCTCTACATACAGGGGTTTGAATCAGGGATTTGAAATACAGCCATTTGAAATACAACCATTTTGTGCAAAGAAATATTTACTTAAGGCCTACACTGGTTCAGACCGTGTGAGATACTCCCTCTACATACAGGGGGTTTTAATCAGGCATTTGAAATATAGCTATTGGAAATGCAGTCATTTTGTGCAAAGAAATATTTACTTCAGACCTACACTGGTTCAGGCCCTGTGAGATACTCCCTCTACATACAGGGGTTTGATTCAGGGATTTAAAATACAGCCATTTGAAATAAAGCCATTTTGGGCAAAAATATATTTACTTCAGGCCTACACTGGATCAGACCGTGTGAGATACCCCCTCTACATACAGGGGTTTGATTCAGGGATTTGAAATACAGCCATTTAAAATATAGCCATTTTGTGCAAAGATATATTTACTTCAGGCTTACACTGGTTCAGACCGTGAGAGATACCCCCTTCACATACAGGGGTTTGATTCAGGCATTTTGGGCAAAGAAATATTTACTTCAGGCTTACACTGGATCAGACCGTGTGAGATACTCCCTCTACATACAGGGGTTTGATTCAGGGATTTGAAATACAGCCATTTGAAATACAGCCATTTTGTGCAAAGATATATTAACTTCAGGCCTACACTGGTTCAGACCGTGTGAGATACTCCCTCTACATACAGGGGTTTTAATCAGGCATTTGAAATATAGCTTTTTGAAATGCAGCCTTTTTGTGCAAAGAAATATTTACTTCAGGCCTACACTGGTTCAGGCACTGTGAGATACTCCCTCCAGGGGCGTAGCTATAGGGGGTGCAGAGGTAGCAGTCGCTACCGGGCCCAGGAGCCTGAGTGGGCCCAAAAACCCTTGTGCCACATAAGACACTGGCATTATAGAAAGTGCATGCTGGTCAATTTACACCTCTGGCTGGAGGGAAGGTGTTAGGTCAAGAATTTAGATTGAGGGGGTGCCCTTTCAATGTTTGCTTCTGGCAACAGGGGAAGGGGGGCCCAAGCTGAACTCTTGCACCAGGGCCCATGAGCCTTTAGCTACGCTCCTGACTCCCTCTACATACTGGGGTTTGATTCAGGGATTTGAAATACAGCCATTTGAAATACATCCATTTTGTGCAAAGATATATTTACTTCAGGCCTACAATGGTTCAGACCGTGTGAGATACTCCCTCTACATGCAGGGGTTTGAATCAGGTATTTGAAATACAGCCATTTGAAATACAGCCATTTTGTGCAAAGATATATTTACTTCAGGCCTACACTGGTTCAGGCACTGTGAGATACTCCCTCTACACACATGGGGTTTGAGTCAGGGATTTGAAATACAGCCATTTTGTGCAAAGATATATTTACTTCAGGCCTACAATGGTTCAGCTCGTGTGAGATACTCCCTCTACATGCAGGGGTTTGAATCAGGTATTTGAAATACAGCCATTTGAAATACAGCCATTTTGTGCAAAGATATATTTACTTCAGGCCTACACTGGTTCAGGCACTGTGAGATACTCCCTCTACATACAGGGGTTTGATTCAGGGATTTGAAATACAGCCATTTGAAATACAGCCATTTTGTGCAAAGATACATTTATTTCAGGCCTACACTGGTTCAGACCGTGTGAGATACTCCCTCTACATACAGGGGTTTTAATCAGGCATTTGAAATATAGCTATTGGAAATGCAGCCATTTTGTGCAAAGAAATATTTACTTCAGGCCTACACTGGTTCAGAGCTTGTGAGATACTCCCTCTACATAAAGGGGGTTTGAGTCAGGGATTTGAAATACAGCCATTTGAAATACAGCCATTTTGTGCAAAGATATATTTACTTCAGACCTACATTGGTTCAGACCGTGTGAGATACTCCCTCTACATACAGGGGTTTGAATCAGGCATTTGAAAAATACAGCCATTTGAAATACTGCCATTTTGGCCAAAGAAATATTTACTTCAGGCCTACAATGGTTTAGACCATGTGAGATACTCACTCTACATACAGGGGTTTGATTCAGGGATTTGAAATACAGCCATTTGAAATACAGCCATTTTGGGCAAAGAAATATTTACTTCAGGCCTACACTGGATCAGACCGTGTGAGATACCCCCTCTACATACAGGGGTTTGATTCAGGGATTTAAGATACAGCCATTTGAAATACAGCCATTTTGTGCAAAGATATATTTACTTCAGACCAACACTGGTTCAGACCGTGTGAGATACTCCCTCTACATACAGGGGTTTGAATCAGGCATTTGAAATACAGTCATTTGAAATACAGCCATTTTGTGCAAAGATATATTTACTTCAGGCCTACAATGGTTCAGACCGTGTGAGATACTCCCTCTACATGCAGGGGTTTGAATCAGATATTTGAAATACAGCCATTTTGTGCAAAGATATATTTACTTCAGGCCTACACTGTTTCAGGCACTGTGAGATACTCCCTCTACAACCATGGGGTTTGAGTCAGGCATTTGAAATACAGCCATTTTGTGCAAAGATATATTTACTTCAGGCCTACAATGGTTCAGACCGTGTGAGATACTCCCTCTACATGCAGGGGTTTGAATCAGGTATTTGAAATACAGCCATTTGAAATACAGCCATTTTGTGCAAAGATATATTTACTTCAGGCCTACACTGGTTCAGGCACTGTGAGATACTCCCTCTACATACAGGGGGTTTGAGTCAGGCATTTGAAATACAGCTATTTTGTGCAAAGATATATTTACTTCAGGCCTACAATGGTTCAGATCGTGTGAGATACTCCCTCTACATGCAGGGGTTTGAATCAGGTATTTGAAATACAGCCATTTTGTGCAAAGATATATTTACTTCATTCCTACACTGGTTCAGGTACAAAAACTAGAAAAGGTGAATAGGGTATGCGTCCTTATGCACTAGTAAGCAAATATAGGTGAGAGCAGGACGCTAAAACAAAATAATAAATATTTTATTAATATATTTTGTTGTAATACAGGGGTAAATACTCAACTACTGCAGAAGCAGCAAATTAAATCTAACTCCAATTGTGGGTCCACAACTGAATCAATTGGCAGGCGGCAAGAAGCCACCATTTGGCGAGGGATGGATCCAACAACTAAAACCCACCAACACTGGAGGGGCTAGGTTAGCACCGGTGCCAAATGTAGATACCGGGTAACAGGTACTATCAAGGTAGATACCTAGTGTTGGAAATCACAGGTATCTTACCTAACAGTGAATGTCAGCGCGCATACATTCACTGCACTAACATAGTACAGGTGCAGGATATGGATCAGGCAAAGACAATTAGCTCCACTAGGTGTAACTGGGGCTGTGATCGCCCTCCCCTATCCTCGATGATATAGGCTCTACGTGTTTTAATGCATCAAAAGTGCATTTCATCAGGAGCAAACATGCACCAAAGGTGGTACAGGCCCCCACCTCACAGTTGTATATTTAACCGAGGTGGTGAACGTGCACCAACAGTGATATAGCCCAAAACCTCTGACGTGGGTCTAAAGCAGAGGCCGTGAACATAAACACCATAGGCAGTGCAGCCCAAATGTCTCTCGGCTGTATATTTAACCGAGGCTGTGGGCATCCACTGAAAATGATGTATTCAAAGTCCCTGACATGGATGTATTGCCAGAGGCTAAGAACAACGGCAGCAGCAGAGTGATTTGATTAATATCAACTTCCTTTTGTATGAAGTATGTTATAATCACTAGTAATCCACTGTCCTGCCTAAGCTACAGCCTCTAGGTTGAGGCGCAGCGTGCTGGTGTGCAAAGTAACCGGCGTTGTAATGGCCGCGTAGCGGCCCGTAGAACGCCGAGATTTACGAGGTAAAACCCCGCCCTGCTAGACACACCCCCCGCATGTCAGCCAATCCGGCCAGGAGGCTCGGTACAGGACGCACCACTGGCATAACATCGGGAGGAATTAATTCAGTCTCAGGGGAGGCGCTAAGCACCGCGTAATAACTAGGGAAAATCATAGCGGTTTTGAATATACTGTCACCGCAGCTCCAAACCTATTAATGAGTAAACAGTGGGGTACATCCGAGCAAGGATCCTCACAAAGAGAGCTGACACTAGACTCTATATGTGGACAGAGGCCCATATGTATCAGCACATTGTCCCTTATCAATAGCAGACATATAGTCCATTCAAATAAAGGGGGCATATGAGATGGCATCATTGAGGCCAGCTGGTTTGATGGTCTTCAATGAAAAAATCCATCTGGCCTCTTTCTGTAACAAAATGCGGTCACAGTTGCCACCTCTGATTGACATCTTGACAGAGTCAATGACTTGAAATTTGACAGATGATGTAATGCCATTGTGAAATTCTGATACATGGCGTGCGATCGGGGTATCTTTTACATTGGTAATGTCAAAGATATGCTCCCCAATACGGCGCCTGAGCTCTCTAATAGTTTTCCCAACGTATTTAATCCCGCAGACACACGTCATAAGGTAAATCACCCCAACTGATTTACAGTTGTAGAATGACCTGATGAAAAAGGTTCTCTCTGAAGTGCTGCTGGCAAAACTTTTGGTCTTATCAATAAATCCACAGAATTTGCATGAACCACAGGGAAAAGTCCCTGTGAGCGAGTTCCGTAAACAAGACTCCGGTTTGGGACTTACATATAAATTGTGTGTCAACATATCTCTCAAATTGTTGCTACGTCGGTAAGTGACTGAGGGTCTGGATGGAATCATGCTACCAATATCAGGGTCAGATTTGAGTATATCCCAATGTTCGCCTAGTACTTGATGTACAGACTCATGGGCACTATCATACGTGCCAATGATCCTAACAGTGCTGTCACTCGTGACTCTCTTTTTAGGAGATAACAAAAGATCCCTATTGGTACTCAACGAATGTTGGTATGCCTGTTTAAGACACCGCTGAGGGTATCCACGGCATTGAAACCTTTGCTGCAGATCCCTCGCAGCCACCTTGAAATCTCCTAAATCAGAACAATTCCTCCTCACCCTCAAATATTGGCCTTTGGGGATCCCTCTTTAGAGGGCCAGAGGGTGTCCACTCTCCCATTTCAAAAGATTATTAGTAGCCGTAGGCTTCCTGAATACATTGGTACTGATGCGCCCATCTGCACCCATTGAAATGGTGAGGTCTAGAAAGGAGATAACAGTAAAATCAATCTCCGACGTAAAAAATAGCCCAGCGTGTTAATATTCAGGGCTGCAACAAACTCCTGGAACATATCTCTGCCACCCCCCCATAGTACCAGCACATCATCGATATATCTGATCCAGAGGGGGATGGCAGAAGTAAAATGCTCCATATCTTCACAGAACACCACCTCTCTCTCCCACCAGCCCAGGTAAAGGTTCGCAAAAGTCGGGGCACAGGGACTGCCCATAGCGACCCCCCTGAGCTGATGGAAGATCCGGCCATCAAACAAAAACACATTGCGCTTAAGAATGAAACTAAGGAGTTCCATAACAAAAGTATTGTGGTTCTTGAACTGCTCGCCTCTTTGTTGAAGGAATGTGAGGACTGTTCCACAGCCCAACTCGTGAGGAATTGAGCTGTAGAGCGCCTCCACATCCAAACTGGCCAACCAGGTATTCTTGTCACATTGAATCCCATTTAGACGTCCTAATACCTCCATTGTGTCCCTAACGTGCGAAGGCAAACTGCTGACAAATGGGCGTAATACCGTATCCACATAAGTGCTGAGGTTGGAAGTCAGGCAGTTAGTCCCAGACACAATCGGCCTGCCTTTCAAAGGTTCATAGGGCAGGGTTTTACCTCGTAAATCTCGGCATTCTACGGGCCGCTACGCGGCCATTACAACGCCGGTTACTTTGCACACCAGCACGCTGCGCCTCAACCTAGAGGCTGTAGCTTAGGTAGGATAGTTGATTACTAGTGATTTTAACACACTTCATACAAAAGGAAGTTGATATTAATCAAATCACTCTGCTGCTGCCGTTGTTCTTAGCCTCTGGCAATACATCCATGTCAGGGACTTTGAATACATCATTTTCAGTGGATGCCCACAGCCTCGGTTAAATATACAGCCGAGAGACATTTGGGCTGCACTGCCTATGGTGTTTATGTTCACGGCCTCTGCTTTAAACCCACGTCAGAGGTTTTGGGCTATATCACTGTTGGTGCACGTTCACCACCTCGGTTAAATATACAACTGTGAGGTGGGGGCCTGTACCACCTTTGGTGCATGTTTGCTCCTGATGAAATGCACTTTTGATGCATGGAAACGCGTAGAGCCTATATCATCGAGGATAGGGGAGGGCGATCACAGCCCCAGTTACACCTAGTGGAGCTAATTGTCTTTGCCTGATCCATATCCTGCACCTGTACTATGTTAGTGCAGTGAATGCATGCGCGCTGACATTCACTGTTAGGTAAGATACCTGTGATTTCCAACACTAGGTATCTACCTTGATAGCACCTGTTACCCGGTATCTACATTTGGCACCGGTGCTAACCTAGCCCCTCCAGTGTTGGTGAGTTTTAGTTGTTGGATCCATCCCTCGCCATATGGTGGCTTCTTGCCGCCTGCCAATTGGTTCAGGTGTGGACCCACAATTGGAGTTAGATTTAATTTGCTGCTTCTGCAGTAGTTGAGTATTTACCCCTGTATTACAACAAAATATATTAATAAAATATTTATTATTTTGTTTTAGCGTCCTGCTCTCACCTATATTTGCCTACACTGGTTCAGGCACTGTAAGATACTCCCTCTACATACAGGAGTTTGATTTAGGGATTTGAAATACAGCCATTTGAAATGCAGCCATTTTGGGCAAAGATATATTTGCTTCAGGCCTACACTGCTTCAGGCCCTGTGAGATACTCCCTCTACATACAGGGGTTTGATTCAGGGATTTGAAATACAGTCATTTTTGGCAAATATATATTTACTTCAGGCCTACACTGGTTCAGACCGTGTGAGATACTCCCTCTACATACAGGGGTTTGACTCAGGCATTTGAAATACAGTTATTTGAAATACAGCCATTTTGTACAAAGATGTATTTACTTTAGGCCTACACTGGTTTAGACTATGTGAGTTACTTCCTCTACATACAGGGGTTTGAATCAGGCATTTGAAATACAGCTATTTTGTGCAAAGATATATTTACTTCAGGCCTACACTGGTTCAGACCGTGTGAGATACTACCTCTATATACAAGGCTTTGAATCAGGCATTTGAAATACAGCCATTTGAAATACAGCCATTTTGTGCAAAGATACATTTACTTCAGGCCTACACTGGTTCAGACCGTGTGAGATACTCCCTCTACATGCAGGGGTTTGAATCAGGTATTTGAACTACAGCCATTTGAAATACATCCATTTTGTGCAAAGATATATTTACTTTAGGCCTACGCTGGTTCAGGCACTGTGAGATACTCCCTCTACATACAGGGGTTTGATTCAGGGATTTGAAATACAGCCATTTGAAATGCAGCCATTTTGGGCAAAGATATATTTACTTCAGGCCTAATCTGGTTCAGGCCGTGTGAGATACACCCTTTACATACTGTCATTTTATTCTACTATTAATTAAACACCCTGTGGTGTATCACAGGGTGAAGTAATTGAGGGTATATACGTGTCTCCCAGGTTCTTAGCATATGCTGAAGAAAGTTGTTTAGGAAAGGGTTAAGAAAAACCTAAGCCTGGGTCCTGATGAGCTGCACCTGGGGAGTTGCTAGAAAACTGGGCTGTCAACACACTTGCTCAGAACTCCCCGGGAGTGAGAGAAGCCACATCTCACTGAGGGACCCTGAAGGTCCAGAGCCTGCAAACTGCAAGTATCACAGGTTGCTGTACAGACAGCGTGCTTATTTTGCGTGGACTGAGGTTAGCTCATCCACGTCCTAGAGAGGGACCTATTGTTTAGTTAGAGCCTGGATAAGGCTAGGTGTTCCGTTTATGTTTTGTGTTTTAAATGCAACCTGTGAAATTAAGCTGACAGGACGCCAGTGGAAATGCACTTCTGTCTCCTGAGGTCTTCTTCAGCGAAATAATCTGACTAATCCCCCTACCTTTTTACCGCTGGAAGGGCGAGCTAAATAACTGACTATCACACACCCATTCAGGGCAACATCCTAAATTTGAAAAATATGAGGAGAGCGTAAAATAAGGTACGTGGCCCAGGTCATGGTGCTGCTGGTGGAGCTCCTGTTGCAGGGAGAGGACGTGGTCGATCTGTGCCAGCTACACGCACAAGTGAATGCCCTTCCTTCTGTTGCAAGTAGGCAACAAAACCTGCAGCGGTAACCTGCAGCGGTATCTGGTCAGACCTAATGCTGCTCTACGAATTGTCGGGCATATAAAGCAAATGCTTTATATAAATATTTAAAAAAATTATCGGGTCAAAAGAAAATTTATGCAAACTATATTGACCCGTGAGATGGACATAAACATCTCAAAAAGAGTTCAATCGAGAACCTGATTATTTTGTGCAATCAGTAAAACAGGGTACAAGCGTCTATGCAAAAATATAAATGGTTTATTATACAATAGTTTAAAATACAATCAAAAATGTATCAACATAGATTTCAATAATATACAATGATATGCAGTAACCAGAATTCACCACTATATGATACCAACAAAACACTACTGTCACGGCCATGGCCATGACCGTGACTCCTGAACCGCATGCGGTTGTCAGCGGTTTACTTTGGTTGTCAATCAAAGGTGAGGGCTGTGGTATTTGCCTCACCTGTGGTTGCCGCTGGCAACGGTTTTTATGTGGCAGCATTGCAGCCTGAGCTGAGTCGTGGCTGCTTGCTGTCTTGTGCGTGCGGTTGCACTTGGCAACTTGTGTGTTTGGTGTGCACTTCCCTTGTCTGGTGTGCACGGGGTTTATTTGTCTGTATTCCCCTTTAAGTTGCTGTCATCCCTTCCCTGGTAGTGGAAGGGTTAACTCCCTTTCTGTGTTGTGTGAGACTCTGGGTGTGTCTGTGTGGGTGTGGCCACTTAGGCCTATATAGGCCTATATAGCCTGAGGCCAGTAGCACAAAGGTTAAGAAATGACAAGCTCAGAGTCTTGTCTACAAATGGTCGCAGTCTAGGGAATAAGATCAATGAACTTGAGGCTATAATGGCATCTGAGAATATAGATGTAGTGGCTGTTACTGAGACGTGGTTCAAGGGGAGTAATGACTGGGATACATCAATACCAGGGTTCTCGCTATACAGGAAAGACAGAGTAGGCAAGAAGGGGGGAGGGGTGGCCCTGTATGTGAAAGATAGCATAAAATCTAATTTGATACAAGTTAGCGAGAACAATTTGGAGTCAGTTTGGGTTACCTTGCAGCTTGATAATCATAAGGTAACTCGTGTAGGTGTGATATATAGACCACCTAGCCAAGTCAAAGAATTAGATGATCTACTAGTTGAGGAAATAGCTAAAATGACATTAAAGGGGGAAGTTATCATTATGGGAGACTTCAATCTTCCTGATGTAAACTGGAAAACCAAAATAGCTAGTTCTGCCAGGAGTACAGATATTCTAAATTCCCTACTGGGATTATCTCTACAGCAAGTAGTGGAGGAGCCAACCCGGAAGGAGGCCATTTTAGATTTAGTATTCACAAATGGGAATTTGGTATCTGATATTACTGTAGGGGAAAGCTTGGGATCTAGTGATCACCAGTCAGTGTGGTTTACTATAAGTACAGTGACTGAGTCACACCACACAAAAACAAAAGTTTTAGATTTTAGAAAAACTGACTTTTCTAAAATTAGATTAGTGGTACACGAGTCCCTATCAGACTGGAACAGTTTCATTGGAGTCCAGGAGAAATGGGACTACTTAAAAGTGGCTCCCCTTTGAAATATATAAAACCTTTTCCCAGGTCTTGGTACAAGAATTAAAGATAACACTGGATGAAGCTCAAAAGCTGGGTGACCTACCGAATTCTATGAAGGAAGCAATTATCACACTAATCCCAAAAAAAGGAAAAGAACCAACAGATCCCGGCTCATACAGGCCAATATCCCTGTTAAACACGGATGTTAAAATTCTCGCAAAAGTCCTAGCGGACAGGCTTTCAAGGGTCATTAAAGGAATAATAAATAAAGATCAGACAGGATTTATACCGGGTAGAACAATATACTCCAACATAAGAAGGCTATTTCTCAATATTGAAGCCAATAGACTGGACGCAGGGGATAAAGCGATACTCTCACTGGATGCTCAAAAGGCATTTGACTGTATTGAATGGGAGTATTTATGGGCTGTATTAAGGCGAATTGGTATAGGGGAAGGATTTATAGGGTGGATTAAGTTAATATATCTAAATCCCAGGGCTAGAGTAGTGGTGGATGGGAGCTTGTCCCTGCCTTTTGCCCTATTTCGGGGCACCAGGCAGGGATGCCCTCTCTCCCCACTGCTATTTGCCATTGCAATCGAACCCTTGGCAACCATAATAAGAAACGACAAGGAGATTAAAGGTTTTCAATACGTGGGTGGAGAAGAAAAATTGTTAATGTATGAAGAGAAAAGGAAAAAGAATTGTAATTACTATGTTTAGAGCTAGAATAATGTGTTATCCCCATTTCCATGGATCTGCTTTGTATTTGAAATTTAAATAAAAAGAAAAATAACCGAAAAAAAAAAAAAAGTGGCACTATTGAAGGCAACAGAAAATTGCATTAGGCTTGTCAGTAAAAGCAAAAAAAGGAAGAGACCACTGTGGTACTCAGCAGAAGTGGCCAAAATTATTAAAAACAAAAAGATAGCATTTAGGAATTATAAAAACAAAACAAAATGAGGATGACAGGCAAATTTATAAGATTAGGCAGAGATAGGCCAAACAAGTTATAAGAGCTTCTAAAGCACAGGCAGAAGAGAAATTAGCTCAGTCAGGGAAAAAAGGCGATAAGGCATTCTTCAGATACATAAATGAAAAAAGGAAACTAAAACAAGGAATTACCAAATTAAAAACTAAAGAAGGAAGATGGAAGAAGATAATGAACTAGCTGACTGCCTCAATGAATACTTCTGTTCAGTTTTTACAGAGGAATATGAAGGAGAAGGACCTCAGTTAGGAAAGAAGACTAATGAATCTTTTGACGCATGTGTCTTTACAGAGGTTCTAAGTCAACTGTCTAAAATTAATACAAATAAGTCACAGGGGCCTGATGGGATACACCCAAAGCTATTAAAAGAGCTCAGCGGTGAACTAGCAAAACCATTAACAGATTTATTTAACCAATCACTGGCAACAGGAGTTGTCCCAGAAGATTGGAAATTAGCAAATATTGTGCCCATTCACAAGAAAGGTAGTAAGGAGGAATCGGGGAACTATAGGCCAGTAAGCCTGACATCAATAGTGGGGAAATTAATGGAAACCATACTTAAGGAGAGGATTGTGGACCATCTAAAATCCCATGGATTGAAAGATGAAAAACAGCATGGGTTTACTTCAGGGAGATCATGTCAAACTAATCTTATTGATTTTTTTGATTGGGTGACTAAAATAATAGATGGAGGAGGTGCAGTAAACATCGCTTATCTTGACTTTAGCAAGGCTTTTGATACTGTCCCACATAGAAGGCTTATCAATAAAGTGCAGTCATTGGGCTTAGACTCCCATATTGTTGAATGGATTAGGCAGTGGCTGAGGGACAGACAACAGAGGGTTGTAGTCAATGGAGTATATTCAGACCAAGGTCTTGTTACCAGTGGGGTACCTCAGGGATCTGTTCTGGGACCCATATTGTTTAATATCTTTATCAGCGAAATAGCAGAAGGCCTCAATGGTAAGGTGTGTCTTTTTGCTGATGATTCAAAGATTTGTAACAGGGTTGATGTTCCTGGAGGGATACACCAAATGGAAAAGGACTTAGGAAAACAAGAGGAATGGTCAAAAATCTGGGAACTAAAATTCAATGTTGATAAGTGCAAGATAATGCACCTGGGACGTAAAAACCCAAGAGCAGAATATAAAATCAGTGATACAGTCCTAACCTCAGTATCTGAGGAAAGGGATTTAGGGATCAGTATTTCAGAAGACTTAAAGGTAGGCAGACAATGTCACAGAGCAGCAGGAAATGCTAGCAGAATGCTTGGGTGTAGAGCAAGAGGAATTACCAGTAGAAAGAGGGAGGTGCTCATGCCGCTCTACAGAGCACTAGTGAGACCTCATTTGGAGTATTGTGCTCAGTACTGGAGACCATATCTGCAGAAGGATATTGATACTTTGGAGAGAGTTCAGAGAAGAGCTACTAAACTGGTACATGGATTGCAGTATAAAACTTACCAGGAAAGATTAAAAGGAACTTAACATGTATAGCTTGGAAGAAAGACGAGACAGAGGGGATATGATAGAAACTTTTAAATACATAAAGGGAATCAACAAGGTAAAAGAGGAAAGAATATTTAAAAGAATAAAAACTGCTACAAGAGGACATAGTTTTAAATTAGAGGGGCAAAGGTTTAAAAGTAATATCAGGAAGTATTACTTTACTGAGAGAGTAGTGGATGCATGGAATAGCCTTCCTGCAGAAGTGGCAGCTGCAAATACAGTGAAGGAGTTTAAGCATGCATGGGATAGGCATAAGGCCATCCTTCATATAAGATAGGGCCAGGGGCTATCCATAGTATTTAGTATATTGGGCAGACTAGATGGACCAAATGGTTCTTATCTGCCGACACATTCTATGTTTCTATGTTTCTATGGCTCAGGAGGTTGCTTCAGTCATGCTTGGCTGGAGCAGCCTCCTGTGCACTCTACCTGCCAGTGAGAGCCACCCCTGTGGTCATAAACAAACTGTGATTCTCTAGTTTATGTTATGTCCACTTGATGTTTTCCCTGTTATGTTTTGCACCTATGGATCTGGGTTCCTGTGTGTTTGTGTGTGTGCTGTGTCCACTGGTGCTTGGGTGTGGACACTTGCTGTATTGCACGGGATCCAGTCTGTGTGTCTGTTGCAGGTAGGTGTGGAAGTACTTTTCAGCCTCCTGCAATATCCATAGGCGGTTCATGTTCGTTTCCCAGCAGCTTGGCCATTGAGACCCCTGTCCGTCCGTATCCAGGAGGAACAGGGTGTCTACCCAGCTCCTAGCTCAGGGATCTGCGGAGGGTAAGTCAGGGCTCAGAGGTTCCTGAGCATGGGTCCTCCTACCATCAAGGTCGGCCCATGCAGGTAGGAGTTACGGTCAGGTTAGGGACGCTGTAGGAGGTGACCTGCTCCCTAATCCTGTTCTCCTGGCCTAGCAGCATAACCTCATCTGGCATCGCACGGCTGAGGGTTTCCCCCATCCTCAGCCGTGACAACTACTCAACTAACACAAGACTATTATGCAATACAGCTTTAAATTTGTGAGAGATATACAATCAATGGATTATGCGGAAAACTCAATCAAGAAGATGACAGATATGAGCCCTTGCTTCGCCCAAAAATGATGACCAATCTTCAGATAATGGTAGTATTGCAACAAAACTTTCTTAACCGAAAACTGGTTTCTTAACCGAAAACTTATTAGATGAACACGCCCTCCGAATTTGGAACTTTCCAATCATTGTTGGATGGGTGTGTGTATTGATAAGGAGCATGACGTCATAATACTACCCAGAATGCAATTTTGCTACTGATGTAGTATTAACTGCTCATATCTAGGTGGCACTGTTGTATAAGCAATAAGCATCATACCATTAAGGGTTAACTCATACATGCCTGATATTTTCAATACTTTACACCTCTGACATCTGGAGGCCTTGTCTTAGGGCTGAGGGACAAACTTTGATACATGAATATATACTTTGAGGAACATGTTATATGGATAAAATTAAGAGGGGCACTCTCTACAGATGGGATCACACATAGACCATATAATTGGTTAACAATATTAAATTTATTATCTTCACTGCAAGATGACAAAATGACAATAATAGGCAATCCCTAAAATATTAAAATATTAACACTCCCAATAAAACCAATATCAATCAATATAAAATACATTCCTAAAATCAATATTGGTATGAAGGGAAAGCAGTTAGTAAATAGTCCACCATATATATCTCCTTTTCAGGGATAGTAGGTCCTCAGTTGCAAAAAAGATGGTGTTCAGTTCCTTAATTCTTTTAAAGTGCACCATATGTGGACTGATAGGCGCATGACTATAAAAGACCGATACCAAGGCTCACTCCTGATATCCACTGAGGAAGGGGTTGTTCCCGAAACGCGTATGGTCCCAGGAAGTGAGCGCAAATATCCGATGTTTACATAAAGAACATTTGATCGATAATATGACAGGCCTGTCTAAGGAATAATCCAAGCCCGATCTAAACCTCCGGCAAGTACAACCAGCTGACCAGCAGGGGGAGCTCCGTTACGTGATACGCCGTGCCGACGCCAGCTTCGTCACCACGTGGGACTCTGCGTGAAGTGTGAGAAGCAGGGCAACGGAGGACGCCGTGGAGCGAGAGTCCTGTAAGAGACGCCGAGCATCAGGAGGCGGGCGAGGAGAACCCGGTAAGCAAAATCTATACCTAGCTCCGGATATAATTAGCGCACCTCACAGCCGGCTGGCTGATACATACAGTATATTAGAGCAACGGACCCAGAGAAAATGTACTCATAATACTGAAATACTATCAGGATAACAACATACTGGGCTGCTCAGACTGTATATATTTATATCAAGGAACGGCACTAGTGCACTTTAAAAGAATTAAGGAACTGAACACCATCTTTTTTGCAACTGAGGACCTACTATCCCTGAAAAGGAGATATATATGGTGGACTATTTACTAACTGCTTTCCCTTCATACCAATATTGATTTTAGGAATGTATTTTATATTGATTGATGTGGTTTTATTGGGAGTGTTAATATTTTAATATTTTAGGGATTGCCTATTATTGTCATTTTGTCATCTTGCAGTGAAGATAATAAATTTATTTTTGTTAACCAATTATATGGTCTATGTGTGATCCCATCTGTAGAGAGTGCCCCTCTTAATTTTATCCATATAACTTGTCCATTCAGGCCTGAGGTGAGGCCTTTTAGAGGTGAGCACCTCATATCCAACATCGATTTGTGGGTGCAGCCGCTGTGCTTTACGATATACTTTGAGGAACATCTAGACCATTCTGCAACACGCCAGACCTGCAGGGTATAGACGAAGTGAGGTCACGGTTATGGGCAATCGAGGGTACTCACTGTATTGGAGAACCCTGGGCAGGCGCGTGGCAGTGAAGGAGAGGTAGACACGGTTCCTCTGGGGCACACTCTGTATATAGGGACCAGGCCTGATGGTGGATGAGGTGCCCTGGATGTTACAGGTATTTTGTGTGCCTGGGGCAAGGTCCCTGTTGGATTCGTGACGCCAGTGCCTTTGGACGGTGGCACGCCGGTTGGTAGTTGGAATGATGGAGGTACACAAGTAGAATAGTGAACCAAACGTAACTTTACTGAACAATCCAACTTTGTACAGCAGGTGTAGTACAGTCTTTCAATCACAGTTCCACAAGTAGGCTTATTCACAAAATGGCAGGCAATATTCATGCAAGATACGCATAGGGTAAACTTCACAAGCACTCAGCAGCAGGTTGTACCTTTCCTCAGAATCAATGTACACTGTCCTTTACAGAACTCCTGCTCTGGCTTTATCTCCCAAGGCCCGGATGCCTAAAGGGTGGCTTAAATCCTTGGTTACTATCTTCCTCAGGTATTAGATTCTTGCTGCACTTTCTAGTTTCATCTGCCCATCAGGGTCACTTAGCTTACCCTGGATCGCCCTCTCTTGTAAAGTGGATGACTGTGGGTTTCTCCCAGGAGGTTGGGTCCTGCAACTGGGGTGTCTTCAGAGCTAACTAAGGCTCTCTTGTTCTCAGGCAGGCTGGAGCTTCTTACTAGCCTCCTGGACATCACTAGCAGCCAGGGCTATCCAGCTGCATGTCAGGAGCAGGCTTTTTAACCTCTGTCTTCTCAGACTCCTGACTCTGCACTAACTCTCCCTGTCTAAGCCTGGACATTTATACTAGGGGCTCCCTATCTCCCTCTAGTGTCTGGGATGTCTAACTACACCCAACTAGGCCTGCTGTTGCATTATACAGGGGTACATTGCATATAACAACACATTAAAACATACATTAAATGCACAATTAAACATGACATTTCTGTTCCTTGTGAGTAGGAGTAACGCGCACACCAATTGACCCTTGTGTAGTGCCCACCCCTACCTAGTGGGACACTACAATTCTCACACTGTGGAATTCATGTTCAGATAGGAAAAACAATGAAGCCTCAGAATCTGCAGGTGCGGTGTATCTTCTAACTTTCTAAATGCATAATATATTGTTACAATAACACTAGCTTTTGAGCGGCACAGAAATCTTCTCATGGACTTACTTTGGCCTACATAAAAATCCATACAAAACAGTGAATATAAATCAACATTGCTCTTAAAGGCAATGAATACCCATTATAACTAAAATAAGTAAATATAACGGTTTACACTTATGGAAAAGCACAACAGAATGGTGAGGCCTGAACAAGTACAGGCGATAGTAGATTGGGTTTCTGACAGTGGATACAGTTTCTTCACATTGTCTCCCACCCAGTCTCCTGCTGAAAGACTACAGTTGGCACCTGCAGCCGATGTCCATCAGTCTTTCACCTCACCCCCTTGAAAATCAGCCAAGCAGTCTGAGCCCCAAGTCATGCAGCAGTCTCTACTGCTTTTTGATGACTCTGTTAGCAGGCTTTCCCAGGGCCATCCACCTAGCCCTGCCCCAGAAGTGGAAGAGATTGAGTGCACCGATGCCCAACCACTTATCTTTCAAGATAAGTACATGGGAGGACCATCACAGCACGTCTCGGATGATGACGAAACACAGGTGCCAATTGCTGGGGCTTTCAACAGTGTGCAGACCGACAAGGAAGACAGCGGTGAAGACTGGGTGGAAGATGATGTGGAGGACGATGAGGTCCTCGACCCCACATGGAATCAAGGTTATGCGAGTGACCTATGTAGTTCGGAGGAAGAGGCGGTGGTCGCACAGAGCCACCAGCACAGCATAAGAGGGAGCAGGATGCAAAAGCGAAGCGGCCGTCCTCTAAACAGTGCGCCTCCTACTGCCCACTGCAGCAAGGGACCGAGCACACCAAAGCCAGCTCCAAGGAGTTCCGTGGCGTGGCAGTTCTTCAGACAATGTGGTGACGACAAGACATGAGTGGTTTGCAGGCTGTGCAATCAGAGCCTGAAGTGAGGCATAAACGTTCTCAACCTGAGCACAACCTGCATGACCAGGCATTTAAGTGCAAAGCACAAGCTGAAGTTGAGTAGACACCTCAAAAACCAAGAAAGGTCTCTGGCTCCTCCTGCTTCCTCTTCTGCTGCAGTCTCAGCCTCTGGAGTAACAGTGCCACCTGCCACCCCGCAAACAGAGGATCTGCCAGCATCACCAACACCTGGGTCACCAAGCATCTCCACAATGTCCCACGGAAGCGATCAGCTCTCCATATCCCAAACGCTGGAGAGGAAGAGGAAGTATCCCCCTACCCACCCACGATCCCTAGCCTTGAATGCCAGCATTTCTAAATTACTGTCCTTTGAAATGCTGTCATTCCGTCTGGTGGAGACGGATAGTTTTAAAGGCCTTATGGTGGTGGCTGTCCCACAGTACGTTGTGCCCAGCCGCCACTACTTTTCAAGGCGAGCCATCCCTTCCCTTCACAACCAAGTAGGGGACAAAATCAGGTGTGCACTGCGCAACGCCATCTGTGGCAAGGTGCACCTGACTATGGATACGTGGACCGGTAAGCACGATCAGGGCTGTTATATCTCCATAACAGCACACTGGGTAAATGCAGTGGCAGCTGGGCCTGAGGCGGATAGCAGTTTGGTGCATGTCCTTCCACCACCGAGGCTTGCAGGGCGCTTCAGTTTGCCTCCTGTTGCTTCCTCCTGCTACTCTGCTTCCTCATCCTCTACCAGCTCCTCATCCGGTCAGCGTAACACCTTCACCACAAACTTCAGCACAGCCAGGGGTAAACGACAGCAGTCAGTTTTAAAACTTATCTGTTTGGGGGACAAACCCCACACCACACAGGAGCTGTGGACAGGCCTTGAACAACAGACCAATCAGTGGTTTGTGCCAGTCAGCCTCAAGCCCGGCCTGGTGGTGTGCAATAATGGGCGAAATCTCGTAGCAGCTCTGGGACTAGCCGGTTTGACGCACATCTCTTGCCTGGCACATATGCTTAATTTGGTGGTGCAGAGATTCCTTAAAAATTACCCGGATGTGTCAGAGCTGCTGCATAAAGTGCGGGCCGTCTGTGCGCGCTTTCGGCGTTCTCACCCTGCTGCTGCTCGCATGTCAGCGCTGCAGCGTAACTTCGGCCTTCCTGCTCACTGCCTCATATGCGTCGTGCCCACAAGGTGGAACTCCACCTTGCACATGCTGGCCAGACTGTGCGAACAGCAGCAGGCAATAGTGGAGTTTCAGCTGTAGCACGAACAGGTGAGTCGCTCGGCGGAACAGCACCACTTAACCACCAATGACTGGGCCTCCATGCGAGAACTGTGTTCCTTGTTGTGCTGTTTCGAGTACTACACCAACATTGCCAGTGCCGATAACGCCGTTCTCAGCGTTACTATCCCACTTCTATGCCTCCTTGAAAAAACGCTCCTGGCAATGATGGAAGAGGATGTGGCACAGGAGGAGGAGGAGGAGGAAGAGGGATCATTTCGTAGGGTTTCCGGACAGTCATTCCCAAGTGGCTCCGAGGGTGGGTTCCTGCACCCACAAACCCAAGGTACATAATTGTCCAGCCAGAGCAGTTTTGGAGGATGACGAGGTTAAGGATGAGGAGGAGGAGGAGGAGGAGGAGGAACCATGTTCACAGCAGGGTGGCACCCAGACCAGCTCATGGCCATAACTGGTGCGTGGATGGGGGGATACAGAGGATACAGACGATACATTTCCCACAGAGGACAGCTTTTCATTGCCACTGGGCAGCCTGGCACACATGAGCGATTACATGCAGTGTCTCCGCAACGACCGCCGAGTTGCCCACATTCTAACTTGTGCTAATTACTGAGTGGCCATGCTGCTGGATCCCCATTACAAGGACAATGTACCGTCCTTAATTCCCTCACTGGAGCGTGATCGTAAGATGCGCAAGTACAAGCGCACACTGGTAGACGCGCTGCTGGTGGCATTCCCACCTGACAGAGGGGGCACAGTGGAAGCACAAGGCGAAGGCAGAGGACGAGGAAGAGGTCGCCAACGCAGCTGGGGTACCGCCAGCACCTCAGAAGACAGGTTTAGCATGGCCGAAATGTGGAAAAGCTTTGTCAGCACGCCACAACAACCAGCATCACCAGCTGATATGGAACGTCTTAGCAGGAGGCAGCATTTCACCAACATGGTGGAGCAGTATGTGTGCACAGGCCTACACGTACTGAATGACGGGTCTGCCCCCTTCAACTTATGGGTCTCCAAATTGGGCACATGGCCTAAGCTTGCCCTTTACGCCTTGGAGGTGCTGGCCTGCCCTGCAGCCAGTGTATTGTCTGAACGTGTGTTTAGCACGGCAGGGGGCGTCATCACAGACAAGCGCAGTCACCTGTCCACAGCCAATATGGACAAGCTCACGTTCATTAAAATGAACCAGGCATGGATCCCTCAGGACTTGTCTGTACCTTGTGCAGAATAGACATGTATACCGGCACTAAGCAGCCATTGTTATACTGCAGCGCAATTGCTCATGTTTGTATTTTGGATATTTCACACTCTTTTGGAGTGTACCTTAATTTTACAAAATTAAATTAAAACCAAAAACCTGTGTTGGCTATCTCGTCCTCCTCCACCGCCGCTTCCACCTACTCCGCTACGTCCACCGCCTCCTCAAACTCCTACCCCATATGGAACTCCACCTCATAAATCCATTTCTTTTTTTTTTTGTACGTGTTTTACTTTATATCATTTTACTACTTTGTCATTTACATTTTCACCAATTTTTGGGTGTATAGTACCACTGCTATACCTAGTAGGCCGGTAAAAAAAGAAAAAAAAAGAAAAAAAAAAAAAATTGTCATTAACATTTTCTGGCGAAATTAACACATTTTTGGGTATATAGTACCACTGCTATACCTAGTAGACAGGTTAAACAAAAAAAAAAAATTCAGTTATATACTCTGGTGAAATTCACCAATTTTTGGGTGTGATGTACCACTCCTATACCTAGTAGACCGGAAAAAAACATTTTTTGTCAGTTACATTTTTGGGTGAAATTCACCAATTTGTGGGTGTAATATACCCCTCCTCTACCTAGTTGACAGCTTAATAAATTTCAATAATTTTTCTGTTACATTCTTGGGTTGACATTATACAATTTAGACATGAATAAATACCTGCTATGCATAGGTGACAGGGAATAAAATGTAATATATTATTCAGTAATTACTGCGCTCCACATCCTATCATTCAATGCTTAAACTTTGAAAAGTTGTCACACTTTTACGCTTTAATAATTTCTCCCATATTTCAACTCTATAATTTTACATTTGTAAAAATGAATCCTACCTTGGATGTGGTCTCTCTTTCTCACGCTCCCTCTCTGGCCTGAAACCCTGATTCCCCGCCACATCTGATCACCATGGTAGGCACATAAAAGAACATCGAAAGTTGATAGAGCAGATATCAAATTGGATCGTGAACATCACGGGGACGTGCGACATGGTGGGGCACTAAGTGTGCACACGCCTACACGAACTGACTGACAGGGGTCAGCCCCTGCAACTTCTGGGTCTCCAAAATGGGCCTATGGCCTGAGCTTGCCCTTTACCCCTTGGAGGTGCTGGCCTGCCCTGCAGCCAGTGTATTGTCTGAATGTGTGTTTAGCACGACTGGAGGGGGTTATCACAGGTTATATTTCCCAATGTTTTGGGGGTGTACCCTAATTTTAAAAATAAAATTTAAAACCAAAAAGCAGTGTAGGCTACCTCCTCCTCCACCGCCGCTTCCACCTACACCGCCAGATCCACGGCCTCCTCAACCTCCTACTCCATATGGACCTGGTCCTCCTAGATCAAGATTATTATTTTTTATTTTTAGGTATTGTATGTTATTTTAAGTCATTTCCCTATCCACATTTGTTTGCAAAGCACTTGCCATGCTCTTAACCACATTTTGACGACATTTGCAGCCCTCTATTCCTTTCCATTACATTTTTACAGCCATTTTAGTGCTCAAAAGTTCGGGCCCCCATTGACTTCAATGGGGTTCGGGTTCGGGGTCCATTTCGGGTCAAGTTCGGGTTCCTAACTCAAACTTTTTTCCGAATTTCGGCCGAACCCGTCGAACCCGAACATCCAGGTGTCCGCTCAACTCTAGTCAAGATGTTTCCAACATGAAACGGATAGGTGTGACATAGTAGTGTATGAAGACTGTCTTTATTTTGGCATCCACGCTATACCCTCTATTGAGAAGGGGTGATTTGTCCACAACACTATGGTCAGACTGATTGGTTGCCACCCACATTTTAACGAGATCATTTAATGTAGAGGAAAAGGTGAGCTGAGCAGAGGCTCAGAGGTCATGTGCTGCTGGGGGACATGTCAAAACTGGGGCAAATTGAAGGATGCAGTGGTCGATGTGACCACGGCTGGGTCACATTCACCACATCACTTTTGGTCTGTAAAGGGAACAGAAGGGCTTTCAAAGGGTGATTTTGCTTTTTCTTTGTTTTAGGCTACATGCACACGAACGTTGTTTGTTTCCGTGTCCGTTCCTTTTTTTGCAGATAGGATGTGGACCTATTCATTTCAATGGGTACACAAAAAATGTGCTGTCCGCATCAGTATGTCTGCTCCGTAGCACCTCAAAAAAATAGAACATGTCTTATTCTTGTACGTTTTAGGCATTGTTACAATGGATCCGCAAAAAAAAAAAAGGATGGCATTCGGATGTTATCCATTTTTCTTTTTGCGGATCTGCTATTTGTGGACCTCAAAACACATACGGTTGTGTGCATGTAGCCTTAAGCAGATGCTTACAAATTTTTTTGGGTGGTCGAACAAGCCTTTTAACTATATGAGATATAAATAAATAACTGAACAGGAAACTTATGGACTTTTTTTGGAGGTGGGGGATGCAGTTGCATAATATTTGACATATTTGTATGCAAGTTGCTTAAGACAAATTCAGATATCTGCGCAAGAAAACCTCTCTAAATTCTTTTTGTTTCATCTTTTTTCTTTGTTTGTGATTAAAATGTCATACCAACTCCATAACATCTAAATGGGAAACTTGAATGATGGATAACACAAGTTTCCATTTGCAACAACAAATATGCTGCCATCATCATCTCTCAGATTAGTTACCCACTCATTAAATCTTGAGGCATAATAATAACTGACAAGGTTGGTGGTTGTGGATGATGATAAATCTCTGGGGAGAGTGCAATGAATAAACAGCATCTCATGAATTAAATATATACAATACACATTGCCATTACATTTATAGATACTATGATGGAAGAATTTTGGAAGAAAATAGGTGAAGGTTAGTCCCTGGTCAGTATCTTCAGCTTTTCCCCCTTTTTGTTTACTATACAGTACGTGTATTCTCTCCCTTGACTTAAAATTTTTTCTGTGTATGATTTGAAGGGGATCCAGTGGCAGACATATCTTGTGTGAAGACAGTGCACAGAACAGGGATCGTGTTAGTAAAGGAGTCCATGATAGGTCTGTGAGATTGAGAAACAGCTCCTATTGGTTGAACACTGTTAATGTATGGATTAAATTAAATGTTCTGGACTGACATTCTGCTGTTTGGCCACAAGATGCTGCTGTTTCCTAAGACTGCATATATATTTCCATATTCATAAGGAGCGAGCTGAGGAACTGTGTGTGAGCAGAGAATCTAATAGATCCAAGAGTGAGAGGACCTCCTCTGTGACCACAGCTGCAGCTGAGTGAAGCTAATTGTTGTCCAAGACACAGATCCTGACCGGGGAGAGGAGGATTGTTACCAGGAAGGCTGACAAGAGCTAAGGAACAAGCTGCATACCCTGTGGGACCTCATGTTTGCTGGAGAGACTGGTTGTTCGGTTCAGAGACATCAGTGGATAAAGAGCAGACCCGGGTCGGTAAGATCGTGCACGCATCACACTGCAGTGTTAGCGCCTAGAGACTTAGACCAGGCCTGTAGTTAGATAGTTAGGGTCTCTGCTTTGTGTCTTGTCTATAGAGTTGCTACTGGTACTACAGGGACTCCATTACTAAAAGGGATATTGCACATTTGGGAGCTGATAAACACCCCCACAAACTCCATCCAGTTCAGCATTTTGCTGAGGAGTAATAATCAGATACGTGCTACCAGTAATGGGAGGGGGAATAAAATAGAGCACAGTAAGATTGTGAACTGTTGTATTGCACCATAGGCCAGCCCGTACTAAGCACCCAACCAATTGTTCTTGTTTGTTTCAAGGTAATAATAGGTACGGCGAGGCAGTTTTAGTTGTGCCTGCCAGTCGGTAAATTACTGTGAAAGTTCCGCTGCCATCCATAAAGGGGTGCCGTGCTGGGCAACATAGGGGTCTCAGCATTTGGGCTGGGTTTATGCAAACTTATTTTATGTTCTCAGCATTTGTGGTTGTCTTTATTATTACATGTTAGTAACATGTCAGTTTTTCAAAAGCTGGTGTCAGAATTGCTTTCCTCGTTCGGGACTTCGCTCTATCCTGGGGAGCCCACCCCGGTACATGGCTAACAGGTCCTTAGGATAAGTCACTAAGATCAGATCAGTTGGCCCAGCAGCCAGGATAATCAGCTGTTTAAATGGCTTATGCGCTTTGGAATAGCCACCAAAACAGCACAGATCTGAACACACCATAGTGGCCATTTTTGCTATTCCAATCCCAATCAATTTGAATATTGATGACCTATCCTAAGAATAGTGATTATTCTGAATTAAAGTGGCATTATGCCTACTATACATGAAAAAAATAGAAGCTCTTTGCACAATTTTTTTTATCAAACGTGTGTCAGGCCTATCTACCAGGCGTCTTCTGCAGATGGTGTTTGGCCGAATATTGCGTGTGCTCGAGTCAGTGTATTTAAATCAAATTTAGCCTTTATTTCACTACACTATAGAGCTGCATGGCCAGTTACTTAAAATAACAAAACAAAAAAGAAATATGAGACTTCTGCTATATAGGAATACTTACTAGTAGTAAGTATACCTATCTAACAGATGTTTTTTTTTGTACCTGGCCATGCAGCTCTATAGTGTAGTGGTTAACATTCTGGGCTGTAATGTAGAAGGTTGTTAGTTTGAATCCCCTCAGAAACAGAGGCTGAATTAAATGTATATATTTTTTTGTAATTGTAAAAAATTTGTAATTGCTATATATATATATATATATATATATATATATATATATATATATATATAACCGTACTTCTGATATATACAAATGAATGATATGTGGGAAACTACTACTGATGTTTTAGCCATAATATATTTACATATATTATAATATATTATATATTCTAAATATATTATAATATATGTAAATATATTATGACTAAGAACTTATATACCGTATTTTTTGCCCTATAAGACGTACCTGCCCATAAGATGCACCTAGGTTTTTGAGGAGGAAAATAAGAAAAAAAATATTTTGAACCAAAAGGTGTGCTTTTGGTGGGTTTTGAACTAATGGTGGTCTGTGGATGACACTATTATAGGGGATCTGTGGATGACACTGTTATGGAGGGGATCTGTGGATGATACTGTTATGGGGCATCTGTGGATGACACTGTTATGTGGGATCTGTGGATGACACTGTTATGGAGGGGATCTGTGGATGACACTGTTATGGAGGGGATCTGTGGATGACACTGTTATGGAGGGGATCTGTGGATGACACTGTTATGGGGGGATCTGTGGATGGCACTGTTAAGAGGGATCTGTGGATAGCACTGTCATGGGTTATCTGTGGATGGCACTGTTATGGGGAGGGGGATCTGTGGATGACACTGTTATGGGGAGGGGGATCTTTGGATGACACTGTTATGGGGAGGGGGATCTGTGGATGACACTGTTATGGGGCTATCTGTGGATGACACTGTTATGGGGGGATCTGTGGATGACACTATACAGCATCTTATGCTATATGTGTCATCAACAGATCCCCCCCATAAGAGCGATCCCCAATACACAGAGCCCCGCGACTCACAGCAGTATACATATCTAAACAGTAATCCTTAACCTCGAGTAATTTTAAAGCAGCACCATCCTGTATAATACCTTACAATCAAGCTCCGGTAACAGGCAGAGTGGGCGGCGGCGGCGACGTAACGTCACTACCTCACGTCACGCGCCTGCTCCATCTGCTTCATTCATAAAGTGGGAGGAGCAGGCACATTGACGTGAGTGAGTGACATTACGCCGCTGCCCGATCTGCCTGTTACCGGAACTTGATTGTAAGGTATTAAACAGGATAGCACTGCTTTAAAGTTAAAGTTACTCTGGGTTAAGGATTAATGTTTAGATATGTATACTGCTGTGAGCGGCGGGGCCCAGTGTAAGAGTACAGTGACTGCACCGGGCCCGGCCTCGTGTTGCCCACCTCCAGACCCTCTTCCCTCCCCGCTGATACTTTGCTGCGCTGTGCAGAATCGCAGCCGGCGATGTATCAGCGTTAGCGATGTAAAAATGGCAGAATTTGCCCCATAAGATGCACTGCCATTTCCCCCCCACTTTTTTGGGGAAAGATTGCGTCTTATGGGGCGAAAAATACGGTATATATGTTTTAAATTAAATTTATCCTCTATTTCTGAAAAGTTTCTGGTGGGATTTGAACTCACAACCTTAAAGGCATAGAAATAAAGGCTAAGTTAGATTAAAATACACTGGGGTGTTCCCAAGCACTGACTCCTTATATGGACGTAGCTATATATGGAGTCAGAGCAGGGACTCCTAAGCTGAACTAGAGTCCCGACACCCTATCCTCTTCAGAGCAGCGGGTGCCTGGTTTAATTCTTAGGTTCTACCATTTGACTTTCATTGTGTTGGGAAGTGTTCTACTCGAGCACACAGGTGCACATTCATAAAGCTAGCATGCAGAAAGCAAACAAAAAAAGGTATGGCAGCACAAAATTACTCATACAAACAATAAAACTGGGGAGTAAGGATTATTCAGAATTACGTGTAAAGTGGTATTATACTTACTATACATGAAAAAAATAGAAGAGCACATTTTTGATCAAACGTGTGTTGGGCCCATCTACCAGGCGTCAAGGTGGCTTCTGCAGATGGGCTCCTAACACTAACAGAACTGCCTGTTTTGGGCTTGACCTAAGCCTACAATGTTCATGGCTGTGTAGGAACCAGCTTATCTAAATTTTCTTGTAGTATATATTGAGGGTGGCTTCCTCTTTTAGATTGAGCACTCCCCATCCATCTGTCTAGGGCTTCTGAGCAGAGTATAGATGTAGCTGGTTCCTACACTGCTGTTGTGTTGCCATACAGTTTTTTTTGTTTGCTTTCTGCATGCTAGCTTTATGGATGTGCACCTGCGACTATAAATGTGCTTGTCCAAATTTTCTTGTAGTACTATCCTAAGGAAAGGACATTGAATTTACAGTCCCTAAAAACACCATTCAAAAAGAAAATACATACAAAAAAACATAGCTCTCTACTGTTACGTGGTTGTGTAACACCCCAGAGTGGTGTTACTACTTTTGCACCCTGCTACTGTCTTTATTGGCATTGCATCTTATGCATTTATTCCAGGTCCTCCACACTGTGCAATTCTAATGTTATGTAACTGTTTGTGTAATGTGCCTGGTTCACCAGCAGGTAGCAGCAAACACAGCAGACTATAGTTAGAGAGAATTGAACTTGCCGTTCCATTCTAACGTCCCCTCTGGAGAGAAGTGGGCTTGTCCTATTTCCTACAGGAAGGGTGGGGGCCAGTTAGAAGTCTAGTCTAGATTACCCCAAACTAGGGGAAAGGTGTGCAGGGGCATGTCTCTGCTGGACGTGCCCATGCCAGCTTGAGCACCTTAAGCTCTGCTGGCCATGGAGGCCAAAGCTTGAAGCCTCAGGAGACAGGAAGAAAGTTCCCTGGCATAACCTAGAATCAGACTACAAAGAGAAGTGCAGCATACAGAAGAAGCTGAGGTTTACAGCTAGCTTGTCCGTACAGCAGATTCAGAGAGAAACAGATGTAGCAAAGTGGAGTTTGCCTGCCAGTTTTTATGCTAAAGCCTGCTGGAACCATGACAAAGCCTGTAAACCTTTTTGGAGAACGTTTATGCAAAGTAAAGCTGCCATTGAACTTCATCTCAAGGTCTGGACTTAAGTTATTCTTTTATCCCTCAATAATTCCCCCTATTTATTGCTCCGGAGCTAAAGCCTGGGGTCCAGCCTTATCCAGGTAGTAGCACCGTGACACAATAAGAGACTATTTAGGCCGCAACAAACCACTCGGCAATTCCTACACCTGGGACACGCGACATAGAGGGCCCTAGGGGGAGGCGCCCATTGCAGTTGCATGTTAATGATTGCCTTGGCTTGTTATTTTTGGAAAGGAGCCCTATGATGAGAACCTCATTTCCATCAAACTAGCTGTTTTATAACAAGGCCCCTACATACTATGCTGTCTACAGTATGTCCACTAATAAGAAGATCCTACTTTTCCTGAGTTAATTTCGAGGTCTTGGCCCAAGGAGAGGTGAGTTTTTAAATGCAGGGTCCCATCTATAAGAGGTTGTCTTGCTGAGGCTAGTGGGCTCATGTAAGTTTCAAAGGTTTTACAAAATGTATATACACCCATTTTGTGAAAATTAAGTAGAGGATCTAGGCAAGGTGGAAACACAAAGGGGGAAAGCTATTACACCTTTAGAAACAAACAAGTATGGTATGTCCAGATTCCAGAACTGATAATCTAGTACCCACCATGGCAAGATGAGTAAGCAGTCTTCACATGATTAGTCCCCATCACACTGTTAGAGAACGGTCAACAGGTGGCCAAAACCATGCTGACATTCACAGTTTTCAAACTGAATGCTAATGACCACATGATTTTACGGGTGAAACTGCTTTTTTCTGGCAAAAACTTGGAGATATTATTAGGCCATTAACAATCGGTTTAAAAACTGCACTGATTTGCTGATGTGGTTTTTAGCCATGTCGCAGCCTTGTCTCGGTCACCTGGTGGCCTCTTTGTGTGCATGTGCCCTTATCGGCATCACCAGTGATATGATATATGGTAGAATGTGGATGTTATTCATCTCAATAGTAACAGTTGTATGCTATCACCTTTGCCCAACATTGCCAAACAGAGTTTACAGCTAGAAAATGTCTTCATCTGTCAAACTAGAGGATTATCTAAAAAAATAATAATTGTAAATTTAAGGTCATTGGCACATTGTAAAGTGTGAATATAGCCCAAGAGTTCACTTTAACATTTTCACATTTAACACTGAGCAAATATCTTCTGTGAAAGCTTGATGGTCAAAGAATTACAACTGTGTTCTGCTATGAGCCACATGAATAACCTTGGTGATCATGGAGCATCTGCTGTTTTTATTTTGGCAGAAACCTAGAAATACGTCTTAATTTTGTATAAAATAAATTGACAGGATGAAAGTAGAGTGTGCTGCTAGAAATTATTGGAAAGCTTTTCATGATCAAAGGGTATGCCAAAATTCTCTTCACAGTGCCATAAAGCATTGTTTAAGAGTGTATTTATCACATGCACACTCAATAAATGTGTAACCATGTTCACAATAAACTAGAATGATGTATTTTGGACCAATAATGTTTCCCAATATGTTTCCCATGCACATAGAAAAACTGGCCCCTGGCCCTTTGACATTTGAACTTAAATGGGTTGTTCAACTTTAAAAGAATGTACGCTTGTCACCCTTTATAGTTGGATATATATGGAGGAAAGGATACTTACCTGCTCCCTGACGTTGGGTTCCAGCTTACTTAGTTTGCCACCCTTGGTACCCTGCTTGTCAACATGTGCCATGCAGCCAAAGACAGATTGCAGCAATGACATGCCCCACAAGCAGCACATCACTGGGTCATGTGCCACTTGGGGAACATGTCAATGCTGCAGCCAGTCATTGGCTGCGTGGCACATGTGACCCCCATCCACTCCAGAAGTCAAAAAGCAGCAGACAAGTAGGTAAGAGCAGGACAACCACTTTAAAGAGGACTGAACCTGCTGAAGCTTTAAAATCTCTGTACCACCCTCACTCAGCGCTGTTTCAATGAGTGCTCTGAACTTATTTTTATTTATGAGGCCTCCCCATTCATGAAATATTGCGAGTGTTAATTCTAGCACCAAGGGTGTAGCTAAAGGCTCATGGACCCTGGTAAAAGAGTTCAGCTTAGGCTCCCCTTCCCTCAGTGCTTTGAGGCAAGGGGCAGGGGTGCACCTAGCCTTTCTGATGCCTGAGGCCACAATTAAAATGGCACCCTCTCCCCCATGTCAAATTCTCAACCTACCCCCTTCCCTCTTACCCTACTGTTAAAGATACTTGGAAAACATTACATACAGCACTAGAAAACATACAGGGTATAACAGCGCTACATACCTCTTACATTCAGTGACGTATCCTTTGATATTCTTTCCTCATCCTTTTTTTTTCAAACCAGACCGCTTTGCTGATTTCTTTCAGCCACGTCTTGTCTCTGCAAAGTTTCACAAGCAGACATCTTATTTTCCTACTTTTCCATCATCCTCCTCACCTTCTCAACACCTCATCCTGCCACCCCCAATACTGTGGCCAATGTGCTCAACACAATACTGCAGAAACAGTCCCCCTGAAAATACTAGTACCACGCAGATAGTGCCCTCTTCAATAGTTATTGGCACTGTAGAGTACGCCAAGGTTGGGTCCTCAGTGACAGATATGTATCACCATTATTGGGGTTGTGGTGCCTTTAAGAAAGCACTACCTGGGATCCAGTACCCACAGGGTTAACTCACTCTCCTAATAAGAGAAAAAGGAAGTGAGGTGGTGGTGTGTGGTGTGGTGGACACACTGCTGTGGCTGGCTGTGAACAGAGCTGGAAACTAAGGACATATGGAAAGTTTGGCAGGAAAGACGACTGAAATCTACCATGGACTAAAAAGAACCCAGGGTAAAAATACCTTTATTTTTTAACGGACTGTTCTACCGATTATGTTGTGCTGAACTAAGCAGACTTTAAGTTTGGTTTGTTTGGACCTTGGCTGCTGGAAGCTGTACCTATTTTCGTTTTGGAAAAATAAACATCTGTTTTCTTTAACCCTGTGCTGGCTCATGCACCTGGTTTATTGGAGCGATCTTCCCCCATATTACAGCACACAATGCCGTAAAAAATAACTGTGGCCAGCAAATAGTGTCCTTGACACTAATAGTGTTGTAAACATATTCCCCCCCCCAAAAAAAAATATTGTGCTAAGCTGATACTGTCCCAGGGTACCCACCACAGTATTAGTGCTCCTCAAATTCACACCAATGGAAATAATTATCTCCGAGAGTGCATAGTGTTAACAGTGCCCCCAATAGTAATAAGTCCCCTATTGTGCCCATACTAGTAATCATGTTCCCTATAGTCCCACAGTAGTAATAATTATCCTTACAATGTGTACTAGTAAAAAAAAAGGCCCTAATATGTGCGAGTACAAAAACACCCACTTACAATGTGCGCCAGTACAAATAATACCCCCTTATAATGTGCACTAGTACAAAAATACGACCTTTATAATGTGTGCCAGTAAAAAAATACCCTCTTACCTTTCATATCAGACCCCCATATCAGATCCGACCCCCATATTACACTTCAGATCAGACTCCTATATCAGATCCTTAAATCCAACACCCATATCACATTTCAAATCAGACCCCCATATCCGACCTCAAATTAGACCCTTAGATCAGATTCTCAGATCAGACCCCCATATCAGATTCTCAGACCTCGATATTAGACCTCATATCAGAGTCAGACCCCCATGTCAGACCTCAGATCAGAGTCAGACCCCCATGTCACACCTCAAATCAGACCCCTTATCAGACCTCAAATCAGAACACCATATCAGACTTTAGATCAGACCCACATATCAGATTCTCAGACCTTAGATCAAAGTCATACTCCCAGTCAGAGCCTCAAACCCCTATATCAGACATAAAATAAATAAACTTAACTCTCCTGCTCTATCACTCCTCTCCAGGTGTGGCAGTCTTGCCTTCAGTCCCTGGTCACTGATTTTCTCTGCGCCAGCGCTGCACTGTCAACTGACTGCGTACAGTGTCAGTTCATAGTGCACGCTTTAAGTCCTGTACAGAGGAGGGGGGAGTACAGCGCTCGCATCTCTTCACTCTCTGCTCCTCCTGCACACAAGTGAGCGTTTCCATAATGGAAGCGCTCACTAGCAGTGATGGTCAGTTTGCAGCTGCCATCTTTAGTAAGGTAGACTCACCCGTCCGGCGATGTACAGGTAAGCCCTTACCTGTGCCGGGAGCCGGTCTGAAATCAAATGCAGTCACACGAAGCAGGCAGTTCCTAAAACAGCCAGATGAAGACCTCCGGCGGCTATTCTCAGAACAGCCTGCTCCCGGTGACTGCATTTGATTTCCGACCGGCTCCCGGTACACGCACAGGTAAGGGCTTACCTGTGCATCGCCGGATGGGTGAGTCGACCTTACAAAAGATGGCAGCCCGCATGTGTTTGCTGGTGAACACTGCGAACTGACCATCACTGCTCACTAGTATTCACTTTATAAGACTCACCGTGTCTTATAAAGCGAAAGATACCTGTCACATTTGGGTGTGGCAGGGAAACATCACACCAAACATAGGAGGGAAAGGGGTGAGGGAATAAGGTCTGGAAACTAGGGAAAGAAGATGGACACCTCATAGTAAAACCCTAATCAAAGTCCTGACTAACTACCAGCAGTGGCGTACACACAATCCATGGGGCCCCGGTGCGAAACTTATCTATGGGGCCCCCTCCCCGTCGCCCCCCCCACTACCTCCCCTACTAGTGTTGTAACTATAGTGTAATGGGCCACACTGCAAACATTTTTACAAAGAACAAGCAGATTTTCTTACTGAGGGCTCTTTCCGTGCGGGTAATCCGCTGCGTGACTGAGTGCCAAGCCCCATTCTGGACAGCAGAGACACGGAGCAGTAACATGATTGACTGTGATCTTTTTACTACAAAATCACAGTGACAACTTTATGTCTCTGTGATTTTGTAGTAAAAAGATCACAGAGAGGCACGGAGTATTATCAATCATGTTAATGCTCCGTGTCTCTGCGGTCCGGAACGGGGCTTGGCTGTCTTTCACGCAGTGGATTACCCGCACGGGATCCGCTCGTGTTAAAGAGCCCTAAGCCCAATGCATGGCTACACCCACCCAGTCCTAATAAAATATGGTCCTACCTCATCCAGGGTGTCACTGGCGTCAGCGTGATGACCACTGGATCCAGAACAAGGTTGCTGTGGTGAGAAAAAAAGAATAATCACATAAGGAAGGGATGGTGACTGCCCCTGTGAAATCACCAGCTGGCCTGTAAGACTGAGCCATGCCAATGTATAGCAGGGTAATCTAGGAAACCATCTAAGTGCAACCACACAGTACTAATGCCCACCTTGTGGCCCCTCACAGTAGTTATGCCCACCTTTGTTCCTGACACAGTAATTATGCCCAGATATGTGCCCCCTCATAGTAGTTATGCCAAATATGTGTCCCCTTACAGTAGGTATGCCCAGATATGTGCCCCCTCACAGTAGTAATGCCAGACTATGTGCCCCTCACCTAGTAACGCCAGATTATATGCCCCTCACAGTAGTAATGCCAGATTATGTGCCCCTCACAGTATTTATGCCCAGTTATGTGCCCCCTCAAAGTAGATATGCCCAGATATGTGCCCCCTCAGAATGGTTATGCCAGATTATGTGTCCCCTCACAGTAGTAATTCTAGATTATGTGCCCCTTTACAGTATTTATGCCCGGTTATGTGCCCCCTCAAACTTAATATGTCCAGATATGTGCCCCCTCAGAGTGGTTATGCCAGATTATGTGCCGCCCACATATGTGCCCCTTACATTGGTTATGCCAGATTACATGCCCCGTCACAGTAGTTATGCCTTCATATGTGCCCCCTCATAGTTATGCCTTTATATGTGCCCCCCTCACAGTAGTTATGCCACATTAGGTGCCCCCTCAAATTAGTTATGGCAGATTAGGTGCCCCCTCAAATTAGTTATGGCAGATTAGGTGCCCCCTCAGTAGAGATGCCAACTTTTGTGCCCCCTCACTCTAGTTGTTCCCATCAACCCCCCCCTCTGCCCCTCTGCCCCTCTGCCCCCCTGCCCCCAGTCTGAAGCTTTAGAAAAAAAAAAATACACATACTTACCTTCTTCTCTGATGAGAGGAGGCAGATTGCAGGGCTTTCAGGTCTCCTCCCACAGCCAGCAGCGCGATATGGGGCCAGCAGGGGGATCTCCTGAGCTCTAAAGATCAGTGAAGCAGGGAGCAGAGAGGTTTCCCTGCTTCACTATAGAAACGGAACTGCCTGGCCGGGTGTGAGTGAGTGCGTGCTCCCCCCCCCCCCCTCACTTGACCCTCCGGCCACCCCCATATTATACATGTAATGGTGGCATGGAGCGCTCTAATGAGGCCCGAAATTGCCACTGTACTTCATGCCGGGCCCCATTAGAGCGCTCCATTACATGTGAGTACAGCGGGGGCCCTGCCAGTGGCCTGGGGGGGTCCACAGGCGGCCGGGCCCCCTGGACTGCCTGGCCCGGTCGCAACTGCGACCCCTGCGACCCTGGTATGTACGCCACTGACTACCAGTATGAACAGACCCCAGAAGTAGGTGAGTTCATACACCGGAATACCTAGTGTCCTAACTCACCCTGTAGGACCCTGGTACTAATGTCAGGACTGAGACAACCTGTTCCTCCAAAAGGAAGGACGAACAGGAGTCACCCTCAGGCCTAAATTCAAATGACAGGGAAATGCAACACACAAAATAACCCAAACAAAATACAAAAGGGAAAGAAAACACTTAACTACAAGTGGCTATGGCAGCACCAGGAACTCAGCCGGGATCCACACACCAGCTATCTACAACTCCAACAGAAGCTATAAACTGCATAGCATAGTGGGAGAAACATCAAGAAATAGAGAAGGTTAAATTAACAGATGCTAACTGCCTGCAGCCATTGCTAGCGGGGGACTTCATAATAGAATGTTATGCAATAAGCCCGTAAACTTTCCCCAGTGGCAACTTTGCAGACAGCCTCATTTTGTAGTGTGATATAGAAGAAAGACAGCTCACCACCTTGTAAATTTGCTTGCACGGGTAGGGATCGCTCCCACTATAAAATCAAAATAAATCCCAGCAGGCGTATCAAATTTTATTTTCTATTTTTTTCAATGCTTTATTCCATATACAGATTGATCCATATACAGGACGCGTTTCGGCACGTTCAGCTTCCTCAACTGCATTTGAGAAAGGCTGGATGGGCCGAAACGCGTCCTGTGTATGGATCAATCTGTATATGGAATAAAGCATTAAAGAAAAAAATCAATACGCCTGCTGGGATTTATTTTGATAATTTTGTAGTGTAACTCAATGACTATGCAGGAGATTTGAGGCTTAGTAGCTTAAAGTGGTTTTGCCATCACATACAATGGGGGCATATCGCTAGGATATGCCCCCATTGTCTGATAGGTGCGGGTTCCTTTGGGACCTGCACCTACAATGAGAACAAAGCGGGGAAATTAACGGAGAGCTGGCTCAGCTATTAACATCTGACCCATAGAAATTAATGGGAGCGTGCGCTTCAATTCACTTGTAGGGGAGCAGCGCTTGGTGGTGGACAGACCCCGGGAAGCCTGGGGTCCTCCAGCCACAGCTCTCCCCGCTCCGTTCTCGTTGTTGGGACCCGCACCTATCAGACAAAGGGGGCATATCCTAGCGATATGGCCCCATTGTATATTATGGGAATACCCATTTAATAGAAGCTTAGAGCTCTGACCCCTATGGAGACATACTCAAAGTATCCAAAGGGGAGTTCGATCTGAATTTCAGGAAAAAATTTGATTTGCTGTGAAGCCAAATTTCCTCGTGCTTTGTGCTAAGTTAACAAATCAATTTTGCCTGTAATGGCGGTTAAAGAAAAGAAAAGAAAACAAAAAAAAACATACTCACCTCATCTATTTGCAGCCATCTTGATTGAAAATCCGCATTACATCATCATGCCGAGCAACGTGATGATGTCATCACGCACCGTGCAAAATTTCGTCTTCAATCAAGATGTCCACTGCAGCCTCTTCGCGCGCAAATGGATTAGGTGAGTATTATAATAATATTTTTTTTTACCTGGTTAACCTCTGAAAACCTTTACTATTGTTCTCAGATGCTGCAATCAGCGATGAACGTGGCATCTTGGCATCTGAGGGGGTTCAATGACGGAAGGCAGTGCAATTGTCATTCCCTGTCATTGCGCCTGCTACTTATATAGAAATGCGCTTCGTCACTAAATGAATTTCTTTTGGAAATTCAGCAAAGCAGCCAAATCGAATTTTTTAAAACTTCGCTCAACACTATGACTAGGGTTGAGCGAACCCTGTACCGAACTTTAGGATTTTTGGACCCCGGACCCAGGCATTTCAGTAAAATTTCTGGTTCGGTGTTCGGCAAGTTAATGGCGCTTTTTGAAAGGCTGCAGAGCAGCCAATCAACAAGCGTTTAACTCGTGTGCCCTTAGAAGCCATCGCAGCCATGCCTACTAATGGCATGACTGTGATTGGCCAGTGCAGCGTATGACCCAGCCTGAACCGCTTGCTGTTGCCTGCGGTTTGGTTGGTTGTTCAATCACAGGTGAGGGCCGCTAGTTTGTTGCCTCACTTGTGGTTGCCGCTGGCAACATTAGGTATGTGGCAGTAGAGCAGCTGGAGCTGGTTGCTAGGCTGCTCGCTGTCATAGCAGGCGGTTGTGTATGGCAACTTGTGTGATAGGTGTGCACTTTCCATGTTTGGTGTGCACGGGGTTGTTTGTGTGTTCACTTCCCCTTAAAGTTGCTGTTTTCCCTTCCCTGGTGTTGGAAGGGTTAACTTCCTTCCTAGTGTGTGTGCACTGGGTGTGTCTGAGTCTGGGTGTGGCTACTTGGGCCTATATAGCTTCTGCTGTGATTCAGAAGTCTGAGGGGTACTTTAGCTATGTAAGCTAGAGTCATCCTCCTTCTTATTTACCATCTGCCAGTGAGGGCCACCCTTGTGGTCATAGATGTTTATATGTTCAAGTTGATGTATTCCATTTGTTATTTAATGCAGCTATGGATCTGGGTTCCTGTGTGTGTATGTGTGTTGGCTGTGTCCATTTAAGTATGGTGTGGACATCAGCGTGTCAGCACAGGGATCCAGTCATCAAGGCTGTGGCAGGTCGGTGGAACTAGTGCAGTTCACCTGCCATATCCATAGGTCTGTTTTTGTACCCCTTTTCCTTGCAGCTTGGCCAGTGAGACTCCTATTTCTCAGTGCCTAGGAGGAACAGGTCGTCTTACCCTGCTCCTAGTTCAGGGCCACCCTGAGGGCTAGCAGGGACTATTAGGTTCCGGTGTATGAGCCCTCCCACCATCAGGGTTAGCTCATATGGTTAGGAGTTAGGGTCAGGTTAGGGACACGATAGGAGGTGACCTGCTCCCTGAGTCTGTCGTCCTGGCTGAGCAGCGACCAACATCATCTGGCATTGCACAGCTGAGGGTTTTCCCCATCCTCAGCCGTGACAACGTCACTCTTCTGATTAGTGTAGGGATAGGATGCTGCTGCTGTGAGGGAGAGAATAGGACAGAATCTTTAATCTGAAGTGCTTATTAAATCAGCGATCTACCTAGATTTTGCTTTGTGGGTGCAGTGCACAATCTTTTTACTCTGCCCTGAGCCCAGTGACCCAGAAAAATAACTTTTATCCGTCTGTTAGTTAGGTAGGCGGCGGCCATTTTATGCAAGTTCTGTGCACCAGCACAGCATATGTGCATTTGTGACAGTCAAATAGAAGCTTGAAATACTGCAATTATATTCTGGGTTTACAAATATCACCCATTTTTGACAAAACCCCACATCTGTGGCCTTTGCAGCATTTGTCTGTGTGCAATTTAAGCTTGAAATACAGCAATAACTTTCTGGTTTTAAAAAACACCCATTTTTGGCAATACCATCCATCTGGGGCCTTTGCAGCATTAGTCAGTGTACAATTTAAGCTAGAAATACAGCAATAATTTTCTGGGGTTTAAAAAAACACCCTTTTGGGGAAAAATACTACATTTTACAGCTCTTGTTGCATCTTTCAGTGTGAAATACAAGCGTTAGATACTGCAGTCATATTCTGTTATTAAAAAACACCCTTTTTGGGCAAAAAACGTAATTTTGCATCCTTTGCTGCATCTGTCATTGTGAGATACACACGTTAGATACTGCTGTTCTAGTTTGTTATAAAAAAAACATCTATTTTGGGCCAAATACTAAATTTGCGGCCTTGTCTGCATCTGTAAGTGTGAGATACAAGCTTGAAATACAGCAATAATATTCTGGGTTTAAAAAAACACCCATTTGGGGCAAAGTACTTAATATTGCAGCCTTTGCTGCATCTGTCATTGTGAGATACACGCATCAGATACTATTGTTCTATTCTGTTATTAAAAAAACACCCATTTTGGGCAAGATCCTAAATTTGAGAAATATGAGGAGAGCGTCAAATAAGGGCCGTGGCCCCGGTCGTGGTGCTGCTGGTGGAGCTCATGTTGCAGGGAGAGGACGTGGTCGATCTGTGCCAGCTACACGCACAACTGAAACACCTTCCTCAGGTTCGAGTAGGCGACAGAACCTTCAGCGGTATTTGGTCGGGCCTAATGCGGCTCTACGAATGGTGAGACCAGAAAAAGTACAGGCGATAGTAGATTGGCCTGTGCAATCAGAGCCTGGAGCGAGGCATAAACGTTCTCAACCTGAGCACAACCTGAATAACCAGGCTTCCTCTTCTGCTGCAGTCTCGGCCTCTTCATCCACCTCTGGAGTGACAGTGCCACCTGCCACCTCGCAAACAGGGGATCTGCCAGCAACACCACCACCTGGGTCACAAAGCGTCTCCACAATGTCCCACAGAAGCGTTCATCTCTCCATCTGCCAAACACTGGAGCGGAAGAGGAAGTACCCCCCTACCCACCCTCAATTCCCTGGCCCTGAATGCCAGCATTTCAAAATTACTGTCCTTTGAAATGCTGTAATTCCGTCTGGTGGAGACGGAGAGTTTCAAAAGTCAAATGGCGGTGGCTGACCCACAGTACGTCGTGCCCAGCTGCCACTACTTTTCCAGTCGTGCCATCCCTTCCCTTCACAACCAAGTGGGGGACAGAATCAGGTGTGCACTGCGCAACGCCATCTGTGGCAAGGTCCACCTGACTAAGGATACGTGGACTAGTAAGCGCGGTTAGGGACCCTATGGCCCCTTTCACACGGGCGACTATTCCGTGCGGGTGCGACGCGTGCGGCAAACGTATAGCACCCGCACTGAATCCTGACCCATTCATTTCTATGGGGCTGTGCACATGAGCGTTGATTTTCACGCATCACTTGTGCGTTGAGTGAAAATCGCAGCATGCTCTATATTGTCCGATTTTCACGTGACGCAGGCCCCATAGAAGTGAATGGGAAGCGTGAAAATCGCATAGCATCCGCAAGCAAGTACGGATGCGGTGCGATTTTCACGCACGGTTGCTAGGAGACGATCGGGATGGAGACCCGATCATTATTATTTTCCCTTATAACATGGTTATAAGGGAAAATAATAGCATTCTGAATACAGAATGCATAGTAAAACAGCGCTAGAGGGGTTAAAAACAAAATAAAAAATAATTTAACTCACCTTAGTCCACTTGATCGCGAAGCCGGCATCTCCTTGTGTCTCCTCTGCGCTGAACAGGACGTGGAGTGAGCTGCTGCATTAAATACCAGCGCAGAGGAGACACAAGGAGATGCCGGCTTCGCGATCAAGTGGACTAAGGTGAGTTACATTTTTTTTTTTTTTTTTAACCCCTCTAGCACTGTTTTACTATGCATTCTGTATTCAGAATGCTATTATTTTCCCTTATAACCATGTTATAAGGGAAAATAATACAATCTTCAGAACATCAATCCCAAGCCCAAACTTCTGTAAAGGAATTCGGGTTTGGGTACCAAACATGCGCGATTTTTCTCACGCGAGTGCAACGCATGACAATGTTTTGCACTCGCGCAGAAAAATCGCGCATTTTCCCGCAACGCACACGCCTCTTATCCGGGCCAAAAATATGACGCCCGTGTGAAAGAGGCCTATATCTAACTATCAGCACACTGGGTAAATGCAGTGGCGGCTGGGCCTGAGGCAGATAGTTTGGTGCATGTCCTTCCACCACTGAGGATTGCAGGGTGCTTCAGTTTGCCTCCTGTTGCTTCCTCCTACTCCACTTCCTCATCCTCTACTGGCTCTTCATCCGGTCAGCGTAACACCTTCACCACCAACTTCAGCACAGCCAGGGGTAAACGACAGCAGGCAATATGCGACGTGCCGTCAAGGTGGAACTCCACCTTGCACATGCTGGCCAGACTGTGCTAGCAGCAGCAAGCGATAGTGGTGTTTCAGCTGCAGCACACACAGGTGAGTCGCTCGGCGGAACAGCACCACTTCATCACCAATGACTGAGCCTCCATGCGAGACCATGGTTCCTTGTTGCGCTTTTTCGAGTACTCCACCAACATGGCCAGTGCCGATAACGCAGTTCTCATTGTTACTATCTCACTTCTATGCCTCCTTGAAAAAATGCTGCTGGCGATGATAGAAGAGGATGTGGCACAGGAGGAGGAGGAGGAAAAGGGATCATTTCATAGGATTTCCGGCCCGTCATTCACAAGTGGCTCCGAGGGTGGGTTCCTACACCCACAAATGCCAGGTACACAATTGTCCAGCCAGGGCACAGTTCTGGAGGATGACCAGATGGAGGAGGAGGAACCATGTTCACAGCAGAGTGGCACCCAGCTCATGGCCATTACTGGTGCATGGCTGGGGGGACACAGAGGACACAGATGATACACCTCCCACAGAGGACAGCTTTTCGTCGCCTCTGGGCAGCCTGGCACACATGAGCAATTACATGCTGCAGTGTCTCCGCAACGACCGCCGAGTTGCCCACATTCTAACTTGTGTTAATTACTGGGTGGCCACGCTGCTGGATCCCTGTTACAAGGACAACATACTGTCCTTAATTCCGTCACTGGAGCGTGATCGCAAGATGCGCGAGTACAATCGTACGCTGGTAGACGTGCTGCTGGTGGCATTCCCACCTGACAGAGGGGGCACAGTGAAAGCGAAGGCGAAGGCAGAGGAGGAGGAAGAGGTCGCCAATGCAGCTGGGACACCACCAGCACCTCAGAAGGCAGGGTTAGCATGGCCGAAATGTGGAAAAGCTTTGTCAGCACGCCACAACAAGCAGCACCACCAACTGATATGGAACGTCTTGGCAGGAGGCAGCATTTCACCAACATGGTGGAGCAGTATGTGTGCACACGCCTACACGTACTGAATGACGGGTCTGCCCCCTTCAACTTCTGGGTCTCCAAATTGAGCACATGGCCTAAGCTTGCCCTTTACGTTTTGGAGGTGCTGGCCTGCCCTGCAGCCAGTGTATTGTCTGAACGTGTGTTTAGCACGGCAGGGGGTGCTATCACAGACAAGCGCAACCGCCTGTCCACAGCCAATGTGGACAAGCTCACGTTCATTAAAATGAACCAGGCATGGATCCCACAGGACTTGTCCGTACCTTGTGCAGAATAGACATGTATACCAGCCTTAACCAGCCATTGTTATACTACAGCGCAATTGCTCATTGTTATATTTTAGATATTTCCCACTCTTTTGGAGTGTACCCTAATAAAAAATAAAATAAAAATGTAAACCAAAAAACTGTGTTAGCTACCTTTTCCTCCTCCACCGCCTCTTCCACCTATACTGCTACGTCCACCGCCTCCTCAAACTCCTCCTACTCCATATGGACCTCCACCTCATAAATCAAGTTTTTTAAATTTTATTTGTACGTATTTTATTTTATATCATTTCACTAATTTGTCTGTTACATATTCGGGTGAAACTCGCCAATTTTTGGGTGTGATATACCCCTGCTGTGCCTAGTAGACATGTAAAAACATTTCACTAATTGGTCTGTTACATATTCGGGTGAAATTACCCAATTTTTGGCTGTACCTAGTACACAGGTCAAATTTTCACTAATTTGTCTGTTACATTCTCAGGTGAAATTAAATTTTTTTGGGCTGTGATATACCCCTGCTATATCTAGTAGACAGGTAAAAACATTTCACTAATTTGTCTGTTACATTCTTGGGTGACATTTGACCATTTTTCCCGTGATTAAACCCCTGCTCTGCATAGGTGATAGGGACATAAATTGAAAAAAATCGTCTGTTACATTGTCAGGTGACATTTTACTAATTTTGCCGTATACAAACCCCTTCTCTGCATAGGTGACAGGGAATAAAATTTCAAAAATTCTTCTTTAATTTATGCGCGCCCCCTCATTTCATTCAATGCTTAAACTTTAACAACTTGTCCCACATTTGCCTTTCAAACAATTACCTTCCTTGGATGTGGTCTCTCTTTCACGCTCCCTTTCTGGCGTGGAACCCTGATTCACCGATAACCGTGATCAACATGGTAGGCGCAGAAAAAAACATCGAAAGTTGATAGAGCAGATATCCAATTGGATCATGGACATCACGGGGACGTGCGACATGGTGGAGCAGTATGTGTGCATACGCCTACACGTACTGACTGATGGGTTTGCCCCCTTCAACTTCTGGGTCTCCAAATTGGACACATGGCCTGAGCTTGCCCTTTACGCCTTGGAGGTGCTGGACTGCCCTGCAGCCAGTGTACTGTCTGAATGTTTGTTTAGCACGGCTGGAGGGGGTTACCCTAATGAAAAAAAATTACATTAAAAATTAAAACCAAAAACCAGTGTAGGCTACCTCCTCCACCGCCGCTTCCACCTACACCGCCACATCCACTGCCTCCTCAACCTCTTACTCCATATGGATCTCGTCCAGCTAGATCAAGATTATTTTTTATTTTTATGTATTTTATGTTATTTGAAGTCATTTTCCTATCCACATTTGTTTGCAAACCACTTGCCATGCTCTTAACCACATTTTACTGGCATTTGCAGCCCTCTAGCCCTTTCCATAAATTTTTTAGAGCCATTTTAGTGCTCAAAAGTTCGGGTCCCCATTGACTTCAAGTTTGGGTCCCGAACACAAACTTTTTTGTGAAGTTCATCCGAACCCGTCGAACCCAAACATTCAGGTGTCCACTCAACTCTAACTATGATGTTAGTCAGCAAAGACAAATATAGATATAAAGAATAAAAAAAAAAATTATACCAAAGGTATGGAAAGTAGCTTTTTAGGTAAAGCCTCTTCCATTTATTCTGCACAGTATGTAGATGGCAGTTTAGGGGGCCATTTAGTAGGAACATTTAGCCCCCCCCCCATAGTCATTTTGATAGAATATCCAACAACTGTCCTAGTCTGCCTCTATTGGCACACAGTATCCTTCCCTGCTCTTTCTCACAGCACAAAGCGCAACACAACATTAGCGCAGGGGTGCCACTTATAAATTTGGGGGAGTTTTTCTCAATTCAAGTTGGGTACATTTCCCCCCACCTTACAGAACCTACACAGACAAAAACTATAATGGAAATATTTGCACCAATTTTATGTTGTGGACTCGTTCCTAGTTTTGGCTTATAAAAAACGATGCAAAATATCGACTAAAATACCACCATATAAATGTGGCTTTTAAATATCAACTAACTTTTTTTGCAGCTATTTTATGTGCTTCCTGAATGGTACAATATTACTCTATTGTCAAATTCAGAATAATGTACGGTGTATGATTAGCAAGTGTGACAAAAGCAATGTGTCATTACTGTGAGAATCAAGGCACGACTTGGCAGTGATTCAGCCATGAAAACAACCTTTCCTTTATATAGCTGGTTATTAATTATAAGAAAATGTGTATTTTAACAATACATAACAAAAGTCTAAATGCAAAGATGTAGTATAAGAAATCCCAGCAGGCGCTTGGAGTCTTCAGTTTTATGTATTTTTTTTTTAAATTATTTTATATAGATATCTCAGAATAATGGACGCATTTCGGCTAATCCAGCCTTCATCAACTACCATTTTGCTCTAACTTACAAACTTAAATGCCATTCCCCCCCATCACATGTGGTGACGTCAGACACCAAAAACAGGGCGGTAACTAGAATTTGTCAATCACATTATAACGCAACACCACATAGTATTCCAGTAAAACATAAAAACACACATGCAAAATATCAAGCAAAATTTCAAAACATCAAATCTTTGAAGATACCATAAGTCTTGAAGCGATTCATCGTGGGTTGACTGTGTGAAAAGAAGTGTTTGGAAAATCAATAGTATGCCATATAATAGCTGGCTCAAAAGTGCATAATTTCGTACTCTATTTAATCCTCTAGGCCAGTGATGGCGAACCTTTTAGAGACCGAGTGCCCAAACTGCAACCCTAGCACCCACTTATTCATCGCAAAGTGCCAAGACTGCAATGGCAATGAATACCAATATAGTATATCTTCAATGTAATTTAGCTATAATATCCTGCCTACCCTCAATGTGCTGCCTGTGCTGTTCATAGTACGCCCTGCGCTGATGAATGGCAGGAAAAGTCTAAGGCATATTGGTACACCATAGACTTTTTCCAGGGTGCGAGTGCCCACAGAGAGGACTCTGAGTGCCGCCTCTGGCACACGTGCCATAGGTTCGCCACCACTGCTCTAGGCTGTAATGTACCAAGAGTGTGTATCCGATAAGCTTCTCTCCGTAATAACTGTTCTTAGATGTCCTCACTAGAGATGGCCTTGCGGTTTGCCCGGCGGTCGTTTCGCGGTGAACTTTGCGCGTTCACGATTTGCCGAACATGTGAACATATGGCGATGTCCGACGGCACCATATTCCTTTGCATTGCAAACAACTTTGATCCATGACACATCCAGAAGGTGGGACAGGACAGCCAATTAAGATGTTTCAGCACATGGACACACCACCACCCTATAAAAGAACCTGATCTGGAAGCCATTTTATATTGTGTTTTGCCAGTGTAGGAAGAGGTTGCTTTGTGGAGCAGGGACAGACTGTTAGGGACACCAAACGCTAGCTAATAGAGCCAAAAAAGTCCTTTTAAGAACTGGTATAGGTGTGCTATCGAAAGGTGTGATATACTTATACTTTCTATGATAGAAAGTATATTATATTATATTATAGTGCATTTGTATTGTGCATCAGTTGTGTGCATTTCTGCTGCGATACTGCAGCTACACAGAGTGACAAACGCTATTGGAACAAATAATTTTTAACTGGTGTGATATACCAGTTGCCCCCCCAAAAAACTGAATGAAGCAGGGGTGTGATATACCTTCTTCCAAAAAATACTGATTGAGGGCTGCGATATACCTGTTGCCCCAAATAAAAAGGGTGGTGTGATATAACTGTTGTAGCAAAAAATTAATTGAGAGGTGCGATATACCTGCTTCCACAAAATACTGATTAAGGGGTACGATATAGAAACATAGAATGTGTCGGCAGATAAGAACCATTTGGCCCATCTAGTCTGCCCAATATACTGAATACTATGAATAGCCCCTGGCCCTATCTTATATGAAGGATGGCCTTATGCCTATCCCATGCATGCTTAAACTCCTCCACTGTATTTGTAGCTACCACTTCTGCAGGAAGGCTATTCCATGCATCCACTACTTTCTCAGTAAAGTAATACTTCCTGATATTACCTTTAAACCTTTGCCCCTCTAATTTAAAACGATGTCCTCTTGTAGCAGTTTTTCTTTTAAATATTGTCTCCTCTTTTACCTTGTTGATTCCCTTTATGTATTTAAAAGTTTCTATCATATCCCCTCTGTCTCGTCTTTCTTCCAAGCTATACATGTTAAGGTCCTTTAATATTTCCTGGTAAGTTTTATCCTGCAATCCATGTACTAGTTTAGTAGCTCTTCTCTGAACTCTGTCCAAAGTATCAATATCTTTCTGGAGATATGGTCTCCAGTACTGAGCACAATACTCCAAATGAGGTTTCACTAGTGCTCTGTAGAGCGGCATGAGCACCTCCCTCTTTCTAATGGTAGTGCCTCTCCCTATACACCCAAGCATTCTGCTAGCATTTCCTGCTGCTCTGACATTGTCTGCCTACCTTTACGTCTTCTGAAATAATGACCCCTAAATCCCTTTCCTCAGATACTGAGGTTAGGACTGTAGCACAGATTTTATATTCTGCTCTAGTGATGAGCGGGAGGTGCCATATTCGATTTCGCGAATATTCGAATGAATATTCGTGTTTTATTCGTCAAAATCGAATATTCTTAATTATTCCAATTATCGCGAATAATATACAAATTTTTTTTCTCGCGTATTGCGATTATTTATCTTGATAGTATAAGGCAACGTTCCTATGCTAATTGACAATGGCTAGGCTAATGTGTATTTTACGAAATTTCGTGATTTGCTCTAACTTCGTCTCTTAGAATATTACGAATATTCTAAAAGACGAAGTTAGAGCAATATTACGAAATTTCGTAAAATACACATATAGATTGTAATTTAGCTAATATAGTGCTATAATCCCTTTTTTTTCCTCAAATTTTTTTTTGCCTCTTCTGAACTTAAGTTTTGTAAAATATGTACACTATTAAAAAATATTACTATAGCAGTATATTAGCTTAAATACAATCTATGTGTATTTTACGAAATTTCGTAATATTGCTCTAACTTCGTCTTTTAGAATATTCGTAATATTCTAAAAGACGAAGTTAGAGCAATATTAAGAACATTTGCAAAAGCCGAAATTGCGATGCGAGTAATATAACACGAAATAATCGCATGAAGATTTCAATTTAGCACTGCTATATTCCATATTCTAGCCTAGTGTGGAATATAGCAGTGCTAACTTAGCACAGCTATATTCCATATTAGGCTAGAATATGGAATATAGCAGTGCTAAGTTGAAATCTTCATGCGATTATTTCGTGTTATATTACTCGCATCGCAATTTCAACTATTGCGAAATTTCGTAAAATACACATATAGATTAGATTGTAATTTAGCTAATGTGGAATATAGCAGTAAGTTGAAAACACCACTGACTGGAGCAGCTAGGAAGCCAGGAATCCAAAGGACAGGTAAGAACAACTTTAGAGAAGTGGGAAAGAAAAAAATATAATAATAAAAAATAAAAAAACGAATATTCGAATTCGCGAATATATAGAACGATATTCTAAATATTCGCGAAATCTCGAAATTGCGATATTCGAGAAAAAAATTCGCAATTCGAATATTCGCGCTCAACACTATTCTGCTCTTGGGTTTTTTACGCCCCAGGTGCATTATCTTGCACTTATCAACATTAAATTTTTGTTGCCAGATTTTTGACCATTCCTCTAGTTTTCCTAAATCCTTTTCCATTTGGTGTTTCCCTCCAGGAACATCAACCCTGTTACAAATCTTTGTGTTATCAGCAAAAAGACACACCTTGCCATCAAGGCCTTCTTCAATTTTGCTGATAAAGATTTTAAACAATATGGGTCCCAGAACAGATCCCTGAGGTACCCCACTAGTAACAAGACCATGGTCTGAATATACTCCATTGACAACAACCCTCTGTTGTCTGTTTCTCAGCCACTGCCTAATCCATTCAACAATATGGGAGTCCATGCGCAAAGACTGCAATTTATTGATAAGTCTTCTATGTGGGACAGTATCAAAAGCCTTACTAAAGTCTAGATAAGCGATGTCTACTGCACCTCCGCCATCTATTATTTTAGTCACCCAATCCAAAAAATCTATAAGATTAGTTTGACATGATCTCCCTGAAGTAAACCCAAGCTGTTTTTCATCTTTCAATCCATGGGATTTTAGATGTTCCACAATCCTTTCCTTAAGTATGGTTTCCATTAATTTCCCCACTATTGACGTCAGGCTTACAGTCTGACTTAGAACCTCTTCCTCTGTAAAGACACATGCATCAAAAGATTCATTAGTCTTTCTTCCTAACTGAGGTCCTTTTCCTTCATTTTTCCTTTGTAAAAACTGAACAGAAGTATTCATTGAGGCAGTCAGCTAGTTCTTTAGCTTCTTCCATATACCTTCCTTCTTTTATTTTTAATTTGGTAATTCCTTGCTTTAGTTTCCTTTTTTCATTTATGTATCTGAAGAATGTCTTATCGCCTTTTTTCACTGACTGTGTACCACAGTGGTCTCTTCCTTTTTTTTGCTTTTACCGACAAGCCTAAGGCAATTATCTGTTGCCTTCAATAGTGCCACTTTTAATATACCTGCTTCCACGAAATACTGATTAAGTGGTTCAATATACCTGTTTCCACCAAATATTGATTGAAGCTTGCGATATACCTGCTTCCACAAAATACTGACTAATGGGTTTGTTATACCTGTTTCCACAAAATATAGATTATGGGGTTCAATATACCTGTTTCCACCAAATATTAATTGATGCCTGCAAAATACCTGCTTCCACAAAATACTGATTAAGGGGTTCGATAAGACTGTTTCTACCAAATATTGATTGAGGGGTGCAATATACCTGCTTCCACAAATACTGCTCTTCTCTAGGGACTTAGGCACAGGATCATTTTAAAAATGACAGGAAGAGGAAGAGGCAGGTCATTCCACAGGGGTAGTAGGGGTCGGGCAGGTGCACCAGAGAAGGAGCATGCAATTACATCAAAGGGTGCACCAGAGTTGGATGAATGGCTCACTCAGCCTTCCGCTTCTGCACCCTCTTCATCCTCTGTATCTGCACCTTCCTCACTCTCTGCTGTGTGCACCCCCAAATGCACCACCACCACCACCATAGCCCCTCCACTCGAGTCACAGGAATTATTTTCCCATCAATTCCCAGACCTTACCGATGTGCAGCCATTCTTGACATCGGATGAGGAAGATGCGGTAGCAACGGCCGCCACCCAGTGGTCTGATGACATTACCCAGATCAGCCCAAGAAGGGAGGTCCCCGGTGTTGCTGCCTACTCTGAGATCTCAAATGTCAGTGGTCGTGAAGTTGACGATGATGATGTGTTAATGGATGTCAAGTGGGTGCCCACAAGAGATGAAGATGAGGGGAGTTCAGAGGAAGAGACGGAGCAGCAGAAAGGGAGGAGAAGGAGGAGAAGCAGGCAGAGCTTGCAAGGCACAATACATGAAAGGACTTATCTGAACAAGCAGCAGCAGAAGCCTCCAGCAGTGAACACTTCAATCCAGGAAGTAGTATAAACCGCAAAGTGATGCAGTATGGGATGTGACACCTGGGAGAAGGAAATGAGATGAGAAAGTGAAACTAAAACAAAGAACATCATGCAAGAGGTAGAGAAGGACGTCTGTCAGACCTTCTCACAGAACTGGCTGTGACAAATCCACCATGCCCGGTCACTTCTGGCGCTCCCAGGATGCCGGCACATGGCTCCGCAGTGTGGGCTTTCTTTAACGTGTCAGCTGCTGACAATAGTGTTGCCATCTGCAGCATGTACTGTCAACGCATAAGTCACGGTAAGCCCAACACTCAACTAGGGATGACCGCCTTAAAAAGGCACCTGGCCTCCCATCACTGAGCCCAGTGGGAGCAACGCCGTCAGAACCCTCAAAGCCACACTCCCTGTGCTCCAAGTCCTGCCTCTTCTCCTTCTCTCCTCCCATTTGTCCTCCACTCCACTTTCCAATGTGCCGTCGTCGTATTCATCTGGCAGAAGGCAGGTTTCCGTGGCCCAAATGTTCAAGCGTAAAAAGTTGATGACGCCAGATAACCCTCTTGCCCAACGGTTGACCGTTGGCTCGTTGGAACTGCTAGCCAACTACTGCCATATAAACTGGTGGACTCGAAAGACTTTAGAAAATTTGTGACCATTGGCACACCGCAATGGAAGGTCCCCAGAAGGAAATATTTCTCCCAGAAGGGCATCCCAGAGCTATATGTCCACGTTCAGCGGCAAGTGAATATATCTCTGGCACACAGTGTTGGTGCCAATATACATTTGACCACAGACACGTGGTCTAGCAAACACGGGAAGCGAAGGTACATAACTTTTACTGCCCACTGGGTGTACCTTCTGATGGCTGTCAAGCATGTAACCCATGGCTCCCGTGTGGATTTGGTGTTACCGCCAAGGATTGCATGCAGACCTGCCTCTTCTTCTCCTCCTACTCCATCCTCCATCTCCTCCTTGGCTGACTCCTCCTTTTCCACTGCTACCGCCTCTTCTGCTGCGCCCCCAAGCTCCCCAGAACCTATCTGACGTCCCAGGTGAGATGTTGCCATGCTGTGCTGCGGCTGTTGTGCCTGGAAGCCAAGAGCCACAACAGTCCTGCACTACTTTCACTCTGCAGTCACAGGCTGATCAGTGGCTAACCTCACTCAATTTGACAGTTGATAAAGTGGTGTGCGATAAAGGTGCCAATCTGCTGAGTGCGCTGAAGCAGGGCAAAATGACACACATGCCGTACATGGCACATGTCCTGAACTTAGTCATGCAGCGATTCATTGCCAAATACCCCGGGGTCCAGGACGTCTTGCAGCAGGCCAGGAAAATCGCTGGTCATTTTAGAAGATCTTACACGACTATGGCTCGCCTTGCTAACGTTCAGTGGTGACACAAATTGCCCGCGCTAGAACTCCACCTTGTATATGCTTGATGGGCTGCTCCAGCAGCAACATGCCATTAACGACTACCTGTACAAACTCTGCAGAAGAACAGGTTCTGGGGAGTTTGGTTTCCTTTCACCACACCAGTGGCTGCTCATGCGCGATGCATGCAGACTTCTGCAGCCATTTGATGAGATCACCAAACTGGTCAGTCGCAGCCTGGGCGCGGGTGCCATCAGTGACATTGTACCTTATGCCTTCTGTCTGGAGCGTGCATTGCGTCATGTCATTGATCAAGCCGTCGAGGAGCAGGAGCTGAAAGATGAGGAAGTCGCAATGCTCAATGAATTTCCAGGGGGGCTACTCCATCTGAGACAGCAGGAGTCTAAAAAGGAGTCATTCAGAGAAGGATGGTGGCTGGAGGGGAGGAGGAGGAGGAGCAAATAGAGCAGGCTTTGAGGAGGACTTTAAACTTTTCGGGGATCCCTGGTGTTGTCTGTGGCTGGGGGAGGAGACCGAGGACAAAATTCTCCTGGGCGATGAGCAGGAGCAAGGGCGCTCCACCACTTCCAGCTTAGTGCAAATTGGGGCCTTCATGCTCCAGTGTTTGAAGAGGGACCCCCGTATAAAAAGCATCAAGGGCAAGGACCAGTACTGGGTGGCAAAGTACTTAGACCCCCGTTACAAACACAAAATGGCGGACATGTTACCAGCATCACAGAGGGCTGGCAGAATGCAGCATTGCTGTGAGAGATGCTGTATTCTGCTGTTGCGGGCCCTGGCAGAGGAATTTCCACCCACAGCGAAACAGGCGCGGTTTGAAGATGTGTTGGTCACTTCGGATATGAGATCATTCTTTCAGCCAACCTATCAACAGCCACCCTCCGGATCCAGCCTCCGGGAACGCCTAGACCGTGTGTCCGGGTTAACCGCCGATATGGACACTCTGAGAAGCAAGGAACCCCTGGACTACTGTGTGTGCAGGCTTGACCTGTGGCCAAAACTGGCACAATTTTCCATGGAATTCTTGGCTTGCCCCTCGTCGAGTGTCCTGTCCGAAAGGACGTTCAGCGCAGCAGGGGGGATCGGGACCGATAAGCGCACTCGCCTAGCTCACGACAGTGTGGACTACCTCACATTTCTAAAAATGAATGAGGCATGGAACTTGGAGGAATTCAACACCTGTGATGACCACGTGTAATTGAATTTCATCACGCCAGCCCACACATATCCGCCGCCACCCAGAACAAAGAATGGCACTTGTCTTATGTATATACCGTGGCATAAAAGGCTTTTTCTGTCAGGTGAATGCCTAATTTTTGGGGCTTGTACTCCAGTGGCCTACAGCAAAATTTTTATCCAGTGACCTCCTAATGTACCTCCAGCCACATCATCACAAGTTCTTTTCTGTCAGATGAATGCCTAATTTCTGGGCCTGCACTCCCGTGGCCTAAAATAAAAATTTTCTAGGCTCCAACAGGGCCCTTTTTTTTAGATTTTCCCTTTAAGATGCATAAAAATGGCCCCTGATTAAAATATATTTTTTTTGTGGGAATTTTTGCCATTGATTTCCCCCCCCCTCGGTATGTCACTGTCCATGTTGTGGGACTATTTGTGCACTTTGTGTCAGGCGCAGCACTATGAAGTGCCTTTTGCGCTGTGGCATTTATAAGAATTTTGATATCTCTGACTTTTTAGTTTAACCAGACTGTCTATTACTCTGTAATTCCTCTAGCACCGTTCTATGGAAACAGTAGGTTTAAAGAGAACACCAAATGCTTCAAATAACTTCTTTATTAACTTCAACTTTTCTTCATATAGAACACTGCCGCCTCTGCAGCAGATAGTCCATGTACAAAAAAAGTGTTGAATAAAGTATCACAAAATGGCGGTATGCATAAGATGGTGGTTGTCACTGCCGGCCCTGGGAGAGATCTTAGAAGTTCAGATAGACGGAAGACTCAGGAATCTATCTGAAAGATCTCTTTTGTTTTCATTGTTGCTGACAGGTTTCCACCCCTTCGCAGATGCTGTTCATTATCAGTCAGGTGGCTCTTTATATAAGTGCAAGATAATGCACCTGGGGCGTGAAAACCAAAGAGCAGAATATAAAATCAGTGATACAGTCCTAACCTCAGTATCTGAGGAAAGGGATTTAGGGGTCATTATTTCAGAAGACTTAAAGGTAGGTAGACAATGTCATAGAGCAGCAGGAAATGCTAGCAGAATGCTTGGGTGTATAGGGAGAGGCATTACCAGTAGAAAGAGGGAGGTGCTCATGCCGCTCTACAGAGCACTAGTGAGACCTCATTTGGAGTATTGTGCGCAGTACTGGAGACCATATCTCCAGAAGGATATTGATACTTAGGAGAGAGTTCAGAGAAGAGCTACTAAACTAGTACATGGATTGCAGGATAAAACTTACCAGGAAAGGTTAAAGGACCTTAACATGTATAGCTTGGAAGAAAGACAAGACAGAGGGGATATGATAGAAACTTTTGAATACATAAAGGGAATCAACAAGGTAAAAGAGGAGAGACTATTTAAAAGAAGAAAAACTGCTACAAGAGGACATAGTTTTAAATTAGAGGGGCAAAGGTTTAAAAGTAATATCAGGAAGTATTACTTTACTGAGAGAGTAGTGGATGCATGGAATAGCCTTCCTGCAGAAGTGGTAGCTGCAAATACAGTGAAGGAGTTTAAGCATGCATAGGATAGGCAGAAGGCCATCCTTCATATAAGATAGGGCCAGGGGCTATTCATAGTATTCAGTATATTGGGCAGACTAGATGGGCCAAATGGTTCTTATCTGCCGACACATTCTATGTTTCTATGTTTCTATATGTTCTGCCTCTCACTTGCTTCCCTGCGGCTTACAGTTCTTCTGTCGGGGCTGTGCTTGTCTGATGGTTCTCCTGTTCCAGTTGCTTCTCAAGCTAAGTACTTTTCCCTTTCCTGTTGTGTCTCACTAGGCCTCAGGGAGACACTAGCTCCTTCAGTTTGGAAGGAGCCGGTTGCCTCTTTACCTGTTCTCTAAGCTGAAGGTTTGGTGCAGTGTTTCAGCAGTCTCAGGATCCGGTGCATGTGCATTTCTACCTTTTGAGGTTTGCACATGTTAGCAGCTTAGGGAGAGATATTCAGGGATTGCTAGGAGGTGACCTCTTTTCCCTAGTTTTGGGGCCTAGTCTGTTGTTTTGTTGTGGTTCCCTTTGGTTGTCAACAGCAAAAGAATCACAGGTGGCACTGCTGATGCGTGTTCACACTGGTGCGTGCCTGCACAAGCCTCTCGATACCTCCAAACAAAAACCAAAAAGGTGGTGCACAATCCAAAAGATAAAGTAATTAAATCTTGCAAACTGAGATGAAGAAAAAATAGGCAACACTCACCAATGGTTCCCTTTGGTTGTCCTTCCTTCCCAGTACTACCCGTGACAGTGTGTTCAACTGTTCAATCCTGTCATTCAGCATAAAATTGAGGATATATTTATCTCTTGAGTATCTGTACTCACTTTAAGTTATTTAAACACTTTATGATCTCTCTGAGAGGTCTAGCTGAGGTCTAACTAATAGTTCACTTGCTGAATTTGGTTGCAATTTGCAGTATGCAGTTAGCAGTAACTATTTGCAGATTGATAAATATTCAAAAATGCGATCTAAATAGGCCTCTTAGTCCAATGGGAATGACTCCGAAAATAATGTCAGTATTTCATTAACTGCAGTATTTCAAATAAATATGGCGACGTCACGCCAAAGCAATCTAGGTAGCGGCGTCCCGCTCCTGAATAGCTTGCAAAGAGAGATAATCCGTTACCTTTCCTTCGACCTGTTGTTCATCCGATGATATTACTTTGAGCCTTCAGGTGTTTTTACTCCCAGAATATGCCTTTAGTTGTTTTTAGCACTATTCCATCAGGATATTGGGGTCGGCTCGTTTTTTCGGTTGCGGTCGGTTGGTTGGTAAATTCAATGTTTCAGTACAGCAATGGGGTGTAGCACCAGACGCGTTTCGGGGTTCAACCCCTTCCTCAGTGGATGCCACTGAGGAAGGGGTTGAACCCCGAAACGCGTCTGGTGCTACACCCCATTGCTGTACTGAAACATTGAATTTACCAACCAACCGACCGCAACCGAAAAAACGAGCCGACCCCAATATCCTGATGGAATAGTGCTAAAAACAACTAAAGGCATATTCTGGGAGTAAAAACACCTGAAGGCTCAAAGTAATATCATCGGATGAACAACAGGTCGAAGGAAAGGTAACGGATTATCTCTCTTTGCAAGCTATTCAGGAGCGGGACGCCGCTACCTAGATTGCTTTGGCGTGACGTCGCCATATTTATTTGAAATACTGCAGTTAATGAAATACTGACATTATTTTCGGAGTCATTCCCATTGGACTAAGAGGCCTATTTAGATCGCATTTTTGAATATTTATCAGCTGGTCATCAAACACAATTTACTCTGTCTACAGCTTACCCATGTTACAATCCTTATGATACATAGTTTTATCTGTTATATTTGTGATACATTGTGCTACATTGTTTTATCAACTTTTTTCGTTGTAGTAATAAAAGCTAATATTTGCTTATAGTACCTGGTCTCTGTTATCCTTGAGTGCCCTGTTTATTCATTTTAAATAATTTACTGTATTGAGAGAGTGGTCTCAATTCACAGGAGCACCTGGTGTGGTTTCAGTGTCTTAGTGCGACATTCCTTAATTTATTTGCAGATTGGTTGAGTATGATTTGGTATGCTTGTATGCAATTTGGATTGCAATATGGAATTTGAACTTGTACTTTGGATTGTGAACTTTGTAGTTTGCAATTGAATTTGTAGTTTGCAATTGGTGGAACTATAAGTAAACACATATATAACTAGTTCAGTATACAGTTCTAATTACTACATTAACAATAGGAACATTATATAACTGTTTTAAATACCTATTTTGGCCTCTCTGCTTCCATAAGACATGGCTGTTAGTGGAGTGAATGTCTGTTCAGCTTCTCTCTTCTGGTGTAATGATTCTAGCAGCTCCTGCTAGGTGAAATTCCCACACAGGCTGTGTTTGAGGCTGGCTGTGATTGATCAAAACTCTTGCTTTGTGTGAGGCTGGCTGTGATTGGTCAAAACTCCTGCCCAGCAACAACAGTTTAACTCTATGCTTTCTGTTGTTTCTGCTGTGTCATTGAGCTTACCTTACATCATACAGTTTAACGACTCTTAAATGCATATTATCCTTTCTGCTTCTGTGAACACAATATATAACAGTTATATGAAATCCAAACATGAAGTCACTGTAAAAAAACTCTGCTTTTGTCTTTAACACACAAACATATGAACTGTATTAAGGCTATTGGCAGGTTTAGCTGTATAAACATATAAGCTATATTAGCAACCCAGGACAGGTCTTAGCTGGCCAGCTACACTCCCACCAAAATTACCTATAATTCTATGTTCTTAGTGGTGGGACTTGAACATGAATTTTCCATCAGGTTCTCCAGTTTCAAGTGTCTTTTATCACTCTCAAGTAGAACAGCTAACTTCTGTATAGGACGTTCCAACTCGAGTGGAGTAATGAGACGTTTTCCTTTTTTGTCAAGTTTTGAGTCACCTATTTGTATCAACACTCTTCTTACTAGTTTGTCTTCATCCCTTTTGAAAGTCTAGAACTTTGGCCAATTTCCATTGACTTCTAGGTAAATCTTCTTCTTTCACTAACACTATGTCACCAACTTGGACATTTCTTCCGGGTGTTTGCCATTTACTTCTTAGCATCAGATTGGCTAAGTACTTTTTTTCTCCATCTATTCCAAAACTGTTCTGATAGATATTGTATTCGTCACCATCTCCTTCTGGCATACAAATACTCTTTGGTGAACTTGCCAGGCAGTGGCTGTATGTAATTCGACTTAAGGTGAAGTAGATGGTTGGGAGTTAAAGGGTCCAAACTTGTTGGGTCGTTGATGTTATCAACTGTAAGTGGACAACTGTTAACAATAGACATTACTTCATAGAATAGGGTCCTAAGTGACACATCATCTATTCTTCCGGTGTTCTCTTTTAATACTGAACTTAACTCATTTCTCACAGTTCTGATTTGTATTTTCCAAACTCCTCCTGTATGGCTTGCATGTGGAGCATTTATATGAAAATCACAATGTTACTTTTTCTTTATCGATCTTTTTTAGAGCTTTCTTCAATTCATTCTTTGCTCCGCCAAAATTAGATCCTTGGTCAGATCTAAGCTCTCTGACTGTACCTCTAATGGCTATGAAACATCTTAAGGTGTTGATGAATGCGTCAGTTGACATATCCTCTAATATTTCCAGGTGAATTGCTCTGGGGCTCAGACATGTAAATATTAGTCCATATCTCTTGTACTCCGTGCGGTTCTGTTTGGTGATGAATGGGCCAAAACAATCCATTCGCTATAAAGAAATGGTGGTGATGGGTTTACATGATCTGCCGGTAAATCTGCCATTCTTTGTTCTTCTGTATGTATACGTGCCTTTCTGCAGACTACACATTTACTTATATACTTTGCTATAACTTTGCTTCCTTTCACAATCCAGTAACCACCTTTTCTCAAACAGCTTTGGGTAAAGCTTCTTCCTTGATGCAAGGATATGTTGTGGTAGTGATCAATAATCAATCTTGTTAAGGTAGAATTTTTGGGTAGAATTGCTGGATGCCATACTCTGCTAGGTAGCTATGCATTTTCCAGTCTCCCTCCCACCTTCAGTATACCATCCTGCAGAGCAAGATTAAACTTGTACAATGGGTGGTTGTTTTGAAGCCTTTTAGGTTCTTGACTAAGTCTCTTCAACTCTTCACTGTAGAATCAGTTTAGTCACATAGCGATTCCATCTAGAAGCTTAGTTAGCATACTGTGGTTTTCTAGCTAGTCATTCAGTACTTCTAGTCCTTGAACATTTGGGATGGCATTGCTGCATGCTTTCAGGAAGTCACCATACTTTTGGAGTCTGAAGTGTTCTTTAGGACCTATTTTAGGCCAGTTATTCAGTTTCTCTCTAAAGGCCCTTTGTACTAAGAAAGGATGACCATATCTTGCATTAAATTTTTCCCAAGCTTGTTTGTAGGCTTCTTCGGCTTTTCTATAGAAGTTACCATTAAGAACTTCCTTGGCTTCTCCACCAACATATCTCTGATGGTAGAATAACTTGTCAACTGAACTGAAGCAATAATGGAAAAAAATGATCATTTCAAAACTTGCCTTCCACTCCTCTATGAAATTCAGTACATCTCCTGAAAATACAGTGGGTTCCGGAACGAGAAGTCTAGCTAGGACTGTTCTCTGTGGTCTTGCTGGGACAATGGTTGTAACACTCTTCTGAGCATTGCCATGGCATCTAGGAATATAATCATCTGGTTCTATTATGAGCAGGGATGGAAGGATAATAACTTATTTCTTCACTACATGCTGGAGATTTCCTTCCATTCTCCTGGGCATATGAAGGAAAGTAGGAGTTTCTTCACTTAGTACAGATTTGAACCTATGACTACTCTGACTCATATCCTCCTCATGTGCTCTAAGTCTGGCTTCTATAATCTTCTTAATGTTTTTCCAGAGTTTTCATCTGTTGCTGCTGTGCCTCGATTTGAGCTTCCATTTGATGGCGCTGTGCCTACATTTGAGCTTACAATTGATGGCGTTGTGCATCCTTCTCAGCTTCCATTTGATGGCGTTTTGCATGCATTTCAGCTATCCGTTGGTGCTGCGCCTCCATGGCAGCTTCCGTCTCAATTTCAGCTTTTTTGACAGCAAGTTGTTCAGCTAATTCCTTTCTTTTGGCTGAAGTATTTGAGGACTCTGATATATGGGTGGCACTTCTGCTAGCGAAGGAAGTCACACTTGAGATTGTGGTTCCATAAGGACCTAGCATAGTCTCTCATAAAAAGTTAGTTCATTCTACTTCTTGCTTTAACTTTTTATCATAGTTTACTGCAGATTATAGTTCTCTCATGAGCTTTACTAAATCTTCAGTGACCGCAGTACATGTGTCTATATTCCTTACAATGTCCTGGGAGGGTGTCATAAGCGACCGCAGGTTGACATATGCTGCCATAAGCTCTGATTCAGATTCTTCTACTGCCTCTACTAGAGTTGAGCGGACACCTGGATGTTTGGATTCGACGGGTTCGGCCAAACTTCACAAAAAAGTTTGAGTTCAGGACCCGAACTTGACCCGAACTTGGCCCCGAACCCTATTGAAGTCAATGGGGACCCGAACTTTGGAGCACTAAAATGGCTCTAAAAAAGTAATGGAAAAAGCTAGAGGGCTGCAAAAGGCAGCAAAATGTTGTTAAGAGCATGGGAAATGGAAATGACTTAAAATAACATAAAATACGTAAACATAAAAAATAATAATCTTGATCTAGGAGGAGGTGGTTCATATGGAGTAGGAGGTTGAGGAGGCAGTGGATGTGGCGGTGTAGGTGGAAGTGGCAGTGGAGGAGGAGGTAGCCAACACTGGTTTTTTTTTTTTTTTTTTTTTATTTTATTGTATTTTTTGGGGGGAAATATAAAAAATAAAACAAAGAGAAAGTGCGCTGGAGTACAACAACGGTTGGTTGAGGCCGGTATACATGTCTATTCGGCACAAGGTACGGACAAGTCCTGTGGGATCCCTGCCTGTTCATTTTAATGAACGTAAGCTTGTCCACATTGGCTGTGGACAGGCGGCTGCACTTCTCTTTGATAACCCCCTCCTGCCGTGCTAAACAAACATTCAGACAATACAATACACTGGCTGCAGGGCAGGCCAGCACCTTCAAGGCGTAAAGGGCAAGCTCAGGCCATGTGCCCAATTTTGAGACCCAGAAGTTGAAGGGGGCAGACCCATCAGTCAGTACGTGTAGGCGTGTGCACACCTGCTTCTCAACGATGTCGCACGTCCCCGTGATGGCCTTGATCCAATTGGATATCTTCCCTATCAACTTTCGATGTCCTTTTATGCACCTACTATGGTGATCACGGGTAACGGGGAATCAGGGTTCCATGCCAGAGAGGGAGCCTGAGAAAGGGATACCACATCCAAGGGGGGTCAATGACTGAAATTTGATTGAGCTGAAATGTGGGACAAGTTGTTAAAGTGGAAGGATCGAATGAAAGGACGCTGTCAATTAAAGACAAGTTTTAGAAATTTAAGTACCTGTCACCTATGCACAGCAGGGGTTTTTTCTCGGCAAAATGGGGTCAATATCACCCACCAATGGAACAGACTATTTTTAAAAATGTTGGTCTCTGTCAACTATGCAGAGCAGGGGTTTATTCACGGCAAAACTGCGTTTGTCACTCACCAATTGGACAGACTATTTTACAAAAATTTGTTCCCTGTCACCTATGCAGAGCAGGGGTTTGTATATGGCAAAAATAGTAAAATGTTACCTGAGAATGTAACAGATGATTTTTTTAAAAATTTAGGTCCCTGTCACCTATGCAGAGCAGGGGTTTATTCACGTCAAAAATTGTAAAATGTCACACAAGAATGTAACAGACGCTTTTGCACCCTGCTCCCTCTTTTGCTGTGCTGGTGCCTCTGTGCGCCCATCTCCTCTTTCTCCAAACTGCACACGTCACTCGCATGACCTTAATTCCATGTGGGGTCTAGTACCTCATCATCCTCCACATCATCTTCCACCCACTCTTTTTACCCCTGACCTCCTTGTCGGTCTGCAGACTGCAGAAAGCTGCAGCAGTTGGCACCTGTGTTTCTTCATCATCATCATCAGAGACGTGCTGCGGTGGTCCTCCCATGTCCACAACCTTAAACATAAGTGGTTGGGCATCAGTGCACTCTTCCACTTCTGGTGCAGGGCTATGTGGATGGCCCACGGAAACCCTGCCAGCAGAGTCATCAAAAAGCATAAGAGACTGCTGCATTACTTGGGGCTCAGACTGCTTGACTGATTTGCAAGGGGGTGATTTGAAAGACAGATGGCCATGGGCTGTAGGTGCCAACTCTGATCTTTCAGCAGGGGACTGGGTGGGAGACAATGTGAATGAACTGGAGGCACAGTCAGCCTACTATCGCCTGTACTTGTTCTGGCCTCACCATTCGTAGAGCCGCATTCAGCCCTATCAAATAACGCTGAAGGTCCTGTCCCTACTCGCACCTGAGGATGGTGTTTCACTTGAGCGTGTAGCTGGCACAGATTGGCCACGTCCTCTCCCTGCAACAGGAGCTCCACCAACACCAGCAGCACCACGACCGGGGCCACATGCCTTATTTGACGCTTTCCTCATTCTTTGCGTTCACCCACTAAACTAACAGATGGTTTATGTCAGGCGACAATGTAACCGCCAATAGTCAACAATTAAGTTCACTGATAGTAAGGCAGTGTCAATGTCATAAAGAGGAAACATTTCTTGAGGTCACACAACAGTGTGACAGGCGAATTTTATACAATTACGTCAGTCACAAAAGATTTTAATTTGTCAACAAACAATGTAACTGCAGTATTGACTGGTTGTATTGGACTAGCACAAATGCAGCAAAGGCCCCAAAAGTAGTGTCTTGCACAAAATGGGTGTTTTTTTTTTAAACATAATATAACAGCAGTATTTAACGCTTGTATTGGACTGTCACTAATGCAGCAAAGGCCACAAAGGTACTTTATGGAAAAAAAATATGATTTTATTCACCAACAATTAAACAGATGGATTTAACTGATTTTCTTTCACTATCACAAATGCAGTGCAGGGTGCAAATGTACTTTTTAGCAAAAATTTAATAATTTGTCCCCACAGAATCTAACAGATGGATTTACTTGGATTGTTCTTTACAGATTTAGTTTTTTAATATGTCACCCCCTGGGTCCCTGAACTCACAGACGGATTCCCTATATTATTTTCCCTTCCCCTGGCACATATGCAGTGCAGGTGCACTTAAAAAATGGGTATATGTTGCCCACTGAACTAAAAGAACATGGCTACATTATTGTCCCTGGCACATATGCAGTGCTGGTTAACTGAACTTGCACAAAATAGCCGCCGAAACCCACCTAACTAACAGATGGATAAAACTTTTTTTAATTTGTCACTAGGCTCAGGGCAGGGTAAAAAAAATATTGCACTGCACCTACAAAACAAAATCGCAGTAGATCGCAGAGTTAATAACAACAAGTTGTGATGTGATATCAGATTCTTTCCTATTCTCTCCCTCACAGCAGCAGCATCCTATCCCTACACTAGTAAGAGCAGAGTGACGTGCCGTGCTACGTGACTCCAGCTTATAGGAGCTGGGTAACATGCTGCACTGGCCAATCACAGCCATGTTATTAGTAGGCATGGCTGTGATGGCTTCTAAGGGCACACGAGTTAAACGCTTGGTAATTAGTGATGTCGCGAACATAAAATTTTCCGTTAGCGAATGGCAAACGCGAATTTTCGCAAATGTTCGCGAATGGGCGAACCGCAATAGACTTCAATAGGAAGGCGAATTTGAAAACCCACAGGGACTCTTTGTGGCCACAATAGTAATGGAAAAGTTGTTTCAAGGGGACTAACACCTGGACTGTGGCATGCCGGAGGGGGATCCATGGCAAAATTCCCATGGAAAATTACGTAGTTGACGCAGAGTGTGGTAAGTTGAAATCGCAATGCGATTTATAGAACTTGCATTAATCGCATTGCGATTTCAACTTTCTCAAAGCCGACAGTACATTCTAGCATGGAGTCGTTCCCATGGTGATAGGGACGCTCCATGAGCACGGAAGTCAGCAGAAGTTCTGTTGAAATCGCAATGCGATTTATAGAACTTGAATTAATCGCATTGCGATTTCAACTTAAAGCTTCTGCCGACTTCCGTGCTCATGGAGCTTCCCCATCACCATGGGAACGGCTCCATGCTAGAATGTACTGTTGGATTTGAGAAAGTTGTAATCGCAATGTGATTAATGCAGGTTATATTAATCGCATTGCGAATTCAACTTAGAGCTGCTGGGTTCCTAATGGTTGTATTGCTAGAATATAACGAAGATTGAGAATATAGTGCTATATTCGTTATATTCGTCAATTCTAGCAATACAACCATTAGGAACTTAGCTTGCATTCGCTAGCTTGAATTCGCAATGCGATTTTAATATAACCTGCATTATTCGCATTGCGATTACAACTTAGATCTGAGTTCCTAATGGTTGTATTGCTAGAATTGACAACGAATATGGCACTATATTCTCAATCTTCGTTATATTCTATCAATATAACCATTAGGAACCAAGCAGCTCTAAGTTGTAATCGCAATGCGATTAATATAACCTGTATTAATCGCATTGCGATTACAACTTTGTGACACTGCAGCTTCAGAATTAATCTAAGATGGATGCTGTCCTTGCTTTTTGATAGGCGGTGGGAGGGTCTGGGAGGGAGGGTCTGCTGCTGATTGGCTGGAATGTGTCTGCTGACTGTGAGGTACAGGGTCAAAGTTTGCTCAATGATGACGTATAGGAGGCGGACCGAACATCGCAAATGTTCACCCGCAGCGGCGAACGCGAACAAGCTATGTTCGCTGGGAACTATTCGCCGGCGAATAGTTCGGGACATCTCTATTGGTAATTGGCTGCTCTGCAGCCTTTCAAAAAGCGCTATTAAATCGCCAAACACTGAACTCGAACCCGAACTTTTACCGAAATGTTCGGGTCCGGGGTCCAAAAATCCTAAAGTTCGGTACGAACCCGAACTTCAACCCTAGTATCTACCATATCACTCAAGTTCCCTTTTATACTTTCTTGTTTTAACTTTCCACAAATGCCTTTAATCTACAATTTCCACTTCTCATACATTCTGGCAAACTTTTTTCCTTTTTAATGCTGCTTCTTTCTCCAAATTTTCTAGTATCTTTGGGGTTGTTTTTCTGGCACGTGATGAGCGTCTTAGTTCATCTGTTTGGGCTATATTTGTTTGAGGCAAGACTAATGCTGCAAAAGAATCTTCTACCTCAGAAAGGTTCCCTTGCTCTTCCCCCTCTACTCTATCTTTGTATCCTCTAACAGTGGCATGGTAATACTAGGTTCAGACATTTTACTTTAAATGCTATAACAAGCAATACGAATATTAAGAGTCCTTTCACTTTAAATGCAATACTGACAAATGCAGAAATAAATGACTTTCACTTTAAATGCAATACAGTCCGTGTAATACAAACTGTCCTTTGTTTTACTTTAAAGTCTTTATCTGAACACAAAAATGTCTCTTTATGCCAAAGCCTATATGCAATTATAAGTAATAAAAGGAAAGCTCTGACCTTATTCTGAAGAGCAGGATACTGCAATTTGAAGATTGCTGGAACAAATGTCTTAAAGGAGACTTGCCTTTTTTTGATGTGATGCAATGCTCTGCACTGACTTATGATGCTCTGTGATGACTTGCAATGCTCTGCGCTCAGTTGCGATGCTCTGTGCAGACTTGCAATACTTTGTGATGACTTGCGATGATCCGTGATGACTCTCGATGCGCTGTATTGGATGCACTGCTGCAGGCTTAGGGCCTAGTGGCGGGAAACTAGCTGACTGCAGTACGTGGTCTCTCCATGGATAGCGGTGCAGGCACTCTAGTTCTGTACTTTTGCCTCCCACCGTGCGTCTCTTCTCTGTCTAGGGATCGCAGGAGGGATGCCACTCTTTCTCTGACTATCTTGCCTTTGCCGTTCTGTCACTTTAAGAGTCGGCTGCAGTTTGACTAATGCGCATGTTCTATGGCCTTTATGGTAGTTCCGCTGAGATGTCTTTGCTTGCTCACTCAGAAAACAGTTGCTGCGCAGCGGTATATGCTGGCTCTCCGCTGCTCTAATGCGCTATGTTCTCTGCAAGTTGAGGAGCGCTATCACTTCACACTCTGAGGGAAATAGTTCCACTGTGGCAGGCGCAGCACTATGAAGTGCCTTTTGCACTGTGGCATTAGTAGAATTTTGATATATCTGACTTTTAGTCTAACCAGACTGTCTATTCCTCTAGCGCCGTTCTATGGAAACAGTAGGTTTAAAGAGCACACCAAATGCTTCAAATAACTTCTTTATTAACTTCAACTTTTCTTCATATAAAACACTGCCACCTCCGCAGCAGATCGTCCATGTAAAAAAACTTGTGTTGAAAAGATATCACAAAATGGCGGTATGCATAAGATGGTGGTTCAACTGTTTTAATCTTGTCATTCAACATAAAATGGTGGATATGTTTCTCTCTTCCGTATCTGTACTGTCACTTTAAGTTATTTAAGCACTTTATGATCTCTCTGAGAGGTATATCTAAGATTTAACCCATAGTTCTACTGATCTGAATGCAATTTTTATGGATTGCTATTTGTATGCTATTTGTAGTTTGCAATTGTAGTTTGCAATTTGGTGGAACTATAAGTAAACACACATATAACTGGTTCAGTATACAGCTCTAATCACACTATTAACAATAGGAACACATCATAACTGTATTAAATACCTATTTTGGCCTCTTTGCTTCCATAAAACTGAACTCTGGCTGGATCTGTGTGTGTTCAGCTCCTGTCTTTGGTGAATAATGATTCTAACAGCTCCTGCTAGGGGAATTCCCAGACAGGCTGTCTGTGAGGCTGGCTGTGATTGATGAAAACTTTTGCTGTGTGAGAAGCTGGCTTTGATTGGTCTAGACTTCTGCCCAGCAACAACAGATTAACACAATGCTTTCTGTTGTTTCTGCTGTGTCACTGAGCTTACCTTACATTACAAAATGAATCTTAAGGGCATATTATCTTTTTCTGCTTCCGTGAACACAAAATATAAGTTATATAACATCCAAAATATGATGTCACAGTCAATAACTCTGCTTTTATCTTTAACACATAAACATAGGAACTGTATTAAGGCTATTGGCAGGTTTAGCTGTATACACATATAAGCTATACTAGCAACCTAGGACAGGTCATGATAACCAGCGATCCCCCCTTATCTGCCGGCTTGATAATCAAGCTCTTATTAGGGACCGGATAGCCTGTGCAGAGGTGTTCTGTATCACATGGATTTCCCATTTTCTAATGGATTCCTTTAGAATTTGTGCATCCCTGGTAACCAGGTGCACATATGTTTCCACTGGGTACAGGTTTTTTGGAGGCATACACCTGCTCTTAATGGGTTTCTGTCACTAGAATTTTCAGTATTAAACTGGCTGACATTAGCCCTGTTTTGGGCATCTGATGTCACCACACGTGATGTGGGGATGGTATTTAAGTTTGTAAGTTAGAACAAAATGGTAGTTGAAGAAGGCTGGATTAGCCGAAACACGTCCATTATTCTGAGATATCAATGTAATCTAATAAAGAATACATAAACTGAAGACTCCAAGTGGCTGCTGGAATTTCTTATACTAGGTTTTGGGATTCCTTCCTTCCCATACCAGCGCACACAGGGATCGAGTGCCGACTATTCTCTTATTCGTCTAAATGCAAAGATGGACTGGAATACAGTATATGCACACTAGGGGTAACAACAAATGTGAATACAGTAGCTGACAAGACTGACAATGAATTTCCAAAGTGAACATGTCAATAGGGGCAGACTAGGACAGTTGTAGGATATTCTGTTAAAATGACTATGGGGGGGGGGGGGGCTAAATGCCCCTACTAAACGGCCCCCTAAACTTCCATCTACATACTGTGCAGAATAAATGGAACTAATGCAGTGGCACGATTCAAACCCCTAGATGGTAATGTTGTACCATAAATGAAACACTACTATGGCTGAAAGCTATGCAGAGAAGATAATGCTGCCCCCTTTCAGTGATGAGTGGTAATGCAGCTATTTCATCACCCGCTCATGGAGAACAGTAGGCAGGCCATTATAAAAAAAACCAGCTATGTGAGGCAGTGTGGACTGGGCGTTGCATGCTAAACATACATTCCCCAGCTGTGGGGTAAGTGTGAAAATTGGCCCTGCTGCTGTGGCTGATGCAGTAGACGAAGAGTGTCTGCTCCTTCAGCCAGGCAGCAGGTCCAAAGCGAAACTCTTGCATACAGAGGCGCAGCTGTATTGGAAATCTGTGCGGATGCCTGCCAGGGTGCACCAGAAGATGGATGCAGCAGTGAGGAGGGTGGTGCAGGTGTGCCAGAGGATTACAGCATTGCTGCTAGGAAAGTGGAGGCACCAGAAGTGAAGCACATGCTGGGGATGTGTAAAGTACAGGCCTCAGACCAGGCCCGACATAAGTTCCCTAACTGGGATGAATAGTAATCAGAAGACGGTCGTAGTAGACAGAGAACTACATGGGAGCATGAACTAATGGACCATCTGGAGCATGAACTGTTGGACCGTCTGGAGTGGTGCAGCGGATCAAGTTAGGAATGGGACTGGTAAGAGACTGCTATTGTCCACAGGATGCAGCTGTCAGTCTGCAAAGGGACAAGTGCCACAGAGTAAAGCTGGTGGGAATGCTGTTACCTGCTTGTATAGTCTAACATTGCCCCTTCACCAGGGAGGTTCCTCATGTGACTAATTATGTATGGGCTACATATGGACTACTACTGTACTTCTCCATGAGTCCTACTATGAGTGGGACTCTCTCAGAGTAATTGTATGCATTACATTTAGTGTCCATACCCACCAAGCGGTTTTCTCTCTGGTTTAGGATTTGTAACCATAAGTAGATGTGTATGCCGTGTACCGGGGTGTTCTCCCCAGGATACTGCGAAGTCACAAACAAGGAAAACAACCCCAACACCAGCTTTTGCTAAAACAGAATTTTTATATAAACATGGTAATGAACACAACCATAAATACTGGGAACATACAATAAATTTACATAAACCCAGCCCGAAGGCGTGTGCTGCACAGCGTGGTGCCCTCCGATGGATGCAAGAGGAAAGCGTGGTAATTTACCTACTCGCGGGCACAACTAAACTCACACACCTAAGGCTACTTTCACACTGGCGTTTTGGCTTTCTGTTTGTGAGATCCGTTCAGGGCTCTCACAAGCTGTCCAAAACTGATCAGTTTTGCCCTAATGCATTCTGAATAGAAAAGGATCCGCTCAGAATGCATCAGTTTGTCTCAGTTCTGTCCAGAGTGAGGCAGTATATATAGTGATAGGGACCCATCTGTGGAAGCCACCTTGACGCCTGGTAGATGGGTCCGACACGTATGTGTGCTAAGAGCTTGCATTATTCATTTATAGTCGGTATTGTACCACTTTTATCTAGAATGACCCCCATTTCTTAGCTCTATTGTTTGTATATATAACGGTGTGCAGCCATTTTGTTTTTTGTAATTATGTTTGCTTCATGGATATGCACCTGTGATTCTGAAGGTTCTAGTCTAAATTTTCCAGCAGATGGAGTGTCAGAAAGGATAATCCATGCAGAGTTATACTTTATAAAGATAATACTTTTATTTGACATTTCATAAACAATAAAAAGATTTAGCTGAAAAACTGCTTGCCATCTCAAGTAATACTTTTAGCTAGGTGTGTAGAGTACTAAACAAATATGAACATACCCTATGTAATATCCTCACGCTTTTTTGTACCTGAAGCTTACAATGTGTATTGTCTAGTGTCAAGCAGCAAGTCTGCATACTTAGGCCGCTTGCACACAAGTTTTTTTTTCCGTTTCCATTCCGTTTTATTGTGTTTCGTTTGCGCCCATTCACTTCAATGGGTCCACAAAAACAATGGAAGGTACTCCATATGTATTCCGTTTCCATATTTCTGTTCCTTGCAAAGATAAAACATGTCTTTTTATTGCTCTTAAATCACGTTTCATGGCTTCATTCAAGTCAATGGTTCCGCAAAAAAGACGGAATGCTTACGGAATGCACCGTAGGTCTTCTGTATCCATCTATTAAAATTTTTTATGCCCAGCCCAATATTTTAATGTACTTACTTCTTAAACATTATTGTATGCTTCCGTTTAAGTTTGCGATCCGCAAATAATTGATCACAAACAGAAACGGAAAAACGGAACAGTAAAACGGAATGTAAGCGGAAACACTACTGAAACCAAAAAAATGGAAAAACTGATCCGTTTAAAACAGAAAAAGCATACAGTTGTGTGTAAGAGGCTGTCACAACTGAGAGTGGGGAAAACCCTCAGCCGTGCGATGTTAAATGTCTGTGAAAGCTGCTTGGCCAGGACAACAGAATTAGGGAGCAGGTCACCGCCTACAGTGTCCCTAACACTGACCCTGACTCCTAACTGTATGAGCCGACGCAGATGGTAGGAGGGCTCATACTCAGGAACCTCGGGTCCCTACTAGCCCTCAGCAGATCCCTGAGCTAGGAGCTGGGTAAGACAACCTGTTCCTCCTAGACACGGAGGAACAGGAGTCTAAACTGGCCAAACTGCAAGGAAGGGGAAACAAACATCCTATGGATATGGCAGGTGAGTGAAACCACTTCCACACCTACCTGCCACAGACACACTGACTGGATCCCGCCTCACATGCTGAATGTCCATACCAAACATAAAAGGACACAGCACACACACAAACACACAGGAACCCAGATCCATAGCTGCAGTAAGATAAGACATCACAAGAACATAAAATAAACATCACGCATAACTTTTATGACCAAGGGTGGCCCTCACTGGCAGATGGTTAAAGAGACCAGGAGGATGACTCCAGCTTACAAACAAGGCTGGAGTACCCCTCAGCTTCAGATCTCAACTGAGGCTAAATAGCCCAAGTAGCCACACCCACACAGACACACACTGGAAAGGGAATTAACCCTTCCAACACCAGACAGGGTAGTGAAGCCAGTTAAAGGGAAAGTGCACACACAAATAAACCCCGTGCACACCAAACAGGGAAACTAACACAAGTTGCCATAGGCAACAGCATGCATAGACAGTGAGCAGCCCAGCAACAAGCTCAGGCTGCTACAGTGCCAACAACACCATGTTGCCAGCGGCAACCGCACGTGAGGCTAACAACTTACAGCCCTCAGCTGCGGTGAACAACCAACTGACCGCTGGCAACTGCATGCAAAGTCTAAGAGTCACGACCATCAGCATAGTCGTGACAGAGGCCTTATGCAGATATTAGGAAGTTATGCATCACAATATAACTAATCAGACGTTTGGGAAACCTGTCTTACAAATCCCATTGGATATAATGAAGAAAAAAAATGGATTTTAGAACCATTTGCACTTCTCTTTTTTAATATTCATTTCTGATCTCAGCTTAGGCTACTTTTACGCAGCTTGCAGCGGTTTTGTGTTTGGTCACAAAACGGAATGCTGCCAGAACGGAAGACATCCTGATGCATGGTGAACGGATCTCTTTCCATTCAGAATGCATTAGGACTAAACGGAAATGTTATGTTTCCGGTATTGACATCCTGTGCCCGATCTCAAAACAAAATAACAACGAAAGTGTGAAAGTAGCCTTAAATTGAACGGATGAGAAATTTTGAAATGTGAATGAGCCCTAAGGGTATTTATACACAGGCTTATTTTTCATCAGCATTACATTCGTTCTTTTCTATCCATAATGGGGAGATAATGCAATCTTTGGGGCTATTTACATGGTCATATAAAGTAGGTGTGTAATGTATTTTAAAAATACAGTATACTTTACTTGTATTCACTAGGAAATGGCAGGTGCTCACTGAAATCTGTGCAGAATGTTCAAAATAAGGTTGCACCGTATGTATTGCATCAGTATTACATCCTTAGTGTGTCAATTTAGCAATATCATCAGTAATATAGCGGTATACCGAATCCTTATTATGGACATTTACTAATACATTTGTGTGAAAGTGGCCCTAGGATCCTCTCCATTGTATGTGTATTTTTACCAACTTAACAGAAAAGTGAGACCCAAGGGCATATTTACTGGTGATTTCACAGAAAATACTTTTAAATTTGCATTATAAATAGTAAAACTGTGAGTGTAAAGGCTGAATAAGGTCAATGGGTTCCACAAAATCCAAATATGGATAACATTATGTCAAAAGTTTTTGGAGAATATAAGCAATACACTTTCCCTTCTTTCCTCGTTACTTCATCAGTGTAATTACCTGCTAAAAAATTAAAATAAAATGGAGACACGTTCTTAATATTCACAGGACACAGACCTGCTGACTGGAAGATGCATGCTCGTCTGTACCAGTGTGATGAATATAACAGCAGCAGAGGACACAGCACACACTGATTGGTATGCAGACCTTGCTTTAAATGACCTTCACTGAATATGGAGAAACAATCGGTATCTAGAATTGTCATCAGTGAAAAAGCACTAATAGAGAAACTGGAAGTAGTGTCCATATAAAAATGAACTTCTTTATGATCTCAGTGAGCAATATCTCAATGTGCTGCACAACATACAGTATTGTGCAAAAGTTTTAGGTAATTGTGGAAAAATGCTGCAAATTAAAAATGCTTTAAAAAATAGAAGTGTTAATTGTTTAGTTTTAGCAATTAAGAAAATGCAAAGTCACTGAACAAAAGAAATCTCTAATCAAATCAATATTTGAAGTGATCACCCTTCAACAGCATCAGTTCTAGGTACACTTGCACACAGTTTTTAGAGAAATTCATCAGGGAGGTTGTTCCAAACATCTTAGAGAACTAACGGCGGTTGCTGATCGACGATGTTCCCCTACTTACCTCTGCGGTCCCGGGCTCTGTGTTCGGGGCGCCTCTGTTATTGTCCACATCCAGACGCATAGCGGGGCAGGTAGCAGTGGTGGTCAGCTGCTGGTGTCTCCCCATTCACTACCGCCGCCACAGTTTCCTTCCTGACCCGGGCATAGTATGACTTCAAGCCTATTCCCTGTAGAACATTTGTTTAAGGCCCGGCACATGACACTTCCTGTGATTTAAGTGTTAAGCACCAATCCCAGCCTTCCTGCACCTATATAAGTGGTCCAGCCCTCTTTCCAGGTGCCTGAACGTCAAAGGTCCTTGTGTCCTGCTAAGGTTGCTTTTGTACATGCTTGTGTTCCTGAATTCCTGACCCGTGCTTGTCTTCTGGATATTGCTACCTGTTTGAGCCTCGCCTGCTTCATCTTAACTCTCCTGTTACGATCAGCAGGGGTCTGTTGCTTATTTCTCACTAACTTTGCTCAACACCTGGATCTACTGTAGCTCTGTTATCAACTTGCTTGGCATTTCTTCAGGGGGGCTTTTTATGCTTTTATGTAACTTTAGTTTCTGTTCCTCTTTGCCAAGTAAAGCAAATGCTATGTGCAATTGTCTTCAGAATATTGAGTCCTGGTCTATTGGCTTTGAGTGCATTCTAGGATTTTTTTCTCTATGGTCTTATTGCTGTCTACATTGTAGTTAGGTCTGTTTCAAATTCCGCTTTCTGTTTGCAGTTTGATTATATATCTGTGTAATTGAACTTAGTGTCATGGTCCTGCCTGTGACAGGGACTAGAAGATCAAGGAGACTGGCTGCACGTGATTGACAGCCTCTTTGGTTTCACATTTCTGTGTTGTTGCTGGGGATGACCACACCTCTTGTCTTAGGTGTAGCTTAAGTGGTCATTCCTTCTCCTCCATTTAGTCCGGCCTTACCCATCATGCTATGCGGTTGATAGCTCCTTGTTTGTGGAAGTTGACGCATCTGAGGTGGGGGTAGGAGCAGTTTTGTTGCAGGGTCCTTCACCTAGTAAATGGCGCCCTTGTGCTTTCTTCTCTAAGAAACTCACAACTGCAGAAAATAATTATGATGTGGGTAATAGAGAGTTGCTGGCCATTAAGTTGGCTTTTGAGGAATAGCCTCATTGGTTGGAAGGAGCTATTAATCCTATTACTGTACTTACTGACCACAAAAATCTGGCTTATCTGGAGTCGGCTAAATTACTGAACCCAAGGCAGGCCAGATGGTCATTGTTATTCACCAGATTTAATTTAATCTTCACTTATCATCCTGCGGTTAAGAACATCAAGGCTGATGCTTTATCGTGTAGCTTCCCTGGGGGGGGGGGGGGGGTGATTCGGAAGACCCTGGTCCGATATTGTCTGAAGGGGTAGTCATATCCGACCTATATCCTGACCTTGAGGCAGAGGTGTTGGAGGCTCAGGGAGATGCACCGGATTCTTGTCCTCCGGGGAAGTTGTTTGTTCCTTCTGAATTACGTCACAAGGTGTTCGAGGAACATCACTGTACAGTTTGCACAGGACACCCTGGGAGCATATCCACTGTCAATCTCATCTCTCATAGATTCTGGTGGCCTGGGTTGCATAAGAGTGTTGAGGACTATGTGACAGCCTGTAGTACTTGTGCACGTTCTAAGGTGACACATACTCGGCCTTCCGGATCTTTACTTCTGTTGCCCATCCCGTCCAGACCCTGGACTCATTTGTCCAGGGATTTCATCACATATTTGCCTAATTCTTCAGGAAAAACTGTGATTTTGGTGATTTTTATCACTTTAGTAAGATGGCGCACTTTATAGCATTGCCAGGTTTACCTAATACTAAAACTCTTGCACAAGTGCTTGTCGATAACATTGTGAAATTACATGGTATTCCTTCTGATGTGGTGTCTGATAGGGGGACTCAGTTTGTGTCCAAATTTTGGAAGGCGTTCTGTACTTGTCTGGGGGTACAATTGTCCTTCTCTTTGGCCTTTCATCCTCAGTCTAACGGACAGACTGAACAAACTAACCAGAATCTGGAGACTTATTTGAGATGTTTTGTCTTGGAGAAACAGGAAGAGTGGTTCTTATTTTTGTCTTTAGCCGAATTTGGCATAAATAACCGTAGACAGGAGTCCACACAGAAGTCGCCATTTTTTGGGGCATATGGGTTCCACCTGCATTTTGGCACATTTTCTGGTACGGAAACTTCTGGTGTACCGGAAGAGGAATGATTTTCCTCTTCTTAGTCATCTATTTGGCAGAAGATTCAAAATAATCTAAATAAAATGGGCAATAAGTATAAATGTATGGCTGACAAGAGACATATGACCTGAGAGTGGGTGATTCTGTGTGGCTGTCCACAAGAAACATTATGTTGAAAGTACCCTCTTGGAAGTTGGGTCCAAAGTTTATTGGTCCATATAAAATCATTGCCATTGTTAACCCGGTTGCCTTTCATCTCAAACTCCCTCAGGCTTTGAAGATTTATATTGCGTTCCATAAGTCGTCGTTGAATAGATATGTCAAACCTGTTGAACCGTCCTCCTTGCCTCCCACGCCTGTCATGGTGGATGGTAATCTAGAATTTCAAATAGCCATGATAGTGGACTCCCGAATTTTCCGTAGATCCCTCCAGTATCTCGTCCACTGGAAGGGTTACTGACCAGAGGAGAGGATGTGGGTTCCAGCAGCCGACGTTAATGCTAATCGTCTTGTGGAAGCTTTTCACAGGGCTCATCCGGATAAAGACGGTCCTGGGTGTCTGGAGAAGGGAGGGTACTGTCACGTACCCACCTGTTCTTTAGAGTATGGACATGCCTAGATCTCGATAAGAGAGGCGCACAATAGGTTAGTGCATTCACAGACGTCTGTGAACGTACTACCCTATTTTGCGCCTCTTTTTTCGAGCTCTAGGACGTCCGTACCCAAAGAATTGACCATCTGGGCTTCCCAGAAAAAAGACGGCAGCACATTGGCGTTAAAGGACATAAGCAACATTACAGGATACCCCAAGACACACCTCAGAAGACCGAATCACCATGGAATATATACCGAATCGACTTGAACAGCGGAAAGCCTGATCCTACAGTGAATGGAAATTCCAACGCAACATGACCCAGAACCAAATGGAAACACTGAAGAAAACGCAAGTATAGACGATAAGACTTTACTAAGTTTGTTTAACAATCTGGAGAAACTTATTCTAGATGAAATCCAACACCACCTAGATGCAACATTTCTTGAAATATATTTAAATAAACAGATCGTACCATGTGGACTTAGACTGCATTTCGAAAATTCCTTTAAAGAGGACATTGATTTCTGTAACGAATGGGACGCTTTCTTGTTGGAATGTGGAAAAGGTTTAATAACAAGACTAATTGGGAAAAGGAAATCTTTATATCTTAATCTAAACGACAAGATTAATGAATGCCACATGGAACTAAACAAATACAGATCCCATGTTTCATTCATTAAGTTCGACCGTATGATCACAACAAGAATTTTATCTTATGAAAAAGAAATTAATAGTAAAAAAGCGGAAAACTGGCTAGGAATAGGCTTGATTTCACAACCAATAATATCAAATATTGGTTGAAAACAGAACCAACTACTAAAGTAGGGATTAGCCCAAACACAATAAGTCAGAGCGAACACAAAAATGGCACCAGTAAACTTAACACAGAACCCAAAAATCAGACCCATCAACAAAAGGGCATCAACAACAAATATAAACCTACCCAAATGAAATGCTCTACATATATCAACAGCAATAGATACAATAACAATCAGGGTCCGCATATGATCCACAGATCACGACAATCCAAACAAAAACACACCAAACACGGACATAACAAACAAGCAAAGATACCATCAAATATGAGAACCCATCCTAACACCAAGGAGAACACGCCTATCAATCTGAAGTCATGCCAAGTATGCACTCCATTTAACAATACAAACCATTCCACTTATACATCTGGTCTAGAACTCCACACTCCGTTACCCACTCTAGACAACACAAGCAAACCCTCCACCAACCAGGCCACATACAAAAACCCGGCCTCCATTTTTGGTATAGAGATCATGGCTGAATGTCCACCTCTCAATCTACCACCGACACAGTTCTCTGTTTACCCGAACTCCTTCTCTGAACCCACACTCACGTCTCGAGTATTTTCCATAGCTTCCGATCTAAAAGCAGATTCACTCATCACCAGTCAAAGCCATACCCCACCAAGAGTGCAAACAGGTGCTACTCACAACGGATTAGGACCAGGATCAAATGGGCCTCCCTCCCACCAGTCACCAACCTATACCACCAATAACTTCAGTCTAAGCACCCCAGTCGACCACCCGAACACCAATCACCCAAAAACGGAACCCTCCATTTCAGTATCTTTTTTAGCATTACACCCCCTACTAACCCCCACCATGACCTATCCCATTCTCAAAAGTCCCAAAACCACTTCCATAACAATTTTTTTTCACCCAAACAAGTAAAAAGAAAAAATGCAGAAGAGGACATAGGGGGTATTAGCAAAAAGAAAACAAGAAAAGACGACACAATAAGACCCAACCAGACTCGGGGCATCTTCAACCTTTCTAGCCATACACTAACCAAGAGCGAAATTTCTCTACTCGCGAAAGGTCCCTCAAAGTTAAATGAATTTGATCTATTCCTAGATTTAAACCATTTTATCAGAAAACTCACTATAAAAAGGCAGGTTGAAAAGATGCAAAGAACTGCAACTGAAAAACAGATCCCTCAAGCTACTCCAGTTGTAGATACCTCCGAATTCATATCATCCGGGCTAAAACCGCCATCCAACTTTTACATTTATCATAAAGGTAATTTTATTGACACATTCTACTCAAAGGTATCTGAGGAATTTCGCCAAATCAATCATTAACCCAACAGTAAACAGAACCTCAAACCCTTTGAGAAAAATGCTTTGAAAAAACTCCAATACAACAAAAACATCATCATCCGTAATGCTGACAAAGGGGGAGGAATAGTTATCCAGGGCAGAGAAGACTATATTAGAGAGGCGACAAGAATCTTTTCTCACAAAAAGTATTATATCCCTCTCCATAATGACCCCTCTATACAGGACAAAGAAGAATTTTCAACACTAATAAAAACAGCAACCCATATACTGGATAAAAAAGAGAAGGAATACATTTTAGTAAAAGAATCGACCCTTTCCACATTTTATCACCTCCCAAAAATTCACAATGACCTAAAAATTCCCCCGGGCTGACCCATAATCTCTGGAGTCTCCTCCCTCACCCGCAACTTATCCCACTACATTGATTACGTATGTCTGTAGAAATATATCTCTCAGATCCTATCTTAAAGACTCCACGCCCCTTATCAAGCAATTAAAAAATATCACATGGAACGAGGGATACCAATGGTTCATTTTGGATGTCTCAGCCTTTTATTCCAATATTTCACATGAACTAGGTTCAATGCACATTCAAATTTCCCAACAAGGACCCCACAATACCTGGGGAACAAAAATACTTCCTCATAAGAGGTATCAAATTCATACTCGCCCATATGTTCCAGTTCCAAGATCAGATCTATAAACAAATACGGGGACCGCTCTGGGGACTAGATTTGCCCTGAGTTTTACAAATCTGATCATGGTAGCTTTTGAAGAATCATTTGTATAGGAGTCACACTTCTGGGAAGATAATATAGTCTATTACAAATGCTATATCAATGATTTTAAGGATAACTGTCATTTATTTTTGTTTTGCTAGTTTATTAGAGCAAGGCATGTATACCTGAGTTAGTCTGTCAATGATTGCCAAAATATCTGTAATTACCTTATAATAACAGCTTTCATTATTGTCTCCTATCCCTTTCCACTGCTCCCTTAAAAGACCGTTGCTATGGCTCATCTGTCTCTGGCTAGGAATACAGAGGGGCGGTCCTTCACACTGCATGCCTGCATTTGGCTTAAGAGTGAGGAGGCGTGTCTCTCAATAATCCAATCTGATTGGCAGGCAGGAAGCTGAAGTTTGTATGTGACCTGAGGGAATGCAGTTTTGGCCTCAGAGAACTGGCAGAGAAGCCATCTTGAGAAGATTCTTATAATGTAGGATTCAAAACAGTGGTAACTAAGGGGAAAACTGTAGGATTCAAAACAGTGGTAAGTGAAGAAACTAAAGATTGCTTTATGCATAATGCTGCTGCAGCAGTAACATATGCTAAAATAGATTTTTTTAATGAAAATATAACAGTTATCCTGTAATCCTAATCTGAAAAGGAGACCAAACAAGCATTGAAATATTAATTTCCCACCTCAACTGGAATGTCTCGAGCCTAAGAAAAAAAGTCAGCAAGATTGAGAATTACCAATGCAACTTAATTACCACCTATAATCAGAGACACAATAAGGTCAGATCAATTTTAACCAAACAATGGCATATCCTAAAAAAGGATCCCATGCTCAATAAAATACCGACGGCGCCCCAGTTGACATATAAAAGAGCGCGTACACTGAAAAACATATTGGCTCAGAGTAAACTAAACTCAGAGAAGCCTCAAGCAAAAAGGACGGTGCCAACAACAAACAGAATGGCAGTTGGAAATGTAGACAAGCAAGATGCCTATGCTGTGCAATGATTCACCAAACAGTATCCTTCCTGAACATGAGTGCTGGGACCTCCTACCCTATCTCTGCTAAACTCGACTGTAACTCAACCATTGTCATTTATGTACTAGAATGTCCATGTAATCTATGTTGGACGTACCATACAGACACTCAGAAACAGACTAAATAAGCACAGATCCAACATCAAAAAGCGATACCTCAAACACAGTGTCTCAAGACATGCCGCAGAATACCACAGAGGGAGCCCAGAGGGATTCAGAATTACTCCAATAGAACAAATCCCCACTCGCCAAAGAGAAGAGGTCCAATACATTAGGAGACGAGAAATGTATTGTATCTTCAAACTCAGAAGTTTAAATCCATACGGTCTCAACGAGGCATTCAAAATCAATTTGTAAGCCCCTTGATCCACCCGAAATAACGTTCTAGCTATTACCAAAGCGTACATACTGTACATGCCCCCTAAACAAATAACACAGAACACACCTGGTCAATCACCAACATTTGTTTATTTATTTATTCATTTTCTTTTTACTTCCATTTTTAGAACATGATTAGGAATTGATGAGCTATTTTATTTCATAGGTTATTTTATACATCTTATATACCTCTATCCATGTTGCTTCACCTCCGTTTTCACAATGCTACATATATATTTTTTACACATTTGCATATATCATTTCTTTATGTAATGTCATATATATCCTTTTAGATTTGCATATATATATTGCATTGATTTTGTACCAATGCCCAGGAGAGGCGGTGATAGTCAGTATATTAAAAAAAAGGGAACTGAAGTGGATTTATACACTTACCGTATTTTTCGCTCTATAAGACGCACCTAGGTTTTTGAGGAGGAAAATAAGAAAAAAAATATTTTGAACCAAAAGGTGTGCTTTTGGTGGGTTTTGAACTAATTGTGGTCTGTGGATGACACACTGTTATGGGGGATCTGTGGATGGCGCACTGTTATGGGGATCTGTGGATGGCGCACTGTAATGGGGGATCTGTGGGTGACGCACTGTTATGGGGAATCTGTGGGTGACACTTATGGGGAATCTGTGGGTGACACTTATGGGGGATCTGTGGGTGACACTTATGGGGGATCTGTGGGTGACACTTATGGGGGATCTGTGGGTGACACTTATGGGGGATCTGTGGGTGACACTTATGGGGGCTCTCTGGATGGCACTGTTATGAGGATCTGTGTATGACACATATATAGCATCTTATGCTATGTGTCATCCACAGATCCCCTCCATAAGTGTCCCTGTAGTGAATGACCCTCAATACACGGGCTGGGGGCCGGCATCTGCTTTTATAATGACAGCGGGGCCCGTGCAGTGACTGTATTCTACTACACGGGCCCCGCTCACTGTATAATCGTAGCTCTAATAGTAAATTGTTATGTATATAATCGCATAATGAGCGCTGTGTATTACTTACAACTACAAGCGCTCGCCGCTCGATAGGTAGCAGAAAGGAGGGAGGAGGCATGCCGGGAGGACAGGTGCTGGCAGCGTGAGTCATGCACCCACGCCGCCTGCTTCATTCATAAAGTGGGCGGCGCAGGCGCGTGACGTATGACTCACACTGCCAGCGCCCGTCCTCCCAGCCTGCCTCCTCCCTCCTCTCTGCTACCTATCGAGCGGCGAGCGCTTGTAGTTGTAAGTAATACACAGCGCTCATTATGCGATTATATGCATAACAATTTACTATTAGAGCTACGATTATACAGTGAGCGGGGCCCGTGTAGTAGAATACAGTCACTGCACGGGCCCCGCTGTCATTATAAATGCAGATGCCGGCCCCCAGCCCCTCCTCCCTCACAGCTGATACACCCGCCGCGCGGCATCGCGGCGGGTGTATCATTGAAAACTCAGCAAAATCAGCAGCATTCGCCGTATAAGACGCACTGCTATTTTCCCCCCACTTTTGGGGGGGGGGGGAGTGCGTCTTATACGGCGAAAAATACGGTAATTCCCTTAAATCGCATGGTCTGAATATAGACTATAAAATTGGGTAGATATAGATCTGTGGCTTGCCCTTGTCCATTATATGGAAATGTTCTACTGTACCTGTGTATATTTGGTGAATATGTGTATTGGACAAATTATATGTCCTTTTTTGGAATTGTATGTTTTAAACAAATATTTTCTCTTATTCTTTTTCTTATTTTTGATCAACAGAGGGTATGCCACGAAGTTTGGAGAGAGGAAGTTCGAGGCGATATTAATGAACGGCGTGCAGTCAAGAGCCATATTACGCAGAATATGTTTTTTATATATTTTTTATTATTATTTCTGGTTAGTCTGATATTCACATGGCAGGTGGTTTTCAGGAGAACCCTCACTAATGGTGGTGATGTATGGGTTATGATCACGGGTGCAGTGCGATCCTGCACTAACGTGTAGGTATGCAACTGACCGATGGTCACGGATTGAGGCTCCACTTCTATGATGTTGGGGTAGCCCGATCCCGCGCTGCCATCTGTAATACATCGGCATGAATATGTGCGGACACTACCTTGAACCTGTGTTCATCAGACGGTACCAGCATTAATATGTATGCGCCCGATTAGCCAATACGAGATTCCCGCACCAACATGGCTGACAAAGCATCAGAGGTGTACTGCGCAGCCGCGCAGTGATGAATGCAGCTGAAGCCGGAAGTATTGAAAGTACGTCATCTCGACATGTGCAGAAGCGCTTTAGACACGTGGCCATTTGTCCTCCTACTCCTCCTTCACCCTCCGTCTGCAATACTTTCTAGTAAGCACATGGCACTTTAGATTATTAATTACACATGATACTGATTATGATAATGATTTTAATGATGGATGTATGTACATTTTTATTATATGTACAGAGATTATGAGTATATTTTCACGTTGACATATAGAATATGTTTACAAGATGTCAATATTTTCAATAACAGTTTATTATCACGTGGTTACAGTTTATTTTTTGTGATTTGTTATTAATTGATATGAATTCAGCACACATGTCTTGTTAATTGTAATGTATGAGCACATTGCTATATATTTTTGGCACCTTGTCCATTTACACTGCTTGAGAAAGGCTCCTGTCTAGAGCCGAAACGTCGCATGTCCTGCTGGGGTAAATAAAGTATTTTGCATTTTTTTACTTCTTGGAGTGCTGCCCATCTTTTTCCTGTTCTGTATTTACTGGATTGGCTTGTATCCTTATTGGGCTAGCTGCACCCTTCAGCTTACATCAACATCAGGGACGGTGCTGCCACTTTTTTTTCTTTTTTCATATATATATATATATATATATATATATATATATATATATATATATATATATATATATATATATCAGTTTTTTCTTTTATAACCATTTTATTAGACTTTTGTTATCATGTTTTGTGATTATTTCTTATAATCAGTTCTCCCTTTTATCATTTTCACCAGGGTGGTATTTTATGTCCCCCACGGTTTCTACTTCATATTTATTAATTTGTCTATTTCCCCTTGTTTCATCCAGCCCACGCTCTGTCCATCACCTCCTCAGATAGCGGCACGTAACTAGCTCTAAACACGTGCCTGCAGAGTGTCTCCCAATAGCGTCCTAGATACCTATGGCAATGGTCACGTGATCGGAACATTTGCGATCACGTGACCCAGGCTGCTTCTACCTCAGGTGTTCTGCCAGATTCCTATACCTTGGCAGAATGCTATATCGGAAGTTACGCGGCCGCACCAGAATCAGCTGGAGGAGGGTGTGTGTGGATCTGCGCAAGCGCAGATCTACTGGAATTGTAAAAATAATTGCACCGCCGTGGAAGAAGCACCTACTTTATTTACATGCACAAAACCATACACCGCACGTGTGCACTCAGGGACCGCACTCGGCTCTACTGAATATCCTGCACTCAGCTTTGCTATGTGGTGAGGCTGAACTGCTCCAGATGAGCACTCAGGGGTAGGGAGATCTGATGGAACATTTTGCACTGAAAAATCTACCTACCCCTGAGTGCGCACGTGTGGTGTATGGTTTTGCGTATGCAAATTAACCACTTCAGCCCCGCTAGGTGAAACCCCCTTCATGACCAGAGCACTTTTTACACTTCGGCACTACACTCCTTTCACCGTTTATCGCTCGGTCATGCAACTTGCCACCCAAATGAATTTTACCTCCTTTTCTTCTCACTAATAGAGCTTTCATTTGGTGGTATTTCATTGCTGCTGGCATTTTTACTTTTTTTGTTATTAATCAAAATGTAACGATTTTTTTGCAAAAAAATGACATTTTTCACTTTCAGCTGTAAAATTTTGCAAAAAAAACGACATCCATATATAAATTTTTCGCCAAATTTATTGTTCTACATGTCTTTGATAAAAAAAAAATGTTTGGGCAAAAAAAAAATGGTTTGGGTAAAAGTTATAGCATTTACAAACTATGGTACAAAAATGTGAATTTCCGCTTTTTGAAACAGCTCTGACTTTCTGAGCACCTGTCATGTTTCCTGAGGTTCTACAATGCCCAAACAGTAGAAAAACCCCACAAATGACCCCATTTCGGAAAGTAGACACCCTAAGGTATTCGCTGATGGGCATAGTGAGTTCATAGAACTTTTTATTTTTTGTCACAAGTTAGCGGAAAATGATGATGATTTTTTTTTTATTTTTTTTTCTTACAAAGTCTCATATTCCACTAACTTGCGACAAAAAATAAAAAATTCTAGGAACTCACCATGCCCCTCACAGAATACCTTGGGGTGTCTTCTTTCCAAAATGGGGTCACTTGTGGGGTAGTTATACTGCCCTGGCAATTTAGGGGCCCAAATGTGTGAGAAGAACTTTGCAATCAAAATGTGTAAAAAATGACCGGTGAAATCCAAAAGGTGCACTTTGGAATATGCGCCCCTTTGCCCACCTTGGCAGCAAAAAAGTGTGACACATCTGGTATCGCCGTACTCAGGAGAAGTTGGGAAATGTGTTTTGGGGTGTCATTTTACATATACCCATGCTGGGTGAGAAAAATATCTTGGTCAAATGCCAACTTTGTATAAAAAAATGGGAAAAGTTGTCTTTTGCCAAGATATTTCTCTCATCCAGCATGGTTATATGTAAAATGACACCCCAAATCACATTCCCCAACTTCTCCTGAGTACGGCGATACCAGATGTGTGACACTTTTTTGCTGCCAAGGTGGGCAAAGGGGCGCATATTCCAAAGTGCACCTTTCGGATTTTGCAGGCCATTTTTTACAGATTTTGATTGCAAGGTACTTCTCACACATTTGGGCCCCTAAATTGCCAGGGCAGTATAACTACCCCACAAGTGACCCCATTTTGGAAAGAAGACACCCCAAGGTATTCGCTGATGGGCATAGTGAGTTCATAGAACTTTTTATTTTTTGTCACAAGTTAGCGGAAAATGATGATTTTTTTTTTTTCTCTTTTTTCCTTACAAAGTCTCATATTCCACTAACTTGCGACAAAAAATAAAAAATTCTAGGAACTCGCCATGCCCCTCACGGAATACCTTGGGGTGTCTTCTTTCCAAAATGGGGTCACTTGTGGCGTAGTTATACTGCCCTGGCAATTTAGGGGCCCATATGTGTGAGAAGTACTTTGCAATCAAAATGTGTAAAAAATGACCGGTGAAATCCGAAAGGTGCACTTTGGAATATGTGCCCCTTTGCCCACCTTGGCATCAAAAAAGTGTCACACATATGGTATCGCCGTACTCAGGAGAAGTTGGGGAATGTGATTTGGGGTGTCATTTTACATATACCCATGCTGGGTGAGAGAAATATCTTGGCAAAAGACAACTTTTCCCATTTTGTTATACAAAGTTGGCATTTGACCAAGATATTTTTCTCACCCAGCATGGGTATATGTAAAATGACACCCCAAAACACATTGCCCAACTTCTCCTGAGTACAGCGATACCAGATGTGTCACACTTTTTTGCTGCCAAGGTGGGCAAAGGGGCACATATTCCAAAGTGCACCTTTCGGATTTTGCAGGGCATTTTTTACACATTTTGATTGCAAAGTTCTTCTCACACATTTGGGCCCCTAAATTGCCAGGGCAGTATAACTACCCCACAAGTGACCCCATTTTGGAAAGAAGACACCCCAAGGTATTCCGTGAGGGGCATGGCGAGTTCCTAGAATTTTTTATTTTTTGTCGCAAGTTAGTGGAATATGAGACTTTGTAAGGAAAAAAGAAAAAAAAAGAAAAATCATCATTTTCCGCTAAATTGTGACAAAAAATAAAAAATTCTAGGAACTCGCCGTGCCCCCCACGGAATACCTTGGGGTGTCTTCTTTCCAAAATGGGGTCACTTGTGGCGTAGTTATACTGCCCTGGCAATTTAGGGGCCCAAATGTGTAAGAAGTACCTTGCAATCAAAATGTGTAAAAAATGGCCTGCGAAATCCGAAAGGTGCACTTTGGAATATGTGCCCCTTTGCCCACCTTGGCTGCAAAAAAGTGTCACACATGTGGTATCGCCGTACTCAGGAGAAGTTGGGCAACGTGTTTTGGGGGGTCATTTTACATATACCCATGCTGGGTGAGAGAAATATCTTGGCAAAAGACAACTTTTCCCATTTTTTTATACAAAGTTGGCATTTGACCAAGATATTTCTCTCACCCAGCATGGGTATATGTAAAATGACACCCCAAAACACATTGCCCAACTTCTCCTGAGTACGGCGATACCAGATGTGTGACACTTTTTTGCAGCCTAGATGCGCAAAGGGGCCCAAATTCCTTTTAGGAGGGCATTTTTAGACATTTGGATCCCAGACTTCTTCTCACACTTTCGGGCCCCTAAAAAGCCAGGGCAGTATAAATATCCCACATGTGACCCCACTTTGGAAAGAAGACACCCCAAGGTATTCAATGAGGGGCCTGGCGAGTTCATAGAGTTTTTTTTTTTTTTGCATAAGTTAGCGGATATTGATTTTTTTTTTGTTTTTTTCTCACAAAGTCTCACTTTCCGCTAACTTAGGACAAAAATTTCAATCTTTCATGGACTCAATATGCCCCTCACGGAATACCTTGGGGTGTCTTCTTTCCGAAATGGGGTCACATGTGGGGTATTTATACTGCCCTGGCTTTTTAGGGGCCCTAAAGCGTGAGAAGAAGTCTGGAATATAAATGTCTAAAAATGTTTACGCATTTGGATTCCGTGAGGGGTACGGTGAGTTCATGGGAGATTTTATTTTTTGACACAAGTTAGTGGAATATGAGACTTAGTAAGAAAAAACAAAAACAAACAAAAAATTTCCGCTAACTTGTGCCAAAAAAAATGTCTGAATGGAGCCTTACCAGGGGGGGGGGGGGTGATCAATGACAGGGGGGGTGATCAATGACAGGGGGGTGATCACCCATATAGACTCCCTGATCACCCCCCTGTCACTGATCACCCCCCCTGTAAGGCTCCATTCAGACATCCGCATGATTTTTTACGGATCCATGGATCGGATCCACAGAACGCATGCGGACGTCTGAATGGAGCCTTACAGGGGGGTTATCAATGACAGGGGGTGATCAGGGTAATCAGGGTGATCACCCCCCTGTCACTGATCACCCCCCCTGTAAGGCTCCATTCAGAAATCCGCATGATTTTTTACGGATCCATGGATACATGGATCGGATCCACAGAACGCATGCGGACGTCTGAATGGAGCCTTACAGGGGGGTTATCAATGACAGGGGGTGATCAGGGTAATCAGGGTGATCACCCCCCTGTCACTGATCACCCCCCCTGTAAGGCTCCATTCAGAAATCCGCATGATTTTTTACGGATCCATGGATACATGGATCGGATCCACAGAACGCATGCGGACGTCTGAATGGAGCCTTACAGGGGGGTTATCAATGACAGGGGGTGATCAGGGTAATCAGGGTGATCACCCCCCTGTCACTGATCACCCCCCCTGTAAGGCTCCATTCAGAAATCCGCATGATTTTTTACGGATCCATGGATACATGGATCGGATCCACAGAACGCATGCGGACGTCTGAATGGAGCCTTACAGGGGGGTTATCAATGACAGGGGGTGATCAGGGTAATCAGGGTGATCACCCCCCTGTCACTGATCACCCCCCCTGTAAGGCTCCATTCAGACATCCGCATGATTTTTTACGGATCCATGGATACATGGATCGGATCCACAGAACGCATGCGGACGTCTGAATGGAGCCTTACAGGGGGGTTATCAATGACAGGGGGTGATCAGGGTAATCAGGGTGATCACCCCCCTGTCACTGATCACACCCCCTGTAAGGCTCCATTCAGACATCCGCATGATTTTTTACGGATCCATGGATACATGGATCGGATCCACAGAACGCATGCGGACGTCTGAATGGAGCCTTACAGGGGGCTTATCAATGACAGGGGATGATCAGGGTGATCACCCCCCTGTCACTGATCACCCCCCCTGTAAGGCTCCATTCAGACGTCCGCATGATTTTTACGGATCCATGGATACATGGATCGGATCCGTAAAAATCATGCGGACGTCTGAATGGAGCCTTACAGGGGGGTGATCAATGACATGGGGGTGATCAATGACAGGGGGTGATCAGGGAGTGTATATGGGTGATCACCCGCCTGTCATTGATCACCCCCCTGTAAGGCTCCATTCAGACGTCCGTATGCTTTTTGCGGATCCGATCCATGTATCCGTGGATCCGTAAAAATCATACGGACGTCTGAACGGAGCCTGACAGGGGGGTGATCAATGACAGGGCGGTGATCAATGACAGGGGGGTGATCAGGGAGTTTATATGGGGTGATCATGGGTGATCAGGGGTTTATAAGGGGTTAATAAGGGGGGGGGGGGTGTAGTGTAGTGTAGTGTTTGGTGGGACTGTACTGACCTACCTGAGTCCTCTGGTGGTCGATCCTAACAAAAGGGACCACCAGAGGACCAGGTAGGAGGTATATTAGACGCTGTTATGAAAACAGCGTCTAATATACCTGTTAGGGGTTAAAAAATTCGGATCTCCAGCCTGCCAGCGAACGATCGCCGCTGGCAGGCTGGAGATCCACTCGCTTACCTTCCGTTCCTGTGAGCGCGCGCGCCTGTGTGCGCGCGTTCACAGGAAATCTCGCGTCTCGCGAGATGACGCGCCGATGCGTGACTGTGCGCCAGCCTGCCACCTCCGGAACGCACATGTGCGTTAGGCGGTCCGGAGGTGGTTAAGTAGATGCTTCTCCCGTGGCGGTGCAATTATTTTTACAAATCCAGTTGATCTGTGCTTGCGCAGATCCACACATACCCTCCTCCAGCTGATTCCGGTGTGGCCGCGTCACTTCCCGTATAGCATTCTGCCAAGGTATAGGAATCTAGCAGAGCACAATCTCCAAACATCCTGGGTTGCCACGGATATGGCCATGTGATCAGTGGTCACGTGGTCCAGGTCCTCAGGCCTTCCTCCATCACCTCAGCACCTCTATAAACCACTGTGGAAATGGTCACGTTATCGGTAGAGATGTCGCGAACATAAAATTTTCCGTTCGCAAACGCAAATGTCCGCGAATGTTCGCGAACGGGCGAACCGCCATAGACTTCAATAGGCAGGTGAATTTTTGAACCCACAGGGACTATTTCTGGCCACAATAGTGATAGAAAAGTTGTTTCAAGGGGACTAACACCTGGACTGTGGCATGCCGGAGGGGGATCCATAGCAAAACTCCCATGGAAAATTACGTAGTTGACGCAGAGTCGGGTTTTAATCCATAAAGGGCATACATCACCTAACATTCCTAAATTGTTTGGAATAACGTGCTTTAAAACATCAGGTATGAAGTTGTATCGATCAGGTAGTGTAAGGGTTATGCCCACTTCACAGTGACAGACCAAACTATGACAGACCAAACTCCCCGTTTAACGCACCACAAACAACCGCAAACAGTCCATTTGCACAACCACAAACTCCCTATTTGCACAAGGTTGGATACCAAGCTAGCCATGTCCCGTTCCTTGTCCTCACTGACGTCATTAAAGGTCTCTTCCTCCACCCAGCCACGTACAACACCAAGGGTCCCCGAAAGGTGACAACAAGCCCCCTAGGAGGCCTGCTGTGGTTGGTCTTCCACCTCCTCAAAGCCACCTTCCTCCTCTGACTCCTCTCTCTGCCTTGCTGCAGGACCAGCAATCGACGGCGACAAGGCTGCTTCTAATGGTGATGGTGACCACAACTCTTCCTCTTCATGCTCATCGACGGCATGATCCAGCACTCTTCGCAGGGCACGCTCAAGAAAAAACGAATATGGGATGAGGTCGATGATGTTGCCTAAACTGTTCTTACCAGTTTAATCTCTGTTTTGTCCCCTATCAGGGGCCAATGTATGGAATAGATTTTAGGAACCGGGAGATGGAAAAATATGCTTGGTCGGTCCTCTTATTTCCAATTTGGGGCACTGCGCGTGCGCCGTGCAGTGAACTGTGCTACCCGATCTGAGTGGTATGTTAAGTAGTACTATTCCTATCAGTTTAATCCCTGTTACGTCCCCTATCAGGGGCCAGTCTATGGAATAGATTTTAGGAACCGGGAGATGGAAAAAGATGCTTGGTCCTCCTACTTCCAATTTGGGGCACTGCGCGTGCGCCGTGCAATGTACTGTGCCACGCTATATGAGTGGTGTGTTAAGTAGTACTATTCTTATCAGTTTAATCCCTGTTACGTGTATCGAATAGATTTTAGACAACCGCAAAGAGTTGTCAATAGTTGACACACTCATGACAAATTTTATTCCTCTATGCGTCAATCTTGGTGTAGTGATGACTGTGCTCGTGCGCACGTTTGGGAGACTGCAGGCGATGGCGGTTTTTCAAAGCCTATGGTCGTGCTGAGGTAGTTCAGTGACAGTTAAGTGACCCAGAAAACAATGATTCTGCAGTCTGGGACCATTGTTGGCCTAGTAGGCTTTAATGATCACCTTAGATGATCACAAGGAAAATGTATGTTTTTTCTATGCAAAATTATCCAGCCAATCGCTTTTGGTCTGTTCACAATATAGCAACGACCTTATCATCTGGGGTGTGCTAACATTGCCATTGCCAACACACTCATAGAGGTGATCGCTTCATTGTGATATGCAAGCCCCTTCACCACAACAAGGTAATGATCACGAAGGGGAATTGACACATGTATGTGCCTTTTTTTTGTTTTGTTTTTGCAGCCACAGTGCAGCACCAGAGGCCAGAAAAATTAGATATTGTTGTAGCCGCTGCTGTATCAAAAATTGATGTTTTCCAGGCAGAAAGTGCACTAAAACATTGCGGCTTGAACCCTAGTTGGTGGAGGAGAAATCACGCAAGTCATCCGGCATGCAGAGATTAAATACAGCAGCGTGTGGACCATTTTTAGCGCAGGGCATCTCATCAGGCCATTTTTAGTCAAATACATCCCCCACTGTCAGTCCCTTCGGGACCCATGCCTCATTTATCTTAATAAAGGTGAGGTAATCTAGACTTTTTTGACCTAGGCGACTTCTCTTCTCAGTGACAATACCTCCTGCTGCAATGAAGGTCCTTTATGACAGGACACTTGAAGCGGGGCAGGCCAGAAGTTCTATCGCAAATTGGGATAGATTAGGCCACAGGTCAAGCCTGCACACCCAGTAGTCAAGGGGTTCATCGCTCCTCGGAATGTCGCTATCTGCAGTTAAGGCGAGGTAGTCTGCTACCTGTCGGTCGAGTTGTTCTCTGAGGGTGGACCCCGAAGGGCTGTGGCGATGCGTAGGACTTAAAAAGCTCTGCATGTCCTCCATCAACAACACGTATGTAAAGCGTCCTGTCCTTGCCGTCGTGGTAGGAGGAGGATTACTTTCACCTCTTCCCCTGTTAGATTCCCGTTGTGCTGTGATATCACCCTTATACGCTGTGTAAAGCATACTTTTTAACTTGTTTTGGAACTGCTGCATCCTTTCCGACTTCCGGTAATTCGGTAACATTTCAGGCACTTTTTGCTTATACCGGGGGTCTAGTAGCGTGGCCACCCAGTACAGGTCATTCTCCTTCAGCCTCTTTATATGAGGGTCCCTCAACAGGCATGACAGCATGAAAGACCCCATTTGCACAAGGTTGGATGCCGAGCTACTCATGTCCCGTTCCTCGTCCTCACTGATCTCATTGAAGGTCTGTTCTTCCCCCTCAGCCACGTACAACACCACGGGTACCAGATAGGTGACAATGAGCACCCTGGGATACCTGCTATGGTTGGTGTTCCTCCTCCTCAAAGCCACATTTCTCCTCAGACTCCTCTTCCAGCATTGCCGCAGGTCCAGCAAGTGATGCTGATAAGGCTGTTTCTGGTGGTGATGGTGACCACAACTCTTCCTCTTCACGCTCATCTATGGCCTGATCCAGCACTCTTCGCAGGGCACGCTCCAAGAAGAAAACAAATGGGATGATGTCGCTGATGGTGCCTTCGGTGCGACTGACTAGGTTTGTCACCCCCTCAAAAGGACGCATGAACCTACAGGCATTGCGCATGAGCGTCCAGTAACGTGGCAAAAAAATACCCACCTCTGCAGAGGCTGTCCTAGCACCTCAGTCATACAAATACTCGTTGACGGCTTTTTCTTGTTGGAGCAGGCGGTCGAACATTAGAAGCAGTGGCGTAACTACCGGGGAAGCAGCTGCTTCGGGGCCCGGCGCCCCGGCAGCGTGTGTGTCAGTTTTATTTTCAAGTTAGCTAAATATCGTGTTCAGGGCCCCTTCACAGCAGCCGCTAGTGTGATCTAATTTTACTGTCTGCTAAAGTCTCCTGGTCTAGGGATTCAAGCCCACAACCTCCAATCTAGCAGTGTATCAGTGGCAAAGCATTTACCCTCACAGCCATAAAGGCTGCATTACAACTCATTGAAAAAATATGAGACTTCTACTGTTATAGCTGGCTAATTGTACATCTATACACATGACAGCTGCCCAAACACACCTAGCACTGCTATATCTCTATATGACAGCTGTCCCTGCACACTCAGCTTTGCTATATCTCTATATATGACAGCTGCCCCAGCAAACCCAGCTCTACTACATCTATACACATGACAGCTGCCAAAACACAGTCAGCTCTGCTACATCTATACACATGACAGCTGCCCCCAACACACCCAGCACTGCTATATCTCTATATGACAGCTGTCCCAGCACAATCAGCTCTGCTATATCTCTATATATGACAGCTGCCCCAGCAAACCCAGCTCTACTACATCTATACACATGACAGCTGCCGAAACACAGCCAGCTCTGCTACATCTATACACATGACAGCTGCACCAGCACACTCAGCTCTACTATATCTCTATATATGACAACTGCCCCAGCAAACCCAGCTCTACTACATCTATACACATGACAGCTGCCGAAACACAGCCAGCTCTGCTACATCTATACACATGACAGCTGCCCCAGCACACTCAGCTCTGCTATATCTCTATATTTCTATCTACTGTATAGCAATACTTAGAGATATATAGATGTAGCAGAGCTGGGTGTGCTGGAGCAGCTGTCATATATAGAGATATAGCAGAGCTGAGTGTGCTGGGACAGCTGTCATATAGAGATATAGCAGTGCTGGGTGTGTTTGAGCAGCTGTCATATGCATAGATGTAGCAGAGCTGGGTTTGCTGGGGCAGCTATCATATAGAGATATAGCAGAGCTGAGTGTGCTGGAACAGCTGTCATATGGAGATATATCTGAGATACTGCTATATCTGTATATGACAGCTGTCTCAGCACATTCAGCTCTGCTATATCTCTATATATGAGCAGCTGTCATGTGTATAGATGTGAGCCAGCTATAACAGTAGAAGTCTCATATTTTTTTCTGTGAGGAGCAAGGCAGCTGGTATTGTCTAGTGGTTAGCTGCTTTGCCTCTGAAGCAGAAGGTCGTGGGTTCGAATCCCCAGCAGAAGCTTTTTCTGAAATACAAGCACTGACTCCATATAAGGACATACAGGGCGGGACACAGGAAGAGGCTGCATCGCATCGCTGACATGGAGGTAAGTAGAAGTGTTTATTTTTTATTTTTTTAATACCCGACTGTTACTGCCATGGGGGAGCGGGAGGCACCTGATACTGGCAGTGGCACCTGATACTGGCACATGGGGGAAGGGGGGTTGGCACCTGATACTGGCACCTGGGGGGGGAGGGGGGTTGGCACCTGATACTGGCACATGGGGGGGAGAGGGGTTGGCACCTGATACTGGCATAGGGGGGGAGGGGAGTGGCACCTGATACTGGCATGGGGGGGAGGGAGAGTGGCACCTGATACTGGCATATGGGGGGGGGGAGAGTGGCACCTGATACTGGCAGTGGCACCTGATACTGGCACATGGGGGGAGGGGGGTTGGCACTTGATACTGGCACCTGGGGGGGGAGGGGGGTTGGCACCTGATACTGGCACATGGGGGGAAGAGGCACCTGATACTGGCACATGGGGGGGAGAGGGGTTGGCACCTGATACTGGCATAGGGGGGGGAGGGAGAGTGGCACCTGATACTGGCATGGGGGGAGGGAGAGTGGCACCTGATACTGGCATATGGGGGGGGAGAGTGGCACCTGATACTGGCATAGGGGGGGAGAGTGGCACCTGATACTGGCATAGGGGGGAGGAAGAGTGGCACCTGATACTGGCATATGGGGGGGGGAGAGTGGCACCTGATACTGGCACCTGGGGGGGAGGGGGGGTTGGCACCTGATACTGGCACATGGGGGGGAAGAGGCACCATGGGGGGGAGGGAGATGGCAGGCAACTGCAATTATATTACAGAGAAAAAATTGTTTTACTGTTTTAAATGCAAGCTACTGTGACACCATATATGAGTGGTGGGCACTGGCAGTAGTGGGCACAGTACACTCTGTGGGCCTGACACACGCTAGCAGGCAACTGCAATTATATTACAGAGACAAAATTGGTTTACTGTTTTAAATGCAAGCTACTGTGACACCATATATGAGTGGTGGGCACTGGCAGTGGGCACAGTATACGCTGTGAGCCTGACACACTCGCTGGCAGGCAACTGCAATTATATTACAGAGAAGAAAAAAAAGCACACTGATGTACTAGCCCTAAAAAGGGCTTTTTGGGGTGCTGTCAGGATGCTGTCCTTACAGCAGATCAGATGAGTCTTTGTGGACTGGAGTGGACACAGGACACTGGCCCATCTAACGATTTCCCTATTAAATCAGCAGCAGCTGCACTCTCCCTGCTCTCACTAACACTGCAGCTTCAGAATGAATCTAAGATGGATGCTGTCCTTGCTTTTTGATAGGAGGTGGGAGGGTCTGGGAGGAAGGGTCTGCTGCTGATTGGCTGGAATGTGTCTGCTGACTGTGAGGTACAGGGTCAAAGTTTGCTCAATGATGACAAATAGGGGGCGGACCGAACATCGCATATGTTCGTTGGGAACTGTTCGCCGGCGAATAGTTCGGGACATCTCTAGCTATCGGAGGACTGCGATCACGTGACCCAGGCCCCATTTACATTCCCATACACTCATTATGCATAATGTTTAACCACTTAACCCCTTAAGGACCAGGCTCATTTTCACCTTAAGGACCAGGCCATTTTTTGCAAATCTGACCAGTGTCACTTTAAGTGCTGATAACTTTAAAACGCTTTTACTTATACAGGCCATTCTGAGATAGTTTTTTCGTCACATATTGTACTTCATGACACTGGTAAAATAAAGTCAAAAAAAGTAATTTTTTTGCATAATAAAATACCAAATTTACCAAAAATTTGGAAAAATTAGCAAATTTCAAAGTTTCAGTTTCTCTACTTCTGTAATACATAGTAATACCCCCAAAAATTGTGATGACTTAACATTCCCCATATGTCTACTTCATGTTTGAATTATTTTGGGAATGATATTTTATTTTTTGGGGATGTTACAAGGCTTAGAAGTTTAGAAGCAAATCTTGAAATTTTTCAGAAATTTACAAAAACCCAATTTTTAGGGACCACTACAGCTCTGAAGTCACTTTGCGAGGCTTACATAATAGAAACCGCCCAAAAATAACCCCATTCTATAAACTACACCCCTCAAGGTATTCAAAACTGATTTTACAAACTCCGTTAACCCTTTAGGTGTTGCACAAGAGTTATTGGCAAATGGGGATGAAATTTGAGAATTTAATTTTTTTGCCTAATTTTCCATTTTAACCCATTTTTTCCACTAACAAAGCAAGGGTTAACAGCCAAACAAGACTGTATCTTTATTGCCCTGACTCTGCCGTTTACAGAAACACGCCATATGTGGCCGTAAACTACTGTACGGCCACACAGCGGGGCGTAGAGGGAAAGGTACGCTGTATGGTTTTTGGAAGCCAGATTTTGCTGGACAGTTTTTTTGACACCATGTCCCATTTGAAGCCCCCTGATGCACCCCTAGAGTAGAAACTCCATAAAAGTGACCCCATCTAAGAAACTACACCCCTCAAGGTATTCAAAACTGATTTTACAAACTTCGTTAACCCTTTAGGTGTTGCACAAGAGTTATTGGCAAATGGGGATGAAATTTCAAAATTTCACTTTTTTGGCAGATTTTCCATTTTAATATTTTTTTTCCAGTTACAAAGCAAAGGTTAACAGCCAAACAAAACTCATTATTTATGGCCCTGATTCTGTAGTTTACAGAAACACCTCATATGTGGTTGTAGACCGCTGTACGGGCAAACGGCAGGGCGCAGAAGGAAAGGAATGCCACATGGTTTTTGGAAGGCAGATTTTGCTGGACTGGTTTTTTGACACCATGTCCCATTTGAAGCCCCCCTGATGCACCCCTAGAGTAGAAACTCCAAAAAAGTGACCCCATTTTAGAAAGTACGGAATAGGGTGGCAGTATTGTTGGTACCAGTTCAGGGTAGATATGATTTTTGGTTGCTCTATATTACACTTTTTGTGCGGCAAGGTAACAAGAAATAGCTTTTTTGTTATTTACAACATTCATCTGACAGGTTAGATCACGTGGTAATTTTATAGAGCAGGTTGTCACGGACGCAGCGATACCTAATATGTATACAATTTTTTTTATTTATGTAAGTTTTATACAATAACTTCATTTTTAAAACCAAAAAATTGTTTAGTGTCTCCATAGTCTGAGAGCCATAGTTTTTTCATTTTTTGGGCGATTATCTTGAGTAGGGTCTAATTTTTTGTGGGATGAGATGACAGTTTGATTGGCACTATTTTGGGGTGCATATGACTTTTTGATCGCTTGCTATTACACTTTTTGTGATGTAAGATGGCAAAAAATTGCTTTTTTTACACATTTTTTTTTTTTTTTTACGGTGGTCACCTGAGGGGTTAGGTCATGTGATATTTATATAGAGCCGGTCGATACGGACGTGGCAATACCTAATATGTATACTTTATTTTTATTTATGTAGGTTTTACACAATGATTTTATTTTTGAAACAAAAAAAATGATGTTTTAGTGTTTCCATAGTCTAAGAGCCATAGTTTTTTCAGTTTTTGGGCGATTATCTTGAGTAGGGTCTCATTTTTTGCAGGATGAGATGACGGTTTGATTGGTACTATTTTGGCGTACATGCAACTTTTTTGATCACTTTTATTACCTTTTTTGGGAAGTAAGGTGGGCAAATTTTAATTTTCTCATATTTTTTATTTTTTTATTTTTATGGCGTTCACTGTGCGGGGAAAGTAACATGACCGTTTTATAGATCAGGTCGTTAAGGACGCGGCGATACCTAATATGTGTAGTTTATTTTATTTTTTTAATTTTTATTCAGTGATAAATGTTTTTTTTTTTTTATCTTAACTTTTTTCACTTTTTTTTTTTTTTTTTTGACCCAGACCCACTTGGTTCTTGAAGATCCAGTGGGTCTGATGTCTGTAAAATACAGTACAGAACCTATATAGGTTTCTGTACTGTATTTTACTTACACTGAACAGATCTATGCTTTCAGCACAGATCTGTTCAGCACCATGGACAGCAGGACGCCTGAGCAGGCGTCCTGTTGCCATGGGAACCTTCCCCGTCTGCCACAACTTCGCAGACGGGGAAGGGTGAGGACTGGGGTGTCGGGGGGCTGTCTGGGGGCTCTCTCCCTCTCCCATCGGGGGGCTGCAAAGGCACAGCAGCCCCCCGATCGGAGACGGAGGGAGCTCCCTCTTACTGTTAACCTTTTCCATACAGCGGTCCGTCAGCCGTTTATACCAGGGTGCCAGCAATGTGCTGGCACCCTGGTATACCCACTGTACATCAACGATTACGTAATAGGAGGCGGGCGGGGGATCGCGATCCCGCCTGCCGCACCGCCCGCCTCCCGCAACGCCCCCACCGCCTGCGACACCCCCCCTGCACCACCCGCCGCCATCAAATCATGCAGGGGTGCAGGGGGGGTGTACTATATTGATTTTAGGCACTCTAAAGTTTCTGATCCCCGCGGTCAGGGACCGCGGGGATCAGAAACTGCAAAAAGCGCAGCAAACCGCAGGTCTGAATTGACCTGCGGTTTGCTGCGATCGCCGACACGGGGGGGGGGGTCACATGACCCCTCCTGGCGTTTTAACAGGATGCCGGCTGAATGATTTCAGCCGGCATCCTGTTCAAATTAACCCCTGCGGCGACGGAATGCCGATTTTAAAGTCAGGACGTACCGGTACGTCCTTGGTCCTTAAGGACTCGGGAAATAGGGCGTACCGGTACGTCCTATGTCCTTAAGGGGTTAAGGACCACAGGTTTATACCCCCCTAGTGACCAGGCCCTTTTTTACAAATCGGCACTTCACAACTTTAACGGTTTATTGCTTGGTCATGCAACTTGGCACCCAAATGAATTTTACCTCCTTTTCTTCTCACAAATACAGCTTTATTTTGGTGGTATTTGATTGCTGCTGAGATTTTTCGTTTTTCTGATATTAATCCAAAAAGACAGCAATTTTCTCAAAAAAAGTGTAGTTTTAACTTTTTCTGGTAAAATTGTTCTAATATAATTACATTTCTATACACGTTTGTGTCAGAATTTATTGTGCTACATGTCTTTGGTAAAAAAAATCCATTAAGTGTATGTTTATTGGTTTGCGCAAAAGTTATAGCGTTTACAAACTATGGTACAAAAATGTGAATTTCCGCATTTTGAAGCAGCTCTGACTTTCTGAGCACCTGTCATGTTTCTTGAGGTGATAGAATGCCAGGATAGTATAAATACTCCCTAAATGACCCCATTTTAGAAAGAAGACACCCCAAAGTATTCGCGGAGGGGCATGGTGAGTTCATGTATGATTGAATTTTTTTTCACAAGTTAGCGGAAAATGACACTTTCTGAGGAAACAAAATAAATAATAAAGTTTCCATTTCTGCTAACTTCTGGCAAAAAAATAAAAATAATCTCCCACGGACTCACTATGCCCCTCAGTAAATACCTTGGGGTGTCTACTTTCCAAAATGGGGTCATTTGTGGGGTGTGTTTACTGTTCTGGCATTTTGGGCGGGGCTAAATTGTGAGCAACCCTGTAAAGCCTAAAGGTACTTGTTGGACTTTCGGCCCCTTTGCGCACCTAGGCTGCAAAAAAGTGTCACACATGTGGTATCGCCGTACTCAGGAGAAGTAGGGCAATGTGTTTTGGGGTGTATTTTTACATATACCCATGCTGGGTGAGAGAAATATCTCTGTAAATTGACAACTTTGTATAATTTTTTTTTTTTTTAAGTTTAAGAAGCCGGGCTGCGCGATCAAGTGGATTAAGGTGAGTTAAATTGTTTTTTAATTTTTTTTTAACCCCTCCAGCGCTATTGTACTATGCATTCTGTATTTAGAATGCTATTATTTTCCCTTATAACCATGTTAGAAGGGAAAATAATTCAATCTACAGAACACCGATCCCATTAAGTGCACAGATTTGTCCACCACAAGAACGGCTATCTGTGAAATTATATGAATGCCTGAATTTGAGCCATTCCCACATATATATATACTGTAGATATGCGCATTATATTATATTATTAACTGCACAGTTATCAATATAATATAATACACATATCTACAGTATATATATATGTAGGAATGTCTCAAGTTCGGCCATTCATATCATTTCATAGATGGCCGTTTTTGTGGTGAACAATCGTGTATCTTGTATAGTGGTTATCTGCTCACTACAGTACTATTGTCACGAGGGTGTCAAGAGCCACGTCTGACTCCGTTATACCCGGGGTCAGGAAGTCGCAGCGGGTGGCTGCACGCTCTATGTCTAAAGATAGCGCTGTTACTTAATGGTAGCTCTCTGTGTTTGCCTTGCAATCCTTTTTGTCTCACTCAGGGATCCGTAGCTTCTTCTCCTCAGCTGTTTCTTGTCCAGCACTCCCAACCTCCTTATATTCCCCTTTCCCACTTCTCTGGTTGCCAGATATAGAGCTTCCTGCCTGGACTTCTATACTGACCCACTGGAGCCGAGTTGCTGTTATCCCTGATTGTTGTACCAGAGCATTACCCTTCGGATCCCTGTTGGTTGTTTGTTGTCGCCCACCTGGGACTATATGTTTTGTCAGTATTGTCTGTCTTCTTTCTAGTGTTTCCCTTTAGTGTTAGTGGTGCGGACTAGTTTTCCCAGCGCCCTATTCACTACATAGGGCTCATCTGAGGGAAAGCCAGGGTTTAGGCACTTGGTCGGCGTACGGGTGAGAAACCCGTCTAGGGACGTCAGGGCAGTTAGGTGCCAGCCTCAAGGTGAGTTAGGGGTCACCATCTTTCCCTCTCCCTTGGACAGGGCCTTCCTTTTCCCTCCCTTTGCGTCACATACAGACGTGGACAAAATTGTTGGTACCCTTTGGTCAATGAAAGAAAAAGTCACAATGGTCACAGAAATAACTTTAATCTGACAAAAGTAATAATAAATTAAAATTCTATAAATGTTAACCAATGAAAGTCAGACATTGTTTTTCAACCATGCTTCAACAGAATTATGTAAAAAAATAAACTCATGAAACAGGCATGGACAAAAATGATGGTACCCCTAACTTAATATTTTGTTGCGCAACCTTTTGAGGCAATCACTGCAATCAAACGCTTCCTGTAACTGTCAATGAGACATCTGCACCTCTCAGCAGGTATTTTGGCCCACTCCTCATGAGCAAACTGCTCCAGTTGTGTCCGGTTTGAAGGGTGCCTTTTCCAGACTGCATGTTTCAGCTCCTTCCAAAGATGCTCAATAGGATTGAGGTCAGGGCTCATAGAAGGCCACTTTAGAATAGTCCAATTTTTTCCTCTTAGCCATTCTTGGGTGTTTTTAGCGGTGTGTTTTGGGTCATTGTCCTGTTGCAAGACCCATGACCTGCGACTGAGACCAAGCTTTCTGACACTGGCTAGTACATTTCTCTCTAGAATTCCTTGATAGTCTTGAGATTTCATTGTACCCTGCACAGATTCAAGACACCCTGTGCCAGACGCAGCAAAGCAGCCCCAGAACATAACAGAGCCTCCTCCATGTTTCACAGTAGGGACAGTGTTCTTTTCTTGATATGCTTCATTTTTTCGTCTGTGAACATACAGCTGATGTGCCTTGGCAAAAACTTTGATTTTTGTCTCATCTGTCCACAGGACATTCTCCCAGAAGCTTTGTGGCTTGTCAACATGTAGTTTGGCATATTCCAGTCTTGCTTTTTTATGATTCGTTTTCAACAATGGTGTCCTCCTTGGTCGTCTCCCATGTAGTCCACTTTGGCTCAAACAACGACGGATGGTGCGATCTGACACTGATGTTCCTTGAGCATGAAGTTCACCTTGAATCTCTTTAGAAGTCTTTCTAGGCTCTTTTGTTACCATTCGGATTATCCGTCTCTTAGATTTGTCATCAATTTTCCTCCTGCGGCCACGTCCAGGGAGGTTGGCTACAGTCCCATGGATCTTAAACTTATGAATAATATGTGCAACTGTACTCACAGGAACATCTAGTTGCTTGGAGATGGTCTTATAGCCTTTACCTTTAACATGCTTGTCTATAATTTTCTTTCTGATCTCTTGAGACAGCTCTTTCCTTTGCTTCCTCTGGTCCATGTCGAGTGTGGTACACACCATATCACCAAACAACACAGTGATTACCTGGAGCCATATATATAGGCCCAATGGCTGATTACAAGGTTGTAGACACCTGTGATGCTAATTAGTGGACACACCTTGAATTAACATGTCCCTTTGGTCACATTATGTTCTGTGTTTTCTAGGGGTACCATCATTTTTGTCCATGCCTGTTTCATGAGTTTATTTTTTTACATAATTCTGTTGAAGCATGGTTGAAAAACAATGTCTGACTTTCATTGGTTAACATTTATAGAATTTTAATTTATTATTACTTTTGTCAGATTAAAGTTATTTCTGTGACCATTGTGACTTTTTCTTTCATTGACCAAAGGGTACCAACAATTTTGTCCACGTCTGTATGTGATCAGCACGCCGGTCGTGATAACTATATTATGGTAGTAATAACATGGATTTTTGTGTTTTTATGCACTGTATATTATTTTATATATACAATATTTATATTGCATATATTTACATATATACAAAAGGGTAGACACGGTACTTTCTTGTTTAATGTGGTTTGTCCCTAGTAATAGTGCCAACATACGGTACAATAAAAGATGGATACTTTACTTTCAGTGAGTCCGCAATCCCGAGATATGTATGTGGTTGTATAGGGTTGTCCCCTCTACCTTCCACTGCAGCATTGGAGCCCCCAGCATGGCATGTGCACACCTGCTTGTTATAGCAATATTTTATTGATTACAAAAATCGATGTATAAAAATGAATCATTAATAAATAAAAATATTAGAGAGTGGATATATATGTACAAAACTATGTGCAATGAGCAGGACACCGGTACAGTGGGTCAGCTATGCAGTGTGTCAGTATATATGTGCAATAGTTTGTGATGCCAATTGCAGCTTGCGCAGGTACTGTAGCAGGGCCCTTTAAGATTATAACTCACGTACCAGGTGAGGAATGCCAGAGGGGGATAATGTCTCTGTATAGCAGATATGGTAGTGTGAACGGTGTCTCCTACCTTGGTACGGCTGGACTCCTGGATCCTGGCTCACTTGCAATAAATTGAGTGTGGTCAGTAGGAGTTATGGTGGAATGATTGAGATCCAGACAGGAGATATAATCCAACTTGTCTTTACTTAATGGCAACAGATATCCATACGAGTTGCAGCAATAGTCTTTTAGGGTCCCAGCAGGTATTGGCAATATGTGGCAGGAATTTATATCTATTCTGCTTCTGATCATATGCCTAGTGAATCTGGCAGGTATTTATCTTCTGCTCTGTCTGTCTTCTGCTTGTAGTGGGCCTGACTAGCTGAGGAGGAGTTTGGCTTCTCCTGGACTCTGGATATGTACTCACAGCACTGCTCGCAGGGAATGATGTTGTCCTGGAGATCTGAAGTTCTGGAGGTTGTTGCTTGCTTGTCATCAGCTGAGCTAGATGACTCAGGCTGGGAAGATGGATCCTTGCCTCAGCCGAGGCTGGATCCAGGGTTGGGATCCCTGGTTCTGGGAGCTCCTACCAACACAGCCTGCCCCTGGCAGGGGTGGCTGGTACACTGGCTAAACTTCCTCTCCTCCTCATGAGACAGGACATGGGAACGTCCCACTTCTGCTCACACAGGGGAGGCTAGACTGGAATGGACTATTCCAGACTAGATATACTAACTTAGCTATGGTCTGCTACATATTGCTTCCACCTGCTGGCGGACAGGGAAATTACAGCAAATACATAATACAGGCCTGGAAAATACATATAATGGTAAATGCAAAGTTTGACTACACAAGATGACAATAAATATACACTTAACATATTGTAGCAGGGAGACAGAGTTTTTAGTGACATACTCTGGGATGTTACATATGTACTAATTAATAACTCCCCCCCCCCTACACTAGACACTTTCTTACCACATGTTGCATTTTCTTTCATGACATGAGCGCACCTTCCTCTGTTAATCATTTCTGCAGCACACATACAACAGGCGCTCAGTGCGATCCCGCTATGTAGTTAGGATTGCACTCTCTGGCAGCATTACTATCTGGAGTCCCCATCGAAATTTCTCCCCGCCTGAACCCACCATAGCACCATCTCCCAAGATCCAGAGTCCCAATGTTAACTCCTTCTTAGCTGAATTGACTATTAAATAAAGTAACAGTTTATTAATATTATTACACAGCGGGACCGCGCTCCTCCTGCTGCCACATCGCGCTTGTCATCGGCGCATACCGCCAGCATACAGCTCTTCTATAATTGAAATAAAGACAAGTTAAATATTTTCGTTACCTATACATGCCTATGTATATATAGTACACTTTCTCTCCGCAGATTTAGTGTAGATATCCTGCAATTAAGATATAGATCTTCTCTCTATCACATAATTAAGATATCGGGGATATCTACACTAAAGCTGGGGAGACTATATTACCGGACTAAGGATCGGAGAAACTCATACTCTGGCTCAGTGGAGAAATTCACAACTATATATGGAACATTAATATATACAGGGATTGATGATATATATACCAGGACTTACAGATTGAATATAGGGCTGTGATTACATATAGCAAAGTGTATTGTGTAGTGTAATTACCTACTTTAGATTAACACTGCCATCTACTGGCTTTGTTATGTATTGCAGCTGCAGTGGTTGTTTCGTTCATAGCGAAGGATGAGAACTCACGCTTCAGTAGTAACGTTATGCGAAAAAAAGGAGCGTTAGCGATGATACAACTGTAGGTCAAAAGCTTAGGGCAAGGACCACAAAGGTACTGTTTTCCAAAATACTGCCTGTACCACGAGCCACACAAAAAAGGCAGCATGAGATTAGGGAGGTTAACACAAGTGGCTCAAGAACTAGTGTAGGAAGGAGGGGTTTGGGTTCCTGGAGAACTAGGCTGACTTCTCTATCGGCTACAGGCTCTATTATAGGGATACAAAATCGTATAATATAGTAGCTCACCCCTCCTGATATCATGAACAGGTGCTCACACTAAATGCGGTTCACCCCAACCACACAAGAAAGTTAAATAGTTATATAGAATATAGTGGGCACTCAATACCTGTAGCCACATATAGGGTACAACACATTTATTATTATACAATATACATATATATAACTCAATAAAATTCTAAAATGGCAATTAATATACTCATAAACTCTTAAAAGTTGCAATTAATATATTCCTAAAAATTTTTATCACTCCTATAGATTTATATCCTGTGTTGAAAGTTCATATATCAAAGTCCATATGCTGTATTAAAAAGTTGGCCGCATCAATTGGCAATAAAAAGTATTAAATTGTTAAATTGTAGTACAGTTCACTTGATGTGCTGTATACCAAAGTTGGTACAGATGTACGGGCTAATGATGAATAATTCCAGGGATGGTGTAATGCAGTATATTGACGGTACTTACTGCGTTAGTCCACTCTTTTTATATATCTCTGACCGTAATGGCGTCCCACTACAGATCAGGTCACTCACCCTTCTTCTTATGGGTTGTGGCGTGTATCGCTCACCAGTTCGTCCCGATGTCAGTTCCACATTCGTTCAATGGCGCTCTTCCTGCTTGAGTTCAGCGTCCCACGTGTAGTATCACGTGATCGGAGCTTTAACACTTTGTGACGTGATCTCTGCTTTGTTCCAGAGGCGGTACCAACCTCTATGTGGAGAATCACTCGCAGGTGCTGTGAGCAGTTTTTTTTGAAGACAGTCCTTGTTGGATATTGACAATAGCTTTTAAAATACTGTACAGTTTCTTCTTTAACGCTGGGATCTCATCCGCTATCGCTATACGCGTTTCGGGGTTCCGTACCCCTTCATCAGTAGCTGGTTTATGAGATCCTTCTTCCTTCTTTAAATACTGTTATAAGTTCCACCCCTTGTTCTAATTAAGGTTCTCTCCAAAATCTGGTTAGGAGGCTCTAAAAATCGGAGTAGTTATATCTGCCTTTTTTTCGCATGTGTATATATTCGCATATGATTTTCCATGCGATTTTTTTGAAAAATTTTTCGCAATTTTTTTCTTTCATTTTTAAACTTACCATACCGGTTATTCATGTTCACAGGATATTATTTGCAACTTACTAATTCTTTCTATTCGCAAACATGATTAGTATCCAAGATTTATACGTATTTGCTATCCTAGTTCTTAATTGTCATTTAATATTATCATACAAAAACATCATTCAACAATCTTAAAACAATAAATTATATTAAAATGTTATTAAAATATTCCACTCTATATTGCATTAATTCATTATTTGTTTTTTGGAAGTATGATGTATGATGTCTATTATAGGGATAGGCTGCACCTGAATGGGGATGGGGCAGCTGTGTTGGGGGCTAGAAGGTTGGAGGAGTGTCTAAACTAGGGACTGAGGGGAGGGCAATTACATTATAGGATGTGAAGATAGTGCAGATAGAGACCAGGAGCCAGGTAGTGGGACTGGGGGAGAAATGGAAGGAGGGACTAGAACAGTTCAGAAGGAAAGGTGTAGGGTAAAAGATATACAGAAACCTCTTAATTGTATGTATACTATTGCCAGAAGCCTAACTAATAAAACTGGAGAACTGGAATTAGTGATGTGTGAGGAGGACTATGACATAGTGGGATTAACTGAGACATGGCTGGATGATAGCTATGACTGGGCAGTTTATGTACAAGGTTGCAGTCTGTTTAGAAAGGATCGTCAAAACCGGAGAGGGGGAGGGGTCTGCCTTTATGTAAAGTCCTGTCTAAAGCCCACAGTCTGAGAAGATATAAGTGATGGACATGAACATGTGGAGTCGCTATGTGTAGTAATACATGGAGGCAAAAATAATAATAAATTACTAATAGGAGTTTATTATAAACCACCTAAAATACCAGAGTCCACAGAAAATCTACTACTAAACGAGATAGACGAGGCAGAAAATCATAATGAGGTGGTTATTATGGGGGACTTCCACTACCCAGATATAGACTGGGAAACTGAAACCTGTATATCTCATAAAGGAAACAGGTTATTGGCAATAACCAAAGACAATTACCTTTCCCAACTGGTTCATAACCTAACTAGAGGGGCGGCAACACTGGACTTAGTATTAATCAATAGACCTGACAGAACAACAGATGTGCAGATCAGGGGACACCTGGGAAATAGTTAACATAAAGTAATAACATCCAATTATCCTTTAAACGAGCGTTTGTACAGGGAGGAACAAAAATACCAAACTTCAAAAAAGCTAAATTTAGCCAACTAAGAGAGGCCATAGGACTAACTAACTAGGGCAAAGTCCTCAAAAATAAAGCTACCACCACAAAATGAGATATTTTTTAAATCATCCTAAAATCTAATTGTGAGCGGTACATACCTTTATAGAAATAAAGGGTTAAGAAACAAGAAGAAACCAATGTAGATAAATAGAACTGTAAAGAAAGCAATAAGAAAGCATTTAAATCACTAAAACAGGAGGGTAGCAAGGAAGCACAGGAAAAAATAGAATATGTAAAAAACAAATAAAAGCCACCAAACTAGAGACCGAGAGATTAATTGCCAAAGAGAGCAAAACTAACCCTAAAATGTTCTTCAATTATATAAATGGTAAAAAGTATAAATCTGAAGGTGTCGGCTCTCTACAGAGCAATAAGGGGGAAGTTGTAGAGAGCGACGAGAAGAGAGCAAAGCTATTAAATATTTTTTTCTCCACTGTATTCACTGAGGAAAATAAACTGTCAGATGAAAAGCAGAATGTAAAAGTAAATTCCCCACTAAAAGTGCCCTGTCTGACCCAGGAAGAAGTACAACAGCGACTTAAAAAGATTAAAATAGACAAATTGCCAGGACCAGATGGTATACACCCCTGTATCTTAAGAGAATTCAGTAATGACATAGCCAGACCCATATTTCTGATATTTGCAGACTCTATACTGACAGGGAGTGTTCCACAGGATTGGCGCATAGCAAATTTGGTGCCAATATTCAAAAAGGGTGCAAAAACAGAACCCGTAAATTATAGGTCGGTAAGTTTAACATCTGTTTTGGGTAAACTGTTTGAAGGTTTTCTAAGAGATGCTATCTTGAGGATCTCAATGAAAACAAGCAAATAACATATCAGCATGGCTTCATGAGGGATCGGTCATGTCAAACTAATTTAATCAGTTTCTATGAGGAGGTAAGTTCTAGACTTGACAGTGGTAAATCAATGGATGTGGTATATCTGGACTTCTCCAAAACATTTGACACTGTATCACATAAAAGGTTAGTATATAAAATGATAATGCTCAGACTGGGAGAAAACGTTAGTATGTGGGTAAGTAACTGGCTAAATAATAAAAAACAGGGTGGTTATTAATGGTACACGCTCAGATTGGGTCACTGTCACTAGTTGAGTACCTCAGGGTCAGTATTGGGCCTTATTCTCTTGAATATATTTATTAATGATCTTGCACAAGGCTTGCACAGTAAAATTTTTGCAGATGACACTAAACTGTGTAAAGTAATTAATACTGAAGAGGACAATATACAGCTACAGATGGATCTGGATAGATTAGAGGCTTGGACAAAGAAGTGGCAGATGAGGTTTAACACTGACAAATGTAAGGTGTGGGGATTCGCTCTGGTAGGCAGGGTAAGTGGACGCAGAACAGAGGCAAAAGAAACGGTTTGTAAAACAAAACTTCAGTGTTTATTCACACATGAAAAAAAAACAAAGCAACATTGACAGTCTTAGTGTTCGTTCACACAAAGGAAAGTCCAAAGCAAAAGAACTGTCACCTTATTAGCAGGTTCTTTCAGTGTCCACAACAGGCTTTAGGGGGTCTGTTTCCCCGCATGCGGCTCTCAGCTCTCTAGTACGGCACTATGCCTCAGATCCCAAGAAAGAGAAATAGATTCTGAGCCCAGCTGAATATTTAAAGGATAGCCAGGTGCTGCCAAAACCTGGACCGACACTTAACCCCTTAGGGACGCATGACGTACCGGTACAGCATGTTTCCCGAGTCCTTAAGGACCCATGACGTACCGGTACGTCATGAGCTTAAAATAAGATTGCGGCACCCCGGGGGTTAATCCGAACGGGATGCCGGCTGAAATCATTCAGCCGGCATCCTGTCACAACGCCGGGGGGGGGGGTCATGTGACCCCCCGTATTGGTGATCGCAGCAAACCGCAGGTCAATTCAGACCTGCGGTTTGCTGCGCTTTTAGCCGATTCTGAGACCGGGGGGAAAAAACTTTAAAATGCCCGAAATAAAGTTTTATTAACCCCCCCTGCACCCCTGAATGATATTATGTGGGCGGGTGGTGCAGGAAGGGTGTCGCAGGCGATGCGGGAGGCGGGCGGTGCGGCAGGCAGGATCGCAATCCCCCGCCCGCCTCCACTTGAATAATCGTTGGTGGACAGTGGTTATACCAGGGTGTCAGCACATTGCTGACACCCTGGTATAAACGGCTGACATCAGTGATGCGATGTCAGCCGTTTAACCCTTTCCATACAGCGGTCCGTATGGACCGCTGTATGGAAAAGGTTAACAGCTCAGGGAGCACCCTCCCTCTTCCATCGGGGGGCTGCTGTGCTTTTGCAGCCCCCCGATGGAGAGGGAGAGAGCCCCCAGACAGCCCCGTCCTTACCCTTCCCCGTCTGCGCAGTTGTGGCTACAACTGAGCAGACGGGGAAGGTTCCCATGGCAACAGGACGCCTTCTCCGGCATCCTGCTGCCCATGGTGCTGAACAGATCTATGCTAAAGGCATAGATCTGTTCAGACAAAGTGTAAGTAAAATACAGTACAGTACCCTATATAGTGTACTGTACTGTATTATACAGACATTAGACCCACTGGATCTTCAAGAACCAAGTGGGTCTGGGTCAAAAAAAAGTAAAAAAAAAAGTGAAAAAAGTTAAGACAAAAAAAACACATTTATCACTGAATAAAAAAAAATAAAAAAAATACACCCAAGATAATCGCCCAAAAACTGAAAAAACTATGGCTCTTAGACTATGGAAACACTAAAACACGATTTTTTTTGTTTCAAAAATGAAATCATTGTGTAAAACTTAAATAAATAAAAAAAGTATACATATTAGGAATTGACGCGTCCGTATCGACCGGCTCTATAAAAATATCACATGACCTAACCCCAAAGGAATTTTTTGCCATCTTACGTCACAAAAAGTGTAATAGCAAGCGATCAAAAAGTCATATGCACCCCAAAATAGTGCCAATCAAACCATCATCTCATCCCGCAAAAAATGAGACCCTACCTAAGATAATCGCCCAAAAACTGGATAAACCATCAAGTTGGCGTGATGACGTGAACACAGCATGTCTCGCTCTCCCCTCGCTGGCCTCCACCCTCCAAGCTCCCGGCACATCCGAACAGCTGAATAGCTGATGCCGCACAGCTGACGCCGAAGCGCCGATGCACTGAGTGGCGTCTCTGCGTTGTACTTGGGTTGGCTCCTGGATCGCCTTGCTTGCCGCTCGTGGGTGTCTGGTTGCTGTTGCGGCGGTTGCTGGACGTCCTGCACGGGACCCTCCGCTGTTTTCCCCCTGCTGTCGGTCCTCTCTTCTGCTCTGTGTCTGGACTCAGCTGCTTTGCTATTCCGGGGACTTCCTGCCTCCCTCCCTCGCTGCTGGCTCGTCTCTCGTCCCGTCTCTGCCTCTGGATCCGGCGGCTTCACTGCTCTGCCTGCTGCTTCTCCTCAGCTGTCTCCTTGCAACCTGGACTGCCTGTCACTTTGGTGACACCCGGCGATTAGCGAGAGCTCCCTGTCTCCATTTCTCATCTGGACACGTTGACTTTATTTTTTCTGCACTGTTGGTTTCTGTGTTTGCTGGGAGGACGTATTTTTGCCAGATTTTTCCTGTTTCTCTTTGTGGGGTTAGGTAGGGGGGGGACAGAGGGGTGGGGGAGGAAAAGAGGAATAGGAGAGGTGGAGAGGAAGGGGTTAAAAGGAGGAAGAATAAGGCGAGAAAGAAGTAAAAAGGAGACATAAAGGAGAATATAAGTTGGAAAAAAGGAAGAAAAGGGTGAGGAGAGGAGAGCCGGGGGAGGGGGAAAAAAAGAAAGAAAAAAGGGGAACATAAAGAAATTTAAAAATTAACAAAAAAGGGAGAAAACGAGGGGGAAAAAAGGGAAGAGAATGGCCCCAAAGCGACGATCAGTGGACTCCTCTGTAACTAAATTGGGGTCTAAAACACCAGAGAATAAGATCGACAAGTTTTTGAAATCGCCCTTCCTTAATGGAAAGAACTCAGCTAAAACTAAACTCTCTGCTAACGTGAAGAAAAATGCTAAAACACCCCAGTTTGAGGAACCCTCCGAGGACGGATCAATGGAGGCAGACCAGGAAGCGGTAGAGGAAGGTCTCCCTGTACAAACGCGAACAGAATATGATCCATCCGTTTCGGATAAAATCCTTTGTGCCGTGGAAAACAACGGCTCTCTGGTGCAGGGGATGTCCACTCAATTGGGTTCAGTGCAGAGCGACATCTCCTTAATTAGAGAAGACTTAGTAAAGATCCGTGACCGAGTCCTCAATGTGGAAAAAACTGTTGTTTCCCTGCAAACCGATATAGTCACCTTAAAATCTAAAACTTTGCTTCTTGCCTCAGAAAATCAAGTGTTACAACACAAGCTAGAGGATCTTGAGAATAAGTCAAGGCGGAACAATGTCCGTATAATTGGTTTTCCAGAAGGGGCTGAAGGCCGGCATCTAGAGGAGCAACTCAAAGATGTGGTCATGCACAATCTAGGCAGTGACAATTTTTCTCCTATGTTTCAAATAGAAAGAGCCCACCGAATGCCAGGAGGAAAACCTACTCCAGGGAGGCCGCCGCGTACAATTTTAATGAAACTATTACTGTCCGCCGATAGAGATATGATATTAAGAAGAGCAAGAGAATGTACACCCATTGAATATCAGGGTTCTAAGTTGCTCTTCTTTCCTGACTTTGCGCGGCAGACTCAGGAAAAAAGACGTAATTTTTTAGAGATAAAGAAGCGTTTGGCGCTAAAGGATATCAAATATTCTCTACAGTATCCAGCGAAATTAAGAGTGATCCATAATGGGATTTCCCTGTTTTTCGAGACACCACAACAAGCGTCAGACTGGATTGACCAAACGGGCATTTGAAATTGTGTATTATCATGTTCGAAGGGAGGGCTGGGAGGCGGGGCCAGGTTGGGGGAGAATGGCTGGAGGTTAGAGGTTCGCTGACTAGATCGGGCGGATCAACGGAGAGGGGGGATGGGAGGGAGGGGGGGGTGGGAACCCACCTTGCAGGTCGGGGGTTCTTCCTTTTCCTTTTTTTTTTTTTTTTTTTTTTTTTTTTCTTTCTCTTTCTGTTTGACTGATGTCCACTAGAATTGTATCTTGGAATGTCAGAGGGCTCGGGGATAGGGTTAAAAGGCAAGCTATTATGGATGCAGTAAAAAGATACCTTCCAGCAATCATTTGTAGATCTAAAAACTCATCTTACTAAAGAAACCCTGCGCCGTCTGGCAACGGGATGGCACTCTCAATCTTATCACTCCACCTTCAGCAGATCTTCCAGGGGCGTTTCAGTACTGATTCATAATTCTGTAGATTTCATCCTTATAAAATCCCATATAGATGATCAGGGTAGATTTATTTTCCTACATGGTAAGCTGTATGGCCACAGTTATATTCTGGCTTTCTTCTATATACCCCCTCCATTTTCAATGTACCCATTGACTCAGTTATTGCTTTTTGCTGAAAATAGATCAGAATGTCGGTTAATCCTGATGGGGGACTTTAATGCGGTTATGGACCCCAACAAGGATAGATTCACTTTAGATGCAGATCGGGGGAGGAACCCTTGTAACTCCTTGTTGCCCCAGTTTTGTTTAGAGGTAGGAGTGGTAGATATATGGGAACACCTCGGCGGAGGAAAGAGAGTATACTCTTGTGTCAGTAGGGGTGGGAGAGCAATGTCTAGGATTGATCTAGCACTCACCAATGAGAGCAACTTGAGTAATATCAGTAAGATACGATACGGAGTAAGAACTGTTTCGGACCACTCACCCGTACTAGTTGAGGTTCGCACTGGGGAGAATAAGGATAGAAGGGGGCTAGGATTCAAGCTGAACCCATATTGGCTCACCATTATGGAGAATCCTCAGTCTATTAAACTACTGATATCCTCCTTTTGGGAGGTGAATTTTCCCTCTGCTAGCATCAACATAGTATGGGATGCCCTGAAAGCATATCTAAGAGGGGTCTTTATAAGTGAGATTGCTGCAGCAAGGAGAACATTTAGGGGAAAAGAGGAGGAATTGGTTAAGATCGCTATATCTACAACTGAGCGTTTTACCAGCCAACCCACGGAATACAACAGGGAAGAGATGCAGAAGGCTAGCTGCTTTTTGGAGAAGTATTTAGTAGAGAAAGCAAACCATAGAGTATTCTTTAAGGGGCTCAAATATTTTTCTGAGTCCGGACGCCCTGGTAAGCTCTTAGCAAGAATAATCACACAACAAGATAGGAAAAATCAATCTATCACCTCAATCCGTAACTTAGAGGGGGAAACTATAACAAATCCAGAAGGGATCAGGGATACCTTTCTACAATATTTTGCTCAGATATACAGATCCTCTTCCGGTATGTCACCCGAACTGGCGATGCGGTTCTTGGAGAGGATTCCACTTTCTACTTTGAATGAAGCTCAAATAGAATTTCTGGAAGAGGAGTTGTCTCTCTCTGAGCTGAAGGAGGCTCTGGGGTCCATCTCGGGGAGCTCATCGCCAGGACTGGATGGCCTTCCATACGAAGTTTATCGTAAGTATAGCGAGACGATCCTCCCCCAGTTGCTAGAGGTGTTTTCCCAAGCAATACAGGGAGGGGGTTTACCATGCTCTATGATGGAGGCTCTCATTGTTTTAATTCCAAAAAAGGATAAAGACCCGGCAGTATTGAGCTCCTATAGACCAATTTCTTTATTAAATACCGACGTTAAGTTACTATCAAAAATCTTGGCTAGGAGGCTCTCGCGGGTTATATCCACTATTATCCACTCAGATCAAAATGGTTTTATGCCAAAAAGGGGCACCCATCACAACCTACATAGGCTATTCATGAATATTCAGTCCCCGGGGAGCGGTGCCCGCTCCATCCTGTCGTTGGATGCTATTAAAGCCTTCGACAGGGTGGAGTGGACCTTTCTCTGGGAGGTGATGAAAAAAATGGGCTTTGGCCCAAGATTCTTGGCGATGGTACAGCTTCTATATAACTCCCCAGCTGCCAGGATAAGGATCAATGATATGACAACAGAGAGCTTTACATTAGGAAGAGGCACCCGTCAAGGCTGTCCTCTTTCCCCCCTGCTATTTAATATTTACATTGAACCCTTAGCGGCTAGTATAAGGCAGGATCCGAGGGTGGCTGGTTTTGGCACAATGGGGAATCATGATCGAGTATCACTTTATGCAGACGACATTTTGATTTTTATGCATCAAACAGACACTACTCTTCCTCGCATAATGGACCTGGTTGGTCTCTTTTCCGGTCCTTCCGGTCTGGAGATCAACTGGGAGAAGACCGTCCTCCTCCCTATAGACGAACTGCGGGGCGAATGGGATAACCAGCTAACGATCTCAGATTCAATAAAGTACCTGGGGATAACAGTTTCTGCCAAACCCCAGGAATACCTACAACTCAATCTGCTTCCCCTGCTGATAAAGCTGAGGGCTAAAATTAAGATATGGCAAAAAATCCTGTCAGCGAGAGCGGACAGAATTTCATTAATAAAAATGGTAGTGCTGCCCCAGGTTCTTTATGTCTTGCGCAATTCGCCTGTATGGATTGTAGATAAGTACTTCAGATTGATAGAGCGGATGCTTAATGATTTAATATGGGGGAGGAAGCGTGTGAGATTGAAGGTACTCTACTTTTCTATGCCCTATAATCGGGGAGGTCTTAACCTCCCCTATTTTAGGGGCTATTTTGTGGCCTCTCAACTTTGCTTGTTTAATGAGTGGGAAAATAGCCATTTCTGCAGTAAGGTGGTGAAAGATTCAGGCTTTGCGGATTTTTTTACAGTACTTGAGTCTGACTATTTATCAAATGCACTTAATGGGTATACACTTTTCTGCAGAATGGCTATAAAGTCTTGGCGAAATATAAGGAACTGGTGTGGAGCTGGGGCATCACTCATTTGCACTCCATTATGGCATAATCCAAAGCTTTTGAATTTAAATGATTTGAGTTGCAGCCAGTATTGGAGGACCAAGAATGTTCAGTACCTGCATCAAGTGGTCAGTGGTGGACACATTTTGCCCCTTGCGGAACTAAAGCAAGGGGCAAATTTAGGTGAGGTGGCTTGGTATGCATATTTTCAACTGAGGTCAGCACTTTTTAGCACTGCGAATCGTTATCTTTTTACTATAGATACTCCTGAATTTTTACATGATTTAATTTGCAAGAAAATTGTCACGAGAATTAAAGTATCACACTGCTATAGACACTTAATGAAAAAGTTTTTTTCGGATGTTTTTTCACCAGGACAGAGAGCCTGGTCATCTTTGCTTTCAGAGACGGGCCCTCCAAACTGGGAGAATATAGGGGAAAGTTTAAAATTGGTCTCGCATAATTTTAACCACACTGTTGTACAATTTAATATTTTGCACAAAATATATGTGACACCTATATGGTTATATAGGAGAGGACTTAGAACCTCCTCTGACTGCCCCCGCTGTGGCGATCCCGAGGCAGATCATTTACATCTGTTCTGGGACTGCCCAATGGTGAGCAGGTACTGGAGATCGGTTCAAACCAATCTGGCTCGTAAACTCAACACTGTTGTTCCTTTTTCCCCCAGGATATGGGTCCTGGGAGATTTATCGGAGGTTAATTACCAACCTACAAATGGCCGATTGTTGATTAAGGTGATGTTTCTGGCTAGGCTTCTTATCTCCAGAGCATGGTTTTGCTCTTCCGCTCCAGACTGTAATAACTGGCTGGGTCTGGTTGAGAAGGTGAAAAGCTACGAGAAGATTTTGTACAAACAAAGAGGATCCTATTTAAAGTGGAATAAACTGTGGAAAGATTGGGACACGATTAACTAACTAGGAGTTTCTTCGTTTTCGCTTTTTTTTTATTTTTTCTTTCTCTCTTTGGTCTGCAAGGTGGGGGATGGTGGGGGGGCTTTGGGGAAGATCCAATTAGTCCGGCTTCTTTTTGTATGCAATGTATTAGTGTAGAACGTGAAGTCATAATGGAGTATTGGAGTATCTCTAGAAATGTTGGAGGTTGGCAGGACTCACCAGCATCAGATATTGGTTAATTTTTGACCTACCTAAAATATTGAGTAATGCATGGGCGAGGGTCCGGGGCTCGGGATCTCGGGGGGTCCGGGCATCGGGCGTGACCCGGGATGCGGCTTTTCCTGTCGGACATGAGCCTCAACTACGGGCAGTGATCTGACACATGTGTGGGTTGGGTGCTACTATCTGTCTTCTTTTAATGGAGTCGGTGTTGGGTTGTGCTCTCTTAATGAGACAGTGCTGGTTGTCTCTGTTTTTGTTTATATTCTCTTCAATTGCCGGAGACTGCTGAGCGACATCTGACTCGAGTCCTTTTTTCATGAGACACCGTGGTAAACACATGCGAGTTATGCTTTAACAGGGCATTAATATTCAACTTAACCACACGGGGATGAGGCAGTAAAACACGTGAGTGGGCTTTACACCACTGTGATAGAAGACTGCTGGACCCCCCTTTTTTTTTCTTCGGTTCTATGGAAGTGTGCGATTAAAGATCGCTGTGAGCTCGCCCCGCACGGTGTATGTGAGCACCAGATGATTCGCCACACGAGTGTTGATCCTGTCGGTGGTGCTGACTTATGTTTGAGGGAAGCCGTATGCGGTGCGTGTTCGCTGCTTGGCGGGCCGCCCGGGCCGCGGGCCTCTGCTCCCTCCCCGTATAGAGATAATAATATCAAATAAGATGTCTTTGTCTATCTGCATTATTAAAGCTTTTGATGCCGGATGGGTCCTGCTTTCTTCCCAGGAAGTGAGACCTCCATTTGATTTAGATAATATGCATATAATTATGGGCACTTGTATGAAATTATATTTAACTATGGTTAAAAAATTAGAACTGACGGACCTTTGGATTTTATAGTACTGTAAATGTAATATTGGTATGTAGTTTTTGTATGATAATAAAAGGAAAAAAATTATAAAAAAAAAAAAAAAAAACTGGATAAACGATGGCTCTTAGACTATGGAGACACTAAAACATTTTTTTTGTTTTAAAAATGAAATCATTGTGTAAAACTTACATAAATAAAAAAAATTGTATACATATTAGGTATCGCCACGTCCGTGACAACCTTCTCTATAAAATTACTACATGATCTAACCTGTCAGATGAATGTTGTAAATAACAAAAATAAAAACGTGCCAAAAAAGCTATTTCTTGTTACCTTGCCGCACAAAAAGTGTAATATAGAGCAACCAAAAATCATATGTACCCTAAACTAGTACCAAAAAAACTGCCACCCTATTCCGTAGTTTCTAAAATGGGGTCACTGTTTTGGAGTTTCTACTCTAGAGGTGCATCAGGGGGCTTCAAATGGGACATGGTGTCAAAAAAATCAAAATCTGCCTTCCAAAAACCGTATGGCATTCCTTTCCTTCTGCACCCTGCCGTGTGCCCGTACAGCAGTTTACAACCACATATGGGGTGTTTCTGTAAACTACAGAATCAGGGCCATAAATAATATTAAATATTAAAATGGAAAATCTGCCAAAAAAGTGAAATTTTGAAATTGTATCTCTATTTTCCATTAAATCTTGTGCAACACCTAAAGGGTTAACAAAGTTTGTAAAATCAGTTTTGAATACCTTGAGGGGTGTAGTTTCTTAGATGGGGTCACTTTTATGGAGTTTCTACTCTAGGGGTGCATCAGGGGGGCTTCAAATGGGACATGGTGTCAAAAAACCAGTCCAGCAAAATCTGGCTTTCAAAAACCATACGGCGCACCTTTCCCTCTACGCCCCGCTGTGTGGCCGTACAGTAGTTTACGGCCACATATGGGGTGTTTCTGTAAACGGCAGAGTCAGGGCAATAAAGATACAGTCTTGTTTGGCTGTTAACCCTTGCTTTGTTAGTGGAAAAAAATGGGTTAAAATGGAAAATTTGGCTAAAAAATGAAATTCTCAAATTTCATCCCCATTTGCCAATAACTTCTGTGCAACACCTAAAGGGTTAACAAAGTTTGAAAAATCGGTTTTGAATACCTTGAGGGGTGTAGTTTATAGAATGGGGTCATTTTTGGGCGGTTTCTATCATGTAAGCCTCACAAAGTGACTTCAGACCTGTAGTGGTCCCTAAAAATTGGGTTTTTGTAAATTTCTGAAAAATTTCAAGATTTGCTTCTAAACTTCTAAGCCTTGTAACATCCCCAAAAAATAAAATATCATTCCCAAAATAATTCAAACATGAAGTAGACATATGGGGAATGTAAAGTCATCGCAATTTTTGGGGGTAGTACTATGTATTACAGAAGTAGAGAAACTGAAACTTAGAAATTTGCTAATTTTTCAAAATTTTTGGTAAATTAGGTCTGGTATTTGATCTCACCTGGCTGGAACTCAGCCCAGCCACCCTTGTTGAGATAAATATACCTGCCGTCCCAAGCAAAACCCCTTGCTATGTCACAAAGGTTATGCACATGGGAAGGAATAAAGCAAATCACCCGTACATACCAAATGCTAAGACACTCGGTAACACTGACATGGAAAAGGACTTAGGAATTTTAATAAACAGCAAACTAAGCAATAAAAACCAGTGTTAGGCAGCTGCTGCCAAGGCCAATAAGATAATGGGTTGCATAGATGCCCGTGATGAGAATATAGTCCTACCACTTTACAAATCACTAGTCAGACCACACATGGATTACTGTGTACAGTTTTGGGCTCCTGTGAACAGGGCAGACATAGCAGAGCTGGAGAGAGTTCAGAGGAGGGCAACTAAAGTAATAACTGGAATGGGGGGACCACAGTACCCTGAAAGATTATCAACATTAGGATTATTCACTTTAGAAAAAAGACGACTGAGGAGAGATCTAATTACTATGTATAAATATATCAGGGGACAGTACAGAGATCTCTCCAATCATCTATTTATCCCCAGGACTGTGACTGTGACGAGGGGACATCCTCTGCGTCTGGAGGAAAGAAGATTTGTACACAAACATAGAAAAGGATTATTTACGGTAAGAGCAGTGAGACTATGGAACTCTCAGCCTAAGGAGGTGGTGATGGTGAGTACAATAAAAGAATTCAAGAGTGGCTTGTATTTTTGGATTGTAATAATATTACAGGCTATAGCTACTAGAGAGGGGTTGTTGATCCAGGGAGTTATTCTGATTGCCTGATTGGAGTCGGGAAGGAATTTTTTTCCCCCTTAAGTGGGGAAAATTGTCTTGTACCTCTCAGGTTTTTTTTTTTTGCCTTCCTCTGGATCAACTTGCAGGATAACAGGTCGAACTGGATGGACAAATGTTTTTTTTCGGCCTTATATACTATGTTACTATGTTACATTGTAGCCGCCATTTTAGGAAAAATTGCGATTTGTTACCGTGAAGCGCAAGGAAATTTGCATTCATTGTGAATCTAATTTTCCTGAAATCCGTATTGAATTCCACTTCGTCTGATTCGATTCGCTCATCTCTAATCCACATAGTAAAGCATTGGCACTCTCAGAATAAAAACTGTACAATTTATAGCACTTACAAAATACAGACTTTAAAAGTACACAGACATCAATACATGAACTACTTTTGAATCAAGTTGCTGGACCCAGAGTTTCACATCTGCTTCATCAGGGACAGATACTTTTAAAGGATAACTGTCGTATTCTTTTTTTGGGGAGTATTGGATTGTGGTGATTAATATCACCTTGGTGGCCCTATTTCAACTTTTCACTGTGTATTCAATTTCCCCTTAATTCCACATTTTTGTTCCCTGTACTGCCTACTTTTACCTGTGCTTAAAATAGGGTTGCTAGGCATGGTCCGTCTATCTGTTGAAGGACGGAGAATGCAGAAGCACGCAGTGTGCAAGGTCAGATTACTGACAGCCAGGGACTGTAAGTAAATGATTAAAGCCAGGTCCTCCCCAGCAGCTGATAACAGTGCCTGAGCTGTGTGCACTTCTCCCTGTCCCTGCGCTTGGCAGACGCTCCCTCACTCAGCCGAGCTGGACAATGCAGAGTTGAAGCAGCGCAGACCAGGGACGGGAGATCTGCCATCTGCTCAGTGTATAAATGAAAGCAACATGTGGTAAGAGGACCCCTTTGTGCTGCAGGAGATTAACCCTTTAGGGGGGAGGGCTCTGGTTACTGACACTTTTGGGGGGCTATTGTTACTGGCTAGTGAGGGCAGGCGGGATTAGCCTCAGGGTGAGGGCAGTGGCGGCCATCTTAACTGAATAGTGAAATTGCTTTTTTTTTGCAGACTGGTTGCTAAGGGCTAAATCTTATTAAATATGGGGTAAGTCAGTCTAATAGTAACTGATTCTGGAATATCATGTTATTAATAACTACATATATGAAAATTGAAATTAGTATGAAAATTGAAATTAGGGTCTATATGTGACAGTTATCCTTTAAAGTCTGGAGAGTGTATTCAGGATTCTCAAGGTGATTTGGAGTGGAAGCTTGTGCATGAGAACCTCGACTTACATGAATAGAGCAGCACGGATATGATTTGTTGAGTATGCAGGTGAAGAATGAATAGGGTGGTGGCCATCTATGAGGGCTGATATCTCCATTCATTCCTATAGAAGTTACGAAAAATAGCCCAGCATGCTGTATATGTACCGGTATGTCTTTTGTTTTTTTATCTTTGCTATCTTATGAGCCTATTTGTTGTCTTTTTTATATTAGAAATTGCCAAGTGACATAAATATAATATGTATAGTTTTTGCTTGTACCAAAAATATAAAGAAAATAATTTTCTTGGTATATCTGGGAAATGTCTGTAGGTTACTTGAAACATTTGTTTAACATTGTCATCATGTACTTTTATAATGTTATAAATTAGAAGTTTTGTGAAATTTTATTACCAGTGTTTTATATTCCAAGTGCTGAATCAGGCTTCATGGGTACAATAAAAATATTGGATTTGGGAAGGCTTTAGCAGAGGGACCTTGGGGTGACGAAACATACATTTATTTCTGAACTCTTGTTTTATGAGTTCCCGTCTGGCTTTATTCAATTACAAGTATTTTATAGCTATAGAACAAGAGAAGGTCAGTAGGAAGAGACATGACCTGGTCTTTAGAGACAGTGCTCAGCTGATGGTTTTTATTGTCATGGTCATTTCATCTAAGTAATTTATTTTACTGCTATGTTAGCATCGCCTTTTACCAAGTAGAACTCATCAAGTAGTCAATATGCAGTGTTGTTCTAAGGTTTATCTGCTTCCATATTTAAAAAAAAATATCAATGTACAAGGCTGGATTTCAAGAGAACTATTCACAGAACTCTCGATTATCTTACAAGCCATGATGAACATCTTGCATTCTAATTAATTAGGTTGAAGTGGTATAATAATAATGCTAGTAGTTATTGTAAGTATAAAAAAGCAATCCCACAAACTTTTCTGTTCTCTCTGGCCTGTTAGAAATGTTCATGATGTAAACTATTTTGAAGGTAATAGTCTTACCAGTGACTGTATTTGTAAGTTATAACCTCCCTTCTGATCCTCAGCAGTGTCATGTGACCAACCCTCTGACTCTCCAAATAAAACAGTGTCTTATGTGTGTATAGGAATCCAGTTTCTCTGTGTATTCCAATGGGAGACTCAATGTCAGTCTCATAGGAATAAATAGAGAAGTAACTGACTTCCTGTACTGTCAGTTGGAGATCAGAGTGTTGGTCACATGGCAGCTGAGGATCTGAAGGGAGGTTATATCTCACAAATACAGTCACTGGTAAGAAGATTACCTACACGGGTCAGAGAATAACATTTTTTTGTGTAAGTGCTTCTTTAAGAAGAGCACGACTTAGATCTTGGTGGTGCTGTCACTGGAGCAATCAGTGATGGACTATTGTGAATTGTATCCTTTATTTTATCCGATGAAGGGGGTTTTAATAAAGGATACAATTCACAATATCTCAGCCCATGACTAATTGCTCCATTGACAGCGCCGCAGAGAAATAAGTCCTGCTCTTCTCGACACTTATCTACTTTGATTACTCTGGAGATCTGCACAGTGTCAAGACCGGCTTAAGGACTGGGACAGTATCAAGGAGCATCAGCCTTTACACAGCATAGCTATACTACGCCTGCATACAGTAGTTGTTATAACTATCACAACAGAAGAAGGTGAGAGCAATACTTATCTATGCTCATACATATATTCTACCTGATGGTAGTTCACATAAGGGCTCTTCTTCTGTGTGCATTTTTTCTCTTTCATATCAATATTGCTGCTATTCCCTGGGAGATGTTTGTCAATACTTTTATGGTGCGGCTTGGGAGCAAACTTTTTATATAATTATTTTTATCCTCTATTTTTTCTCAGAATATCTACAGAAAGGTCAGAGAAGACATTTGGGGAACATAATTAGAGATGAGCGAATCGAAGTTGATGAAGTGGAATTCAATCCGAATTTCAGGAAAAATTCAATTTGCACCGAATCTGAAATTCCTGACGCTTCGTGGTAACGAATGCAATTTTTTTCCTAAAATGGCTGCTGTATGTGTTATTTCATGGAGCAAAGAACTCTGGGAACGAGGGATCACCCACAATGCCATGCATGCATCCAATCAGCAGCCAGCCCCTGTGATGTCACAGCCCTATAAATAGCCTCAGCCGTTTTGGATTCTGCTATATTCCAGTGTACTTAGTGACAGGGAGAGACGTCAGCAGGCGCTAGGGACAGTGCTAGGAAAGACGTCATTGTGCTAAAAAAACGATTTACAAGGTTAGGGAAAGATTAGGCAAGGTGTAGGGAAAGAATAGGGAGGCATTATCTACGCTATAAAAGGAGAACAAGATGTGTTGAGGGAAGTGTTAGATTTAAATATATATGTATATATGGCTTTACATGTATACATAGGGATGTATGTATGCTGTCAGCATACATCTCTATGTATATATATATATATATATATATATATATATACAGGGAGTGCAGAATTATTAGGCAAATTAGTATTTTGACCACATCATCCTCTTTATGCATGTTGTCTTACTCCAAGCTGTATAGGCTCGAAAGCCTACTACCAATTAAGCATATTAGGTGATATGCATCTCTGTAATGAGAAGGGGTGTGGTCTAATGACATCAACACCCTATATCAGGTGTGCATAATTATTAGGCAACTTCCTTTCCTTTGGCAAAATGGGTCAAAAGAAGGACTTGACAGGCTCAGAAAAGTCAAAAATAGTGAGATATCTTGCAGAGGGATGCAGCACTCTTAAAATTGCAAAGCTTCTGAAGCGTGATCATCGAACAATCAAGCGTTTCATTCAAAATAGTCAACAGGGTCGCAAGAAGCGTGTGGAAAAACCAAGGCCCAAAATAACTGCCCATGAACTAAGAAAAGTCAAGCGTGCAGCTGCCAAGATGCCACTTGCCACCAGTTTGGCCATATTTCAGAGCTGCAACATCACTGGAGTGCCCAAAAGCACAAGGTGTGCAATACTCAGAGACATGGCCAAGGTAAGAAAGGCTGAAAGATGACCACCACTGAACAAGACACACAAGCTGAAATGTCAAGACTGGGCCAAGAAATATCTCAAGACTGATTTTTCTAAGGTTTTATGGACTGATGAAATGAGAGTGAGTCTTGATGGGCCAGATGGATGGGCTCGTGGCTGGATTGGTAAAGGGCAGAGAGCTCCAGTCCGACTCAGACGCCAGCAAGGTGGAGGTGGAGTACTGGTTTGGGCTGGTATCATCAAAGATGAGCTTGTGGGGCCTTTTCGGGTTGAGGATGGAGTCAAGCTCAACTCCCAGTCCTACTGCCAGTTTCTGGAAGACACCTTCTTCAAGCAGTGGTACAGGAAGAAGTCTGTATCCTTCAAGAAAAACATGATTTTCATGCAGGACAATGCTCCATCACACGCGTCCAAGTACTCCACAGCGTGGCTGGCAAGAAAGGGTATAAAAGAAGAAAATCTAATGACATGGCCTCCTTGTTCACCTGATCTGAACCCCATTGAGAACCTGTGGTCCATCATCAAATGTGAGATTTACAAGGAGGGAAAACAGTACACCTCTCTGAACAGTGTCTGGGAGGCTGTGGTTGCTGCTGCACGCAATGTTGATGGTGAACAGATCAAAACACTGACAGAATCCATGGATGGCAGGCTTTTGAGTGTCCTTGCAAAGAAAGGTGGCTATATTGGTCACTGATTTGTTTTTGTTTTGTTTTTGAATGTCAGAAATGTATATTTATTTTCACTGGTAAAAATAAATAATTGAAATAGGTATATATTAGTTTTTTGTTAAGTTGCCTAATAATAATGCACAGTAATAGTCACCTGCACACACAGATATCCCCCTAAAATAGCTAAAACTAAAAACAAACTAAAAACTACTTCCAAAAATATTCAGCTTTGATATTAATGAGTTTTTTTGGTTCATTGAGAACATGGTTGTTGTTCAATAATAAAATTAATCCTCAAAAATACAACTTGCCTAATAATTCTGCACTCCCTGTATATATAAATATATATATTTTTTTGTAAGTGTGCCCAAAGCATCTATAAATGTGTGTGTATGTGTGTATATATATATATATATATATATATATATATATATATAGTTAAAATGTGGCCAAAAGATCCCCCATAAGTGCCCCCTCCCTAGCTAAATCCTCCTGCAGGCACATTCCTACGTGCCTGCAGAAGAGAGATGCCGCCAAGATAGCTGGACAATTATGTCCAGGTGCGGCTAGTTCAAAAGACATGGGATCAATTATGATATGTACACGGACCTCTGGAGATGCGCAGTCACAGGAGAGGCGCGCGGCAGGGGCGCGCGGGCTGGTGCGGTGATGTGCTGCATTCAGGAGTTCGAGCCAGCAGCCCGACCCAGGAGAGGATCATCCCCTAGAGAGACGAGCATATCGGGAATCAACCCCTGGACAACGAGCATATTGGGCTAAGTATCCCTATACCACCAACGACCCCTGCATTTAACCCTTTGGTATTCCTACACCCTATCCCTATACAACCAACGACCCCTGCATTTAACCCTTTGGCATCCCTACACCCTATGCCTATACCACCAACGACCCCTGCATTTAACCCTTTGGTCCCCATATTTATCCCTTCACCCTATACCAGCAATGAACCCCTATCTGTATTAACCCCTGCTGCTGAACTCCTGCAGTATCATACCCCTACACTGCATCGCTCAGTGCTAACCCTCAGTTAACCCTTCCCCTGCTGATTGCATTTAACCTTTATTCTCCGTAGGGATAGTATATTGTCAGGTTGGGTGGGCTGCTTTTATGTGTGTATAATTGTAGTTAGATTCTGGGGAGGACTTGGGATTGTTTTAGCGTAGTTAGGAACGTATTATTGTATTGTTATAGTGTGTTTATATATATATATTGCTGTGTGCTGCTATAAATATATATCTATCTATTCCATTGATATAGATATATATTTATAAGTGTTAATTAGACTAGAGACGTGTAGTGTGTTAATAAATACCGAAGCACAGTGTGTAGTCTTTTTGTTATATTAGGTGCCGCAGCAATAGCCACAGGTAGTTCAGTATAGAGTAAGGTAATCAGTATTATTTTGCTTAAAAGGTATAAATAGGCGGAGGCATCACTAGACGACTCATGCCTATTTATGAATATTAATTATTGAGATTTGCATATATTTCAATAATATTTCCTTTAACAGACTACTACACTCAATAGCCTATGCACTAAGTGAAAGGGCTGCCAAAAATTAAAAGGAACCGGCACTACAATATACCCTTTGTTACACATAAAGGAGGGCATCATACACACCCTTGAAAAATTATAATTGATGGCCTGCTGGTGACCCTCAAAAACATTTGGAGCAAGGGCCTGCTGATCTGACCATCTAAAACCTTAGGGGCGAAGGCCTGCTGCCGCATTGGTGACTCTAGATAACCTCTGGGCGATTGCATGTCCCCGTGACGTCGATGATCCATTTGGATGTCTGTCCTATCAACATTCGATGTTCTTTTCTGCGCCTACCATGGTGATCACGGGTAATGGGGAATCAGGTTTTGATGCAGGATAGGGAGCTTGAGAAAGGGATACCACATCCAAGGGAGGTCAATGGCTGAAATCTGATTGGGTGGAGATGGTGGGTAAAGTTATTAAAGCAGAAAAATCAGCCTGCTGCTGAACTGACCCTCTAAAACATTATCGGCGAGGGCCTGCTGCTGAACTGACCCTTTAAAACATTATGGGCGAGGGCCTGCTGCTGAACTGACCCTTTAAAACATTATATGCGATGGCCTGCTGCTGAGCTGACCCTCTAAAACATTATGGGCGAGGGCCTGCTGCTGAACTGACCCTCTAAAACACTATGGGCGAGGGCCTGCTGCTGAACTGACTCTCTAAAATACTATGGGCGAGGGCCTGCTGCTGAACTGACTCTCTAAAACAATCTGGGCGAGAGCCTGCTGCTGAGCTGACGCTCTAAAACATTATATGTGATGGCCTGCTGCTGAGCTGACCCTTTAAAACATTATGGGCGAGGGCCTGCTGCTGAGCTGACCCTCTAAAACATTAGGGGCGAGTGCCTGCAGTTGAGATGACCCTATTAAAAAAATTAGAGTGGAGGGAATATAGACAATCTGGATGAGGAGGAGGAGGACAAGAAAATAAGATTCAACCATATACTCTTTTTTTGTGGTGGAAAAGGTGCAATGGAATACACTACAGAAGATTGAGTACATTATAAATGCTTGAAATTGCCTTTGTGTTAATCATCAGCTCAGCTCTTCTCTGGTGGAGTTGAGAAGTCAGGGCAATCCAGGCCTTGTTCATTTTTATCTGAGTCAACCTGGCAGCATTGCTAGTGGACAAGCGGATACACTTATCTGTTATAATGCCACCAGTAGCACTAAATACCCACTCAGACAAAACGCTGGTGGCAGGGCAGGCCAGCACCTCCAAGGCGTAGAGCCCAAGTTCGTGCCACGTGTCCAGCTTGGACACACAGCAGTTGTAAGGCACTGAGGGATCATTTAAGACGCTGACACGGTCTGCTATGTATTTCTTCACCATCTTCCAAAACTTTTCCCTCCTTGTTCCACTAGGCCCCGCTTTAGTGTGAGATTGCTGGCAGGGTGTCATGAAAGTGTCCCATGCCTTGGAGAGTGTTGCCCTGCCTTTGTTGGAACTGCTGTGTATTCCTCTTGTCTCCCTTTCTTGGTTGCCTAAGGAAGTACGGACTCTGCCGCCAGCGTTGTCAGATGGCAAATTTTTAAACAAATTTCCAACAAGGATCTTCTGGTATTGCACCATTTTGCTCGTCCTCTCCACCAGAGGAATGAGAGATGAGAAGTTCTCTTTGTAGCGGGGGTCGAGAAGGGTGAACCCAGTAATCCGTGGTATGTAAAATATAACGCGAGGGTCGCTGGAAAGACAGCCTAACATGAAGTCAGCCATGTGTGCCAGAGTACCAACAGGCAAGGCGTCGATGTCGACATCAGGATGACTCTCCATCTCCTCATCCTCATTCTCCTCCTCCTCTTCTACCCATTCACGCTGAAAAAATTGAATTAAAGTTCCATGGGTACTACCCTCTGTAGCAGAGGCAACTGTATCCAGCTTCTCCTCCTCCTCCTCCTCCTCCTCTTCATGGTCCAATTTGTGCTGAGAAGACGAACTGAGGGTGGTCTGGCTATCACCCTGTGTAATGTCCTCCCCCATTTCCTCATTTGCCACATTTAGATAGTAGTCCTTAATTGTGAGCAGCGATCGTTTTAGTAGACACAGCAGTGGGATGGTTACGCTGATAATAGCGTTATTGCCACTAACCATCTGTGTGGATTCATCATAGTTTTTTAAAACCTCACAGAGGTCTGACATTAATGCCCACTCCTCGCTTGTGAATAGTGGCAGTTGACTCGGCGACGACCATGTTGCAGCTGGTATTCCACAACTGCCCTCTGCTGCTCACAAAGCTTGGCCAACATGTGGAACGTAGAGTTCCAGTGCATGCTCACGTCGCACAACAGTCGGTGAGCTGGAAGCCGCAAGCGCTGCTGCAGCGTTGACAGACCGGCTGAAGCTGTGGACGACTTGCGGAAATGGGCACACATGCGGCACGCCTTCACTAGTAGCTATGGCAAATTGGTGTAGGTTTTGATAAACCGCTGAACCACTAAGTTTAAGACGTGGGCTAGGCATGGGATGTGTCTCAGGTTGCCGAGCTCCAAAGCCACCACCAAGTTACGCCCATTGTCAGACACAACCATGCCTGGTTGTAGGTTAAGTGGCGAGAGCTAGAGCTTGGTTTGGTCCCTTATACCCTGCCACAGCTCCGCGGCGGTGTGCTGTTTGTCCCCTAAACAGATCAACTTCAGCACGACCTGTTGACACTTACCCAGTGCAGTGTTACCAGCTAGCGACTGAAGTCTGACTGCTTCTGGAGGTGGAAGTGGAGGAGGAGGCAGCAGAGGAGGAGAAGTGGGGGTTGGAACCAGTAATATAGCTGCTGGCGGAGACCCTGATGGATGTAGGGCCTGCAAACCTGAGCGTGGGTAGCACCTGTGCCATCCCAGGGTACGACTCACTCCCAGCCTCCACAACATTCACCCAGTGTGCGGTCAAGGGAATGTAGCGTCCCTGGCCACCAGCACTTGTCCATGGGTCCGTGGTTAAGTGGACCTTCCCAATAACTACGTTGGTCAGGGCACGGGTGATGTTCTGGGACACATGCTGGTGTAAGGCGGGCACGGCACACTGTGAAAAATAGTGGCGGCTGGGGACTGCGTCCCAAGGGATGGCCGCCGACATCAGGCTGCGGAAGGCCTCAGTTTCCACAAGCCTAAATGGCAACATTTCAAGGGCCAGTAATTTTGAAAGTTGCGCATTTAGTGCTATGGCCTGTGGGTGGGTGGGTATTTGTGCTTGCATTCAAATGATTGTGTAATGGACATTTGGATGCTGCACTGGGACAGGGAAGGGGATGTTGTTGCTGATGGTTCATGCGAAGGTCCAGGTGCAGGGCGAGGGGCATCCGGGCTTGAGCCTTCGGCAGGGGATTGGCCAGCAGTGTGTAAGACAGGGGAAGAGGAGGCAGTGGTGTGACCCGCAGATCCAGATTGTGGACCCAGGCATTTGACCCACTTGTTAGGGTGTTTGGATGCCATTTGGCGGATAATGCTGGTGGTGGTGAGGTTGCTAGTGTTCACACCCCGGCTCATTTTGGTACGGCACAGGTTGCAAACTATCACTCTTTTGTCGTCTGCACTTTCGTCCAAAAAGCGCCATACTGCGGAACACTTACCCCTTGGCGAGGTAGATTTACGCATGGGGTGCTTGCTGTAACAGTTGTTTGGTGTGGGCCGACTTCTCCCTTTTGCAACCCCACTGCCTCTTCCAGCCTTTTGGAGTGCTAGGGATCCCTCCCCCTCTGTACTGCTGTCCTTGCTCGGCTTTTCATCTTCCCATGTTGGGTCAGTGACCTCATAGTCAACCACCTTCTCTTCCACTTCCTGACTCTGCTCATCCTCCTGACTTGACCTAACCACAACCTCATTGATTGGTAACTGTGTCTCATCATCATCGACCCTTAGTGCTCACCTTCTTCATTTTAATTGTTTTGTCACTAGATGTGGCGCAGTTGTTTTACACTCCGCTAAAAGAGAAGTTTTCTGATGCAGGACAGTATATGTCACAGAAGCACACAGAATATGGACACTAGATTAGGCCTAGATATTAGGATTTTGCTCTAAAGACACTGTTTTCTAATGTAGGACAGTATATGTCACAGAAGCACACAGCCCCCTGGTCAGCTGCCACTGACTTGGGGACTACTCTGGAGTGGCACCAGGCATCTACCCTACGGCCCAAGCCTATCCACACCATCAGAGGCTCTAGTGAATACCAGGTATCTGCTTAGTTATGCCCCTCCGGAGTATACCCAGTCAGTGGCGCAGTGGGTCCACACCCGCTTGCATAACAATGTCACAGAAACACACAGAATATGGACACTAGATTAGGCCCTGATATTAGGGTTTTACGCTAAAGACACTGTTTTCTGATGCAGGACAGTATATGTCACAGAAACACACAAAATATGGACACTAGATTATGCCAAGATATTTTATTTTTCTCTAAAGGAACAGTTCTCTGATGCAGGACAGTATATGTCACAGAAACACACAGAATATGGACACTAGATTATGCCCAGATTTATGGATTTTGCCCTAAAGATACTGTTTTCTGATGCAGGACAGTATATGTCACAGAAACACAGAATATGAACACTATTTTAGGCCCAGATTATTAGAATCTGAGGTACAGACACTGTTTTCTGATGTAGTTTATATTTATATTTTTCACTATATCTGGCCCTGACAACCACAAAATGTATTGAAGCGCAGATCACTGATTGCACAGTTAACAGTAAAAATGTGGATAGATTAGGGGGAAAAAAAATTCTGATGCAGGACAGTATATGTCACAGAAACACAGAATATGAACACTATTTTAGGCCCAGATTATTAGAATCTGAGGTACAGACACTGTTTTCTGATGTAGTTTATATTTATATTTTTCACTATATCTGGCCCTGACAACCACAAAATTTATTGAAGCGCAGATCACTGATTGCACAGTTAACAGTAAAAATGTGGATAGATTAGGGGGAAAAAAATTGTGTTTTCTGTATTCTAATTTTTTCCCTATATCTGGCCCTGACAACCACCCAATGTATTGAAGCACAGATTACACAATTCACGGATTGCACCGTTGACAGCAAAAATGTGGATAGATTATGGGGGAAAAAATAGTGTTTTCTGTATTCAAATTTTTTCCCTATATGTGGCCCTGACAACCACACAAGGTATTGCAGCGCAGATCTGATAACTAATGGATGACACAGTTTACAGCAAAAATGTGGATAGATTAGGGGGGAAAAAAAGTATTGTTTTTACTATTATTCTTCCTATCTCTGCTCCTGACACACAGAAGGTATTGCACAGATGTCACAAGTCACTGCAGACAACCTCTATATAGAAAAAGAATCACTATTTTGCAAAGTATGTAAAAAAAATTTGAGTACTACTTTGCTAAAATACATTGCTGCCAACCACACACAATAGTCCTTGTCTTTGAAACGTTATTCACTTGAATAAAATACGATCACAAACTCCCTACACTATCTGTCGCTTCCTGAGTGCAGCTCTCACTGACTCGCAATGAGCCGAACCCGCGTCATCGGGTGCTATTTAGCACCTGATGGCGCGTTTCGGCCATCCAATCACTGTAATGTCAGCAGCCAACAGTGAGTAAGCACTGAAAAACTATAAGGAAAAAAAATGTATATGTAAAAAAAAATAATAAAAGCCGCCAAACTAGAGACCCAGAGATTAATTGCCAAAGAGAGCAAAACGAACCCTAAAATGTTCTTCAATTATATAAATGGTAAAAAAGTATAAATCTGAAGGTGTTAGCCCTCTACAGAGCAATGAGGGGGAAGTTGCAGAGAGCTACAAGGAGCAAAGCTATTAAATATTTTTTTCTCCACTGTATTCACTGAGGAAAATAAACTGTCAGATGAAATGCAGAATGTAAAAGTAAATTCCCCTTTAAAAGTGCCCTGTCTGACCCAGGAAGAAGTACAACAGCAACTTAAAAAGATTAGAATAGACAAATAGCCAGGACCAGATGGCATACAACCCTGTAGCCTAAGATAATTAAGTAATGTCATAGCCAGACCCTTATTTCTGATATTTAAAGACTCTATACTGACAGGGAGTGTTCCACAGGATTGGCGCATAGCAAATGTGGTGCCAATATTCAAAAAGGGTGCAAAAACAGACCCCGGAAATTATAGGCCGGTAAGTTTAACATCTGTTGTGGGTAAACTGTTTGAAGGTTTTCTAAGAGATGCTATCTTGGAGGATCTCAATGAAAACAAGAAAATAACAACATAACAGCATGGCTTCTTGAGGGATCGGTCATATCAAACAAATTTAATGAGGAGGTAAGTTCTAAACTGGTGAATCAATGGATGTCGTATATATGGACTTCTCCAAAGCATTTGACACTATACCACATAAAAGGTTAGTATATAAAATGAGAATGCTCGGACTGGGAGAAAATGTCTGTATGTCGGTAGGTAACTGGCTCAATGATAGAAAACAGAGGGTGGTTATTAATGATACACATTAAGATTGGGTCACTGCACTAGCGGAATACCTCAGGGGTCAGTATTGGGCCCTATTCTCTTCAATATATTTATTAATGATCTTGCAGAAGGCTTGCACAGTAAAATATCAATTTTTGCACTAAACTGTGTAAAGTAATTAACACTGAAAAGAACAATATACTGCTACAGAAGGATCTGGATAGGTTAGAAGCTTGGGCAGAGAAGTGGCAGATGAGGTTTAACACTGATAAATGTAAGGTTATGCACATGGGAAGGAATAATGCAAATCACCCGTACATACTAAATGGTAAAACACTCGGTAACACTGACATGCAAAAGGACCTAGAAATTTTAGTAAACAGCAAACTAAGCAGTAAAAACCAGTGTCAGGCAGCTGCTGCCAAGGCCAATAAGATAATGGGTTGCATCAAAAGGGGCATAGATGCCCGTGATGAGAACATAGTCCTACCACTTTACAAATCTTTACTAGTCAGACCACACATGGATTACTGTGTACAGTTCTGGGCTCCTGTGAACAAGGTAGACATAGCAGAGCTGGAAAAGGGTTCAGAGAAGGGCTACTAAAGTAATAACTGGAATGGGGCAACTACAGTAACCTGAAAGATTATCAACATTAGGGTTATTCACTTTAGAAAAAAGACGACTGAGGGGAGATCTAATTACTATGTATAAATATATCAGGGGACAGTACAGAGATCTATCCCATCATCTATTTATCCCCAGGACTGTGACTTTGACGAGGGGACATCCTCTGCGTCTGGAGGAAAGAAGGTTTGTACACAAACATGGAAAAGGATTCTTTACAGTAAGAGCAGTGAGACTATGGAACTCTCTGCCTGAGGAGATGGTGAGTACAATAAAAGAATACAAGAGGGGCTTTAATGAATTTCTGGAGTTATTCTGATTGCCTGATTGGAGTCGGGAAGGAATTTTTTCCCCCTTAAATGGGGAAAAATTGGCTTGTTCCTCACAGTTTTTTTTTTTTGCCTTCCTCTGGATCAACTTGCAGGATAACAGGCCGAACTGGATAGACAAATGTCTTTTTTCGGACTTATATACTATATTATTATGTTACTGCTTTCAGCTCTGCGGTCACAGGCCAATCAGTGGCTAACCCCGCTCAACTTGACAGTTGGTAAAGTGGTGTGCGACAAATGTGCCAATCTGCTGAGCACGCTGAAACAGGGCAAAATTACACACGTGCAATGCATGGCATACGTCCTGAACCTAGTCGCGCATCGATTCATTGGCAAATACCCCCGGGGTCCAGGACATCTTGTGGCAGGCCAGGAAAATCTCTGGCCATTTTAGAAGATCTTACAAGGCCATGGCTCGCCTTGCTGAAATTCAGTGGCGACACCACTTGCCCGTCAGACTTCTGATTTGTGACTGCCCGACATGCTGGAACTCCACCTTGTATATGCTTGATAGGCTGCTCCAGCAGCAACATGCTGTTAACGACTACCTGTACGAACTCTGCAGCAGGACAGGTTCTGGGGAGATTGGTTTCTTTTCACCGTGCCAGTGGCTGCTCATGCGCGACACATGCAGACTTCTGCAGCCATTTGATGAGATCACCAAACTGGTCAGTCGCAGCCAGGGCACCATCAGTGACATCGTACTTTACACCTTCTTTCTGGAGCGTGCATTGCGTTGTGTCATTGATCAAGCCGTCGAGGAGCAGGAGCTGGAAGATGAGGAGGTCGCAATGCTGAATGAATTCCCAGGGGGGCTACTCCATCTGAGACAAGTCAGGAGGAGAAGGAGGAGGATGGTGACTGGGGGAGGAGGAGGAGGAGGAGGAGGAGCAAGAAGAGCAAGCTTTGAGGGGTACTTTAAGCTTTTTGGGGATCCCTCGTGTGATCTGTGGCGGGGGGGGGGGGGGGGGAGACCGAGAACGACATTCTCCAGGGCAATGAGCAGGAGCCAGGACGCTTCACCGCTTACAATTTAGTGCAAATGGGGGCCTTCATGCTCCAGTGTTCAAAGAGGGACCCCCGTATAAAAAGCATAAAGGGCAAGGACCACTACTGGGTGGCAACGTACTTAGACCCCCAGTACAAACACAAAATGGCGGTCATGTTACCAGCATCGCAGAGTGCTGTCAGAATGCAGCATTTCCAGGCCTTGCTGCGAGAGATGCTGCATTCCACTCTCAGCGAAACAGGTGTGTGTTCCAATCCTTCCACGCCTGCAAAAAGAGGGCAGTTTGAAGACGTGTTGGTCACTTCCGATATGAGATCATTCTTGCAGCCAACCAATTGACAGCCGCCCTCTGAATCCAGCCTCAGGGAATGCCTAGACCGACAGGTGTCAGACTACATCGTGTTAACGGCCGATGTGGATGCTCTGAGAAGCGAGGAACCCCTGGGCTTCTGGGTGTGCAGGCTTGACCTGTGGCCAGAGCTGGCACAATTTGCTATAGATCTCTTGGCTTGCACCTCGTCGAGTGTCTTGTCTGAAAGGACGTTTAGCGCAGCAGGGGGGATCGTGACCTATAAGCGCACTAGCCTGGCTCACGACAGTGTGGACTACCTCACATTTATAAAAATAAATGAGGCATGGATCTCAGAGGAATTCAACACCTATGAAGACCATGTGTAATTGAATTTCCTCATGCCAGCCCACACATATCTGCCACAACACAGAACAAAGAATGGTCATTGTCTTATGTATATACAGCAGCATAAAAGGCCTTTTCTGTCAAACATATTTTATTATTTTATTATTAGGTGAATGCCTAATTTTTGGGGCCTCTACTCCAGTGGCCTATAGTAAAATTTTTATCCAATGACCGCCTAATGCACCTCCAGCCATATCATCACAAGTTATTTTTTGTCAGGTGAATGCCTAATTTTTGGGGCCTGTACACCAGTGGCCTACATTGAAATTTTTATCCAGTGACCTCCTAATGTATCTCCAGTCACATCATCACAAGTTCTTTTCTGTCAGGTGAATGCCTAATTTTTGAGGCTTGTACTGGCCTACAGTAAAAAAAAATTCCAGTGACCTCCAACCACATAATCACAAGTAGAGATGGCCTTGCGGTTCGCCCGGTGTTCGTTTCGGTTGGCCGAATGAGCGAACATATGACTATGTCCACCGGCGCCATATTCTTTCACATTGTGAAGAACCATGACCCATGACACATCCATCAGGTGGTACAGGACAGCTAATTGAGACATTTCAGCACATGAACATACCCCCCTACCTTATAAATAAACCTGATCTGGTCACCATTTTACATTCAGTCTTTTGCAAGTGTAGGAAGAGTTTGCTGTGTGGAGAAGGGACAGACTGTTAGGGACACCAAACGCTAGCTAATAGGGCCACAAAAGTCCTTTTAAGGACTGGTATAGGTGTGCTATAGATAGATGTGAGTTACTGAGGGGTGTAATATACTTATAATATACTTTCTAACATAGAAAGTATATTATAGTGCATTTGTATTGTGCAGCAGTTGTGTGCGGTTCTGCTGCGATACTGCAGCTAGATAGAGGGACAAACGCTATTGGAACAAATAATTTCTACTGGTGTGATATACCAGTTTTCCCCTTACAAAATCTGATTGAAGCAGGGGTGTGATATACCAATAATATGCTTTCTATATAGTGCAGTTGGGTAGTGCAACATTTGTTTGCGGTTTAGCTGCGTTACCTCAGCTACACAGAGTGACAAACGCTATTGGAATAAAAAAATTCTACTGGTGTGATAAACCAGCTGCCCCCCTAAAAAACTGATTGAAGCAGGGGTGTTATATACCAATTATATACTTTCTATTTAGTGCAGTTGGGTAGTACAGCATTTGTTTGCTGTGTAGCTGAGTTACCTCAGCTACAGATAGTGACAAACTGCATTGGAACAAATAATTTCTACTGGTGTGATATACCAGTTGTCCCCCCCCATAAAAAACTGATTAAAAAGGTGTGTTATATACCAATTATATACTTTCTATATAGTGCATTTTGGTAGTGCAGCATTTGTTTGCAGTTTAGCTGCGTTACCTCAGCTACAGATCGTGACAAACGACATTGGAACAAATCATTTCTACTGGTGTGATATACCAGTTGCCCCCCAAAAAAGTTTTTAAAAAAAGTGGGCTACAGTAAAATTGGTATTCAGTGACCGCATAATGTACCTAGAGACACATAATCACAAGTTCTTTTCTGTCAGGTGAATACCTAATTTTTGGGGCCTGTACTCCAGTGGCCTACAGTAAAACTTTTATCCAGTAACCGCCTAATGTACTTCAAGCCACATAATCACAAGTTCTTTTCTGTCAGGTGAATGCCTAATTTTTGGGGCCTGTACTCTAGTGGCCTACAGTAAAATTTATATCCAGTGACCGCATAATGTACCTCTAGCCACATCATCACAATTTATTTTCTGTCAGATAAATGCCTAATTTTTGGTGCCTCTACTCCCGTGACCTAAAAAAAAAAATTTCTAGGCTCCAGCAGGGCACATTTTTAAGAGTTTCCCCTTAAGAAGCATAAAAATGGCCCCTGATTAAAATACATATTTTTTGTGGGAATTTTTGCCAATGATCCCCCTCTGGTATGTCACTGTTCATGTTGTGGGACTATGTGTTTACTTCTAGTAAGTATTTGGTAGCTGCAAATATGATCTGAAGGTTTTTCAGGTTCGCCTGCCATTAAAGTCAATGGGGCCGGCCGCGAAGGCGCGGTTCGCTAACATTTGATTGCTAATGCACGATCGCGAACCACCGTGGCCGATGTTCGTCCATCACTACACTACACCACTCGGTGGTTTCCTCATGCTGCTGCAACTTCAACACTGTGTCTCTGGGCCTCTCTGTGGTCTCCTCATGCTGCTACCACATCACCACTCTGTGCTCTCCTCATGCTGCTGCCAGTTCACCACTCTGTGGTCTCCTCATGCTGTTGTCACCTCAACACTATGTCAGTGGGCCACTCAGTGGTCTCTTTTTGCTGCTGCCACTTCACCACTCTGGTGTCCTCATACTGCTACCACTTCAACACTATGTCTCTGGGTCACTCTGTGGTCTTCTCATGCTGATGCCACTTCACCACTCTGTGGTTTACTCATGCAGCTGCCACTTCACCACTCTGTGATCTCCTCATGCAGCTGCCACTTCACCACTCTGTAGTCTCCACATGCTACTGCCACCTCAACTCTATGTCTCTGGGACACTCTGTGGTATCCTCATGCTGCTTCCACATCACCACCCTGTGGTCTCCTCATGCTGCTGCCACTTCACCACTATTGGTCTTCTCATGCTGCTGCCACCACACCACTCTGTGGTCTCCTCATGCTGCTGCCACCTCAACACTATGTCTCTGAGCCACTCCGTGGTCTCCTTATGCTGCTGCCACTTCACCGCTCTGTGGTCTCCTCATGCTGCTTCCACCCTACCACTATGTCAATGGGCCACTCTGTGGTCTACTCATGCTGCTGCCACTTCACCACTATGTCACTGGGCCACTCTATGGTCTTCTCAGGCTGCTGCCGATTCACCACTCTGTGGTCTCCTTATGCTGCTGCCACATCACCACTCTGTGGTCTTCCCATGCTGCTGCAACTTCACCACTTTGTGGTATACTCATGCTGCTGACACATCACCACCATGTCACTGACTCTGTGGTCTCCTCATGCTGCTGCCACATCACCACTCTGTGGTCTCCTCATGCTGCTACCACATCTCCACTCTGTGGTCTCCTCATGCTGCTGCCACATTACCACTATGTCATTGGGTCACTCTGTGGGCTTCTCATGCTGTTCCCACCCTCCCCACTTCATGACTGGGCCACTATTTTGCCTTTTTGGTCTGTTTGACATAATCATTTATTTGACCCTTCTTCTGATCTGTCAGAAGGAAGGAAAAATGAGACGCACAGTGGATCCTGTCTATGTAGCAGCTGTATGGCCTGTATGGTCTCATTAGAATTAGGTTATGATTTGGTAGCCAAAAGCAGGAGTTTGTACAAAACACAGAAGACATGCAAATATTCTAATCATGTATCATATCTGTTTTGGATCCACTCCTGTTTTTTTGGCTTTAGCAATACTGATGGATTACTAACAAAATGCTAACGGAGTGAAGGCGGATGCTGAACAGACAGGATTCGTTTTTTGGAGCTTAATGTTCTGACGGATCAGAGGATGGGCAAAATAATTAGTGACGTCAACACAAACTTACTGTTGACACCCTCTCCACTCTGTCGAGGGGCTCTACTTGTATAAACGTTTAATAAAACAAGTTCTGTAGACATCTATGTGGAATCAGCTGACGATGGTGTAAAAAAAAGTGCGCTTCTTCTTGACGCTAACATCGACCTGTAAGGCTGAGTTTACACTTGAGTTATTTGGTCAGTTTTGGCCCCGTAACTGCCCAAATAAGTGAAGTGTGTAGTGATTCTAAGAGCGACGCCTGTCATGTGCGTGTTATACTGACTCACAGTATTGTTTCTCTACCACAGCAGACTTCCTATGTGTGTTACTGCAAGGTACGGTGTTCTACACCACTATACAGGCTCTCTGCAGCCAGGAAATAGCTGTTTTTAATGTGATTCGCCACGAATACATTCGGATCGAATCAAATCTTTTCAGAAAATTCGTCAAACCGACCAAATCAATTTTTTTCGAAATTCGCTCATCTCTAAATTGAACCCTTTCAAAACCAAGCCATTTTCCACCTTCGTGACCACATCTAATTTTGCAAATCTGACATGTGTCACTTTATGTGCTATTAACTTTGGAATGCATTTACTTATCCAAACCATTCTGAGATTTCATTGACACATTGTATACTTCATGATAGTCATAAATTTGAGTCAATATATTTCACCTTTATTTATTAAAAAAAATCCCAAATTTACCCAAAATTTGCAAAAATTAGCAATTTTCAACATTTCTATTTCTCTGCTTTTAAAACAGAAAGTGATGCCTCATAAAATATTGATCTTTTTATTGGTACCATTTTTGGGTACATATGATTTTTTGATCATTCATTATTACATTTTATGGGCCAAGGTGACCAAAAAATTGGTTGTTTTGAAACAGTTTTTATTTATTTATATTTACAGCATTCACCTGAAGGGTTAGTTCATTTGACAATTTTATAGAGCAGATCTTTACAGACGTGGCAATACCTAATATGTATACTTTTTCTTACTTATTTAAGTTTTACACAATAATAGCATTTTTTAAACCAAAAAAATTATGTTTTAGTGTCTCCATAGTGTGAGAGCCATACTTTTTTTTTTTTTTTTGACTTATTGTCTTAGGGTCTCATTTTTTGCAGGATGAGGTGATGGTTTGATTGGTACTTTTCTTGGTGGCATACACCTTTTTGATTGCTTGGTGTTCCACTTTTTGTGATGTAAGGTGACAAAAAATAGCTTTTTTTATACAGTTTTTTATTATTTTTGTATTGTGTTTATCGAATGGGGTGGATCATGTGAAATATTCATATAGCCGGTCATTTTATAATTTTTTTTTACAGTGTTTAGCTAAGGGGTTAGGTCATGTGATATTTTTATAGAGCTGGTTGTTACAGATGCAGCGATACCAAATATGTATACTTTTTAAAATTTATTTCACTTTAACACAATAATAACATATTTGAAACAAAAAAATGATTTTTAGTGTCTCCATGTTCTAAGAGCTATATTTTTTTAAACGATTTTCTCATGTAGGAGCTCATTTTTTGGAGGAAGAGGTGATGGTTTTATTGGTACCATTTTGTGGGACATAAGCGTTTTTGATCTCTTGGTGTTGCACTTTTTGTGATGTAAGGTGACAAAAATAGCTTTTTTTGATACAGTTTTTATTTTTTATTTTTATTGTGTTTATCGAACCAGGTGGATGATGTGAAATATTTATAGAGTTGGTCGTTACGGATGCGGTTATCCCGAATACGTGTATTTTTATTATTTTTTTTCCATTTTTTAATCTCTTATAAATGAGCGGATATAGGAATGGCAATTTATTTTATTTTTAATTTACATATTATTATTATTTTTTACTTTTTTATTTTCACACTTTATCAAGTCCTACTTGGATCATCCAGTGGGGCTGATGGCTGTACTATACTTTGCAATGCTCTTGCATTGCAAAGTATAGTACTATCAGGTTTCCTGATAGATGGCAACACCGGATGGTTAAGAGAGGGAGCCCCCTCCCTCTGTTACCCATTGGATGCTGCTGACCATGGCATCTAAAGGGTTACAGCAGTGTCAGCATACATAGCATAACAAATAGGGATCAAAATGGGGACAGGGCCGGGACAGATGGGGGCAGGGCCGGCATGGAGGAAACACAGCCCACAGCCACAACGTACGGAGCATAGCTGGCACAGATGGGGCACCCAGACACCAGGGAGCAGCAGGCAAGACATCAAGGGGCAGTCAGGACACATCAGGGGGCAGAAATCAGGGGCACAAAGCGGGGCATGGAGCAGAAAGTGCCTGATTTCAGGCTGCGATCTACAAAGTGCAGATCAAAGCCTGAAACCGGTATTTTTACACTGCCACGATCCGATTGGTTAGTCTGCACAGATGCCGTGGTTAGCAGCATCCAATGGGTAACAGAGGGAGGGGGCTCCTTAAAAAGACTTTTGTGGCCCTATTAGCTAGCGTTTGGTGTCCCTAACTTTCCCTGCTCCAAAATGCAACCTCTCCCTACACTGGCAATGTAAAAAGGCTGCCAAATCGAGTTCTGTTATATGGTTGGGGGGGGTGTTCATGTGCTGAAACATCTCAATTGGCTGTCCTGTCCCACCTGATGGATGTGTCATGGGTAAAAGTTTGGCGCTATGCAAAAAAAATCACCATATGTTCTCATATTAGGCGAATCGCGAATGAACAAAGTTTGCTGCAAAACTACCGATGGGCGAACCACAAGGCAATCTATGGCCAGGACCAGCTCTCATCTGACTAAGAGCCAGTAAGCCTCAAAGTTGCTTGATTTGTGTTAGATGGTTTGGGGGACCTGCGCACCTAGATCCTTATCATTAGGGTGACAAAAATTTAAATTTTTTTTGTTTGGATGCCAGCTCACTTTTCTCCCACTGAGGGCTGCAGACACATTTTCAGTTTTCTAATTGTCCTAATATTATATTCAATAACCTTTTTATACTGTCTGTGAAGGTTCTCATTTATCCAGGTCATGGTATATATCTGTAAGGAATAAATCAAGGCAACTGGACGTACTGTAGATTTCTTGAAAACGTTTCACTCATTCTTCCAACGAGGTTTCTCAATTCTGAGTGACTGTACAAAAATTCTGGAAATAAATATGTAACTGAATCGACATCTGGTAATTATACCCAAAGGTGTTGATTCCATTATCCTAATTGGAGTCAGTAGGTGATAAAGACTTCCCAGAAAAAGGTGTCAAGACAGCATTGTATGTGGCAGACAATAGATGTCTAACCCCCCCCCCCCCCGCCTCTATTCAAGCTTGGCTTCTCCATTTTTACGTAGATGGCCTCCTTCACGCCTCGTTTGTACCAATCGGCCTCCTTATCCAAGACATGTACTTGACTGTCTTCAAAGGTGTGACCTGTTCCTTTTAGATGTAAGTACACGGCTGAATCTTGACCAGAGGTTTTGGCTCTTCTATGCTGAGCCATACACTGATGTAGTTACGCCGATATACAGTTCTGAGCATTCCTCATTGCACTGGACTGCGTACACAATGTTGTCCATCTTGTGTTTAGGCGTTGGGTCTTTGGGGTGAACCACTTTCTATACTGTTTTGTCATGTAAACTCATTTGCATAAACTTGAATATGGCAAATAGTGTTTCAGCTGAAAAACAAGGCAGATTCTGCTAATTTGCATGTCTTTCTCATATTCACTTTAATTTAATTTGGAATGAATTGTAACAATACATGAAGGCCACTTGGCAGTCTGGTTTATAGAGGTAGGTCCTAAGCTGGGGACTCCTCTAAGACATCAATACTGTATGTCTTAATGGAGTGTGTAGACAGAAGTTGCCTTCAAGATACAATTATTCTAATGCTCTAACATTTTGTAAAAAATAATGCAGTGATTTAATTGATGGAAATATTTTCCCCTCATAATGATCTGAAAAGGCATCGATTACCTGTCATTGTTCTCTATTGTTTTAAAATAAGATGCATCATTGTCAAAAAGGTTGTGGCGTATTTGTCTCTGACAACATTGATTTTCCTACAGTTCTAAAGTGCTAAGAAACGCGTTGTAAACTTGTTGTGCAATATATCTGTCTGTTCCTCCATTGATTTCTGTGAAACGTGACATAACGTGAACTGAATTATTAACAAGGTGGGTGTTTGGAAACATGCACTGCACACAAATGCCCCACTGTGTTTACTTAATCTAATAAATATGCCACATAAATAGCACCGAAGAGCTGGTACAACATGAGCTACAGATGTACATTATGGAAATGCTAATTGCCAATTTTTAATGAATATCTACAATATAAAAGGACAGAGCATATGCAATTTGCATCTATTCTCATAGTACTGTTATGTTGTAAGGAATAATAACAACTAATTAAGAGAAAAATGTAACAATCTCCAGAAAACAATCTAATCTCTGCATAGAAAAATCTAATTACCCAACTTTATAGTCCCTCTCATGTTTAATAATTACTCAGTTCTCTTAAAATATTTAAGGGGGTTCTTTGATATTTTTTTTTTTTAATTAGGCAGGGAGCATTGTAAAAAAGGAAGAAAAAACTAAAAACTTTAATCACCTTTAAAGTGTCCCTGCTGCTTCAGCACTGCTATGCAGCTTCCCCCTGCTTCAGTTCCCCCCTGAGGCTAGTGATTGGTTGCAGTGGTCTCATGCACTATGAAAGTGATGTTGTCACTACAGGCCCAGCGGGGACCAGAGCTGTGGCATGGGAGCAGTAGGACATTTTAAAGGTGATTTTTTTTTTTTCAATTTTACAGTGCCCAGATAACCTTAATGAAATGTAGGGGATAGCTAATAGAGATGAGCGAATCGAAGTTGATGAAGTGGAATTCGATCCGAATTTCAGGAAAAATTCGATTCACACCGAATCCGAATTTCCTCGCGCTTTTTTTTCCTAAAATGGCTGCTGCACGTGTTAGTACATGGAGCAAAGAACTCTGGGAACGCAGAATCACCCATAATGCCATGCACGCAGCCAATCAGCAGCCAGCCCTGTGCCTCGGCCATCTTGGATTCAGCCATTTTGCAGTGTGCTTAGTGCAGTGAGAGACGTCAGCAAGCGCTAGGGATAGTGGTAGAAAATACTTTAAAACTTTTATTTTGCTGCATAGAAGTTTAGGGAAAGGATAGGGAGTAATCATTCTACAGTATTGAAGCAGAACAGGGTTCAGTAGGAAAGTTTACAGCCTGGGTAATAGGAACAATCCTATTACACCTTGCTACACTGACTGCGGATCCAAATTGCCATTATATAGCTCTGTAATTCCAGCAAACTGTTCTTGTTATTGGTTGCAAGCAGGGGAAGACTGACCATTCGGGCACTCTGGCATGGACCGAGGGCCCGCGGCCACTAGGGGGCCCCGTGAGAGGCTTCTCCTGCAGGGCCGTGACTCTTTAATGCAGGGCAGCTGCCCCGCGTACTACTCACTATCAAAGTAGCGCAGCAGACAGGCCTGGCCGGACGGCAGCGTAAGCGTAACGTCACTCACTTTGTCACGCGCCTGCTCCGCCTGCTTCATTAATAAAGTGGGAGGAACGGGCGCCGGCAATATAAATGCCTATTCTTGTCCGCAAAGGCGGACAAGAATAGGACATGTTATATTTTTTTAGCGGGGACACGGAACGGAGTCATTGAAGTGAATAGGTCTGCATCCGAGCCACCAAAACGGCCTTAGAGTGAGTATGTCATTAAGCCATAAGCAAACATCTTACGGGCGATTTATTGGAGGCTGAGATAACATTTGCAGCAAAGGAATAAAAAAAAATCCCTTTTTGAACAGTTATGCTCAGGGGCGGACACTGGGGAAGTGTCTGAGAATGAGAACCCATGGCCAGTTTCTGTTTTCCATTAAAGTAAACCTGTCAGCTCTTCTAGCAAATAAGCCTGCTTTTTACAAAAAAAATTAAAAACTGTGCCAGTCCATAGGTATTGTTTGGAATGGCATATAAACTCCATTAATTTGAATGAGGCATGGCTGCATTACTAGACACTGCCTGTGGATGATGTTACATATATAGCATAAGATGCTATGTGTCATGATAACACATAGAATGTTATGCTATATACTGTATGACTCATCCACAGGCAGTGTCTAGTAATGCAGCCATGCCTCATTCAATTTAATGGAGTTTATATGCCATTCCAAACAATACCTCATCCACAGATCCCCTCCATAACAGTGTCATCCACAGATCCCCCCATAACTGTCATCCACAGATCCCCCATAACAGTGTCATCCAGAGATGCCCCCATAACAGTGCATCATACACAATTCCCCTCCATAACAGTGTGTCATCCACAGGTCCTCCATAACTGTGTCATCCACAGATACCCATAACAGTGTCATCCACAGATGCCCATAACAGTGTCATCCATAGATGCCTATAACAGTGTCATCCACAGATGCCTATAACAGTGTCATCCACAGATGCCCATAACAGTGTCATCCACAGATGCCCATAACAGTGTCATCCACAGATGCCCATAACAGTGTCATCCACAGATGCCTATAACAGTGTCATCCACAGATGCCTATAACAGTGTCATCCACAGATGCCTATAACAGTGTCATCCACAGATGCCTATAACAGTGTCATCCACAGATGCCCATAACAGTGTCATCCATAGATGCCTATAACAGTGTCATCCACAGATGCCTATAACAGTGTCATCCACAGATGCCTATAACAGTGTCATCCACAGATGCCTATAACAGTGTCATCCACAGATGCCTATAACAGTGTCATCCATAGATGCCTATAACAGTGTCATCCACAGATGCCCCCATAACAGTGTCATCCACAGATGCCCCCATAACAGTGTCATCCACAGATGCCCCCATAACAGTGTCATCCACAGATGCCCATAACAGTGTCATCCACAGATGCCTATAACAGTGTCATCCACAGATGCCTATAACAGTGTCATCCACAGATGCCTATAACAGTGTCATCCACAGATGCCTATAACAGTGTCATCCATAGATGCCTATAACAGTGTCATCCACAGATGCCCCCATAACAGTGTCATCCACAGATGCCCCCATAACAGTGTCATCCACAGATGCCCCCATAATAGTGTCATCCACAGATGCCCATAACAGTGTCATCCACAGATGCCCATAACAGTGTCATCCACAGATGCCCATAACAGTGTCATCCACAGATGCCCATAACAGTGTCATCCACAGATGCCCCCATAACAGTGTCATCCACAGATGCCCCCATAACAGTGTCATCCACAGATGCCCATAACAGTGTCATCCACAGATGCCCCCATAACAGTGTCATCCACAGATGCCCCCATAACAGTGTGTCTGCGCACTGAGGAGAGACAGAAAGGAGGGGAAAGAATCCGCGCAAGCAAGCAGAGGACGGCACAGCAGACGACTGAAAAGCTTTTTTTGTAAGTAAATTGTTTTATTATAAATGTAGTTAAGTTTAATTTCTGTTTTTGTCTTTGCTGGCTTTTTCTTAAAGGGACAGTAAAATGTATTTTTTTTTGTTATGTATGATGCTTTTTGATAATAAATAAATGTAAATGTAGTGGTGCTATAATGTGGACCCCAGGACTCTCTGATGTCCTGCAGTCTGGGCCGGCGCTGTGGCAGCATATGGTAGGCCAGGCAGCAGAAAGGCTCTGGAACTTTTCCCTTCACAGCCACTGCTATCTCCCTGTCCCTGCCTCTCGTACAGTGCGGACTCTGCAGGAGGCAGACTGTTTCATAAGTGCACGGGATGAGCAGGCAGCACCTACTGAGGAGACAGAATGGGCAAGCATGTAGCAGGGCCAGGAAATCGCTTGTATTCTCTCTCTTGTGAGTGTTATTTTCTTTAAATTAAAGGGTTTCTGTCATCGGAAAAATCGTTATGTAGCTGACTGACATTCGAGATGTGCTAATGTCAGCAGTACATAACAGTATAATTGTTAACTCCCTGCCTGCTGCTATTTTTTTTATAATATGCTAATGAAGCCTCTAGGTGCTATGAGGGCGTTACTGCAGCACCTAGAGGCTCAGTCTACTCGCCGCTTGGCACGCCCACATCCACTTGATTGACATCCTTCTCCGCATCGTTCTCATAATCCCGTCCCGTTTAGTATTCTGCGCAGGCGCAGTGAGTGAAGGACGCTTTATAACATATGTTAATGATAATACATACAACCTGAAATTTGTCCATATATATGACACCAGGACTGTCAACTATTGGGATCTAAAATTGATAGGGATTCCAGACCAAATAATAAATACAGAAACATACCGCAAAGAAATATCAGGGAATACGATTCTAAAAGCGAATAGTCATCATCCCACCCATACAATTAAAGGAATACCTGTGGGAGAATTCATACGTGCCCGCAGAAATTGCAGCACAGATTCGGCATTTGGCAGAGAATCGGAAATAATTTGGAAACGTCTGGAAATGAGGGGATATCCCCATTGGATGCTTTCCAGAGGCCTTAATATTGCTAGAAATAAATTAAGATCAGATCTCCTGAACAAAACATTAAACTGCAACACAAATAGCAACAATTATAGAAACAAAAATAATAGTGAAAATAAAAATAAAATCAAATATACAAACGATAAAATAAATGCAAACAAAAAATGCGATATACTTACCATCAAACAAGTTGGGGATTTTAAACCCACCCTCGTGCTGACATATAGCCGCCAATTTCCTGCAATTGAAAAAGTCATTGATAAGTGTCTCCCCATTTTATATGAGGATGACATACTCCATGAAGTATTGAAGGATGGATGTCGGATCGTGTCCAGAAGACCTAATACTCTGGGCACGACATTATCACCATCCATGTATATATCGACAAAAAAACAAACCCCAGTAACTTGGCTAAAATATACAGGATTTTCAAAATTCGGGAGCCATCCTAAAGTAGCATGCATTACAAAAGAATTTCATAACTCAACACACACTGAAATTTTCCCTATCAAAAGTTATATTAACTGCAATACTACAGGGATGATTTATATCATCTCATGCACATTGTGCGATCTTATGTACGTGGGCAGTACTAGTAGAAAATACAAGGAGAGATTACGGGAACATTTAAATTACATCTCTTACCCCACAATCACTGGAGTATCTAATGCAGCAAACCATTTCATCAACATACATAATCGCAGTCTCAACGGATTTAGCACTTTCGCAATTGAAAGAGTTACAGTCCCGGTCAGAGGAGGCGACATTAAACAAAAGATCCTTTTTGCGTGAAGTCTTCTGGATTTTGAGACTTAACACTCGATATCCACATGGTCTAATGATGAAAAAGGAGTGATATATCTATATTGAGTTTACATATGGATAATAGCGAAGCTTTTTGCCTTGTTTTTATACTTGTTTTTATATTTGTTTTTATTATATTTCCATTACTCCACGTATTCGGGTTTGTTATGCACTGAAATATGCGCGGAGAGGAACCTGGCCTGTGAATTAAGTTTTTTTCTCGGACCATGTTCGTACCATGCGCTTCTTGTGAATTACATGTGGATGGCCTGCACAGATGATGACTAATACATCGGGATTCGATTTTGTTTGCAAAGGAGCCCATGTGCAGATACATATTATATATATTACATATACGACATGTATTCAATGTTCATCAGTGCTGATACCCGTCTACGTATAGTTTTTTATGTTATTGAATTTTATATATCACGGGTGTATATGTCTGAACAGGTGTTTGATGCACCAATGATTGGGTTCGGCCCCCTCCCCCCTCCGGGTTGGATGGGGGTTGAGCCTATTTAACCACTTCAGCCCCCCTAGCTTAAACACCCTTAATGACCAGGCCACTTTTTACACTTCTGCACTACGCTACTTTCACCGTTTATTGCTCGGTCATGCAACTTACCACCCAAATGAATTTTACCTCCTTTTCTTCTCACTAATAGAGCTTTCATTTTGTGGTATTTCATTGCTGCTGACATTTTTACTTTTTTTGTTATTAATCGAAATTTTACGAAATTTTAGCAAAAAATGCAATTTTTCATTTTCAGTTGTAAAATTTTTCTAAAAAAACGACATCTATATATACATTTTTCTTTAAATCTATTGTTCTACATGTCTTTGATAAAAAAAAAATGTTTGGGTAAAAAAAAATTGTTTGGGTAAAAGTTATAGCGTTTACAAACTATGGTACAAAAATTTGAATTTCCCCTTTTTGAAGCAGCTCTGACTTTCTGAGCACCTGTCATGTTTCCTGAGGTTCTACAATGCCCAGACAGTAGAAAAACACCACAAATCACCCCATTTCGGAAAGTAGACACCCTAAGGTATTCGCTGATGGGCATAGTGAGTTCGTAGAACTTTTTATTTTTTGTCACAAGTTATCGGAAAATGATAAATTTTTTATTTTTTATTTTTTTCCTTACAAAGTCTCATATTCCACTAACTTGTGACAAAAAATAAAAACTTCATGAACTCACTATGCACATCATGAAATACCTTGGGGTGTCTTCTTTCCAAAATGGGGTCACTTGTGGGGTAGTTATACTGCCCTGGCATTTTAGGGGCCCAAATGCGTGCAAAGTAGTTTGAAATCAAAATCTGTAAAAAATGGCCGGTGAAATCCGAAAGGTGCTCTTTGGAATGTGGGCCCCTTTGCCCAGCTAGGCTGCAAAAAAGTGTCACACATGTGGTATCGCCGTACTCAGGAGAAGTTGGGCAATGTGTTTTGGGGTGTCATTTTACATATACCCATGCTGGGTGAGATAAATATCTTGTTCAAATGCCAACTTTGTATAAAAAAATGGGAAAAGTTGTCTTTTGCCGAGATATTTCTCTCACCCAGCATGGGTATATGTAAAATGACACCCCAAAACATATTCCCCAATTTCTCCTGAGTACGGCGATACCACATGTGTGACACTTTTTTGCAGCCTAGGTGGGCAAAGGGGCCCACATTCCAAAGTGCACCTTTCGGATTTCACCGGCCATTTTTTACAGATTTTCATAGTGCTGGTGATACATATATATGGATTTTATGTATTAGACATATATTTATGGATTTTATGTATATTTATTAATGAAAGCAAACTGGTAGCAATTTTTCCTTCATTGCCAGTACTGGGGATAGCAATATGATGACAATACAAAAAAAACACTGTTGCGAAAAAACCGCATGAAAAACGCATTAAAATCACAATACATGAAAAAGGTATTCCAGTCCAGGTTTTAACAAAGTACCTGTGGCAATATAAAAGGAAGTGATGTGGCAGCAGGGATATAGCCACTGAGGAAGGGGAGTGAAGCCCCCGAAACGCGTCTGGCGTTATATCCCTGCATTAAGCGAATCTAGATATGAGTGAGATCATTTAAAATCATCGTATCGAATTTGGAGCGCTCCATTCTCGATTCTAAGAGTGAGTATTATCTTACTGGAAGACCGCAACACAGATACCAAATCCCGCGATACTTCGGGAGGAGATCACGTGACAGACATCGAGGAGTGAGGACGCCGGAAGCAAACACAGCCGAGCGGTGCGGTAAGCTGAGTAACGGGACTGCCGGAAATTTTGGTGACATACCGGTAAGCGAATATTCCCATATCAGTGTGCACCTGAAGATATTAAGGCCCTCAACACTCCACAAGGTCTGAATTATATCTTTTGCGGTAAAAGGGCAATTTATAGGTGAACTCTATGAAATCATTGCCTGCATTCAAAGGGACATTGCCCTTAACATTAAGCGGATGTCCATATTTTGCACTTAAAGAGACATTGTGGATATTATTACCCCAGAATCTACCTATAAAGACTATACAGGTGCGATATTGGAATCGCATTTAGGCTATTAGATTGATCAAGCTGTGCAATATTCAAAGGACTCTTTACATATAGGGTTCCATTACCAGTTGTCTGCTGTCTATATTTTATATTTTTAAGTTTTTTAGGATTGATATTTCCGGATATTGTATTTTATTCAATCGTTTTATTATATGTTGTAGTGGCTAATAAATACTGTTGATGTGATCCACATAGTGAGTGCCAGTTGTTTTTCTATCCATTTTTACATTTAACTTTACAGATTGGGTGATCAGTTCTCATCTAGAGCACCCTTGCCATATAGAGGAGGGTGGTGAGCTATCCACACCAACCTATTCCAATTTTTGTTCTATCACCCAATACGTGGATTTAGCTCCTACCAATCTCAATATGGATATGTGGAATCACATCGAATTAAAAAAACAAAAAGTGGATACTTTTCGATTTGAAACACCAGAAATAGGGAATATAGAGATGAAATCCACACATGATGTATTCAGAGAATTAGAAAGCCTAGTGATAAAACAACTGAAACAGAATTGGGAGATTAGATCCTTGCGCCAATATTTAGAACAGGATAGGATTCCAAAAGGCCTGCAACTACTGAAAACACCAGCACATGATTTATATGGAGATGAGTTTAACCTTGAATGGGCAAACCTTCTACATATGCAATCACGATTATTAGTTGAACTGATTATAAAAAGGAGAGTTCAAATTCTAGGGGTTATTACAGAGGACATTAATCGGATGAAAGTAAAAATAGATCAATTACCTAAAGATAGTATTTTAAATCTATGGCAGGATAGAATATGTAAATGTTTGGATAAAACCGAATCAGATATAATTGCGAAAAAAAGTAAAAAATATAATTCTATCCCTAAATCACAAAATAAAAATTCCAATGAGATAGAAAATAGAGATAGATCTATCTATAACTCTACAGAACCAATGAGACCTCCCATACCAACAAGAAATAGGTTTGAGACACTGGCGCAGCAGCCTTTTTTAGACGGGACTCCACCACACCATTCACCAAGGTTAAAACCCAGACACCCACGATCACCAGAACACAACAGGAGAGCACAAACCCCTCAGAAACACCAATACAATTTGAGGCATCACAACCATCACAACAGACAGGAGGAACTATTTTATTCACCCCATCAGACACGTTCTCTGGGACAGAGAGACTACCAGAGAACTCCACCAATACACAACCAAAGGAAAACCCAGAACCAATCACACTACAATCACCAAACAGAAACAATAAGACACAAAGGGGAATGAAAAAGAAGGAATCACAGATAAATACACATAATATAGAACAGGACAATATTATTAATTTAAGTAGTACTATACTCACACCAGCACAGAGTTCCCTGCTAAATAAAGGACAGAAATTTGCACCCAGTACACAGTTGAATAAATTCAGTACCTATATTGGGATACAGAAATTCATGAGGAATATATGCCTAAAAAAATACTTTATAAAAAATCCGACATCTACATTCTTACAAATAGAGGATGGGTATAAACATACTAATTTGAGGAAGAGATCGAAGAAATTCCCCAGAAATGAAATTGGCCCAGAAATGGGTAGTTTTCAGAAGAATGTAGAAGCAGACCTGAGGAAAATAAAAGAAAAACGACTTTATAGATAAAATTTGACAAACAAAGAAATATTGGCGATTAAGGAGTTACAAAAGAATGATAATATCACAATCCGCCCCGCCGATAAAGATGGGGCTATCGTGATTCTTGAGACGGCCAAATATACACAAGAGTGTTTGAGACAACTATCTGACATTACCACTGGAATGTGGAACTGGAAGTAGATCCAACTAAAAAAATTTGTGATAAGTTGAGAGAATACTGTCAGAGAGGAGCCCAGATGAGCATTTTGTCTAAACAAGAATCTGATTACATTATGGGGACGCCTGGAAGACTTCCGGTCTTTTACTGCCTTCCTAAGGTACATAAGGATATGGAGAGTCCTCCAGGCCGCCACATAGTGTCAGGTATCGGCTCTCTAACATCAAATCTCTCAAGATATGTGGATACGTGGCTACAACCTGTTGTGAAAACCACGACGTCTTACTTGAGAGATACTACCCAAATCATTGAAGTATTGGAAGGATTGACTGTGGGAGAGGACTGGAGAATGACTACTTTAGATGTCCAGTCCCTCTACACAGTAATTGACCATGAAGCAGGCATAAGAGCGATTAAAGGACAACTAGAAAATAATAAAGAGATGAAGACACAGCAATTAGAGTTCATTTTAGAGGGGATACAACACATCTTACAGCACAATTCTTTTTATTTTGAGGGAAGTTTTTATTTGCAGACCAGAGGTACCGCCATGGGCACCAGGTTTGCCCCCAGCTATGCTAACCTGTTTCTAGCACAATGGGAACAGCTAGCCATTGATCCACATAGAGGGGGCAGCCTGGTGCTCTGGCGGCGATATATAGATGATGTTATTCTAATCTGGAAAGGAGACTATGAAAGTTTGAATAAGTTCATATTTGGATTAAATGAAAATAATCTAAATTTAGTTTTTACTCAGAGTACTAACATTATAGAGATTGAATTTTTGGACTTGGCAATTACGAAAGTAGGTGAAAAATATATTTGCAAGACCTATCAAAAACCCTCGGCAAGGAATGCATTTATTCTACACTCAAGTTGCCACTTACCAAACTGGCTATTGAATGTGCCCTTCGGACAGTTTCGTAGATTAAAAAGAAATTGTACCGAAGAGTCGCAATTTGAAGTGGAAGCCATGCACTTGAGAGATAAATTCCTGGCAAAACAATATCAATGGGGACGGAGCGGCGGTCCGCGGGCACGGCGAAATAGCCGCAGGACGGATCCGACATGGTGAACAGCCTGTCGGATCCGTCCTGCCGCAAGTGTGAAAGTACCCTAAAAACAATACAGAATAATGAGACAGATTCCCAATTTAGGATCATTCTCCCATATATAGTACAAAGGAAAAAAGTGGAAGAGATAATTAAACGCCACTGGCACCACTTATTACAGGATAAGGTCATAGGTAGAATAATGCCATCGAGACCGAAAATAATATATACGAGGGCACCGAATTTGGGCATAAAAGTGGCCCCGTCTATTAACCACTTCAGCCCCGCTAGCTGAAACCCCCTTCATGACCAGAGCACTTTTTACACTTCGGCACTACACTCCTTTCACCGTTTATCGCTCGGTCATGCAACTTACCACCCAAATGAATTTTACCTCCTTTTCTTCTCACTAATAGAGCTTTCATTTGGTGGTATTTTATTGCTGCTGACATTTTTACTTTTTTTGTTATTAATCAAAATGTAACGATTTTTTTGCAAAAAAATGATATTTTTCACTTTCAGCTGTAAAATTTTGCAAAAAAAACGACATCCATATATAAATTTTTCACCAAATTTATTGTTCTACATGTCTTTGATAAAAAAAAAATGTTTGGGCAAAAAAAAAAAATGGTTTGGGTAAAAGTTATAGCGTTTACAAACTATGGTACAAAAATGTGAATTTCCGCTTTTTGAAACAGCTCTGATTTTCTGAGCACCTGTCATGATTCCTGAGGTTCTACAATGCCCAAACAGTAGAAAAACCCCACAAATGACCCCATTTCGGAAAGTAGACACCCTAAGGTATTCGCTGATGGGCATAGTGAGTTAATAGAACTTTTTATTTTTTGTCACAAGTTAGCGGAAAATGATGATGATTTTTTATTTTATTTTTTTTCTTACAAAGTCTCATATTCCACTAACTTGCGACAAAAAATTAAAAATTCTAGGAACTCACCATGGCCCTCACAGAATACCTTGGGGTGTCTTCTTTCCAAAATGGGGTCACTTGTGGGGTAGCTATACTGCCCTGGCAATTTAGGGGCCCTAATGTGTGAGAAGTACTTTGCAATCAAAATCTGTAAAAAATGACCGGTGAAATCCGAAAGGTGCACTTTGGAATATGTGCCCCTTTGCCCACCTTGGCATCAAAAAAGTGTCACACATCTGGTATCGCCGTACTCAGGAGAAGTTGGGGAATGTGTTTTGGGGTGTCATTTTACATATACCCATGCTGGGTGAGAGAAATATCTTGGCAAAAGACAACTTTTCCCATTTTTTTATACAAAGTTGGCATTTGACCAAGATAGTTTTCTCACCCAGCATGGGTATATGTAAAATGACACCCCAAAACACATTCCCCAACTTCTCCTGAGTACGGCGATATCAGATGTGTCACACTTTTTTGCTGCCAAGGTGGGCAAAGGGGCACATATTCCAAAGTGCACCTTTCGGGTTTCGCCGGTCATTTTTTACACATTTTGATTGCAAGGTATTTCTCACACATTTGGGCCCCTAAATTGCCAGGGCAGTATAACTACGCCACAAGTGACCCCATTTTGGAAAGAATACACCCCAAGGTATTCCGTGAGGGGCACTGCGAGTTCCTAGGATTTATTTATTTTTGTCACAAGTTAGCGGAAAATGATGATTTTTTTTTTCTCTTTTTTCCTTACAAAGTCTCATATTCCACTAACTTGCGACAAAAAATAAAAAATTCTAGGAACTCGCCATGCCCCTCACGGAATACCTTGGGGTGTATTCTTTCCAAAATGGGGTCATTTGTGGGGTAGTTATACTGCTCTGGCATTTTAGTGGCCCAAATGCGTGAGAAGTAGTTTGAAATCAAAATCTGTAAAAAATGCCCTGTGAAATCCGAAAGGTGCTCTTTGGAATGTGGGCCCATTTGCCCACCTAGGCTGCAAAAAAAGTCATACATGTGGTATCGCCATACTCAGGAGAAGTTGGGGAATGTGTTTTGGGGTGTCTTTTTACATATACCCATGCTGGGTGAGAGAAATATCCCGGCAAAAGAAAACTTTTCCCATTTTTTTTATACAAAGTTGGCATTTGACCAAGATATTTTTCTCACCCAGCACGGGTATATGTAAAATGACACCCCAAAACACATTCCCCAACTTCTCCTGAGTACGGCGATACCACATGTGTGACACTTTTTTGCAGCCTAGATGCGCAAAGGGGCCAAAATTTCTTTTAGGAGGGCATTTTTAGACATTTGGATGCCAGACTTCTTCTTACGTTTTAGGGCCCCTAAAACGCCAGGGCAGTATAAATACCCCACATGTGACCCCATTTTGGAAAGAAGACACCCCAATGTATTCAATAAGGGGCATGGCGAGTTCATAGATTTTTTTTTTTTGGCACAAGTTAGCGTAAATTTATGTTTTTTTTTTTTCTCTCACAAAGTCTCCCTTTCCGCTAACTTGGGACAAAAATTTAAATCTTTCATGGACTAAATATGCCCCTCACAGAATACCTTGGGGTGTCTTCTTTCCGAAATGGGGTCACATGTGGGGTATTTATACTGCCCTGGCATTTTAGGGGCCCTAAAGCGTATGAAGAAGTCTGGAATATAAATGTCTAAAAAATTTTACGCATTTGGATTCCGTGAGGGGTATGGTGAGTTCATGTGAGATTTTATTTTTTGACACAAGTTAGTGGAATATGAGACTTTGTAAGAAAAAATTAATAAAAATCAATTTCCGCTAACTTGTGCCAAACAAATGTCTGAATGGAGACTTACAGGTGGGTGATCAATGACGGGGGTCATCAGGGAGTCTATATGGGGTGATCACCACCCTGTCATTGATCACCCCCCTGTAAGGCTCCATTCAGACGTCCGTATGTGTTTTGCGGATCCGATCCATGGATGCGTGGATCCGTAAAACACATACGGACGTCTGAATGGAGACTTACAGGGGGGTGATCAATGACAGGGGGGTGATCAGGGAGTGTACATGGGGTGATCACCCCCCTGTCAGGCTCCATTCAGACGTCCGTATGGGTTTTGCGGATCCATGGATCCATGGATCGGATCCGCAAAACACTGACGGACATCTGAATGGAGCCTTACAGGGGGGTGATCAATTCCAGGGGGGTGATCAGGGAGTCTATATGGGGTGATCACCACCCTGTCATTGATCACCCCCCTGTAAGGCTCCATTCAGACGTCTGTATGTGTTTTACGGATCCGATCTATGGATGCGTGGATCCGTAAAACACATAGGGACATCTGAATGGAGCCTTACAGGGGGGTGATCAATGACAGGGGGGTGATCAATGACAGGGGGGTGATCAGGGAGTCTATATGGGGTGATCTGGGGTTCATAAGGGGTTAATAAGTGACAGGGGGGGTGTAGTGTAGTGTAGTGGTGTTTGGTGCTACTTTACAGAGCTACCTGTGTCCTCTTGTGGTCGATCCAAGCAAAACGGACCACCAGAGGGCCAGGTAGCAGGTATATTAGACGCTGTTATCAAAACAGCGTCTAATATACCTGTTAGGGGTTAAAAAAATCGCATCTACAGCCTGCCAGCGAACGATCGCCGCTGGCAGGCTGTAGATCCAGTCTCTTACCTTCTGATCCTGTGAACGCGCGCGCCTGTGTGCGCGCGTTCACAGGAAATCTCGCCTCTCGCGAGATGACGCACGGATGCGTCCAGGAGGAATGAATCGACCGCCTCCAGGACGCATCCGTGCGTTAGGTGGTCCTGGAGAGGTTAAGTCCATGGTGGAACAAACACATTTGATTATGATTAAGAACAGAAGTGTTCGAAACGCGTAAATCGGGTGTGAGTGGGAGAAGGTGTCACTGGATTTGTATATGTCTTTTTGGTGAAATAAAGACCGGACTGAAAATTTTCCCAGTTGGGGCTGGATCCTTCCTTTCTGTTTACATGGACGCTCGGCTGCTGCCAGCTTCCTCACTGTGCCTGCGCCGATTACGTCACAGCCCTCCCCGGCAGGCCTGCCTGGCAGCAGCCGAGCGTCCTTCACTCACTGCGCCTGCACCGAATACTAAAAGTGGCGGGCGGTGCAGGCGTGGGATTATGAGGACGATGCAGAGAAGGAGGACGTCAATAAAGTGGATGTGGGCGTGCCAAAAGGCGAGTGGACCGAGCCTCTAGGTGCTGCAGTAACGCCCTCTTAGCACCTAGAGGCTTCATTAGCATATTATAAAAGTCTGTTTTTCAAGAGAACGGCGGCAGGCAGGGAGTTAACAAACATACTGTTATGTACTGATGACAAAAGCACATTGCTAAGTCAGCTACATAAAGATTTTTCCCATGACAGAAACCCTTTAAATCCTGCGTCCAGTGCGTTACAAAGTCCTGCGTATAGTGCATTATATACTCCTGCATCCAGTGCGTTACAGACTCCTGCGTAGACTGCGTTGCAAAGACAGGCACATTCACTCACAGGTTACATAAGCTGGCCATACACCTATAGATTATCTGCAGATTTTCTATGGTCAGATGGAAAAGTGCAACAGATTCCTCCATCATCTAGACTATACTCAGCCCCGCTGGCTGTCAAAATACCTGAGCAATGCCTGCATCCAATTAGATTGGTCAGTTATTTTGAGAGACGGCAGGCCATCTAGCAAGATACTGAAGCTTGGCCCAGTGTGAGATTCCTCCATCCACACAGTTTAGCGTAGATGGAGGAACCTGTTGCACTTTGTCCATCTGACCATAGAAAGTCTGCAGATAATGTTATAGGTGTATGGCCAGCTTTACTCTCTTTCACCTTCCCACTTACTCTTGTCTGCAAATCTAGCAGCTTTCTGTCCTTCTTGTGAATTAGCAGTTAGTGGATTTTAAAAGACTCGTCCAAAACAACCGAATTAGAAATATTTTAAAAATTGTCTACCATGGAATGTATTTTGCAATAGTGCTGGGCTCGAATATTCGAATAGCGAATATTAACCACCTCCGGACCGCCTAACGCAGATGTGCGGTCCGGAGGTGGCAGCCCTGCGCAGAGTCACGCATATATGCGTCATCTCGCGAGGGCCGGGATTTCCTGTGAACGCGCGCACACAGGCGCGCGCGCTCACAGGAACGGAAGGTAAGCGAGTGGATCTCCAGCCTGCCAGCGGCGATCGCTCGCTGGCAGGCTGGAGATCCGAATTTTTTAACCCCTAACAGGTATATTAGACGCTGTTTTGATAACAGCGTCTAATATACCTCCTACCTGGTCCTCTGGTGGTCCCTTTTGTTAGGATCGACCACCAGAGGACACAGGTAGGTCAGTAAAGTCGCACCAAACACTACACTACACTACACCCCCCCCCCCGTCACTTATTAACCCTTTATGAACCCCTGATCACCCATGATCACCCCATATAAACTCCCTGATCACCCCCCTGTCATTGATCACCCCCCAGTCATTGATCACCCCCTGTCAGGCTCCGTTCAGACGTCCGTATGATTTTTACGGATCCACGGATACATGGATCGGATCCGCAAAACACATGCGGACGTCTGAATGGAGCCTTACAGGGGGGTGATCATTGACAGGCGGGTGATCACCCATATACACTCCCTGATCACCCCCTGTCATTGATCACCCCCCTGTCATTGATCACCCCCCTGTAAGGCTCCATTCAGACATCCGTATGATTTTTACGGATCCATGGATACATGGATCGGATCCGCAAAACACATGCGGACGTGTGAATGGAGCCTTACAGGGGGGTGATCAATGATAGGCGGGTGATCACCCATATACACTCCCTGATCACCCCCTGTCATTGATCACCCCCCTGTCATTGATCACCCCCCTGTAAGGCTCCATTCAGACGTCCGCATGATTTTTACGGATCCATGGATACATGGATCGGATCCGCAAAACACATGCGGACGTCTGAATGGAGCCTTACAGGGGGGTGATCAATGACAGGCGGGTGATCACCCATATACACTCCCTGATCACCCCCTGTCATTGATCACCCCCCTGTCATTGATCACCCCCCTGTAAGGCTCCATTCAGACGTCCGCATGATTTTTACGGATACATGGAACGGATCCGCAAAACACATGCGGACGTCTGAATGGAGCCTTACAGGGGGGTGATCATCGACAGGCGGGTGATCACCCATATACACTCCCTGATCACCCCCCTGTCATTGATCACCCCCCTGTAAGGCTCCATTCAGACGTCCGCATGTGTTTTGCGGATCCGATCCACGTATCCATGGATCCGTAAAAATCATACGGACGTCTGAATGGAGCCTTACAGGGGGGGTGATCAGTGACAGGGGGGTGATCACCCTGATCACCCCCTGTCATTGATAACCCCCCTGTGAGGCTCCATTCAGACGTCCGCATGTGTTTTGCGGATCCGATCCATGGATCCGTAAAAATCATACGGACGTCTGAATGGAGCCTTACAGGGGGGGTGATCAGTGACAGGGGGGTGATCACCCTGATCACCCCCTGTCATTGATAACCCCCCTGTAAGGCTCCATTCAGACGTCCGCATGTGTTTTGCGGATCCGATCCATGGATCCGTAAAAATTATACGGACGTCTGAATGGAGCCTTACCAGGGGGGTGATCAATGACAGGGGGGTGATCCGGGAGTCTATATGGGTGATCACCCCCCTGTCATTGATCACCCCCCTGTCATTGATCACCCCGCTGTCATTGATCACCCCCCCGTCATTGATCACCCCCCCCTGTAAGGCTCCATTCAGATATTTTTTTGGCACAAGTTAGCGGAAATTTTTTGTTTGTTTTTGTTTTTGTTTTTTTCTTACAAAGTCTCATATTCCACTAACTTGTGTCAAAAAATAAAATCTCACATGAACTCACCATACCCCTCACGGAATCCAAATGCGTAAACATTTTTAGACATTTATATTCCAGACTTCTTCTCACGCTTTAGGGCCCCTAAAAAGCCAGGGCAGTATAAATACCCCACATGTGACCCCATTTCGGAAAGAAGACACCCCAAGGTATTCCGTGAGGGGCATGGCGAGTCCATGAAAGATTGAAATTTTTGTCCTAAGTTAGCGGAAAGTGAGACTTTGTGAGAAAAAAACAAAAAAAATCAATATCCGCTAACTTATGCAAAAAAAAAATAATTTCTAGGAACTCGCCAGGCCCCTCTTTGAATACCTTGGGGTGTCTTCTTTCCAAAGTGGGGTCACATATGGGGTATTTATACTGCCCTGGCTTTTTAGGGGCCCGAAAGTGTGAGAAGAAGTCTGGGATCCAAATGTCTAAAAATGCCCTCCTAAAAGGAATTTGGGCCCCTTTGCGCATCTAGGCTGCAAAAAAGTGTGACACATCTGGTATCGCCGTACTCAGGAGAAGCTGGGCAATGTGTTTTGGGGTGTCATTTTACATATACCCATGCTGGGTGAGAAAAATATCTTGGTCAAATGCCAACTTTGTATAAAAAAATGGGAAAAGTTATCTTTTGCCAAGATATTTCTATCACCCAGCATGGTTATATGTAAAATGACACCCCAAAACACATTCCCCAACTTCTCCTGAGTACGGCGATACCAGATGTGTGGCACTTTTTTGCAGCCAAGGTGGGCAAAGGGGCACATATTCCAAAGTGCACCTTTCGGATTTCGCAGGCCATTTTTTACACATTTTGATTGCAAGGTACTTCTTACACATTTGGGCCCCTAAATTGCCAGGGCAGTATAACTACGCCACAAGTGACCCCATTTTGGAAAGAAGACACCCCAAGGTACTCCATGAGGGGCACGGCGAGTTCCTAGAATTTTTTATTTTTTGTCGCAAGTTAGTGGAATATGAGACTTTGTAAGAAAAAAATAAAAATAAAAAATCATCATCATTTTCCGCTAACTTGTGACAAAAAATAAAAAGTTCTATGAACTCACTATGCCCATCAGCGAATACCTTAGGGTGTCTACTTTCCGAAATGGGGTCATTTGTGGGGTTTTTCTACTGTCTGGGCATTGTAGAACCTCAGGAATCATGACAGGTGCTCAGAAAGTCAGAGCTGCTTCAAAAAGCGGAAATTCACATTTTTGTACCATAGTTTGTAAACGCTATAACTTTTACCCAAACCATTATTTTTTTTTGCCCAAACATTATTTTTTTATCAAAGACATGTAGAACTATAAATTTAGCGAAAAATTTATATATGGATGTCGTTTTGTTTGCAAAATTTTACAGCTGAAAATGAAAAATTTCATTTTTTTGCAAAAAAATCGTTACATTTCGATTAATAACAAAAAAAGTAAAAATGTCAGCAGCAATAAAATACCACCAAATGAAAGCTCTATTAGTGAGAAGAAAAGGAGGTAAAATTCATTTGGGTGGTAAGTTGCATGACCAAGCGATAAACGGTGAAAGTAGTGTAGTGCCGAAGTGTAAAAAGTGCTCTGGTCATGAAGGGGGTTTCAGCTAGCGGGGCTGAAGTGGTTAATAATTTTCTGGGTTTAAAAAAACACAAATTTTTGTCAATATCCTACATCTGGGGGCCTATGCTGCATTTGTTAGTGTGAAATACAAGCTTGAAATATTGCAATAATAATCTTGGTTCAAAAAAACACCCATTTTGGGTGAAATACAAAATTTGCAGCCTTTGCTGCATCTGTCAGTGTGAAATACACGCGTTAGATACTGCTGTTATATTCTATAAAAAAAAAAAACATCCATGTTGGACCAAATACTAAATTTGCGGCCTTTGCTGCATCTGTCAGTGTGAGATACAAGCTTGAAATACTGCAATAATATTCTGGGTAGAAAAAAAACACCCATTTTTTGCAATACCCTACATCTGGTGCCTTTGCAGCATTTCTCAGTGTGAAATACAAGCTTGCAATACTTCAATAATTTTCTGGGTTTAAAAAAACACCAATTTTTGTCAATACCCTACATCTGGGGCCTATGCTGCATTTGTTTGTGTGACAGACAAGCTAGACATACTGCAATAATATTCTGGGTTTAAAAAAAACACCCATTTTTGGCAATACCCTACATCTGGTGCCTTTGCAGCATTTGTCAGTGTGAAAGACAAGCTTGAAATACTTTAATAATTTTCTGGGTTTAAAAAAACACCAATTTTTGGCAATATCCTACATCTGGGGCCTATGCTGCATTTGTTAGTGTGAAATACAAGCTTGAAATATTGCAATAATATTCTTGGTTCAAAAAAACACCCATTTTGGGTGAAATACTAAATTTGCAGCCTTTGCTGCATCTGTCAGTGTGAAATGCACGCATTAGATACTGCTGTTATATTCTATTATTAAAAAAACACCCATGTTGGGATCTGCCAGCAACACCATTACCTGGGTCAACAAGCATCTCCACAATGTCCCACGGAAGTGTTCAGCTCTCCATCTCCCAAACACTGTAGTGGAAGTGGAAGTACCTCCCTGACCCTACCAACCCGCGATCCCTGGCCCTGAATGCCAGCATTTCAAAATTACCGACCTTTGAAATGCTATCATTCCGTCTGGTGGAGACGGGGAGTTTTAAAAGCCTTCTGGTGGTGGTTGTCCCACAGTACGTTGTGCCCAGCCGCCACTACAAGGCGAGCCATCCCATCCCTGCACAACCAAGTGGGGGACAAAATCAGGTGTGCCCTGCGCAACATCATCTGTGGCAAGGTCCACCTAACTACGGATACGTGGACCAGTAAGCACTGTCAGTGACGTTATATCTCCCTAACAGCACACTGGGTAAATGCAGTGGCAGCTGGGCATGAGGCGGATAGCAGTTTGGCGCATGTCCTTCCACCACCGAGGATTGCAGGGCGCTTCAGTTTGCCTCCTGTTGCTTCCTCCTCCTACTCTGCTTCCTCATACTCTACCGCCTCCTCATCCGGTCAGTGTTACACCGTCACCACCAACTTCAGCACAGCCAGGGGTAAATGAAAGCAGGCAGTTTTCAAACTTAGGCTACTTTCACACTTGTGTTCGGGGCGGATCCGTCTGGTATCTGCACAGACGGATCCGCTCCTATAATGCAAACTATGGTATCCGTTCAGAACGGATCCGTCTGCATTATATTTCACAAAAAAGTCTAAGTCCAATTTGTAGTCAGACGGATCTGTCCAGACTTTACATTGAAAGTCAATGGGGGACGGATCCATTTGAAATTGCATCATATTGTGTCAACGTCAAACGGATCCATCCCCATTGACTTACATTGTAAGTCTGGACGGATCCGTTTGGCTCCGCACGGCCAGGGTGTCCGCCTGCTGAGCGGAACGGAGGCCAAACGGAGCCATACTAATGCATTCTGAGTGAATCCGCATCCACTCAGAATGCATTGGGGCTGTACGGATCCATTCGGGGCCGCTTGTGAGAGCCTTCAAACGGAACTCACAAGCAGAACCCCGAACGCAAGTGTGAAAGTAGCCTTATCTGTTTGGGGGACAGACCCCACACCACGCAGGAACTGTGGACGGGCATGGAACAACAGACCGATGAGTGGTTGGTACCAGTGAGCGATAATGGGCAAAATCTCGTAGCAGCTCTGGGACTAGTCGGTTTGATGCACATCCCTTGCCTGGCGCATGTGCTGAATTTGGTGGTACAGAGGTTCCTTAAAAATTACCCCGATATGTCAGAGCTGCTGCAGAAAGTGCAGGGCATCTGTGCGCGCTTTCGGCGTTTTCACCCTGCTGCTGCTCGCTTGTCAGGGCTGCAGCGTAACTTCGGCCTTCCCGCTCACCGCCTCATATGCGATGTGCCCACAAGGTGGAACTCGACCTTGCACATGCTGGCCAGACTGTGCGAGCAGCAGCAGGCGATAGTGGAGTTTCAGCTGCAGCACGCACGGGTGAGTCGCTTGGCGGAACAGCACCACCTCACCACCAATGACTGGGCCTCCATGCGAGACCTGTGTTCCTTATTGCGCTGCTTCGAGTACTCCACCAATATGGCCAGTGCCGATAACGCAGTTCTCAGCGTTAATATCCCACTTCTATGCCTCCTTGAAAAAACGCTTCTGGCGAAGATGGAAGAGGATGTGGCACAGGAGGCCTCCAAGGGTGGGTTCCTGCACCCACAAATGCCAAGTACACAGTTCTGGAGGATGACTAGGTGGAGGATGAGCAGGAGGAGATGGAGGAGGAGGAACAGTATTCACAACAGGGTGGCACCCAAACCAGCTCATGGCCATCACTGGTGCGTGGCTGGGGGGAAACAGAGGACACAGACGATACACCTCCCACAGAGGACAGCTTGTCGTTGCCTCTGGGCAGCCTGGCACACATGAGCGATTACATGCTGCAGTGTCTCCGAAACGACCGCCGAGTTGCCTACATTCTAACTTTTGATGATTACTGAGTGGCCACGCTGCTGGATCCCCGTTACAAGGACAACGTACTGTCCTTAATTCTGTCACTTGGGCATGATCGTAAGATGGGCGAGTACAAACGCACGCTGGTAGACGCGCGGCTGATGGCATTCCCACCTGACAGCGGAGGCACAGTGGAAGCGCCGAAGACAAAGGAAGAGGAGGAGGAAGAGGTCGCCAACACAGCTGGGGCACCACCAGCACCTTAGAAGGCAGGGTTAGCATGGCCGAAATGTGGAAAAGCTTTCTCAGCACACCACAAAAACCAGCACCACCAGCTAATATGGAACGTCTTAGCAGGAGGCAGCATTTCAGCAACATGGTGGAGCAGTATGTGTGCACACGCCTACACGTCCTGAATGACGGGTCTACCCCCTTCAACTTCTGGGTCTCCAAATTGGGCACATGGCCGGAGCTTGCTCTTTAAGCCTTGGAGGTGCTGGCCTGCCCTGCAGCCAGTGTATTATCTGAACGTGTGTTTAGCACGGCAGGGGGCGTCATCACAGACAAGCACAGCCGCCTGTCCACAGCCAATGTGGACAAGCTCACGTTCATTAAATGAACCAGGCATGGATTCCACAGGACTTGTCCGTACCTTGTGCAGAATAGACATTTATACTGGCCTCAACCACCCATTGTTATACTACAGCTGAATTGCTCATTGTTGTATTTTTCATATTTCCCATTCTTTTGAAATGTACCCTAATTTATTGGTTCTATATCTCTGAATGGACGGACCAGAACGTCCATTCAGAGATCGCAGCTGCCCGCTAATCGTGCAGCTGCAGATCGGGTTCTCTGCTGTCAGTGACAGTAGGGCAACCTTTAGAAAAGGAAGGGACAGTTCCCAGGTGTCCTTGCCTTCTAGATTGCTGTATACATAGACCTCGATCAGCCCTGCACTGAGGCAGTACAGTGCTGTATAGTGCCGTACAGCCTCTCTGCGGGGTGTATTTCCCCTGTAACTGGGGCTACTATGTCAGCCCCAGTTACAAGAGAAATCAATAGTGAAGAAAAAAAAATTAAGTGTCCCCTTATGGGGGATGAAAAGTGTAAAATAAAAAAATAAAGTGTTAAAAAAAAAAAAAAAAAAAAGGTTTAACATGTAAAATATCCCTAAGTAAGGAATAAAAAAAAAAGTTAAAAAAAAAAAGTATACATATTAGGTATCGCCATGACCGTAAAAAACAGCTCTATAAAAATATCACATGACCAAACCCCTCGGGTAAACACTGTAAAAAAATAAAACTTTAAAACGGTGTAAAAAAAAAAGCCATTTTTGTTACCTTACATCACAAAAAGTGCAACACCAAGTTGGTAAGTGATTTGTATATAGTCCTTGTATTGTTAATACTTCTTAGCTGTATCACCAGCGTATTCCCATATGAGAAGAAAGTTATTGGACAAGCTGTTAGTACATGTATTAATTGCCCATACTCACTGTTTGTAGTGCAAACCTTCTGCTCCGTGGCTTCCCACGTGTGAGCGCTTACCTCTTTTGGAGCGGGTAGGGCAGACAGGACTAGCCGATGGTGTGTCTTCAGCATCTCCTGTGTGCCACTCTAACTCCTGTGAGATACGAGGTTACCTTTATGCTGGTATCGCGTTGTTTCTTCTCTTGGAGCGGACCAGCCGATGGTACCGCTCTAACACCCGCAAGATGAGTGGTTACCTTTCCGCTGATATCGCGTTATTTCCTACAGTTCTGGAAGTATTTCATATAAGTTCATTTAGTTCATATTTCAGCTTCTCCTCTAGTACATGGCCATGCTTCTTTTATCCTGGTCTTTTGCGAGTAAATGTTACCAGACGCGTTTCGAAGTATATCCCTACTTCTTCCTCAGTGGTTTCACTCGCAATAGAGAATCCGGGTTATTTATACTCCATCTTATAAATGCAAATTCCCGGAATGGATCACTTGATCTTATAAATGCAATCCAGTGATCCATTCCGGGCATTTGCATTTATAAGATGGAGTTTCTTTTTATTTTTCCTTTTCTCTATAGCGAATCTAGATGTTTTGGAAAATGTACCTCACCTCTGAGTTTATGTTGATTTCCATATACTCTGTAGAAATTCAATTGTGGGGGAAGTCTAATGAAATAATGTGATGTCATTTCCTTTGTACTTATTTGTATATATATCAGACCTAGTGGTAGGATGCATACACACATTCTGATGAAAGCACTTAGATGCTGAAACGCGTCACTATGATGTAATATGTGACTGAATAAATTTGCAAGATACTTCATCAGTGCAAGTGCCGTTCTTTTCTTCACGAATTGTCCATTGGGATTCCTGCCCGCAGACACGTGCACCGCCAAACCACTCAAGAGCAGCGCTGATCTTCAACATACGCAATCTTGGCTTTCGGATACGAGCACGCTCTTCATCCCTACCTCGATGAGTACTTTCGCCTACACAGACGATGAAGCACGGGACATTGTGGCACAAGTCACTGCCCCGTCTGAATTTTTAAAGATCCCTCCAAGTGAATTGAGGAGTAGGAATTTGGTTAAGGAAGACAGACATCTCGTATCCTTGGAACTACACGCAGCAACTTTAGCGGAATACCACCGCATACAGAGGATACCACGAGGACTTCGGGTCAACCTTAGACCCACACTGTTTTGCAATAACACAGATTATTGCGCACGTTTTGCCAGCATTCTCAATAAATACTCATTAGACCTGATAGTACTTACAATCGAACATCTATCAGTAGCAATTAATGAATGCAACGCCAACATCATCATAGAGGAACTGACATCACTCCAGGAAAAGGTGGAGAAACAATGCAACGATCTACGCACCAAAATAGAAGTGACCAAATGATCAAAGTACCTTTGAGACCTAGAGGACTACACATCAGGCCGCATATACAGATGGCAAGATCCTTCAGTAACTGCGGTCCCGTCCTTGCGTGCAAGAAATCGCAGAACCGGCTCAGCGTCATCCGGCTCCGGCAGCGACATCTCACGTGGTTCACAGCCTTCTTTTTTAGGCCAACGCCGAAACAGAAAAAAAGCCAATACCAGGAGAGCCGGGAGCCATCACAAGCGAAATAGAAGCCCCTAGGAAGACGCGATCTCAGGTAGGACACAAAACGTAATACTTAACCTGTCATCGAAAAATCTAAGTCCGGCCCAGATGAATTTATTAATGAAAGGTTTATCCTTTAGTCCAACTGGGAACCTGGACACTTTTACTTTAGACATGGACCTACAACGTTTTTTCCGTAATATGCGTCTCAAAGTGCATTTTCACCAAGAGAAGCAGGTTCCAGATTCAAATGTTCCCATATCGATTGTTCCTACATTGATCGATTCTGGTCACGATATATTAACTTTGGGACAGTTTGTTTTGAGAATTAAAAGCAGTTTTATGCCTCCCAAATCCCACCATCCAGTAGATACTTTCATTAATTTGGTTCAACCGTGATGTGGACATTTTGTTGCAACAATGTAAGCAAGGAAAACTTAAGCACAGAGAAAAAACATGCCCTCAATCATTTGTTGGATGATAAATCCTTGATATTTAAACCAGCCGATAAGGGGGGTGCCCTGGTGGTCCTAGATAAAGAATATTATGTAACTGAAGTTTTGAGTCAATTGAATGACACCCACACATTAGATCAGATGTTACAAACCGATCCGGTATTTCAAATTAAGGCAGCTCTTCAGGAGGTGGTCGCGCGGGCGAGAGAGGATGGAGTCATTGATGCGAAATTAGGCGATTTTTTTGATTAATCAATATCCTATTACTCCGGTTTTTTACATTTTACCAAAGGTTCACAAATTCATGACAATCCTCCATCCTCTCTCCCTCTGCGATTTTCCTTGAGAAGGTATTAACGCCCCTGACTCAGAAGTCTCCTTCCTACTTACGTGATACGGGACATTTTCTGTCAGAGATCGGTACAATAGTGACTGATAAGAACTGCATGCTCATTACTTTCGATGTATGCAGTTTATATAACTCGATTACACACGAGAAGGGCCTGGAAGTGGTGGGAGAACTACTTAACACTAGCACTTATAAAACATCCGAAAAAACATTTTTCCTATCACTTCTTAAAATTGTGCTTGAGCAAAATTACTTTCTATTCCAGGATTCCTTCTACCAGCAGTGCCGTGGGACCGCGATGGTATCAAGAGTTGCACCGCCGTACGCAAATTGCTACATGTCTTATTTTGAAAGTAATTTTATTTACTGCAATGAATTATATTTGCAACATTGTGTTTTTTGGCGTCGATTCTTCGACAATATTTTTTGCATGTGGCATGGCGACATTCGATCCCACACAAATTTTACCACATATCTCAATTCAATTTGGGAGGAATTACAGTTCACTATGCATTCTGATAATAGTAAGATTTCATTCTTGGACACCTGGGTCTTACTAGGGGATGATGGGCACATCCATACTGACCTTTTCATTAAAAGCAATGATCGAAATAGTCTACTGACCTTTGCCAGTAGTCATCCGGCTTCTATAAAAAAATCTATTCGTTTTTCACAGTACCAGCGGGTTAAGCGGATTGTTAGTAATCCAGATACCCTTATAAAAAGGCTAGATGAAATGACTAATACATTTCTAGAGAGGGGTTACACTAGACACTTATTAGATGAGCAGAGGAATAGACTTGAGGGTCTACAGGAGGTAAAATCTGTAAAATTACCACAGGTCCCATTGGTGGTTAAATATCACCCTTGGATCCAGAGGGTTAAAAGCATTGTTAATAAGCATTGGCAGATAGTTTCCAGATCTTATCCTCAAATTGACAAATTTCAGAGGCCCCGATGATGTGCTTCAAAAGAGCATATAATTTACGTGATAAGATAATTAGAGCGGACATAGGCAGTAATAAAATTAGCCCTAGACAAACTACATTATCTACCCCGAGACAAGGCACATTCCCATGCTTAAATTGTGTTAACTGTTCGAGTGTCATTAAGGGTAGTCATTTTTCACATCCGCATTCTTCGTTGTATTCGTTGTATACATTCTTAAATGTCCTTGCGGCTTACTGTATGTGGGGGAAACTTCCTAGAGAATTAAAGATCGATTGAGCAAGCATAAATCGACTATTAGAAAGTAGAATCTGTTACTCCCACTACCGTACCATTTTCACCAAAAGGGACTTACCATATCACAATTAGGGTCCATTCACACGTCCGTTTTTTCTTTCCTGATCTGTTCCGTTTTTTGCGGAACAGATCTGGACCAGATCTGGACCCATTCATTTTCAATAAGTCCTGGAAAAAATCGGACAACACAATGTGTGCTGTCAGTTTCCGTTGTTTTGTTCCGCATGTCCGATTAAATATAAAACTTGTCCTATTCTTTTCCGCAAAAATCGGATCCTGGTACAATACAAAGTCAATGGTTCCGCAAAAAACGGATGACATTCGTATGTCATTACGTATGTCATCCGTTTTATGCGGAATCCGTTCCTGGAAATTAAATCCTGCCCACAGAAATCACTTATTGACTTTTTTTTTTTTTCAAAGAAATCCAAACAACTTTATTTGCTTTGTGAAATTTATACATGTTTCCGTTTTTTGTGGATCCGCAAAAAACGGATGACATACGGAAACATTTTCAGGAACAATGGATCCGCAAAAAACTGACCGAAATTCGGGATATAGAAAAATACTGACGTGTGAATGTAGCCTTACGCTATCAGGTCATAGAAAGTGTTTCATTACCTCGACGCGGTGGTAACAGGAATAAATTGCTTTTAAAAAGAGAGTCATATTGGATCCATTGATTGCAAACTATGGATCCGAAAGGCCTAAATCGAGATTACAATGTTAGTGGTTTCAAATAATGCGACTATCTGTAACCATGTTTCTTTTTCTTTTTTCTTTTCTCAATAGCGAACTAGATGTTTTGGAAAATGTACCTCACCTGTGAGTTTGTGTTGATTTCCATATACTCCGTAGAAATTCAGCTGTGGGAGGAGTCTAATGAAATAATGTGATGTCATTTCCTTTGTACTTATTTGTATATATATCAGACCTAGTGGTAGGATGCATACACATAGTCTGATGAAAGCAGAAACGAGTCACTATGATGTAATATGTGACTGAATAAATTCGCAAGATACTTCATCAGTGCGAGTGCCGTTCTTTTCTTCACGAATTTATAGCAATACTGCATAGTCAGCAAATGAGAGACATTAACATTAGTAATTGACGAACATCGGCCGGGACGGTTCGCGAATGCAATCACGCGAACGCAATTAAATGTTCGCGAACCGCAAGTTCGCGGTGGGCCCAATTCACTTTAATGGCAGGCAAACCTGAAAAACCTTCAGCTCATATTTGCAGTCACCAAATACTTAGTAGAAGTGCACAAATAGTCCCTCAACATGGACAGTGACATACTAGAGGGGGATCAATGACAAAAATGTCAACAAAAAATATGTATCTTAATCAGGGGACATTTTTATGCGTCTTAGGCTACTTTCACACCTGCGTTTAGGTGCAGATCCGTCTGGTATCTGCAGAGACGGATCCGCACCTATAATGCAAACGCTTGTATCTGTTCAGATCGGATCCGTTTGCATTACCATGAACAAAGCATTGTTCATGATAATGCAAACGGATCCATTTTGACTTACATTGAAAGTCAATGGGAGGCGGATCTGTTTTCAATTGCACCATATTGTGTCAGTAAAAACAGATCCGTCCCCATTGACTTACGTTGTTAAGTCAGGACGGATCCGTTTGGCTCAGTTTCGTCAAACGGACATCAAAACGCTGCAAGCAGGTGGGCTGGACTGAGGCAAACTGATGCATTCTGAACGGATCCTTATCCATTCAGAATGCATTGGGGCTGAACTGATCCGTTTTGGGCCGCTTGTGCGAGCCTTGAAACGGATCTCACAGGCGGACCCAGAAACGGCGGTGTGAAAGTAGCCTTAGAGGGAAATTCTCTGAAATGTGCCCTGTTGGAGCCTAGAAAAAATTTATTTTAGGCCACAGTACGGGCCTTAAAAATTAGGCATTCACCTGGCATAAAAGAAATTCTGATTATGTGGCTCGAGGTACATTATGCGGTCAATGAATAACAATTTCACTTTTTTTGGGGGGGCAACTGGTACATCACACCAGTAGAAATTATTTGTTCCAATGGCGTTTGTCACTATCTGTAGCAGAGGTAACGCAGCTAAACTGCAAACAAATGCTGCACTACCCAAATGCAATATATAGAAAGTATATTATTGGTATATAACACCCCTGCTTCAATCAGTTTTTTCAGGGGGCAATTGGTATATCACAACAGTAGAAATTATTTGTTCCAATGTCGTTTGTCACTATCTGTAGTTGAGCTAATGCAGCTAAACCGCAAACAAATGCTGCACTACCTAACTGCACTATATAGAAAGTATATAATTGGTATTTAACACCCCTGTTTTAATCAGTTTTTTAGGGGGGCAACTGGTATATCACACCAGTAGAAAATATTTATTCCAATGGCGTTTGTCACTATCTGTAGCTGAGGTAACGCAGCAAAACCGCAAACCAATGCTGCACTACGCAAATGCACTATATAGAAAATAAATAATTAGTATAAAACACCCCTGCTTCAATCAGATTTTTTGTGGGGCAACTGGTATATCACACCAGTAGAAATTATTTGTTCCAATGTTGTTTGTCACTATCTGTAGCTGAGGTAACACGGCTAAACCGCAAACAAATGCTGCACTACCTAAATGCAGTATATAGAAAGTATATTATTGGCATATAACACCCTTGCTTCAATCAGTTATTTTTTTTGGGGGGGGGGGGCAATTAGTATATCACACCAGTAGAAATTATTTGTACCAATAGCATTTGGCACTTTATCTAGCTGAGGTATCGCAGCAGAAACGCACACAACTGCTGCATAATACGAATGCACTATAATATACTTTCTATGTTAGTGTTAGGCCTCAATCACTATTTGGTGGAAGCAGGTATATCGCTCCCCTTAAACAGTATTTTGTGGAATCTCGTGTATTGTAGGCCTCAGTCAATATTTGATGGAAGCAGTTATATCGCACACCTCAATCAGTATTTTGTGGAAGCAGATATATCCCACCCCTCAATCAGTATTTTGTGGAAGCAGGTATATCCCACCCCTCAATCAGTATTTTGTGGAAGCCGGTGTATCAGAGGTCTTAATTAGGGATGAGCGAACTCGAACTGTATAGTTCGGGTTCGTACCGAATTTTGGGGTGTCCGTGACACGGACCCGAACCCGGACATTTTCGTAAAAGTCCGGGTTTGGGTTCGGTGTTCGTCGCTTTCTTGGCGCTTTTGAGACGCTTTCTTGGCGCTTTTTGAAAGGCTGCAAAGCAGCCAATCAACAAGCGTCATACTACTTGCCCCAAGAGGCCGTCACAGCCATGCCTACTATTGGCATGGCTGTGATTGGCCAGAGCACCATGTGACCCAGCCTCTATTTAAGCTGGAGTCACATAGCGCCGCCCGTCACTCTGCTCTGATTAGCATAGGGAGAGGTTGCGGCTGCGACAGTAGGGTGAGATTAGGCAGATTAACTCCTCCAAAGGACTTGATTATTGATCGATCTGCAGCTGTGGGTCATTGAGCTGCTGATACTCAATTGCTCACTGTTTTTAGGCTGCCCAGACCGTTTGTCAGTCACTTTTTTCTGGGGTGATCGGCGGCCATTTTGTGTCTTGTGGTGCGCCAGCACAAGCTGCGACCAAGTGCATTTAACCCTCAATGGTGTGGTTGTTTTTTGGCTAAAGCCTACATCAGGGTGAAGCTGTCACACCAAGTGCATTTAACCAGCAATAGTCTGTTTATGTTTTGGCCATATACTACATCAGGGGCAAGCTGCGCCCGTCACCAAGTGCATTTAACCCTCAGTAGTGTGGTTGGTCAAGCTGTCACACCAAGTGCATTTAACCAGCAATAGTCTGTTCATTTTTTGGCCATATACTACATCAGGGGCAAGCTGCGCCCGTCACTAAGTGCATTTAACCCTCAGTAGTGTGGTTGGTCAAGCTGTCACACCAAGTGCATTTAACCAGCAATAGTCTGTTCATTTTTTGGCCATATACTACATCAGGGGCAAACTGCGCCCGTCACCAAGTGCATTTAACCCTCAGTAGTGTGGTTGGTCAAGCTGTCACACCAAGTGCATTTAACCAGCAATAGTCTGTTCATTTTTTGGCCATATACTACATCAGGGGCAAGCTGCGCCCGTCACCAAGTGCATTTAACCCTCAGTAGTGTGGTTGGTCAAGCTGTCACACCAAGTGCATTTAACCAGCAATAGTCTGTTCATTTTTTGGCCATATACTACATCAGGGGCAAGCTGCGCCTGTCACCAAGTGCATTTAACCCTCAGTAGTGTGGTTGGTCAAGCTGTCACACCAAGTGCATTTAACCAGCAATAGTGTGGTTATTTTCTGGCCATATCCCAGTCTAATTCTGTCAGTAAATCCATACCGGTCACCCAGCGCCTAAATACTTGGCCTCAAATTTATATCCCGCTAAATCTGTCGTTACCGCTGTACTGTTGTGGCTGGGCAAGTTATTTAGTGTCCGTCAAAGCACATTTTTTGTTCTGGGTTGAAATACAATTCCCAATTTAGCAATTTCATAATTTAGTGGTTTCTGCTGTATCAGAGCTATTTGAAATCTATCCCTAAAAGGGTATATAATATTCAAGGTGCACATAGGGTCATTCAGAATAACTTCACACACACGCTACTGTGCATTTCCAAGTCTAATTCTGTCAGTAAATCCATACCGGTCACCCAGCGCCTAAATACTAGGCCTCAAATTTATATCCCGCTAAATCTGTCGTTACCGCTGTACTGTTGTGGCTGGGCAAGTTATTTAGTGTCCGTCAAAGCACATTTTTTGTTCTGGGTTGAAATACAATTCCCAATTTAGCAATTTCATAATTTAGAGGTTTCTGCTATATCAGAGCTATTTGAAATCTATCCCTAAAAGGGTATATAATATTCAAGGTGCACATAGGGTCATTCAGAATAACTTCACACACACGCTACTGTGCATTTCCAAGTCTAATTCTGTCAGTAAATCCATACCGGTCACCCAGCGCCTAAATACTAGGCCTCAAATTTATATCCCGCTAAATCTGTCGTTACCGCTGTACTGTTGTGGCTGGGCAAGTTATTTAGTGTCCGTCAAAGCACATTTTTTGTTCTGGGTTGAAATACAATTCCCAATTTAGCAATTTCATAATTTAGTGGTTTCTGCTGTATCAGAGCTATTTGAAATCTATCCCTAAAAGGGTATATAATATTCAAGGTGCACATAGGGTCATTCAGAATAACTTCACACACACGCTACTGTGCATTTCCAATTTTAATTCTGTCAGTAAATCCATACCGGTCACCCAGCGCCTAAATACTAGGCCTCAAATTTATATCCCGCTAAATCTGTCGTTACCGCTGTACTGTTGTGGCTGGGCAAGTTATTTAGTGTCCGTCAAAGCACATTTTTTGTTCTGGGTTGAAATACAATTCCCAATTTAGCAATTTCATAATTTAGTGGTTTCTGCTGTATCAGAGCTATTTGAAATCTATCCCTAAAAGGGTATATAATATTCAAGGTGCACATAGGGTCATTCAGAATAACTTCACACACACGGCACTGTGCATTTCCAATTTTAATTCTGTCAGTAAATCCATACCGGTCACCCAGCGCCTAAATACTAGGCCTCAAATTTATATCCCGCTAAATCTGTCGTTACCGCTGTACTGTTGTGGCTGGGCAAGTTATTTAGTGTCCGTCAAAGCACATTTTTTGTTCTGGGTTGAAATACAATTCCCAATTTAGCAATTTCATAATTTAGTGGTTTCTGCTATATCAGAGCTATTTGAAATCTATCCCTAAAAGGGTATATAATATTCAAGGTGCACATAGGGTCATTCAGAATAACTTCACACACACGCTACTGTGCATTTCCAAGTCTAATTCTGTCAGTAAATCCATACCGGTCACCCAGCGCCTAAATACTAGGCCTCAAATTTATATCCCGCTAAATCTGTCGTTACCGCTGTACTGTTGTGGCTGGGCAAGTTATTTAGTGTCCGTCAAAGCACATTTTTTGTTCTGGGTTGAAATACAATTCCCAATTTAGCAATTTCATAATTTAGTGGTTTCTGCTGTATCAGAGCTATTTGAAATCTATCCCTAAAAGGGTATATAATATTCAAGGTGCACATAGGGTCATTCAGAATAACTTCACACACACGCTACTGTGCATTTCCAAGTCTAATTCTGTCAGTAAATCCATACCGGTCACCCAGCGCCTAAATACTAGGCCTCAAATTTATATCCCGCTAAATCTGTCGTTACCGCTGTACTGTTGTGGCTGGGAAAGTTATTTAGTGTCCGTCAAAGCACATTTTTTGTTCTGGGTTGAAATACAATTCCCAATTTAGCAATTTCATAATTTTGTGGTTTATGCTGTATCAGAGCTATTTGAAATCTATCCCTAAAAGGGTATATAATATTCAAGGTGCACATAGGGTCATTCAGAATAACTTCACACACACGCTACTGTGCATTTCCAAGTCTAATTCTGTCAGTAAATCCATACCGGTCACCCAGCGCCTAATTACTAGGCCTCAAATTAATATTCAGCTGAATTTGAATACAATACATTGGGCCAAATAATATTTTTGTTGTTGTGGTGAACGATAACAATGAGGAAAACATCTAGTAAGGGACGAGGACGTGGACATGGTCGTGGTGGTGTTAGTTGACCCTCTGGTGTTGGGAGAGGACGTGGCCGTTCTGCCACATCCACACGTCCTAGTGTACCAACTACCTCAGGTCCCAGTAGCCGCCAGAATTTATAGCGATATATGGTGGGGCCCAATGCCGTTCTAAGGATGGTAAGGCCTGAGCAGGTACAGGCATTAGTCAATTGGGTGGCCGACAGTGGATCCAGCACGTTCACATTATCTCCCACCCAGTCTTCTGCAGAAAGCGCACAGATGGCGCCTGAAAACCAACCCCATCAGTCTGTCACATCACCCCCATGCATACCAGGGAAACTGTCTCAGCCTCAAGTTATGCAGCAGTCCCTTATGCTGTTTGAAGACTCCGCTGGCAGGGTTTCCCAAGGGCATCCACCTAGCCCTTCCCCAGCGGTGAAAGACATAGAATGCACTGACGCACAACCACTTATGTTTCCTGATGATGAGGACATGGGAATACCACCTCAGCATGTCTCTGATGATGACGAAACACAGGTGCCAACTGCTGCGTCTTTCTGCAGTGTGCAGACTGAACAGGAGGTCAGGGATCAAGACTGGGTGGAAGACGATGCAGGGGACGATGAGGTCCTAGACCCCACATGGAATGAAGGTCGTGCCACTGACTTTCACAGTTCGGAGGAAGAGGCAGTGGTGAGACCGAGCCAACAGCGTAGCAAAAGAGGGAGCAGTGGGCAAAAGCAGAACACCCGCCGCCAAGAGACTCCGCCTGCTACTGACCGCCGCCATCTTGGACCGAGCACCCCAAAGGCAGCTTCAAGGAGTTCCCTGGCATGGCACTTCTTCAAACAATGTGCTGACGACAAGACCCGAGTGGTTTGCACGCTGTGCCATCAGAGCCTGAAGCTAGGCATTAACGTTCTGAACCTTAGCACAACCTGCATGACCAGGCACCTGCATGCAAAGCATGAACTGCAGTGGAGTAAACACCTTAAAACCAAGGAAGCCACTAAGGCTCCCCCTGCTACCTCTTCTGCTGCTGCCGCCTCGGCCTCTCCTGCTGCTGCCGCCTCGGCCTCTTCTGCTGCTGCCGCCTCGGCCTCTTCCTCCGCCTCTGGAGGAACATTGGCACCTGCCGCCCAGCAAACAGGGGATGTACCACCAACACCACCACCACCTCCGTCACCAAGCATCTCAACCATGTCACACGGCAGCGTTCAGCTCTCCATCTCACAAACATTTGAGAGAAAGCGTAAATTCCCACCTAGTTACCCTCAAACCCTGGCCCTGAATGCCAGCATTTCTAAACTACTGGCCTATGAAATGCTGTCATTTAGGCTGGTGGACACAGACAGCTTCAAACAGCTCATGTCGCTTGCTGTCCCACAGTATGTTGTTCCCAGCCGGCACTACTTCTCCAAGAGAGCCGTGCCTTCCCTGCACAACCAAGTATCCGATAAAATCAAGTGTGCACTGCGCAACGCCATCTGTGGCAAGGTCCACCTAACCACAGATACGTGGACCAGTAAGCACGGCCAGGGACGCTATATCTCCCTAACTGCACACTGGGTAAATGTAGTGGCAGCTGGGCCCCAGGCGGAGAGCTGTTTGGCGCACGTCCTTCCGCCGCCAAGGATCACAGGGCAACATTCTTTGCCTCCTGTTGCCACCTCCTCCTACTCGACTTCCTCCTCCTCTTCTTCCACCTGCTCATCTAGTCAGCCACACACCTTCACCACCAACTTCAGCACAGCCCGGGGTAAACGTCAGCAGGCCATTCTGAAACTCATATGTTTGGAGGACAGGCCCCACACCGCACAGGAGTTGTGGCGGGGTAAAGAACAACAGACCGACGAGTGGTTGCTGCCGGTGAGCCTCAAGCCCGGCCTGGTGGTGTGTGATAATGGGCGAAATCTCGTTGCAGCTCTGGGACTAGCCAGTTTGACGCACATCCCTTGCTTGGCGCATGTGCTGAATTTGGTGGTGCAGAAGTTCATTCACAACTACCCCGACATGTCAGAGCTGCTGCATAAAGTGCGGGCCGTCTGTTCGCGCTTTCGGCGTTCACATCCTGCTGCTGCTCGCCTGTCTGCGCTACAGCGTAACTTCGGCCTTCCCGCTCACCGCCTCATATGCGACGTGCCCACCAGGTGGAACTCCACCTTGCACATGCTGGACAGACTGTGCGAGCAGCAGCAGGCCATAGTGGAGTTTCAGCTGCAGCACGCACGGGTCAGTCGCACTACGGAACAGCACCACTTCACCACCAATGACTGGGCCTCTATGCGAGACCTGTGTGCCCTGTTGCGCTGTTTCGAGTACTCCACCAACATGGCCAGTGGCGATGACGCCGTTATCAGCGTTACAATACCACTTCTATGTCTCCTTGAGAAAACACTTAGGGCGATGATGGAAGAGGAGGTGGCCCAGGAGGAGGAGGAGGAGGAGGAGGAAGAGGGGTCATTTTTAGCACTTTCAGGCCAGTCTCTTCGAAGTGACTCAGAGGGAGGTTTTTGGCAACAGCAGAGGCCAGGTACAAGTGTGGCCAGCCAGGGCCCACTACTGGAGGATGAGGAGGACGAGGATGAGGAGGAGGTGGAGGAGGATGAGGATGAAGCATGGTCACAACGGGGTGGCAACCAACGCAGCTCGGGTCCATCACTGGTGCGTGGCTGGGGGGAAAGGCAGGACGATGATGATACGCCTCCCACAGAGGACAGCTTGTCCTTACCCCTGGGCAGCCTGGCACACATGAGCGACTACATGCTGCAGTGCCTGCGCAACGACAGCAGAGTTGCCCACATTTTAACGTGTGCGGACTACTGGGTTGCCACCCTGCTGGATCCACGCTACAAAGACAATGTGCCCACCTTACTTCCTGCACTGGAGCGTGATAGGAAGATGCGCGAGTACAAGCGCACGTTGGTAGACGCGCTACTGATAGAATTCCCAAATGTCACAGGGGAACAAGTGGAAGGCCAAGGCCAAGGCAGAGGAGGAGCAAGAGGTCGCCAAGGCAGCTGTGTCACGGCCAGCTCCTCTGAGGGCAGGGTTAGCATGGCAGAGATGTGGAAAAGTTTTGTCAACACGCCACAGCTAACTGCACCACCACCTGATACGCAACGTGTTAGCAGGAGGCAACATTTCACTAACATGGTGGAACAGTACGTGTGCACACCCCTCAACGTACTGACTGATGGTTCGGCCCCATTCAACTACTGGGTCTCTAAATTGTCCACGTGGCCAGAGCTAGCCTTTTATGCCTTGGAGGTGCTGGCCTGCCCGGCGGCCAGCGTTTTGTCTGAATGTGTATTCAGCACGGCAGGGGGTGTCATTACAGACAAACGCAGCCGCCTGTCTACAGCCAATGTGGACAAGCTGACGTTCATAAAAATGAACCAGGCATGGATCCCACAGGACCTGTCCGTCCCTTGTCCAGATTAGACATTAACTACCTCCCCTTAACCATATATTATTGTACTCCAGGGCACTTCCTCATTCAATCCTATTTTTATTTTCATTTTACCATTATATTGCGAGGCTACCCAAAGTTGAATGAACCTCTCCTCTGTCTGGGTGCCGGGGCCTAAATATATGCCAATGGACTGTTCCAATGTTGGGTGACGTGAAGCCTGATTCTCTGCTATGACATGCAGACTAATTCTCTGCTGACATGAAGCCAGATTCTCTGTTACGGGACCTCTCTCCTCTGCCTGGGTGCTGGGCCTAAATATATGCCAATGGACTGTTGCACTGGTGGCTGACGTGAAGCCTGATTGTCTGTTACGGGATCTCTCTCCTCTGCCTGGGTGCTGGGCCTAAATATCTGACAATGGACTGTTGCATTGGTGGCTGACGTGAAGCCTGATTCTCTGCTATGATATGAAGACTGATTCTCTGCTGACATGAAGCCAGATTGTCTGTTACGGGACCTCTCTCCTCTGCCTGGGTGCTGGGCCTAAATTTATGACAATGGACTGTTGCAGTGGTGGCTGACGTGAAGCCTGATTCTCTGCTATGACATGCAGACTGATTCTCTGCTGACATGAAGACAGTTTCTCTGTTACGGGACCTCTCTCCTCTGCCTGGGTGCCGGGGCCTAAATATCTGAGAATGGACTGTTCCAGTGGTGGGTGACGTGAAGCCAGATTCTCTGCTATGGGACCTCTCTCAAATTGATTTTGGTTAATTTTTATTTATTTAATTTTTATTTTTATTCATTTCCCTATCCACATTTGTTTGCAGGGGATTTACCTACATGTTGCTGCCTTTTGCAGCCCTCTAGCCCTTTCCTGGGCTGTTTTACAGCCTTTTTAGTACCGAAAAGTTCGGGTCCCCATTGACTTCAATGGGGTTCGGGTTCGGGACGAAGTTCGGATCGGGTTCGGATCCCGAACCCGAACATTTCCGGGAAGTTCGGCCGAACTTCTCGAACCCGAACATCCAGGTGTTCGCTCAACTCTAGTCTTAATCAATATTTGGTGAAAGCAGTTATATCGCACCCATTAATTAGTATTTTGTGGAAACCGGTATATAAAACCCCTGAATCAATCTTTGGTGGAAGCAGGTATATCGCACCCCTCAATCAATACATTGTAGAAGCAGTTATATAGAACCCATTAATCAGTATTTTGTAGAAGTAGGTATATCAAACCCATCAATCAATATTTTGTGGAAACAGGTATATAGAACACCTGAATCAAAATTTGGTGGAAGCAGGTATATTGCACCCCTCACTCAGTATTTTGTGGAAGCAGGTATATCAAACCCCTTAATCAGTATTTTGTGGAAGCCGGTAAATCGCACCCCTCAATCACTACTATGTAGAAGCAGTTATATAGAACCCATTAATCAGTATTTTGTAGAAGTAGGTATATCAAACCCATCAATCAATATTTTGTGGAAACAGGTATATAGAACCCTCTAATAAATATTTAGTGGAAGCAGGTATGTCACACCCCTCAATCAGCATTTTGTTGAAGCCAGTGTATCGCAGGCCTTAATCAACATTTGGTGGAAGCAGGTGTATCGCACCCCTCAATCAGTATTTTGTAGAAGCAGGTATATAGAACCCCATAATCAATATTTGGTGTAAGCAGGTATATCGCACTCCTCAATCAATATTTCATGGAAGCCAGTGTATCGCAGGCCTCAATCAATATTTGGTGTTAGCAGATTGTGTCCTTCTACTATGCCATGTAGATTGTAAGCCCTCACGGGCAGTGCCCTCTATCTTTTGTACCAGTTTGTAACTCGTCTTGTTTATGCTTAGTTTAACTGTCTGTATACCCCTTTTCATATGTACAGATCTATGGAATGAATGGTGCTTTAATAATAAATAATAATAATAATAATATTGCACCCGTCAATCAGTATTTTGTGTAAGCTAGTGTATCGCAGGCCTCAATCAATATTTGGTGGAAGTAGGCATATCGCACCTCTCAATCAGTATTTTGTGAAAACAGGTATATAGAACACCTGAATCAATATTTAACCCCTTAAGGACCGGGCTCATTTTCACCTTAAGGACCAGGCCATTTTTTGCAAATCTGACCAGTGTCACTTTAAGTGCTGATAACTTTAAAACGCTTTGACTTATCCAGGCCATTCTGAGATTGTTTTTTCGTCACATATTGTACTTCATGACACTGGTAAAATAAAGTCAAAAAAATTAATTTTTTTGCATAATAAAATACCTAATTTACCAAAGATTTTGAAAAATTAGCAAATTTCAAAGTTTCAGTTTCTCTACTTCTGTAATACATAGTAATACCCCCAAAAATTGTGATGACTTAACATTCCCCATATGTCTACTTCATGTTTGAATTATTTTGGGAATGATATTTTATTTTTTGGGGATGTTACAAGGCTTAGAAGTTTAGAAGCAAATCTTGAAATTTTTCAGAAATTTACAAAAACCCAATTTTTAGGGACCACTACAGCTCTGAAGTCACTTTGCGAGGCTTACATAATAGAAACCGCCCAAAAATGACCCCATTCTATAAACTACACCCCTCAAGGTATTCAAAACTGATTTTACAAACTCCGTTAACCCTTTAGGTGTTGCACAAGAGTTATTGGCAAATTGGGATGAAATTTGAGAATTTCATTTTTTTGCCTAATTTTCCATTTTAACCTATTTTTTCCACTAACAAAGCAGGGGTTAACAGCCAAACAAGACTGTATCTTTATTGCCCTGACTCTGCTGTTTACAGAAACACCCAATATGTGTCCGTAAACTACTGTACGGCCACACAGCGGGGCGTAGAGTGAAAGGTGCGCCGTATGGTTTTTGGAAGCCAGATTTTGCTGGACAGTTTTTTTGACACCATGTCCCATTTGAAGCCCCCTGATGCACCCCTAGAGTAGAAACTCCATAAAGTGACCCCATCTAAGAAACTATACCCCTCAAGGTATTCAAAACTGATTTTACAAACTTCGTTAACCCTTTAGGTGTTGCACAAGAGTTATTGGCAAATTGGGATGAAATTTGAGAATTTCATTTTTTTGCCTAATTTTCCATTTTAACCCATTTTTTCCACTAACAAAGCAAGGGTTAACAGCCAAACAAGACTGTATCTTTATTGCCCTGACTCTGCTGTTTACAGAAACACCCCAAATGTGGCCGTAAACTACTGTACGGCCACACAGCGGGGCGTAGAGTGAAAGGTGCGCCGTATGGTTTTTGGAAGCCAGATTTTGCTGGACAGTTTTTTTGACACCATGTCCCATTTGAAGCCCCCCTGATGCACCCCTAGAGTAGAAACTCCAAAAAAGTGACCCCATCTAAGAAACTACACCCCTCAAGGTATTCAAAACTGATTTTACAAACTTTGTCAACCCTTTAGGTGTTGCACAAGATTTAATGGAAAATAGAGATACAATTTCAAAATTTCACTTTTTTGGCAGATTTTCCATTTTAATATTTTTTTTCCAGTTACAAAGCAAGGGTTAACAGCCAAACAAAACTCATTATTTATGGCCCTGATTCTGTAGTTTACAGAAACACCCCATATGTGGTCGTAAATTGCTGTACGGGCACACAGTAGGGCGCAGAAGGAAAGGAATGCCATACGGTTTTTGGAAGGCAGATTTTGCTGGACAGTTTTTTTGACACCATGTCCCATTTGAAGCCCCCCTGATGCACCCCTAGAGTAGAAACTCCAAAAAAGTGACCCCATCTAAGAAACTACACCCCTCAAGGTATTCAAAACTGATTTTACAAACTTTGTCAACCCTTTAGGTGTTGCACAAGATTTAATGGAAAATAGAGATACAATTTCAAAATTTCACTTTTTTGGCAGATTTTCCATTTTAATATTTTTTTTCTAGTTACAAAGCAAGGGTTAACAGCCAAACAAAACTCATTATTTATGGCCCTGATTCTGTAGTTTACAGAAACACCCCATATGTGGTCGTAAACTGCTGTACGGGCACACGGCAGGGCACAGAAGGAAAGGAATGCCATACGGTTTTTGGAAGGCAGATTTTGCTGGACAGTTTTTTTGACACCATGTCCCATTTGAAGCCCCCCTGATGCACCCCTAGAGTAGAAACTCCAAAAAAGTGACCCCATTTTAGAAAGTACGGAATAGGGTGGCAGTATTGTTGGTACTAGTTTAGGGTACATATGATTTTTGGTTGCTCTATATTACACTTTTTGTGCGGCAAGGTAACAAGAAATAGCTTTTTTGGCACGTTTTTTTTTTTGTTATTTACAACATTCATCTGACAGGTTAGATCATGTGGTAATTTTATAGAGCAGGTTGTCACGGACGCGGCGATACCTAATATGTATACAATTTTTTTATTTATGTAAGTTTTATACAATAACTTCATTTTTAAAACCAAAAAATTGTTTAGTGTCTCCATAGTCTAAGAGCCATAGTTTTTACAGTTTTTGGGCGATTATCTTGAGTAGGGTCTAATTTTTTGCGGGATGAGATGACGGTTTGATTGGCACTATTTTGGGGTGCATATGACTTTTTGATCGCTTGCTATTACACTTTTTGTGACGTAAGATGGCAAAAAATTGCTTTTTTTACACTTTTTTTTTCTTTTTTTTTTACGGTGCTCACCTGAGGGGTTAGGTCATGTGATAATTTTATAGAGCCGGTCGATACGGACGCGGCGATACCTAATATGTATACTTTATTTTTATTTATAAAAGTTTTACACAATTATTTTATTTTTGAAACAAAAAAAAATCATGTTTTAGTGTTTCCATAGTCTAAGAGCCATAGTTTTTTCAGTTTTTGGGCGATTATCTTGAGTAGGGTCTCATTTTTTGTGGGATGAGATGACGGTTTTATTGGTACTATTTTGGCGTACATGCGACTTTTTTGATCACTTTTATTACCTTTTTTGGGAAGTAAGGTGGGCAAAATTTCAATTTTCTCATAGTTTTTATTTTTTTATTTTTATGGCGTTCACCGTGCGGGGAAAGTAACATGACCGTTTTATAGATCAGGTCGTTACGGACGCGGCGATACCTAATATGTGTAGTGTATTTTTTTATTTTTATTTTTATTCAGTGATAAATGTTTTTTTATTTTATCTTAACTTTTTTCACTTTTTTAAAAAAAAATTGGACCCAGACCCACTTGGTTCTTGAAGATCCAGTGGGTCTGATGTCTGTAAAATACAGTACAGAAACTATATAGGTTTCTGCACTGTATTTTACTTACACTGAACAGATCTATGCTTTCAGCACAGATCTGTTCAGCACCATGGACAGCAGGACGCCTGAGCAGGCGTCCTGTTGCCATGGGAACCTTCCCCGTCTGTCACAACTTCGCAGACGGGGAAGGGTGAGGACGGGGCTTCGGGGGGCTCTCTGGGGGCTCTCTCCCTCTCCCATCGGGGGGCTGCAAAGGCACAGCAGCCCCCCGATCGGAGAGGGAGGGAGCTCCTTGCGCTGTTAACCTTTTCCATACAGCGGTCCGTACGGACCGCTGCATGGAAAGGGTTAAACGGCTGACATCGCATCACCGATGTCAGCCGTTTATACCAGGGTGCCAGCAATGTGCTGGCACCCTGGTATAACCCACTAGACGCCAACGATTATGCAATGGGAGGCGGGCGGGGGATCGCGATCCCGCCTGCCGCACCGCCCGCCTCCCGCAACGCCCCCACTGCCTGCGACACCCCCCCTGCACCACCCGCCGCCATCAAATCATGCAGGGGTGCAGGGGGGGGTGCGCAATATTGATTTTAGGCACTCTGAAGTTTCTGATCCCCGCGGTCAGGGACCGCGGGGATCAGAAACTGCAAAAAGCGCAGCAAACCGCAGGTCTGAATTGACCTGCGGTTTGCTGCGATCGCCGACACGGGGGGGTCAAATGACCCCCCCCTGCATTGTTACGGGATTCCGGCTGAATGATTTCAGCCGGCGTCCCGTTCCGATTAACCCCCGCGGCGCCGGAATGCAGATTTTAAGTCAGGACGTACCGGTACGTCCTCGGTCCTTAAGGACTCGGGAAATAGGGCGTACCGGTACGTCCTCGGTCCTTAAGGGGTTAATGGAAGCAGGTATATTGCACCCCTCAATCAGTATTTTGTGGAAACAGGTATATCGCACACCTGACTCAATATTTAATGGAAGCAGGTATATTGCACCCTTCAATCAGCATTTTGTGGAAACAGGTATATCGCACAACTCAATCAGTATTTTGTGGAAGCAGGTATATCGCAGCCCTTAATCAGTATTTTGTGGAAGCAGGTATATAGAACCCCTTAATTAGAATTTTGTGGAAGCAGGTATATCGCACCCCTCAATCAGTATTTTGTGGCAGCAGGTATATAAAACATCTGGATTAATATTTGGTGGAAGTAGGTATATCGCACCCGTCAATCAGTATTTTGTGGAAGCCGGTGTATCGCAGGCCTCAAATTAATATTTGGTGGAAGGAGAAATATCACACCTCTCAATCAGTATTTTGTGGAAGTAGGTACTTAGAACCCCTTAATCAGTATTTTGTAGAAACAGGTTTATCACACTCCTCAATCAGTATTTTGTGGAAACAGGTATATAGAAAACCTGAATCAATATTTGGTGGAAGCAGGTATATCGCACCACTCAATCAGTATTTTGTGGAAGGCGGTGTATCGCTTGCCTCAATCAATATTTGGTGGAAGCAGGTATATCGCACCCCTAAATCAGTATTTTGTGGAAGCAGGTATATAGAACCCCTTAATCAGTATTTTGTAGAAGCAGTTATATCGCACCCATTAATCATTATTTTGTAGAAGCAGGTAACATAGTACATTAGGCCGAAAAAAAAAAAAGTCCATCCAGTTCGGCCTGTTATCCTGCAAGTTGATCCAGAGGAAGGCCAAAAAAATCATGTGAGGTAGAAGCCAATTTTCCCCACTTTAGGGGAATAAAAAATTCCATCCCGACTCCAATGAGGCAATCAGAATAACTCCCTGGACCCCTCTATACTAGCTATAGCCTGTAATATTACACTCCAGAAATACATCCAGGCCACTCTTGAATTCCTTTATTGTACTCAACTTTACCACCTCCTCAGACAGAGAGTTCCATAGTCTCACTGCTCTTACCGTAAAGAATCCTCTTCTATGTTTGTGTACAAACCTTCTTTTCTCCAGACGCAGAGGATGTCCCCTCGTCACAGTCACAGTCCTGGGGATAAATAGTTGATGGGATAGATCTCTGTACTGACCCCCAATATATTTATACATAGTAATTAGATCTCCCCTCAGTCGTCTTTTTTCTAAAGTGAATAGCCCCAATTTTGATAATCTTTCAGGGTATTGTAGTTGCCAGTTATTAGTTTAGTTGCCCTCCTCTGGACCCTCTCCAGCTCTGCTATGTCTGCCTTTTTTACAGGAGCCCAGAACTGTACACAGTACTCCATGTGTGGTCTGACTACAGATTTGTAAAGTGGTAGGACTATGTTCTTATCACTGGCATCTATGCCTCTTTTGATGCAACCCATTATCTTATTGTCCTTGGCAGCAGCTGCCTGACACTGTTTTTTGCAGCTTAGTTTGCTGTTTATTAAAATTCCTAGATCCTTTTCCATGTCATTGTTACTGAGTGTTTTACCACTTAGTATGTACGGGTGACCTGCATTATTCCTTCCCATGTGTATAACTTTACATTTTTTAGTGTTAAACCTCATCTGCCACTTATCTGCCCAAGCCTCCAATCTATCCAGATTCCTCTGTAGTAGTATACTGTCCTCTTCAGTGTTAATTACTTTACACAGTTTAGTGTCATCTGCGAAAATGTATACTTTACTATGCAAGCCTTCTACAAGATCATTATTAAATATATTAAAGAGAATAGGGCCCAATACTGACCCCGGAGGTACCCCACTAGTGACAGTGACCCAATCAGAGTGTGTACCGTTAATAACCACCCTCTGTTTTCTATCACTGAGCCAGTTACTTACCCACATACAGACATTTTCTCCCAGTCCAAGCATTCTCATTTTATATACTAACCTTTTATGTGGTCCAGTGTCAAATGGATATACGACATCCATTGATTCGCCGCTGTCAAGTCTAGAACTTACCGCTTCATAGAAACTGATTAAATTAGTTTAGCATGACCGATCCCTCATGAAGCCATGCTGATATAGTGTTATTTGCTTATTAGCATCTCTTAGAAAACCTTCAAACACTTTACCCACAACAGATGTTAAACTTACCGTTCTATAGTTTCCAAGCTCTGTTTTTGGACCCTTTTTGAATATTGGCACCACATTAGCTATGCGCCAACCCCTTGGGACATTCCCTGTCAGTATAGAGTCCGCAAATATCAGAAATAGTGGTCTGGCTATGACATTACTTAATTCCCTTAGGATATGGGGGTGTATCGGTCCTGGTGATTTGTCTATTTTAATCTTTTTAAGCCGCTGTTGTGCTTCTTCCTGGGTCAGACAGGACATTTTTTATGGGGAATTTATTTTTACATTCAGCATTTTATCTGACAGTTTATTTTTCTCAGTGAATACAGTGGAGAAAAAAATATTTAACAGCTTTGATTTCTCCTCGTAGCTCTCTGCGACTCCCCCCTCATTACTCTTTAAAGGTCCGACACATTCAGATTTATACTTTTTAACATTTATATAATTGAAGAACATTTTAGGGTTAGTTTTACTCTGTTTGGCAATTAATCTCTCGGTCTCTAGTTTGGCCGCTTTTATTTGTTTTTTACATGTTCTATTTTTTTCCCTATAGTTTTTCAGTGCTTCCGTGTTACCCTCCTGTTTTAGTGATTCATACGCTTTCTTTTTGTCATTTATTGCTTTCTTTACAGTTCTATTTATCCACATCGGTTTCTTTTTGTTCCTTAACCTTTTAATCCCTCTCACAATGAGCTTTTAGGATGCTTTTAAAGATATCCCACTTTGTGGCTGTAATTTTATCTTTGAGGACTTTGTCCCAGTTAGTGAGGCCTATGGCCGCTCTTAGTTGGCTAAATTTAGCTTTTTTGAAGTTTGGTATTTTTGTTCCTCCCTGTAGAAATGCTCTTTTGAATGATAATTGGAAAGTTATTACTTTATAGTCACTATTTCTCAGGTGTCCCCCAACCTGCATGTCTGTTGTTCTGTCAGGCCTATTGGTTAATACTAAGTCCAGTATGGCCGTCCCTCTAGTCGGGTCCTGAACCAGTTGGGAGAGGTAATTGTCTTTGGTTATTGCCAAGAACCTGTTTCCTTTATGAGATATACAAGTTTCAGTTTTCCAGTCTATATCTGGGTAGTTGAAGTCCCCCATAATAACTACCTCATTATGATTTGTCACCTTGTCTATCTCATTTAGTAGTAGATTTTCTGTGGACTGTGGTATATTAGGTGGTTTATAGTAAACTCCTATTAGTAATTTATTATTATTTTTAGCTCCATGTATCTCTACCTACAGTGACTCCACATGTTCATGCCCCTCACTTATATCTTCCCGGAGTGTGGGCTTTAGACAAGACTTTACATAAAGGCTGCTGTCTTAGAGTTAGCTGTTCAAAAGGACATCCCTGTGTCCCTCCAGGCTCTGCGCTGGACGGAGGGCAGTGAGTCTGAAAACCGGACTGTCCAGCCTAAACCAGGACCTCTGGCCACCCTAAGGAAGGCTGCTGTGGAGGTCACAATTAAAGAAACGGTCTGCTATGGAGGTCAGTTTTTAGGGGCAGATTGTTGTAGAGGCCACTGTTAAGGGGATTGGGTGTTGTGGAAACCACTGTTAAGGAGATGGGGTACTGTGGAGTAGTGTTGAGCGCGAATATTCGAATCGCGAATTTTTTTCGCGAATATCGGCACTTCGCTAATTCGCGAATATTTCGAATATAGTGCTATAAATTCGCAATTTCGAATATTCGTTTTTTTTTTTTTTTTTTGTTTTTTTTTTTAATTGTTATATTTTTTCCTTTCCCACTTCCCTAAAGTTGTTCTTACCTGTCCTTTGGATTCCTGGCTTCCTGGCTGCTCCAGTCAGTGCCCGTTGCCGCTTCTGCCGCCTTCCGTGCTCATGGAGCGTCCCCATCTCCATGGGAACGTCTCCATATACTAGAATGTACTGTCGGATTTGAGAATTACGTTGAAATCGCAATTGCGATTAATATAACACGAAATAATCGCATTTGCGATTTCAACGTAATTCTCAAATCCGACAGTACATTCTAGTATATGGAGACGTTCCCATGAGCATGGAATATAGCATTACTAAGTTAAAAATCGCAAATGCGATTATTTCGTGTTATATTAATATATATTAATCGCATTTGCGATTTTTTTTTTTTTTTTTTTTTTTTTTTTTTTTTTACTATGGTTGGCTTTAATGGTAGAATTAGCGAATATGACGAATATATTCGTTATATTCCACAAAACGAATATACGAATGTATTCGTCATATTCCACAAAACGAAGATAACGAAGTATTCTGCATCTCAGTTATATCTACCTATTCATCAACTTCGCTAATTCTAGCAATCATATAGGACAGTTTACTATAGAGACAGCTAAGTATAATTCGCTATGCGATTATATGACTGCTTTTTTTTTATATAAATAGAATAATTATAATACCTGATAATTATTATAATCTATTTATATAAAAAAGCAAAGTAATATAATCGCATAGCGAATTATACTTAGCTGTCTCTATAGTAAACTGTCCTATATGATTGCTAGAATTAGCGAAGTTGATGAATAGGTAGATATAACTGAGATGCAGAATACTTCGTTATCTTCGTTTTGTGGAATATAACGAATATATTCGTATATTCGTTTTGTGGAATATAACGAATATATTCGTCATATTCGCTAATTCTACCATTGAAGCCAACCATAGTAAAAAAAAAAAAAAAAATGCGATTAATATAACACGAAATAATCGCATTTGCGATTTTTACTTAGTAATGCTATATTCCAGGGATCAGCAACCTCCGGCACTCCAGCTGTTGTCAAACTACGACTCCCAGCATGCTCCATTCACTTCTTTGGGAGTCCTGAGAACAGCCATGGAGGTGTGCATGCTGGGAGTTGTAGTTGCACCACAGCTGGAGTGCCGAAGGTTGCTGATCCCTGCTATATGCCATGCTCATGGAGCGTCCCCATCACCATGGGAACGTCTCCATATACTAGAATGTACTGTCGGATTTGAGAATTACGTTGAAATCGCAAATGCGATTATTTCGTGTTATATTAATCGCATTTGCGATTTCAATAGGAGAGTAGCCTTTAAGTTTAAAAAAAAAAAAAAAAAAAAAATTAAAAAATCGCATATGCGATTTTTTTAATCGCATATTATTCGCAATAACTAGCATAATGACGAATATTCGATTTCGACGAATATAAAACGAATATTCTATCGAATATTCGCGAATTTCGTCGAAATCGAATATGGCACCTGCCGCTCATCACTACTGTGGAGGTCACTAATGAAGGGGCGGGCTGCTATGGAGGCTACTGTTAAGGGGCAGAGATGCTGTGGGGACCACTGTTAGGGGTTGGAATGCTTTGAATGTCACTGTTAAAGGGGCAAGTGCTGTGGGGGTCTCTGTTAAGGGGGCAAGGAATGGTGGAGGTTTCAGTTGAGGGGATATTCCGCTATGGAGTTCAGTGTTAAGGGGCGGAGTGCTGTAAAGGTCACTGTTAAGGGGGCGGGTTCTTGTGGAAATCACTGTTAACGAGACTGGATACTGTGAAAGTCACTAATAAAGGGGCGTCTGCTGTTGAGGTCACTGTTAAAGGTGAGGGAGCTTTGTATGTTACTGTTAAGGGGGCAGGCCGCTGTGGAGGTCACTGTTAACCTCTTCCCGACCTATGACGAGTATACTCGTCATGGAGCACTGCTACTTAGTGCTCCATGACGAGTATACACGTCATGGCATTAAACTGTCACCATGTCTGCAGACATGGTGACAGTGCTGAGTGCCGGCTGTTACACACAGCCAGGCACCTAGGGTCAATGCCGAGGGGGGTCCTGTGACCCCCCCCGTATCGGCGATCGCTGCAAACTGCAGGTCAATTCAGACCTGCGGTTTGCAGCGCTTTCTGTAGTTTCTGATCCCTGCGGTCCCTGACCGTGGGGATCAGAAACTTTAAAATTGTCAAAATAAAGATTTTTCACCCCGCCCTGCACCCCTGAATGATTTCATGGAGGTGGGAGGTGCAGGGGGGGTGTTGCAGGCGGTGCGGGAGGCGGGCGGTGCGGCAGGCGGGATCCCCTTGAATAATCGTTGGTGGTTAGTGGGTATACCAGGGTGCCAGCACATTGCTGACACCCTGGTATAAACGGCTGACATCTGTGCTGCGATGTCAGCTGTTTAACCCTTTCCATACCGCGGTCCGTACGGACCGCTGTATGAAAAAGGTTAACAGTCAGGGAGCTCCCTCCCTCTCTCATCGGGGGGCTGCTGTGCCTTTGCAGCCCCCCGATGGGAGAGGGAGAGAGCCCCCAGACAGCCTCGTCCTTACCCTTCCCCTGAAAAGTTGTGGCAGACGGGGAAGGTTCCCATGGCAACAGGATGCCTTCTCAGATCTGTGCTAAAGGCATAGATCTGTTCAGACAAAGTGTAAGTGTGAGTAAAATACAGTACAATACCATATATAGGGTACTGTACTGTATTATACAGACATCAGACCCACTGGATCTTCAAGAACCAAGTCTGTCTGGGTCAAAAAAATGTAAAAAAAAGTGAAAAAAGTAAAGATTAAAAAAAAACACATTTATCACTGAATAAAAATTATAAAAATAAAATACACTACACATATTAGGTATCGCCGCGTCTGTAACGACCTGATCTATAAAACAATCATGTTACTTTCCCCGCACGGTGAATGCCATAAAAATAAAAAAATAAAAACTATGAGGAAATAGAAAAGTTTGCCCACCTTACTTACCAAAAAAGGTAATAAAAGTGATCAAAAAAGTCGCATGTACGCCAAAATGATGCCAATCAAACCGTCACCTCATCCCGCAAAAAATTAGCCCCTACATGAGACAATCGCCTAAAAATTGAAAAAACTATGGCTCTCAGACTATGGAGACACTAAAACATGATTTTTTTTTTGTTTCAAAAATGATATCATTGTGTAAAACCTAGATAAATTAAAAAAAGGTAGACATATTAGGTATTGCCACGTCCGTAAGAACCTGCTATATAAAAATACCACATGACCTAACCCCTCAGGTGAACACTGTAAAAAAATAAAAATAAAAACTGTGTCAAAAAAGCTATTTTTTTGTTACCTTACATCACAAAAAGTGTAATAGCAAGCGATCAAAAAGTCATATGCACCCCAAAATAGTACCAATCTAACCGTCACCTCATCCCGCAAAAATGATACCCAACCTGAGACAATCGCCTAAAAACTGAAAAAACTATGGCTCTCAGACTATGGAGACGCTAAAACATGATTTTTTTTTGTTTCAAAAATGATATTATTGTGTAAAACCTAGATAAATTAAAAAAAGGTAGACATATTAGGCATTGCCACATCCGTAAGAACCTTCTCTATAAAAATAGCACATTATCTAACCTGTCAGATGAACGTTGTAAATAATAAAAAATAAAAACAGTGCCAAAACAGCTATTTTTTGGCAAATTTTCCATTTTAATCCATTTTTTCCCATAACAAAGCAAGGGTTAACAGCCAAATAAAACTCAATATTTATTGGCCTGATTCTGTAGTTTATATAAATGCCCCATATTTGGTCGTAAACTGCTGTTTGGCCACACGGCAGGGCGCAGAAGGAAAGGAGCACCATATGGTTTTTGGAAGGTAGTTTTTGCTGGACTGATATTTTTGACACCATGTCCCATTTGAAGCCCCCCTGATGCACCCCTAGAGTAGAAACTCCAAAAAGTGACCCCATTTTGGAAACTACACCCCTCAAGGTATTCAAAACTGATTTTACAAACTTTGTTAACCCTTTAAGTGTTCCACAAGAGTTAGTGGCAAATGGAGATGAAATTTTAGAATTTCTATTTTTTGTTACTTTGACTCACAAAAAGTGTAATATAGAGCAACCAAAAATCATATGTACCCTAAAATAGTACCAACAAAACTGCCACCTTATCCCGTAGTTTCCAAAATGGGGTCACTCTTTTGGAGTTTCTAATCTAGGGGTGCATCAGGGGGGCTTCAAATGGGACATGGTGTCCAAAAAAACTGTCTAGCAAAATAAACAATCTCAGAACGGCCTGGATAAGTAAAAGCGTTTTAAAGTTATTCACACATAAACTGACACTGGTCAGATTGGCAAAAAATAGCCTGGTCCTTAAGGTGAAAAATGGCTTGGTCCTGAAAGGGTAAGGGGCAGGGTACTGCAGATGTTATAGTGGATACTGTCTATATCTTTAAATGACGCAAACATTAAATTAAATAAATAAAATATATACCTGTGCAAAGCTGGGTCCTTCTGCTAGTAGGTTATTCTATATGGATTGCTTTAGTTTTGCACTTGTTGATTAAGCACAGATGATTTCTTAAAATGTTTCCCAGCTCATTTATATCTGTTAGTTGCAGTACCATCTTTCACCACTTTCGGCAGTAGATATCATAGAAGTGAATGCTAAAGCGGACTAATTCTGATCCAGCTGAAGAGTAAAGATGCTGAGTGGGGAATCCAAAACTATGACATTTGAAAGATTTAAAGGATTGTATTCTTTAAAGAGGTATCTCTGTACAAAAAACAAAAACAAAAAATCAAATGGTTAAAAAAAAGCTAAATAATTACTCACCTTACCAATCCCTCACCACTGCTTCTCCAGTGTTTCCGACTGTTTGTCGCAGTCCATTACCTGCTGACCTCTCGGCACAGCTGGTATTGGTTGAAAATGCTGTTCAGCCAATTCCTGGCTGCAGCGGTGAGGGGCGTAACTAGGACCTTTGGGGCCCTATAGCAAGATTGAAATAGGGCCCCACTGCACCATGATCACCTTCAAGCAAAGTTCAGAACATGAGAACCTTGCGATTATGTTGATATTCTGATTGCACAGGGATAATGCACAAAGAGACAGCACAGCAGTAAGGCTCACAGTCATGTTATAACAGTAGGCATGGTAATGTACAGAAATAAATCAGTGATGTCACAGCAATAAGGCTCACAGTGATGTTACAACAGTACGTATGGCAATGTAAATCAGCGATGTCACAGCACAGAAATGCACTCTTCCATTTTCCATATACAACACTAACTGAGTTCTGAGTGAAAATGGGTCCCCTTGGTTATTGGGCCCCACTGCACTGCTAAACCTGCTACCCTTGTATTTACACCTATGGTGATGACTAGGGATGAGCGAACTCGAACTGTATAGTTCGGGTTCGTACCGAATTTTGGGGTGTCCGTGACACGGACCCGAACCCGGACATTTTCGTAAAAGTCCGGGTTCGGGTTCGGTGTTCGTCGCTTTCTTGGCGCTTTTGTGACGCTTTCTTGGCGCTTTTTGAAAGGCTGCAAAGCAGCCAATCAACAAGCGTCATACTACTTGCCCCAAGAGGCCATCACAGCCATGCCTACTATTGGCATGGCTGTGATTGGCCAGAGCACCATGTGACCCAGCCTCTATTTAAGCTGGAGTCACATAGCGCCGCCCGTCACTCTGCTCTGATTAGCGTAGGGAGAGGTTGCGGCTGCGACAGTAGGGCGAGATTAGGCAGATTAACTCCTCCAAAGGACTTGATTAACTGATCGATCTGCAGCTGTGGATCATTGAGCTGCTGATCCTCAATTGCTCACTGTTTTTAGGCTGCACAGACCGTTTGTCAGTCTCATTTTTCTGGGGTGATCGGCGGCCATTTTGTGTCTTGTGGTGCGCCAGCACAAGCTGCGACCAAGTGCATTTAACCCTCAATGGTGTGGTTGTTTTTTGGCTAAAGCCTACATCAGGGTGAAGCTGTCACACCAAGTGCATTTAACCAGCAATAGTCTGTTCATTTTTTGGCCATATACAAAATCAGGGGCAAGCTGCGCCTGTCACCAAGTGCATTTAACCCTCAATGGTGTGGTTGTTTTTTGGCTAAAGCCTACATCAGGGTGAAGCTGTGACACCAAGTGCATTTAACCAGCAATAGTCTGTTCATTTTTTGGCCATATACAAAATCAGGGGCAAGCTGCGCCTGTCACCAAGTGCATTTAACCCTCAATGGTGTGGTTGTTTTTTGGCTAAAGCCTACATCAGGGTGAAGCTGTCACACCAAGTGCATTTAACCAGCAATAGTCTGTTCATTTTTTGGCCATATACAAAATCAGGGGCAAGCTGCGCCTGTCACCAAGTGCATTTAACCCTCAATGGTGTGGTTGTTTTTTGGCTAAAGCCTACATCAGGGTGAAGCTGTCACACCAAGTGCATTTAACCAGCAATAGTCTGTTTATTTTTTGGCCATATCCCAGTCTAATTCTGTCACTAAATCCATACCGGTCACCCAGCGCCTAAATACTAGGCCTCAAATTTATATCCAGCTAAATCTGTCCCTAGTGCTGTAGCTGGGCGAGTTATTTAGTGTCCGTTCAAGCACATTTCTTGTTCTGGGTTGAAATACAATTCCCAATTTAGCAATTTCATAATTTAGTGGTTCCTGCTATATCAGAGCTATTTGAAATCTATCCCAAAAAGGGTATATAATATTGAAGGTGCACATTGGGTCATTCAGAATAACTTCACACACACCCGCTACTGTGTATTTCCAAGTCTAATTCTGTCACTAAACCCATACCTGTCACCCAGCGCCTAAATACTAGGCCTCAAATTTAAATCCCTCTAAATCTCTCGTTACCCACCGCTGTACTGTTGTTGCTGGGCAAGATATTTAGTGTCCGTCAAAGCACATTTTTTGTTCTGGGTTGAAGTACAATTCCCAATTTAGCAATTTCATAATTTAGTGGTTTCTGCTATATCAGAGCTATTTGAAATCTATCCCTAAAAGGGTATATAATATTGAAGGTGCACATAGGGTCATTCAGAATAACTTCACACACACGCTTCTGTGCATTTCCAAGTCTAATTCTGTCACTAAATCCATACCGGTGACCCAGCGCCTAAATACTAGGCCTCAAATTTAAATCCCTCTAAATCTCTCGTTACCCACCGATGTACTGTTGTTGCTGGGCAAGATATTTAGTGTCCGTCAAAGCACATTTTTTGTTCTGGGTTGAAGTACAATTCCCAATTTAGCAATTTCATAATTTAGTGGTTTCTGCTATATCAGAGCTATTTGAAATCTATCCCTAAAAGGGTATATAATATTGAAGGTGCACATAGGGTCATTCAGAATAACTTCACACACACGCTTCTGTGCATTTCCAAGTCTAATTCTGTCACTAAATCCATACCGGTGACCCAGCGCCTAAATACTAGGCCTCAAATTTAAATCCCTCTAAATCTCTCGTTACCCACCGCTGTACTGTTGTTGCTGGGCAAGATATTTAGTGTCCGTCAAAGCACATTTTTTGTTCTGGGTTGAAGTACAATTCCCAATTTAGCAATTTCATAATTTAGTGGTTTCTGCTATATCAGAGCTATTTGAAATCTATCCCTAAAAGGGTATATAATATTGAAGGTGCACATAGGGTCATTCAGAATAACTTCACACACACGCTTCTGTGCATTTCCAAGTCTAATTCTGTCACTAAATCCATACCGGTGACCCAGCGCCTAAATACTAGGCCTCAAATTTAAATCCCTCTAAATCTCTCGTTACCCACCGCTGTACTGTTGTTGCTGGGCAAGATATTTAGTGTCCGTCAAAGCACATTTTTTGTTCTGGGTTGAAGTACAATTCCCAATTTAGCAATTTCATAATTTAGTGGTTTCTGCTATATCAGAGCTATTTGAAATCTATCCCTAAAAGGGTATATAATATTGAAGGTGCACATAGGGTCATTCAGAATAACTTCACACACACGCTTCTGTGCATTTCCAAGTCTAATTCTGTCACTAAATCCATACCGGTGACCCAGCGCCTAAATACTAGGCCTCAAATTTAAATCCCTCTAAATCTCTCGTTACCCACCGCTGTACTGTTGTTGCTGGGCAAGATATTTAGTGTCCGTCAAAGCACATTTTTTGTTCTGGGTTGAAGTACAATTCCCAATTTAGCAATTTCATAATTTAGTGGTTTCTGCTATATCAGAGCTATTTGAAATCTATCCCTAAAAGGGTATATAATATTGAAGGTGCACATAGGGTCATTCAGAATAACTTCACACACACGCTTCTGTGCATTTCCAAGTCTAATTCTGTCACTAAATCCATACCGGTGACCCAGCGCCTAAATACTAGGCCTCAAATTTAAATCCCTCTAAATCTCTCGTTACCCACCGCTGTACTGTTGTTGCTGGGCAAGATATTTAGTGTCCGTCAAAGCACATTTTTTGTTCTGGGTTGAAGTACAATTCCCAATTTAGCAATTTCATAATTTAGTGGTTTCTGCTATATCAGAGCTATTTGAAATCTATCCCTAAAAGGGTATATAATATTGAAGGTGCACATAGGGTCATTCAGAATAACTTCACACACACGCTTCTGTGCATTTCCAAGTCTAATTCTGTCACTAAATCCATACCGGTGACCCAGCGCCTAAATACTAGGCCTCAAATTTAAATCCCTCTAAATCTCTCGTTACCCACCGCTGTACTGTTGTTGCTGGGCAAGATATTTAGTGTCCGTCAAAGCACATTTTTTGTTCTGGGTTGAAGTACAATTCCCAATTTAGCAATTTCATAATTTAGTGGTTTCTGCTATATCAGAGCTATTTGAAATCTATCCCTAAAAGGGTATATAATATTGAAGGTGCACATAGGGTCATTCAGAATAACTTCACACACACGCTTCTGTGCATTTCCAAGTCTAATTCTGTCACTAAATCCATACCGGTGACCCAGCGCCTAAATACTAGGCCTCAAATTTAAATCCCTCTAAATCTCTCGTTACCCACCGCTGTACTGTTGTTGCTGGGCAAGATATTTAGTGTCCGTCAAAGCACATTTTTTGTTCTGGGTTGAAGTACAATTCCCAATTTAGCAATTTCATAATTTAGTGGTTTCTGCTATATCAGAGCTATTTGAAATCTATCCCTAAAAGGGTATATAATATTGAAGGTGCACATAGGGTCATTCAGAATAACTTCACACACACGCTTCTGTGCATTTCCAAGTCTAATTCTGTCACTAAATCCATACCGGTGACCCAGCGCCTAAATACTAGGCCTCAAATTTAAATCCCTCTAAATCTCTCGTTACCCACCGCTGTACTGTTGTTGCTGGGCAAGATATTTAGTGTCCGTCAAAGCACATTTTTTGTTCTGGGTTGAAGTACAATTCCCAATTTAGCAATTTCATAATTTAGTGGTTTCTGCTATATCAGAGCTATTTGAAATCTATCCCTAAAAGGGTATATAATATTGAAGGTGCACATAGGGTCATTCAGAATAACTTCACACACACGCTTCTGTGCATTTCCAAGTCTAATTCTGTCACTAAATCCATACCGGTGACCCAGCGCCTAAATACTAGGCCTCAAATTTAAATCCCTCTAAATCTCTCGTTACCCACCGCTGTACTGTTGTTGCTGGGCAAGATATTTAGTGTCCGTCAAAGCACATTTTTTGTTCTGGGTTGAAGTACAATTCCCAATTTAGCAATTTCATAATTTAGTGGTTTCTGCTATATCAGAGCTATTTGAAATCTATCCCTAAAAGGGTATATAATATTGAAGGTGCACATAGGGTCATTCAGAATAACTTCACACACACGCTTCTGTGCATTTCCAAGTCTAATTCTGTCACTAAATCCATACCGGTGACCCAGCGCCTAAATACTAGGCCTCAAATTTAAATCCCTCTAAATCTCTCGTTACCCACCGCTGTACTGTTGTTGCTGGGCAAGATATTTAGTGTCCGTCAAAGCACATTTTTTGTTCTGGGTTGAAGTACAATTCCCAATTTAGCAATTTCATAATTTAGTGGTTTCTGCTATATCAGAGCTATTTGAAATCTATCCCTAAAAGGGTATATAATATTGAAGGTGCACATAGGGTCATTCAGAATAACTTCACACACACGCTTCTGTGCATTTCCAAGTCTAATTCTGTCACTAAATCCATACCGGTGACCCAGCGCCTAAATACTAGGCCTCAAATTTAAATCCCTCTAAATCTCTCGTTACCCACCGCTGTACTGTTGTTGCTGGGCAAGATATTTAGTGTCCGTCAAAGCACATTTTTTGTTCTGGGTTGAAGTACAATTCCCAATTTAGCAATTTCATAATTTAGTGGTTTCTGCTATATCAGAGCTATTTGAAATCTATCCCTAAAAGGGTATATAATATTGAAGGTGCACATAGGGTCATTCAGAATAACTTCACACACACGCTTCTGTGCATTTCCAAGTCTAATTCTGTCACTAAATCCATACCGGTGACCCAGCGCCTAAATACTAGGCCTCAAATTTAAATCCCTCTAAATCTCTCGTTACCCACCGCTGTACTGTTGTTGCTGGGCAAGATATTTAGTGTCCGTCAAAGCACATTTTTTGTTCTGGGTTGAAGTACAATTCCCAATTTAGCAATTTCATAATTTAGTGGTTTCTGCTATATCAGAGCTATTTGAAATCTATCCCTAAAAGGGTATATAATATTGAAGGTGCACATAGGGTCATTCAGAATAACTTCACACACACGCTTCTGTGCATTTCCAAGTCTAATTCTGTCACTAAATCCATACCGGTGACCCAGCGCCTAAATACTAGGCCTCAAATTTAAATCCCTCTAAATCTCTCGTTACCCACCGCTGTACTGTTGTTGCTGGGCAAGATATTTAGTGTCCGTCAAAGCACATTTTTTGTTCTGGGTTGAAGTACAATTCCCAATTTAGCAATTTCATAATTTAGTGGTTTCTGCTATATCAGAGCTATTTGAAATCTATCCCTAAAAGGGTATATAATATTGAAGGTGCACATAGGGTCATTCAGAATAACTTCACACACACGCTTCTGTGCATTTCCAAGTCTAATTCTGTCACTAAATCCATACCGGTCACCCAGCGCCTAAATACTAGGCCTCAAATTTATATCCCGCTGAATTTGAATACAATACATTGGGCCAAATAATATATTTGTTGTTGTGGTGAACCATAACAATGAGAAAAACATCTAGTAAGGGACGCGGACGTGGACATGGTCGTGGTGGTGTTAGTGGACCCTCTGGTGCTGGGAGAGGACGTGGCCGTTCTGCCACATCCACACGTCCTAGTGTACCAACTACCTCAGGTCCCAGTAGCCGCCAGAATTTACAGCGATATATGGTGGGGCCCAATGCCGTTCTAAGGATGGTAAGGCCTGAGCAGGTACAGGCATTAGTCAATTGGGTGGCCGACAGTGGATCCAGCACGTTCACATTATCTCCCACCCAGTCTTCTGCAGAAAGCGCACAGATGGCGCCTGAAAACCAACCCCATCAGTCTGTCACATCACCCCCATGCATACCAGGGAAACTGTCTCAGCCTCAAGTTATGCAGCAGTCTCTTATGCTGTTTGAAGACTCCGCTGGCAGGGTTTCCCAAGGGCATCCACCTAGCCCTTCCCCAGCGGTGAAAGACATAGAATGCACTGACGCACAACCACTTATGTTTCCTGATGATGAGGACATGGGAATACCACCTCAGTATGTCTCTGATGATGACGAAACACAGGTGCCAACTGCTGCGTCTTTCTGCAGTGTGCAGACTGAACAGGAGGTCAGGGATCAAGACTGGGTGGAAGACGATGCAGGGGACGATGAGGTCCTAGACCCCACATGGAATGAAGGTCGTGCCACTGACTTTCACAGTTCGGAGGAAGAGGCAGTGGTGAGACCGAGCCAACAGCGTAGCAAAAGAGGGAGCAGTGGGCAAAAGCAGAACACCCGCCGCCAAGAGACTCCGCCTGCTACTGACCGCCGCCATCTGGGACCGAGCACCCCAAAGGCAGCTTCAAGGAGTTCCCTGGCATGGCACTTCTTCAAACAATGTGCTGACGACAAGACCCGAGTGGTTTGCACGCTGTGCCATCAGAGCCTGAAGCGAGGCATTAACGTTCTGAACCTGAGCACAACCTGCATGACCAGGCACCTGCATGCAAAGCATGAACTGCAGTGGAGTAAACACCTTAAAACCAAGGAAGTCACTCAGGCTCCCCCTGCTACCTCTTCTGCTGCTGCCGCCTCGGCCTATTCTGCTGCTGCCGCCTCGGCCTCTTCCTCCGCCTCTGGAGGAACGTTGGCACCTGCCGCCCAGCAAACAGGGGATGTACCACCAACACCACCACCACCACCTCCGTCACCAAGCGTCTCAACCATGTCACACGCCAGCGTTCAGCTCTCCATCTCACAAACATTTGATAGAAAGCGTAAATTCCCACCTAGCCACCCTCGATCCCTGGCCCTGAATGCCAGCATTTCTAAACTACTGGCCTATGAAATGCTGTCATTTAGGCTGGTGGACACAGACAGCTTCAAACAGCTCATGTCGCTTGCTGTCCCACAGTATGTTGTTCCCAGCCGGCACTACTTCTCCAAGAGAGCCGTGCCTTCCCTGCACAACCAAGTATCCGATAAAATCAAGTGTGCACTGCGCAACGCCATCTGTGGCAAGGTCCACCTAACCACAGATACGTGGACCAGTAAGCACGGCCAGGGACGCTATATCTCCCTAACTGCACACTGGGTAAATGTAGTGGCAGCTGGGCCCCAGGCGGAGAGCTGTTTGGCGCACGTCCTTCCGCCGCCAAGGATCGCAGGGCAACATTCTTTGCCTCCTGTTGCCACCTCCTCCTTCTCGGCTTCCTCCTCCTCTTCTTCCACCTGCTCATCCAGTCAGCCACACACCTTCACCACCAACTTCAGCACAGCCCGGGGTAAACGTCAGCAGGCCATTCTGAAACTCATATGTTTGGGGGACAGGCCCCACACCGCACAGGAGTTGTGGCGGGGTATTGAACAACAGACCGACGAGTGGTTGCTGCCGGTGAGCCTCAAGCCCGGCCTGGTGGTGTGTGATAATGGGCGAAATCTCGTTGCAGCTCTGGGACTAGCCAATTTGACGCACATCCCTTGCTTGGCGCATGTGCTGAATTTGGTGGTGCAGAAGTTCATTCACAACTACCCCGACATGTCAGAGCTGCTGCATAAAGTGCGGGCCGTCTGTTCGCGCTTCCGGCGTTCACATCCTGCTGCTGCTCGCCTGTCTGCGCTACAGCGTAACTTCGGCCTTCCCGCTCACCGCCTCATATGCGACGTGCCCACCAGGTGGAACTCCACCTTGCACATGCTGGACAGACTGTGCGAGCAGCAGCAGGCCATAGTGGAGTTTCAGCTGCAGCACGCACGGGTCAGTCGCACTACAGAACAGCACCACTTCACCACCAATGACTGGGCCTCCATGCGAGACCTGTGTGCCCTGTTGCGCTGTTTCGAGTACTCCACCAACATGGCCAGTGGCGATGACACCGTTATCAGCGTTACAATACCACTTCTATGTCTCCTTGAGAAAACACTTAGGGCGATGATGGAACAGGAGGTGGCCCAGGAGGAGGAGGAGGAGGAGGAAGAGGGGTCATTTTTAGCACTTTCAGGCCAGTCTCTTCGAAGTGACTCAGAGGGAGGTTTTTGGCAACAGCAGAGGCCAGGTACAAATGTGGCCAGCCAGGGCCCACTACTGGAGGACGAGGAGGACGAGGATGAGGAGGAGGTGGAGGAGGATGAGGATGAAGCATGGTCACAGCGGGGTGGCACCCATCGCAGCTCGGGTCCATCACTGGTGCGTGGCTGGGGGGAAAGGCAGGACGATGACGATACGCCTCCCACAGAGGACAGCTTGTCCTTAACCCTGGGCAGCCTGGCACACATGAGCGACTACATGCTGCAGTGCCTGCGCAACGACAGCAGAGTTGCCCACATTTTAACCTGTGCGGACTACTGGGTTGCCACCCTGCTGGATCCACGCTACAAAGACAATGTGCCCACCTTACTTCCTGCACTGGAGCGTGATAGGAAGATGCGCGAGTACAAGCGCACGTTGGTAGACGCGCTACTGAGAGCATTCCCAAATGTCACAGGGGAACAAGTGGAAGCCCAAGGCCAAGGCAGAGGAGGAGCAAGAGGTCGCCAAGGCAGCTGTGTCACGGCCAGCTCCTCTGAGGGCAGGGTTAGCATGGCAGAGATGTGGAAAACTTTTGTCAACACGCCACAGCTAACTGCACCACCACCTGATACGCAACGTGTTAGCAGGAGGCAACATTTCACTAACATGGTGGAACAGTACGTGTGCACACCCCTCCACGTACTGACTGATGGTTCGGCCCCATTCAACTTCTGGGTCTCTAAATTGTCCACGTGGCCAGAGCTAGCCTTTTATGCCTTGGAGGTGCTGGCCTGCCCGGCAGCCAGCGTTTTGTCTGAACGTGTATTCAGCACGGCAGGGGGCGTCATTACAGACAAACGCAGCCGCCTGTCTACAGCCAATGTGGACAAGCTGACGTTCATAAAAATGAACCAGGCATGGATCCCACAGGACCTGTCCGTCCCTTGTCCAGATTAGACATTAACTACCTCCCCATAACCATATATTATTGGACTCCAGGGCACTTCCTCATTCAATCCTATTTTTATTTTCATTTTACCATTATATTGCGAGGCTACCCAAAGTTGAATGAACCTCTCCTCTGCCTGTGTGCTAGGCCTAAATATATGCCAATGGACTGTTGCAGTGGTGGCTGACATGAAGCCTGATTCTCTGCTATGACATGCAGACTAATTCTCTGCTGACATGAAGCCAGATTGTCTGTTACGGGACCTCTCTCCTCTGCCTGGGTGCTGGGCCTAAATTTATGACAATGGACTGTTGCAGTGGTGGCTGACGTGAAGCCTGATTCTCTGCTATGACATGCAGACTGATTCTCTGCTGACATGAAGCCAGATCGTCTGTTACGGGACCTCTCTGCTCTGCCTGTGTGCTAGGCCTATATATATGCCAATGGACTGTTGCAGTGGTGGGTGACGTGAAGCCTCATTCTCTGCTATGACATGCAGACTGATTCTCTGCTGTCATGAAGCCAGATTGTCTGTTACGGGACCTCTCTGCTCTGCCTGTGTGCTAGGCCTAAATATATGCCAATGGACTGTTGCAGTGGTGGCTGACGTGAAGCCTCATTCTCTGCTATGACATGCAGACTGATTCTCTGCTGACATGAAGCCAGATCGTCTGTTACGAGACCTCTCTGCTCTGCCTGTGTGCTAGGCCTAAATATATGCCAATGGACTGTTGCAGTGGTGGGTGACGTGAAGCCTCATTCTCTGCTATGACATGCAGACTGATTCTCTGCTGTCATGAAGCCAGATTGTCTGTTACGGGACCTCTCTGCTCTGCCTGTGTGCTAGGCCTAAATATATGCCAATGGACTGTTGCAGTGGTGGGTGACGTGAAGCCTCATTCTCTGCTATGACATGCAGACTGATTCTCTGCTGACATGAAGCCAGATTCTCTGTTACGGGACCTCTCTCCTCTGCCTGTGTGCTAGGCCTAAATATATGCCAATGGACTGTTGCAGTGGTGGCTGACGTGAAGCCTCATTCTCTGCTATGACATGCAGACTGATTCTCTGCTGACATGAAGCCAGATCGTCTGTTACGGGACCTCTCTGCTCTGCCTGTGTGCTAGGCCTAAATATATGCCAATGGACTGTTGCAGTGGTGGGTGACGTGAAGCCTCATTCTCTGCTATGACATGCAGACTGATTCTCTGCTGTCATGAAGCCAGATTGTCTGTTACGGGACCTCTCTGCTCTGCCTGTGTGCTAGGCCTAAATATATGCCAATGGACTGTTGCAGTGGTGGGTGACGTGAAGCCTCATTCTCTGCTATGACATGCAGACTGATTCTCTGCTGACATGAAGCCAGATTGTCTGTTACGGGACCTCTCTCCTCTGCCTGTGTGCTAGGCCTAAATATATGCCAATGGACTGTTGCAGTGGTGGCTGACGTGAAGCCTCATTCTCTGCTATGACATGCAGACTGATTCTCTGCTGACATGAAGCCAGATCGTCTGTTACGAGACCTCTCTGCTCTGCCTGTGTGCTAGGCCTAAATATATGCCAATGGACTGTTGCAGTGGTGGGTGACGTGAAGCCTCATTCTCTGCTATGACATGCAGACTGATTCTCTGCTGTCATGAAGCCAGATTGTCTGTTACGGGACCTCTCTGCTCTGCCTGTGTGCTAGGCCTAAATATATGCCAATGGACTGTTGCAGTGGTGGGTGACGTGAAGCCTCATTCTCTGCTATGACATGCAGACTGATTCTCTGCTGACATGAAGCCAGATTCTCTGTTACGGGACCTCTCTCCTCTGCCTGTGTGCTAGGCCTAAATATATGCCAATGGACTGTTGCAGTGGTGGCTGACGTGAAGCCTCATTCTCTGCTATGACATGCAGACTGATTCTCTGCTGACATGAAGCCAGATCGTCTGTTACGGGACCTCTCTGCTCTGCCTGTGTGCTAGGCCTAAATATATGCCAATGGACTGTTGCAGTGGTGGCTGACGTGAAGCCTCATTCTCTGCTATGACATGCAGACTAATTCTCTGCTGACATGAAGACAGATTCTCTGTTACGGGACCTCTCTCCTCTGCCTGGGTGCTGGGGCCTAAATATCTGAGAATGGACTTTTCCAGTGGTGGGTGACGGGAAGCCAGATTCTCTGCTATGGAACCTCTCTCCAATTGATTTTGGTTAATTTTTATTTATTTAATTTTTATTTTAATTCATTTCCCTATCCACATTTGTTTGCAGGGGATTTACCTACATGTTGCTGCCTTTTGCAGCCCTCTAGCTCTTTCCTGGGCTGTTTTACAGCCTTTTTAGTGCCGAAAAGTTCGGGTCCCCATTGACTTCAATGGGGTTCGGGTTCGGGACGAAGTTCGGATCGGGTTCGGATCCCGAACCCGAACATTTCCGGGATGTTCGGCCGAACTTCTCGAACCCGAACATCCAGGTGTTCGCTCAACTCTAGTGATGACCCGTCTCAGCCAGTGGTATTCAATAAGGCTCACAGTGATGTTACAACAGTACGTATGGCAATGTAAATCAGCGATGTCACAGCACAGAAATGCACTCTTCCATTTTCCATATACAACACTAACTGAGTTCTGAGTGAAAATGGGTCCCCTTGGTTATTGGGCCCCACTGCACTGCTAAACCTGCTACCCTTGTATTTACACCTATGGTGATGACCCGTCTCAGCCAGTGATTTGCTGAGTGGTATTCACAGCCATTACCGGCTGTGTTGAGAAATCAGCAGGAAGTGGAGCTCAGCAGGAACCCAGCAACCGCAGCAGTGGATTGGCCAGGTGAATATAAGTTACTATTTTTAACCATTTGATGGCCATGGCAAATTAAATATTTTTTAAGATAAACCATTAATACTTATGTTTATGGCTGTGCTCTGTACTAGAGCTTAATTGCATTTAATGCATTCTAGAATTATTGTGACAAATTTACTTATCCTGTTTAAAATGTAGACAGTATAAATGTAGACAGCCAGTTTAATACCTTCACGACCACTGTCGCATGTACGGCGAAAGTCAGGTCTTTAAATAACGTGCCTCCTCGCAAGGGCAGTGAGCACCATAGTTGCAGAGTTTCTACTGTTTTAAACAGCAGACACCCAGAGCTTAGAATGCGTGTTCAATTGTGACCATGGCAGCTGAGGTAGGTTTCCCCCGGGAACGCTGCTCTCTATGGCCTAAAAGGCTCTTTTGTTTACAACAACACACTGCCGGGCGGAAGCTTCTGCCTGACAGTGTGTTCAGTGACGTCAACGGCTCAGGTTTACTGGCTAGGGAAGCGCTAAAGCCCGCCCATCAGTGTCGGTGACGTCACCGGGCTTCCTGGCAGCCCTATGGAGAGCCCAGTACGTCACCGGAACTCTTGAAAATGAACTGCTCCGATGCTCATGTCAGGGGGACTGCCTGGGTGAAAATGGAGGTATGTCCGGGTTCTAAACCCAGACAAACCCTTTAAATAAATGGAGTCTATGGGAGAATTAATCTAATGATTGCATGTTAGAGTCCCTTATAGTGACTTTAAAGAAATTAAAAAAATAGAAAAATAAAAAAGTGAAAAAGTGAAAAAAAAATTGAAATTCTAATCATCCCCCTTTCCCCAAATTAAAAAATAACGAATCATCATTTGCACCACTACATCCCAAAACGCCCAAAGTATTAAAATAAAAATGTATTTACTCCCATGGTGAACGTTGTAAAAAAAAGTGCCTGATTCGCCTTTTTTTGTCACTTCGCCCGCCGTAAAAAAGAACAAAAAGTGATCAAAAAGTCAAAAACACTCCAAAATTGGTATCAATGAAAAGTATAGATTGTCCCACAAAAAAAGATTCCCTCGCCCAGCAAAAGTTATGAGGGTCAGAATATGGCATTGCAAGTTTTTATTTTTTCCCCCAGTATTAAAACACAAGAAACACTATGTAAATGTGGTATCACTGTAATTGTACTGAAGTGTAAAATGAAGGTGACAAGTCAATTTTACCACATAGGAGACTTCATAAAAACAAAACACATAAAACTGTGGCAGAATTGCATTTTTTTTCCCAATTCCACGCCATTTGGATTTTGTTTCTAGCTTCCCACTACATTGTGTGTAATAGAAAATGGTGCCATTAGAAAGTACAACTTGGCTAGCAAAACACAAGCTCTCATATGACTATGTGAACAGAGAATTTAATAAAGGGCCCCGGAAAGGCAGGGAGGGAAAAACTAAAATGTAAAAAAGGATAATAATTTGGTGCTGAAAAGGTTAAAGATTTGCCAAAGTTATCACAGTGGCTCAGTCTGTGTGACAAATTTGGTGCATGGCTCAACACTTTTTACTAACTTTACACCATCTATTCATTGGCTTACTAGGCACAAAGGATTATTCTTTTTGTTGCATTTTTCTTTGTAAATAGTTCAAAAATAGGCTATTACTTCTGGATAGCAGCGCATGTGCAGTCACTGGTCCTGATGCCAAATTTGAGCCTTGGCGCCTGCACTGCTACTCAGAGCAGCAACGCAGGGCCCAGATTGTCGGGGGTGGGGGGATTACATGCTATTCTGATGCATCTATTGTTCTGACTAGGATTACAGGATTTTAACCTCAATGTGTTCTCTTCGGAAGTGTTTAATAAATATTCCCAACAGTTATATTTCAAATTATTGGAGAAGTGACAGTTCAAAGGGAATTTTTTTTACTTACTGCAATAACACACGAGCGATTGATTTGATCAAATCTGTAAATTTGCTCCAATATTTTAAATACCGGAATCTTCTGGCTTGGATACTGAGTAGTCGGGGTGCCGAGATTATTTGTATGTGCTTGCTGTACTCAAGAATAAAGGACTTTCACAGCTTTTAAGAATGGTGCTGATTTTTACTTTATGGATTACAAAAGGTTGGGAATCGGACTATAACCGTGCAATAACCGTGCAAGTCTGGTAAAAAAAAAAGGTACATGTGAGCTGGAGCTTATTTTTGCATATAGTTTGCCTAATATATGGCTGGTTGCCTTAGTTAGTGTTGAGCGAAGTGAGCTTTGGATGCTTCATTTGAAGTTGCTTAGTTCAAAACTTTGGAATAATACTGTACGGAGATCCGTCTCTGTACAGTATTAGAGTGCATGGGCTCCGATGAGCCGAAGTAAGTTATTTGCGAAGTCGCTTGTGCCTTCATTGAATAAGTGGAAAACCACTTTAAAACTTGAAAACTAACTCCGCTCTGGTTCCGACTAGTACCTTGGAACGGAAGCCGAGTTTGGTTTTAAGTTTTGAAGGGGTTTTACACTTTATTAATCAACTACCAAAGTTATTCAAGTCACACGCGACTTCGCGAATAACTAACTTCGGCGCATCGGAATCCATACATTCTAATTAGAGATGAGCGTATCGAATCAGACAAAATTCGATTAGTAATAAATGCAAATTTCCTCGCGCTTCATGGTAACGAATCACAATTTTTCATAAAATAGCGGCTACAATGGTGTCTACACATGTCAGGACATGGAACAAGGAACTCTGGGAAGGCGAGCTGACCCATAATGCCATGCATGCAGCCAATTAGCAGCCAGCCAGCCCTGTGATGTCACAGGCCTATAACAACGGCAGTCATCTTAGACATTTTTAAGCGTTCTGAGTGCAGGGACAGACGTGAGAAGGCGCTAGGGACAGCAATTGGAAAAACCTGATTGTGAAAAAAAAATGAAAAAAGACTTATAAGTGCAGGGAGAATCATTTCACAGCATCTTAGCACAGGGAGTAGTGTTGAGCGAGCATGCTCCGCTGAACTACTGTTCGGCTCGAGCATCACTATGCTCGGCACATCCGAGTGCTCGGCAGAATACTGCGGGTGCTCAAGTACAATTTAATACAATGAAAGTCAATAGAAGACCTGAGCATCAAACCAGGCAACCCCTGCTCTGAAGAAGAGAGGGTGTGTGGTTCACAAAAAAAAAGGTTAGAAATTGATGGAAACCCCATCAAAATGGTTTGGAAACAGCATTAAGAGGATGGCTGGATGCGTCATGGACTCCTATTATCTACGACATACAACAGACAACCACACAAAGGCTATATGCCAAAACGCCCATAGTATTAAAATAAAAATGTATTTACTCCCATGGTGAACATTGTAAAAAAAAGTAGCTGATTCGCCTTTTTTTGTCACTTCGCCCGCCCAAAAAGTGATCAAAAAGTCAAACACACTCCAAAATTGGTATCAATGAAAAGTACAGATTGCCCCACAAAAAAAGATCCCCTCGCCCAGCAAAAGTTTTGAGGGTCAGAATATGGCAATGCAAAGGAAAAAAATATTTTTTCCAGGTATATGCAAGCCATCAATCTATCCATGAAACAGATGACAGGCTTAGTCAGCATACCTTACAATGGCAGTCTTGTACACTATTCCAAACCAGCTCTCATCTGACTGAGAAACAGTAAGCCTCAAAGTTACTTCAGATCTGTTGGATGGCTTGGGTGGACCTGTGCACCTAGATCAATATCATTAGGGAGACAAAAAGTTTTCTGATTGTCCTAACATAATATTCAATAACCTTTCTATACAGTTTTGTCATGTAAAAACTTATTTGCATAAATATGGCATAACCATTTGCATGGAAAATTTGCGATCTACACTACTTATGAACAGCGCCATCTATTGGTTTCATAGTCTTATGACAAGAGTAATAGTATTGTCATAAGACTATGAAACCAATAGATGGCGCTGTTCATGAGTAGTGTAGATCGCGAATATTCTAATCGCAAATTTTTATCGCAAATTTTCCATGCAAAAGGCTTCACTAATAATCTTGTCATAAGACTATGAAACCAATAGATGGCGCTGTTCATGACTCATGAAAAGCGCCATCTATTGGTTAAACTTTGTTAACCCTTTAGGTGTTCCACAAGAGTTATTGGCAAATGGAGATGAAATTTCAGAATTTAAATTTTTTGGCAAATTTTCCTTTTTAATAAAAGTTTTTTCAGTAATAAAGCAATGGTTAACAGCCAAACAAAACTCTATATTTATTGCCCTGATTGTGTAGTTTATAGAAACACCCCATATGTGGTCGTAAACTACTGTACGGGCACATGGCAGGGCGCAGAATGAAAGGAACACCATATGGTTTCTGGAAGGCAGATTTTGCTGGACTGGTTTATTTACACCATGTCCCATTTGAAGCCCCCGTTATGCACCCCTAGAGTAGAAACTCCACATAAGTGACCCCATTTTGGAAACTACACCCATCAAGGTATTCAGAACAGATTTTACAAACTTTGTTAACCCTTTAGGTTTTCCACAAGAGTTATTGGCAAATGGAGATGACATTTCAGAATTTCAATTTTTGGGCAAATTTTCCATTTTTATAATTTTTTTCTAGTAACAGAGCAAGGGTTAACAGCCAAACAAAATGTAATATTTATTGCCCTGATCCTGTAGTTTATAGAAACACCCCATATGTGGTCGTAAACTGCTGTACGGGCACATAGCAGGGCGCAGAAGGAAAGGAACACAATATGGTTTATGAAAGGCAGATTTTGCTGGACTGGTTTTTTTACACCATGTCCCATTTGAAGCCCCCCTGATGCACCCCTAGAATAGAAACTCCCTGATGCACCCCTAGAATAGAAACTCCACAAATGTGACCCCATTTTGGAAACTACACTCATCAAGGTATTCAAAACTGATTTTACAAACGTCGTTAACCCTTTAGGTGTTCCACAAGAGTTATTGGCAAATGGAGATGACATTTCATAATTTCAATGTTTTGGCAAATTTTCAATTTTTATAAATTTTTTCTAGTAACAGAGCAAGGGTTAACAGCCAAACAAAACTCAATATTTATTGCCCTGATTCTGTAGTTTATAGAAACACCCCATATGTGGTCGTAAACTGCTGTACGGGCACACAGCAGGGCGCAGAAGGAAAGGAATACCATATGGTTTCTGGAAGGCCGATTTTGTTGGACTGGTTTATTTACACCATGTCCCATTTGAAGCCCCCCTGATGCACCCCTAGAGTAGAAGCTACAGAAAAGTGACCCAATTTTGGAAACTACGGGATAAGGTGGCAGTTTAGTTGGGAATATTTTTAGGGTACATATGATTTTTGGTTGCTCTATATTACATTTTTGTGTGGCAAGGTTACAAAAAATTAAAATTCTGAAATGTCATCTCTATTTGCCAATACAGTTTGTGAAATCAGTTTTGAATACTTTGAGGGGTGTAGTTTCATAGATGGGGTCACTTTTATGGAGTTTCTACTCTAGGGATGCATCGGGGGGGCTTTAAATGGGACATGGTGTCAAAAAAACCATTCCAGCAAAATCTGCGTTCCAAAAACCATATGGCGCTCTATTCCTTGTGCGCCCTGCTGTTTGGCCATACAGCATTTTACGACCACATATGGGGTGTTTATGAAAACTACAGAATCAGGGCAATAAATAGAGTATTTTTTGACTGTTAACCCTTGCTTTGTTAATGGAAAAAATAGATTACGGTAAAAGTTAGCAAAAAATAGCTGTTTTGGCACCAATTATTTTTTTTTTTGGACTGTGTTCATTTGAGGGGTTAGGTCATGTGTTATTTTTATAGAGCAGATTCATATGGACGTGGCAATACCTAATATGTCTACTTTTTTAAATTTATTTAGGTTTTACACTATAATATCCTTTTTTAAACATAAAAAATAACATTTTACTATCTCCATAGTCAGTTATTTATTTATTTTTAGCCTATTGTCTTAAGTAGGAGGACGGTTTTATTGGCACTATTTTGGGGTGCATATAACTTTTTGATTGCTTGCTATTACACTTTTTGTGATTTAAGGTGACAAAAAAAAGGCAGGGTCTTGACTGCCTCATAGAACTGCAGGAGTTTCCCTGTGTTACCAGCACTCCAGGACAGCAGAAATGAGTTGTACAAGGCAACCTGTACCAAGTAGACCACAACTTTTTTGTACCATGCCCGGGTTTTGCGCATGGCGTTATATGGCTTGAGGACTTGATAAGAGAGATCAACTCCTCCCATATACCGATTGTTGTCGACGATACAACGGGCTTGAGACCGTTGCCGCGGTACCTCGCACAGGGACAGGGGTGATGCAGTTACCGTGAATTGTGGACAGTACAAGGACATCCCTCTTGTCCTTATATCTGACCAGCAACAGGTTTCCACTGGTAAGGGCACGGGTCTCACCCCTGGGGATAGGTACCTTGAGGGGGTGGGTATGGAGGCTGTGTAGATTTTTCCGCACGGTCCCACAAGCGGACGTGGATCTGGCGGCGAGGGACTGGAACAAGGGGATACTAGTATAAAAGTTATCCACGTACAGGTGGTAACCCTTATCTAGCAGTGGGTGCATAAGGTCCCACACAAGTTTCCCGCTAACACCCAGAGTGGTGGGACATTCTGGGGGTTTAATACGGAATCTCGACACTCGTACACATGAAACTTGTAAGTGTACCCTGAGGTACTCTCACAAATTTTGTACAGCTTCACGCCATACCTTGCCCGCTTAGAGGGAACAAACTGGCAGAAAATGAGTCTCCCCTTGAAAGCAGTGAGAGACTCATGAACAGCGACCTCCCTTCCAGCTACAAAGGCCTCCAAAAATTTGGCCCCCGAAGTGATCGATGACCGGCCTGATTTTGTACAGACGGTCTTAGGCAGGATCACCTTGGGGGGGGACATGCTGCTTTATCTGCATAATGAAGGCATTTCCGGATGGCCTCAAAACAGAACGTATCATGGTCATACAGTAGAGTGGGATCTGGTAGAGGACGTCCCCACTCCAGTACTGCCTGACACTAGGTTTTTTGAATAGGCCCATGTGCAGCACGAGGCCCCAAAACGTCCTCATCTCGGATGCACTGACCGAAGTCCAGCCACCGGACCTAGCCAAAAAGGAGCCCGGGTGTTGAGCAATGAACTGTTGGGCGAACAAGTTCGTTTGCTCCACCATCAGATTCACAAAGTGGTCACTGAAAAAAAAACTAAAATAGGCTACTTTCACACCTGCGTTTGGTGCGGATCCGTCTTGTATCTGGACACATGGATCCGCACCAATAATGCAAACGCTTGTATCCTTTCAGAACGGATCCTTTTGCATTATTCTTTCCAAAAAAAGTCTAAATCAAAATCCGCCCTGGCTTACATTGAAAGTCAATGGGGGACGGATCCGTTTTCAATTGCACCATATTGTGTCAGTGAAAACAGATCCGCCCCCGTTGACTTACATTGTAATCAGGACGGATCTGATTGGCTTCGTATCTTCAGGCAGACATCAAAACGCTGCAAGCAATGTTTTGATGTTCGCCTCCAGAGCGGACTACAGGCACAACAGAGCCAAACTGATGCATTTTGAATGCATCCTTATCCATTCAGAATGCATTGGGGCTGAACTGATCCGTTTTGGGCCGCTTTTGGGCCGCTTGAAACTGAAAGTAACCATAGTCCTATTCAGTGAAGCCCACTGTGGGAATCTGGATTCCTGATTGGCCAACAAAATCACGGGCTCAAAATCCTCTGGGGTACACCATGCAAGTTCACCGGTAGGTGGCTCAGGTGGATTTATCTGGTGGGCCAGAAAACTAGTTCTAGGTGCTATGGGGGCGTCTTTTCAGCACCTAGAGGCTCCGTCTACTCACTATTTCTGCCACCCACAGCATCCCTCCAGCCCTCCCCCTCCTCTTGATTGACAGCCAACCTCGCTCCATCTCGAATTCCAGCACCTGCGCCGTGCGCTTCTGTATTCGGCGCAGGCGCAGTGACTGTCGGACCGCTCCCTGCGCCGGCATCTTCACTGCGGTTCAACAGTCACTGCGCCTGCGCCAAATACAGAAGCGCACGGCACAGGTGCTGGAATTTGAGATGGAGCGAGGTTGGCTGTCAATCAAGAGGAGCGTGGCGGGCTGGAGGGACGCGGTGGGCGGCAGAAATAGTGAGTAGACGAAGCCTCTAGGTGCTGAAAAGATGCCCCCATAGCACCTAGAGGATCATTTGCATATCAATAAAAGTATGTTTTTAAGCTTAACGGCAGCAGACAAAGGTGATACAAGAGCACTGTTTGGTAGTGCAGACACTAGCAGATCGCTAGTGTCAGTCAGCGAAAAATCTAAAAATCTGGTGATAGAAACCCTTTAAAGCGGCAACAGGTAACTACTAGCACTTCCACCATGTTGATTTTCTTGACAGTATCTCATCATCTTTCTGGCTTTCTGTTTTCTTAACATTACCAGATGAATTATCAGTCTCTCTGGCACAATTTTGACTACTGCCTCCCCCTCAGATATGGCTTGGCTACCCCATGGTATAACTTCTGATGCACAGTACCTGTCTTTCAATGTTAACACAATATCTTGCAGCATAAATACCGGAATGTATATATTGTATATATTGTATATATTTGGCATATTATATACAGCCTCTATGATTAGTGTTTTTTTGGACCATTTTCCTTATATGACTGCTCTAGATACCCTATCTTGTTGTTCCTTGTAACCACACGGGACCGCAGTGTACTGTATTTGTGTATATTATACTTTCTAATAGCTGACTTGCACCATGAGTTGCTTATATATTGACACACTGTTTTCTCACTCCCTTTTGTCACAGTTTGATAAAGGCCATATCCGGCCGAAACGTTACTGTATGTTAAGGCTGCAATTCAAATAAACGATTCACCTGTTTGCAACATAACTGCTGGAGTTTTCTTCATTATTATACAAGGGGTGGGAACCCGACTCCAAGCGTATATTGGCAGAGTGCCACAAAGTTCTTCACTATAATTGATCTTCTCCTGATGCTGCTACTGCTGCTGCAGCCACCTCCAGACTCTGTCATTGTGCCACTCGGTGGCCTTTTCATACTGCTGCCACCTCCAGATTCTGTCATTGTGCCACCTGGTGACCTCCTCATACTGCTGCCACCTCCACACTATGTCATTGTGCCACTATGTGGCCTCCTCATGCTGCCGCCACCTCCAGACTCTGTCATTGTGCTACTCGGAGGCCTTTTCCTAATGCTGCTACTGCTGCTGCTGCCACCTCCAGACTCTGTCATTGTGCCACTCAGTGGCCTTCTCCTGATGCTGCTACTGCTGCTGCTGCCTCCTGACTCTGTCATTGTGCTACTTGGTGGCTTCCTCATACTGCTGCCACCTCCAGACTCTGTCATTGGGCCACTCTGTGGTCTCCTCATGCTGTTCCCACCCTTCCCACTTTATAGCTGGGCCACTATTTTGCCTTTTTGGCTTGGCTGACAAAATAATTTGTTTGACCCTTCTTCTGATCTGTCATTAGGAAGAAAAAATGAGACGCTCAACGGATCCTTTCTGTGTAGCATCTGTAAGGCCTGTATAGTCCCATCAGAATTGGCTTATGATTTGGTAGCCAAAAGCAGGAGTGGGTTCAAAACACAGAAGACTTGCAAATATTCCATTCACGTGTCATCTCTGTTTTGGATCCACTCCTGTTTTTTTTTGCATTAGCAATACTTATGGATTATTGAGCAAATGCTGACCGAGTGAAGGCGGATGCTCCACAGACAGGATAATTTTTTTGTGGGTTATTGTTCTGACGGATCAGAGGAAGGGCAAATTAATCAGTGATGTCAACACAAACTTACTGCTGACACCCTCTCCACTCTGTCGGGGGGCTCTACTTGTATAAGCGTTTAATAGAACAGGTTCTGATTCCATATCTATGTGGAATCAGTTGGGGACGGTGTAAAAGCAGTGCGTTTCTTCTTGGCACTAACATCGTCCTGTAAGGTCAGTTTTGGCCCCCGTGACTGCTCTAATAAGTGAAGTGTGCAGTGATTCTAAGAGCGACACCTGTCATCTGCATGTCATACGGACTCACAATATTATTTCACTACCAAAGCAGACTCCCTATGCGTGTTTTTTTAATTTTTTTATAAACACTATTAATTGTCCAACAACAACCATTACATAAAACATGTCATTATTAACATATATCAACATATTTTCCTTTAACCCTGCAAAAAACATCCCCCCCGTGATGCGTCTTCCTTCCCCACCACTCCTCCGTCCTAAGACCAAGGAGTAGTGGTGACGGGTGAAGAGTCATGTCATACGGACTCACAGTATTATTTCATTACCAAAGCAGACTGCCTATGCGTGTTACTACAAGGCACAGTGTTCTAGAGTAGACCACTATAAATGCTCTCAGCAGCCAGGAAATAGCCGTTTATTAATGTAATTTGTCGCTAATATATTCGGATCAAACCAAATTAAGACAGATCTCCGTACAGTATTATTCCGAAGTTTTGAACGAAGCGACTTCGGATGAAGCATCGGAAGCTCGCTTCACTCAACACTAGTCTAAGTAGTGAGGGCATATAAATATTACATTCATATATCTCATATCTATTGTCTTGGCTTACAGTAGTGCATGAACCTGCTTGGTCATATTGTCCATGTTGATATAATAAGAAATAGGTATACTTGAAAGAAATATTTGGATCCATAAATCTTTATTTGCAGTCTCAAATACATGATATTTTACTCAATTACACTTACATGGGGTTAATCTGATGGTTGTGTAGAGTTTACTGTGTACAGTAATTTAGGTTACAACATAACTTGTAGGCCTGAAGCACCTTGCCGTATGCCAAGAGCCCTTACAGTGTGCTCATAACTTCTGTGGATCGGTGTGCTGATATGGATTAGGTCCGGATGTGTTCAGAATGCATTCAGTGAAACTCACACCATTTTGCAAGCAAGTTCAGTCAGTTTTGTGTGTGATTGCGTTCAGTTGTTCAGTTTTTTCCACGCGGGCGCAATGCGTTTTGATGCGTTTTTCATGCGCGTGATAAAAAACTGAAGGTTTACAAACAACATATTATAGCAACCATAAGGTAAAAATACATTGCATCCGCACTTGCTTGTGGATGCAATGCGTTTTTCAAGCCACCCCATTCATTTATATGGAGCCAGGGCTGCGCGAAAAACGCAGAATATAGAACATACTGCGATTTTCACGCAACGCAGAACTGATGTGTGAAAAACAACGCTCATGTACACAGACGCAGTGAAATGAATGGGTCAGAATTCAGTGTGGGTGCTATGCGTTGACGTCACGCATTGCAACCGGGTGGAAAACTCAGTTGTGTGAAAGGGACCTAACACCTCTGTATGGCACAATATTACCGGGACATCCTCCCCTAGAAGCATTAGTTTACCTCTGTATCTGTAATGTGACATTGGAAGGATGTGGCACCGTTTTTTTTTTTTTTCCCTCATTTAAATCCGAAAAAAAAAATCTACAGCAGGTCGACACAGAAGTCAACTCCCTGCTTGAAAAGAGCTGTTATATGATCATATGCATGAGACCCTAATGGTCACTTCATTTTGGTTAATACATTTTACACCAATTTCATTTATTGAAAATTCTATGTACAGTATTCTGTTAATACATTGGATAGGTACACTACATTCATGCTCTATAGACATTTCAGGTCTACAGTGATCGCAGCAACAATTGTGTAATATTGCCATCTATCTGCATATTTCAGGCATTTCACTAGACCAAGTAGAAAGAGAGAAGAGATGGATGCAGTACAAAGTATGGCATAAAAGTATTCCATTGTAAAATAAAAAGTATACCATATTGTATACATTTGTTTGTATGATCCCTTTGTTGTCAAATACGCTTTTCAATACAGTTATAAAGGATATACTGATGCATACGGCCTGGAACTATGCATAAAGTGCACTCATCGCATACATCGGGTCCATAGAAAATCTATAGATACCTTCAACATTTACATTTGGAGTAATTCACAGCATATATGATGATATACATTTAGTGTGAACATAGCCATTTATGTTTAAAAAAGACATATGTCCAACAAGCTTTACTTTTCTTTAATCTACTTTAAGGCAAAACAGCATGCTCAGAAAACAGAAGAGGTGCAAATCGTCAAAGTTTTTCTATGTTTATATTTCACTCCTAGTTTTGGCTTGCCTGGGATGGTGTTACATATAACCTTGTTCAGGTGTTTTGTCTTGTTAAAGGGAATGTGTCACCAGAAAATGACATATTGTTTAAAACACATTTTTATGTTTAACATATTTATAAATAATTTTTGATGTTTTTAATTTTCCATGTCAATGTCTATATTAAACAAAAACAATTAAGCCCTGTCTGCAGTTTTTGTACTGGCCACTAAGCCTAATAATAGGCGCCACTTCTCCGTCTGTACAGATTACTTTACTACAGTGTCCTGCATATCTATATACATAGATGATATAATCACAGCCAGGATTAGAATGACAGATAAGACAGGATCCACCATTCACAATAGATGTTTGTCAGAGCTTATCTATAGTGATGGACGAACATCAGCCGGGACATTTCACGAACGCGAAAGCGTGTTCGCGATCAAATGTTCACAAACCGTGCGTTTGCGGCGGGCCCTATTCACTTTATGGGCAAGCGAACTTGAAAAACCTTCAGGTCATATTTGCAGCCACCAAATACTTACTAGAAGTGCACCAATAGTCACACAACATGGACAGTAACATATCAGAGGGGGATCAATGGCAAATATTCCCACAAAAAATATGTATTTTAATCAGGGGCCATTTTTATGCGTCTTAAAGGGAAACGCTCAAAAATATTTTTATTTTAGGCCAAGGGAGTACGGGCCCCACAAATTAGGCATTCACCTGACATAAAAGAACTTGTGATTATCTGGCTCGAGGTACATTAGACAATCACTGGATACAAATTTTACAGTAGGCCACTTGAGTACAGACCCAAAACATTAGGCATTCACCTGACAGAAAAGAACTTGTGATCATGTGGCTGGAAGTACATTAGGCGGTCGCTGGATACAAATGTTACTGTAGGCCACTGGAGTACAGACCCCAAACATTAGGCATTCACCTGACAGAAAAGAACTTGTGATTATTACATTATTACTGGATAAAATGTTTACTGTAGGCCAGTACAGGCTCCAAACATTAGGCATTCAACTAACAGAAAATAACTTGTGATTATGTGGCTGGAGGTACATTAGGCAGTTACTGGATAACAATTTTACTGTAGACCACTGGAGTATAGGCCCCAAACATTAGGCATTCACCTGACAGAAAATAACTTGTGATTATGTGGCTGAATGTACATTCGGCAGTCACTGGGTAATAATAATAAAGTAGGCCACTGGAGTATAGGCCCCAAACATTAGGCATTCACCTGACAAAAAAGAACTTTTGATTATGTGGCTGGAGGCCAGTACAGGCCCCAAAAATTAGACATTAACCTGACAGAAAACAATTTGAATTGATTATGTTGTTGGAGGTACATTAGGCAGTGACTGGATAAAAATTTTACTGTAGGCCAGTACATGCCCCAAAAATTAGGAATTCACCTGACAGAAAAGGCCTTTTATGCCGCTGTATATACATAAGACAAGTACCATTCTTTGTTCTGGGAGGTGGCGGATATGTGTGGGCTGGCATGAGGAAATTCAATTATATGTGGTCGTCAAAGGTGTTTAATTCCTCCGAGATCCATGTGTCATGCCCTGCTCGGGCTACGTGCGGAGGTCTGCCAGATTAGCAGCACGTGTCTAGTCTTTTGTTTTGTTTTGGAGTCGAGCTAGATCCACCTCCCTTCAGGTGCACTGCGTGGGGTTGTTGGTTTAAATTACACCCACTCCCAGTGTTCCGTGCGGGTTATAGCTTCTGTCTGGCTCTGTGGAAGTAAGGAAGGAAGGATTGGCTTTTCCTGCTCAGAAAAGATAAGTTGGTTATTGTTTTCTTATTGTTTGCAGTCTAGGCTGTTAGAGAGACACCTATCCCCTCTAGGTTCTGAGGGAGCAGGCTGGCTCTATTCCCCTTCACCATCTTAGGGATTTTAGGGTATTTGCAGCCCAGGCACGAGGACACATTATTCCCACCTTAAGGGTCTGAATGTGGGATTAGCAGTATAGGGAGAGCTGGTAGGGAAGTGTCAGGAGGTGACCCTGATTCCCAGCTTCTTGCCTAGATACTTGTTTGTTTATTTTTCTGTGTATCTGATGTCCTGTCTGCCGTGACACCATGCCTCATTCATTTTTAGAAATATGAGGTAGTCCACACTGTCGTGAGCTAGGCGAGTGCGCTTATTGGTCACGATCCCCCCTGCTGCTCTGAACTCCCAGTAGTCTAGGGGTTCCTTGCTTCTCCGAGCGTCCACATCGGTCGTTAACCCGATGTAGTCGTACACCTGTCGGTCTAGGCGTTCCCTAAGGCTGAATCCGGAGGGCGGCTGTTGATGGGTTGGCTGCAAGTATGATCTCATATCTGAAGTGACCAACACATCTTCAAACCGCTCTCTTCTTGCAGGCGTGGTAGTTTTGGTACCCGCACCTGTTTAGCTGTGGGTGGAAATTCCTCTGCCAGCGGCAGCAAAAGCAGAATGCAGCATCTCTGGCAGCAAGGCCTGGAAATGCTTCATTCTGCCAGCCCTGCGATGCTGGTAACATGTCCGGCATTTTGTGTTTGTACCGGGGGTCTAAGTATATTGCCACCCAATACTGGTCCTTGCCCTTTATCCTTTTTACATGGGGGTCCCTCTGCAAACACTGGAGCATGAAGGCCCCCATTTTCACTAAATTGGAAGTGGTGGAGTTCCTGGCTCCTGCTCATCGCCCAGGAGAATGTCATCCTCGGTCTCCTCACCCCAGCCACGGACAATACCAGGGATCCCTGAAAAGTTTAAAGTCACCTTCAAATTCTGCTCTTCTTGCTCCTCCTCCTCCTCCTCCTCCCCAAAGCCACCATCCTCCTCTGACTCCTCTTCAGACTCCTGCTGACTTGTCTCAGATGGAGTAGTCCCCCCCTGGGAATTCATTCAGCTTTGCGACTTCCTCGTCGTCCAGCTCCTGCTCCTCGACGGCTTGATCAATGACACAACGCAAAGCATGCTCCAGAAAGAAGGCGTAAGTTACGATGTCACTGATGGTGCCCTGGCTGCGACTGACCAGTTTAGTGATCTCATCAAATGGCCACAGAAGTCTGCATGCGTCATGCATGAGCAGCCACTGGCGTGGAAAAAAGAAACCAAGCTCCCCAGAACCTGTCCTGCTGCAGAGTTCGTACAGGTAGTCGTTAACGGCACTTTGCTGCTGGAGCAGCCTATCAAGCATATACAAGGTGAAGTTCCAGCACGTTGGGCTATTCACAATCAGATGTCTGACGGGCAGGTGGTGTCGCTGCTGAACGTTAGCAAGGCGAGTCATGACTGTGTAAGATCTTCTAAAATGGCCAGAGATTTTCCTGGCCTGCTGCAAGATGTCCTGGACCCGAGCTATTTGGCAATGAATCGCTGCACGACTAAGTTAAGGATGTGTGCCATGCACGGCACATGTTTCATTTTGTTTTGTATCAGCACGCTCAGCAGATTGGCACCGTTGTCGCACACCACTTTACCAACTGTCAAATTAAGTGGGGTTATCCACTGATCGGCCTGTGACCGCAGAGCTGAAAGGAGTGCAGGACCGGTGTGACTCTTGGTTTCCAGGCGCAACAGCCGCAGCACCGCATGGCAACGTCTCACCTGGCATATCGAGTAGGTTCTAGGGAGCTAGGGGGGGGTGCAGCGGAAGAGGCAGTAGCAGTGGTAAAGAAGTAGTAAGCGTCACGGATGGTGTTGCAGAAAGCTGGAACTTATAAATAAACATCCGACTGGCTTGATCCAAAACTAAGGAGCATATGGGTGAGCCCTATAAAACCCCTAGAGCTCTCCCTGACTGCTATGCCCATGCAAAGGTCTTTATGGTAGACGATTGCATGCCCACGTACCTAATACTGTGTGACACCTGAAAACAGTATAATAGTGAGGGGACACGACCGCCGGCTCCCTCCAGTTAATACGGACGGAGTCAGGGTCACCTAGAATCAAGCCAGCAAGGAAACACCAATAAAGGAAAAAGACTTATCTGAAAAATCAGCAGTAGCAGCCTCCAGCAGTGAAAAAATAATCCAGGAAGAAGTATAAACCGCAAAGTGAGGCAGTATGGGAGGGAATATAAAGGGAGACAATTAGTGTAAATAGGTGACAGCTGGGAGAAGAAAAGGAAATGAGAAAGTGAAACCAAAACAAAGAACGTCTTGCAAGAGGTAGAGAAGAACGTCTAACAGACCTTCTCACAGAACTGGCGGTGACAGTACCCCTCCCTCTACGGGTGGACTCCAGACACTCAGAGCCCACCTTCTCAGGATGAGACACATGGAAAGCCCTGATGAGATAAGTGGCCTTAATGTCCGCAACACTGGGACCCACATCCTCTCCTCAGGACCATAACCCTCCCAATAAACGAGGTACTGAAGAGAACCGCGGATAATGCGAGAATCCACAATCCTAGAGACCTGAAATTCAAGATTACCATCAACAACAATCGGAGGAGGAGGCAAAGAGGAGGGTACAGTGGGTTGGACATAAGGTTTTAATAGGGACCTGTGAAAAACATTATGGATCTTCCAAGTCTGAGGAAGATCAAGACGGAAGGCAACGGGATTGATGACGGACAAGATTTTGTAAGGCCCAATAAACTTAGGACCCAACTTCCCGGAGGGAACCTTCAGTTTGATATTCTTTGTAGACAACCACACCAGATCACCCACATTCAGGTCTGGACCAGGCACACGTCTCTTATACGCCACACGCTTATATCTCTCACTCATCCTCTTCAGATTACCCTGAATCTTTTGCCAAATAAATTACAAAGACGAGGAAAATCTCTCCTCATCAGGTAAACCAGAAGACCCCTCTCCAGAGAATGTCCCGAACTGCGGATGAAACCCATATGCACCAAAAAATGGTGACTTATCAGAGGACTCCTGGCGACGGTTATTTAAAGCAAACTCAGCAAGGGAGATAAAAGAACACCAATCCTCCTGATTCTCCGCCACAAAACAGCGCAGATATGTCTCCAGATTCTGATTGACGCGTTCGGTCTGACCAGTCGACTGCGGGTGAAAAGCTGAAGAGAACGACAACCGAACCCCCAAGCGAGAACAGAAGGCCTTCCAGAATCTGGAAACAAATTGCGTCCCCCTATCAGAAACGATGTCTGAAGGAATGCCATGCAATTTAACAATGTGATCAACAAACGCTTGCGCCAGCGTCTTTGCATTGGGTAACCCAGGAAAGGGAATGAAATGCGCCATTTTGCTAAAACGGTCCACTACCAGAATCACAGTACTCCCCGAGGAACGAGGCAGGTCTGTAATGAAGTCCATGGACAGATGTGTCCAAGGACGGGAAGGAATGGGTAACGGGAGGAGAGAACCCGATGGCCGTGAATGAGGGACCTTGGCACGAGCGCAGGTCTCGCAGGCTGCCACAAAACCCTCAACCGTCTTACGAAGAGCCGGCCACCAGAATCTCTGAGCAATGAGATCCACTGTGGCTCTACTCCCCGGGTGCCCAGCAAGGACAGTATCATGGTGCTCCTTAAAAACCTTGTGTCGTAAAGCGAGAGGCACAAACAACCTCCCAGGGGGAAAAAGATCAGGAGCCTCTGCCTGGGCTGCCTGAACCTCTGCCTCCAAATCAGGATAAAGAGCAGAGACCACCCCTCCAGCCAAAATGGGACCCGGGTCTTCAAAGTTCCCCCCTCCCGGAAAACAACGTGACAGGGCATCCACCTTCACATTTTTAAGCCCAGGGCGGAACGTAACAACAAAATTAAACCTAGAAAAGAACAAAGACCATCTGGCCTGTCTCGGGTTCAGACGCTTGGCCGATTCCAAGTAGGCCATATTCTTATGGTCTGTAAACACGGTAATAGGGTGTCTTGCTCCCAATGGCGCCATTCCTCAAAAGCTAATTTGATGGCCAACAACTCCCTATCTCCCACATCGTGATTTCTCTCTGCAGAGGAGAGTTTCCTTGAGAAAAAGGCACACGGTCGCCATTTGGCAGGAGAAGGACCCTGAGATAAGACTGCACCCACACCCACCTCAGAAGCGTCCACCTCAACAATAAAAGGTAGAGAGACATCAGGTTGTACCAAAATGGGAGCGGAAGCAAAACTCTCTTTGATACTAGAAGAGGCTTTAAGCGCATCTACCGACCACGAAGAAAAATCTACCCCCTTTTTAGTCATATCAGTGAGTGGCTTAACAACAGAGGAATAATTCAAAATGAACTTTCTGTAATAATTGGCAAAACCCAAAAACCGTATCAGCACCTTCTGATTCTCAGGAAGCTCCCACTCAAGCACAGCGCTGACCTTCTCAGGGTCCATGCGAAAACCAGAAGCAGGGAGAAGAAAACCAAGAAATTGAATCTCCGGAACCGCAAACACACATTTTTCCAGTTTAGCGTACAATTTATTCTCCCGCAGAATCAGCAAGACCTGATGTAGGTGGTCTCGATGAGTCTTGAAATCAGGGGAAAAAATCTAAATATCATCTAGATACACCAGTACAAATTTCCCCATTAAATGATAAAAAATACTGATTACAAAATGTTGGAAGACGGCCGGAGCATTCATCAAACCAAAGGGCATAACCAAATTCTCGAAATGACCCTCAGGGGTATTGAAGGCCGTCTTCCATTCGTTCCCTTCTCTGACCCTGACTAGGTTGTATGCCCCTCTTAAATCCAACTTAGAAAAAACCTTAGCCCCAACAATCTGGTTAAACAGGTCCGGGATCAGAGGAAGCGGATATGGGTCACAAATCGTGATACGGTTCAGCTCCCTGAAATCCAGACAAGGTCTTAAAGAACCATCTTTTTTCTTAACAACAAAAAAAACAGCGGCCACAGGTGACTTTGAGGGTCGGATGTGTCCCTTTCTCAGGCTCTCAGAGATATAAGTACGCATACCGACTCTTTCAGGTTGGGAGAAATTGTATAAACGTGATTTTGGCAGTTTGGCACCTGGGATGAGATTAATAGGGCAGTCGTACTCCCAATGAGGGGGCAACTCCTGGACACCACTCTCGGAAAACACATCCGCAAATTCAGAGAGAAAAGATGGCACAGTCTTGGTAGAAACCTCTGAAAGAGGCGCCGTGAGGCAATTCTCTCTGCAAAACTCACTCCAACCATTTATTTGCCTTGCTTGACAATCAATGGTGGGGTTATGTTTAGTGAGCCAGGGTAGCCCAATGTCACGGATGGTGTTGCAAAAAACTAGAAGACACAAATGAAGATCCGACTGACTTGAACCAAAACTAAGGAACATAAGGGTGAGCCCTGTAAATGCCCTAGCACTCTCCCTTATTGCTCAGCCCATGCAAAAATCTCTATGGTAGATAATTGCATGCCCTTGTGCCTCGACTGTATGACACCTGAACACCCTATAATAGTGAGGGGACACGACCACCGGCTCCCTACACTTAATACGGAGGGAGTCAGGGTCACCTAGGAACAAGCCAACAGGAATACACAAAATAAAGGAACAGACTTATCTGTGGATGCAGCAGTAGCAGCTTCTAGCATCAGCACAATCCAGGAAGTTGTATAAACCGCAAGGAGAGGCAGTATGGGAGGAGATATATAGGGAGGCAATCACTGCTAATAGATGACAGCTGGGAGAGTGAGGAGAGATGTCAAAAAGAAGATCATGCAGGAGGTACTGAAGAACGTCTATCAGAACTTCTCAGAGATCTGGTGGTGACATCTGGTCAACACAATCCTCACCCTGTTCCTCCTTCCTCCCACCATGGATAGACTTGCCAAACAAGTGATCCCACTTTCAAAGGAGCTCTTTTTAGCACCATTGCTTTATTTCGGCCTCTCGACAAGTCCGCTTGAAGAGGGACATAAGATCTTGTGCCCTGATTCCCAAACTCTTGAGCATCCACAGTCACAAGAAGATGATTGTGGGGAACGGCAATTAGTGTTTCACGAGGTGGATGAGGATGATGAGACACAGTTGCCAATAAGTCAATGGCAATTAGTGTTTCAAGAGGTTGATAATGAGGATGAGACACAGTTGTCAATAAGGTTGAAGTTGACTGAGGTTGTTGTTAAGTCAACAAGTGAGGAAGCGTAAGAGGAGGTGGTGGATGATTAAGTTACTGACCCAACCTGGGAAGAAGCACTGCAACAGGCTGGAAGAGGCAGTGGGGTGGCAAAAGGGAGAAGGGGGTCCACACCAAACAGGCCCGCAACTGTTCCCCGGAGCACACCCTTGCGGAAATCTCCCTTGCCAAGGGGTAGGTGTTCTGCAGTCTGGCACTTGTTGGAGGAAAGTGCGGACAACAAAAAAATTGCAATTCAACCTGTGCCATACAAAAATAAGCAGGGGTGTGAACACTAGCAACCTCACCACCACCAGCATGATCAGCCAGCATGATAGGTGGGCCGAACTCCTGGGTCCACAATCTGTGTCTGCTGGTCACACCACTGCCTCCTCTTCCTCTGTGTTACATGCTGGCCAATCCCCTGTCGAAGGCGCAGGCCCGGATGCCTCCCGCCCTGCACCTGGACCTTCACAAGCACCATCAACGACCATATCCACTTTCGTGTCCCAGCGCAGCGTACAAATTTCCTTACCCCAGGCATTTGAACACAAGCGCAAATACCCAGTCACCCACCCACAGGCCATAGCACTAAATGTGCAGGTTTCCAAATTACTGGCCCTGGAAATGTTGCTATTTAGGCTTGTGGACACTAAGACCTTCTGCAGCCTGATGTTCGGCAGCCGTCCCTCGTTACGCAGTCCCCAGCGGCCACTATTTTTAACGGTGTGCCGTGGCCGCCTTACACCAACATGTGTCCCGCAACATCACCCATGCCCTGACCAACGCAGTTACTGAGAAGGTCCACTTAACCACTGACACATGGACAAGTGCTTTTGGCCAGGGACACTACATTTGCCTGACAGCACACTGGGTGAATGTGGAGGCCCTAGGATGGCACAGGTGCTACAGACGCCAAGGATTGCGAGCCCTAATTCCATCAGGGTTTCAGCCACCACCTACACTAGTGGCTCCAACCCCCACGTCTCCTCCTCCGCCTCCTCCTCCACTTCCACCTCTGAATTATCTTCTTGCAGCACCAGTCAGACATCAGTTGGTAGCTGCAAGCAGTGTAGCACTGCAGTGGGGAAGCGTCAACAGGCCGTGCTTAAGCTGATCTGCTTAGGTGACAAACAGCACACTGCCGCAGAGCTGTAGCAGGGGATAAGAGACCAGACTGAGCTGTGGCTCTCACCACTCAACCTAGAACCAGGCATGGTTGTGTCTGATAATGGCCATAACTTGGTGGCGGCTTTGGAGCTTGGCAAGCTCACACACATCCCATGCCTAGCCCACGTCTTCAACTTAGTGGTTCAGCAGTTTCTCAAAACCTACCCCAATTTGCCTGAGTTACTGGTGAAGGTGCCCTGCATGTGTGCCCATTTCCACAAGTCATCGACAGCTTCCGCTGGTCTTTCAACACTGCAGCATCACTTACAATTGCCAGCTCACCGACTGTTGTGCGACGTGAGCATGGGCTGGAAAACGACGTTCTACATGTTGGCCAGCCTATGTGAGCAGCAGAGGGCAGAATACCAGCTGAAACACGGTCCTCGCCTTTCCGGTCAGTTTCCGCTCTTCACAAGCGACAACTGGGCATGGATGTCTGACCTCTGTGAGGTTTTATGCAACTTTGAGGAATCAACACAGACGGTGAGCGGCGATAACGCTATGATCAGCGTCACCAATCCCACTTCTGTGTCTACTCAAACGCTCGCTGCTCACAATTAAGGCCGACGCTTTGCATGTGGAAGAGGTGGAAATAGGGGATGACATTACACAGGGTTATAGCCAGACCACCCTCAGTTCGTCTTCTCAGCGCAAATTGGATAATGACGAGGAGGAGCAGGAGACGGTTGCCTCCGCTACAGAAGGCAGTACCCATGGAAGTTGAATTCCATCTGTTCAGTGTGGATGGGCAGAAGAGGAGGATGAGGAGATTGAGAGTCATCTTCCTGATGATGACAGCAAAGTCTTGCCTGTTGGGACTCTGGCTGACTTTATGTTAGGCTGCCTTTCCCGGTACCCACGCGTTTTACGCATTTTAGAAACACCGATTACTGGTTGTTCACCATTCTCGACCCCCGCTACAAAGAGAACTTCTCATCTCTCATTCCTCTTGTGGAGAGGACAGGGAAAAATGGTGCAATACCGGAAAGCCCTTGTGGAAAAATTGCTCCAAAACTTTCCAGCTGACAACGCTGGCAGCAGAGTACATAGTTCCTTGGGCAACCGAGGAGGGAAGACAAGGGGAACACACAGCAGTTCCAACAGAGGCAGGGCAACACTCTCAAAAGCCTGGGACAGTTTTAATAACACCCCTCCAGCACCCTCACCCTGATGCGTGGCCTAGTGTCACAAGGAGGGAAACATTTTGGAAGATGGTTAAAGTATGTAGCACACCGTGTCAGCGTCTTCAATGATCCCTCTGCGCCTTACAACTACTGGGTGTCCAAGCTGGACACGTGGCACGAACTGTCGCTCTACGCTTTGGAGATGCTGGCCTGCCCTGCCGCCAGCGTTTTGTCAGAGCAGGTATTTAGTGCTGCTGGGGGGATAATAACTGATAAGCGCATCCGCCTGTCAACTGAAAATACAGACAGGTTGACTCCTATAAAAATTAACAAGGCCTGGATTGCCCCAGACTTCTCTACTCCACCAGAGGAAAGCGGCTGAACATAAAGGCACTTTAAACTTGTTTTATATAATGTACTGAATACACTGTATTCCCATGCACCCCTTCCACCACAAAAAAAGGGTATACGGTTCAATCTTCCTTTTCTCATCCTCCTCTTCTTCCATCATATCAACATGCTTATTAGTCTGCCCTTGCTCCTATTGTTGTAGAGGGTCAGCTCATCTGCAGGCCCTCACATATAATGTTTTAGGGGGTCAGCTCACCAGCAGGCCCTCGCATATAATGTTTTACAGGGTCAGCTCACCAGCAGGCCCTCGCATATAATGTTTTTGAGGGTCAGCTCAGCAGCATGCCCTCACCGAAAATCTTTTAGAGGGTCAGCTCACCTGCAGGCCCTCACATATAATGTTTTTGAGGATCAGCTCCCCAGCAGGCCCTCAACCATAATGTTTTACAGGGTCAACTCACCAGCAGGCCTTCGCCCATAATTTTTTCAATGGTTAGCTAAGCAGCAGGCACTCGCCCATAACTTTTTCGATGATCAGATCAGCAGCAGGCACTCGCCCCTAATGTTTTAGAGAGTCGCCAGCAGACCCTTGTGCCTAATGTTTTTGAGGGTCACTAGCAGGCCATCAATCATAATTTTTCATTGGTGTATTATGCCCTCCTTTATGTGTAATAAAGGGTGTATTGGAGTGCCGGTTCCTTGTAATTTTTCGAAGCCCTTTCACTTAGTGCATAGGCTTTATGAGTGTAGGAGTCCCATTACCTGAACATTTGTACCACAATGTGAATGAGGCCCTTCATTATATGATATACAGGTTGTATCGGAGTGCCTCTTCCATGTAATTGTAATTTTTGGCAGCACTTGCACTTTATATACAAGTAAATATACAGGAAAGAATGTTTCCTAAAAATTTTTACTCTAAAATCGATTTTATCTTCTGTTTGGTGCGTATTATTGTCAGTCTGCAAAAGTGGCATACTACTCGGACAACATTGTTCCCGGCAGCGACCTGGGATTCCAAGATGCATCCAGACATCCTCCCCATGCTGTTCCCGAACCATTTTGGTGGTGTTTCCATCAATTTCTGATCTTTTCCGATGAACCGTCACCCTCCTCTCTTCAGAGCAGGGGTGTCTGGTTTAATGCTCGTGTTCTCCCATTGACTTCCATTGTGCGGGGGTGCTTGGTAGAGCACCCGAGCATCTCAAAGTGTTCGACCCGAGCACCCGAACACCCGAGCACTTTGGTGCTCGATCAACACTACCCACAAGGTTTGTAAAGCACATATAGAATGACATAAATCCATGTGGCACACTTATTTCTGTTTTTAACCCTGCAAAGGTTGACATGAATATGTACTCTCACACTTTCTTGTCTCTCTGAAACTGATATTGAAAAGGAAAGTCTCAGAGAAACATGAGTTTTGGTGTGCAAACTCCTAAATTTCCACCAGAGGGCGGTGTTACCTTATTCCTAAAAAACTATACTATAATGCAATACAACTTACTCAGGAACATGTATTTAACAAATATGTAACTCATTGGCCATATACGGGTCAGATGAGGGTGTCGAATGTGTGATTGAAATCTATTATGATCAACAGAACAAATTTCCATTGCCTTAGCAACAAAAATATAATTATTATTATCATCTCTTTGCCTTTTATAGAATGTTATTAACAATTATTGTTAGATGCACTCCAAAATGATAATTTGAAGCATATCTGTTCTTTAAAATACCTTTGCTATGTCATATTGACATTTCAAAGCTAGAGCAAGAAGAAAGAAGTGCTGATATGGAGTGCTGTCTCTCCTCGCTGTACACGCTGTAGGACATTGACTCAGGATAGGCTCATAGACATTTTATTAAGCCTGTATTCAGCAGCAGCCAGTAGAGACTCCAATCTAGTGAACAGCAGGGGTTTCAGCACATATCAAATGTTTTTTTTGTTTTTTTTAAGTACAGGGACACTTTTCTTTTCTCCACGGTGATAACTAAAGTCAGTGTAAATGAACAGGTTTACCTGAAATCTAATAACAAATATTTACTGAGTCAACATAATGCTAAACTATTGTAGGACTTTATATTGTATCCTTGAGTTTATGCATTACTGCGTGAGGCTATACACACACATCACCTTTACTAATTCATGTGCAGCTCCTTCGCGAGGCCTCATTTTCTCTGTTATCTGTATTTCCATGTTTGGAAAAGCATAAGGCTACTGTCTATATAAACTTGATATGAATTACACAAATTATTAAAGTTTAGGATGTGTGTGGATCAGTGGGAAAAAAATTTCTACTTCTCCTCAGCAGACAAAATACAGTGCCTTGCAAAAGTATTCACCCCCTTTACTTTTTTCGTATTTTGTTACATTATAGCCTTAAGTTCAATGTTTTGTTAATCTGAATTTTATGTGATGGATCAGAACACAGTTGGTGAAGTGAAATGAGGAATATATATATATATAAAACTATTGTTTAGAAAATGGAAAACAGAAAATTGGCATGCGCGTATGTATTCACCCCTTTTGTTAGGAAGCCCATAAAAAGCTCTGGTGCAACCAATTACCTTCAGAAAACACATTTATAGTGAAATGATGTCATCTGTGTGCAATCTAAGTGCCACATGACCTGTCATTACATATACACACCTTTTTGAAAGGCCCCAGAGGCTGCAACACCTAAGCATAAGGCATCAATAACCAAACACTGCCATGAAGACCAAGGAACTCTCCAAACAAGTAAGGGACAATGTTGTTGAGAAGTACAAGTCAGGGTAAGGTTATAAAACAATATCCAAATATTTGATGATCCCTAGGAGTACCATTAAATATATCATAACCAAATGGAAAGAACATGGCACAACAGCAAACCTGCCAACAGACAGCTGCCCACCAAAACTCATGGACAGGGCAAGGAGGGCATTAATCAGAGAGGCAGCACAGAGACCTAAGTTAACCCTGGAGGAGCTGCAGAGTTCCACAGCAAAGACTGGAGTATCTGTACATAGGACGACAATAAGAGCCGTATGAGTGGCCAGAAAAAAGTCATTACTTTCAGCTGAAAACAAAAAGGCATGATGTGAGTTTGCAGAAAGGCATGTGGGAGACTCCCAAAATGTATGGAGGAATGTGCTCTGGTCTGATGAGACTAAAATGTAACTTTTCGGGCATCAAAGAAAACACTATGTGTGGCGCAAACCCAACACAACACATCACATCACCCAAAGAACACCATCCCCACAGTGATGGCAGCATCATGCTGTGGGGATGTTTTTCAGCAGTCGGGACTGGAAAACTGGTCAGAGTTAAGAGAGAGAAAGATGGATGGTGCTAAATAAGGGATATTCTTGAGCAAAACCTGTACCACTCTGTGCGTGATTTGTGGCTAGGACGAAGGTTCACCTTCCAGAAGTACAATGACCCCAAACACACTGCTAAAGCAACACTTGAGTGATTTAAGGGGAAACATGTAAATGTGTTGGAATGGCCTAGTCAAAGGCCAGATCTCAATCCAATAGAAAATCTGTGGTCAGACTTCAAGATTGCTGTTCACAAGCGCAAACCATCCAACTTGAAGGAGCTGGAGCAGTCTTGCAAAGAGGAATGGGAAAAAATCCCCGTGGTAAGATGTGGCAAGCTCAGAGACTTATCCAAAGCGACTTGGAGCTGTGATAGCTGCAAAAGGTGGCTCTACAAAGTATTGACTTTAGGGTGGTGAATAGTTATGCACATTGACCTTTTCTGTTATTTTGTCATATTTGTTGTATGCTTCACAATTAAAAAAAAATATATAAAATCTTCAAATTTTTGGGCATGTTCTGTAAATTAAATGATGCAAATCCTCAAACAATCCATGTTAATTCCAGGTTGTGAGACACCAAAATATGAAAAAAGTCAAGGTGGGTGAATACTTTTACAAGGAACTGTATATGGTGAATTATGGACTGCAAATATAGCTTTGCAAATGAGCACTATATACGTACTGTGGGTATGTGTGTATATATATATATTTTTTTTTATATATCTGCAATCCACTTGTCATGGCCCTCTCTGATCTATTTGGTATATCCCTCAGTAGACAGTGGGGATCCATTTTCAGTTGTTCATATTGTGGATTCATGGTAATGGCTACATTCACACGAATGGGAAAAATAGCCACGTGACAGTTATTTAAGTAATGGCCATCACATGAGCATTTTTCAACCAACTGAAGTCAATAGGGTTAATCAAAAGGCTTTTTTTATGTATTTATTTATTTTATTACGACTGTAAATAGCAGCCGTCAATAAAAATAGGATGTCCTGTATCCTGCAGGGCACTGCTGATTATCATCTCACAGACTGTGAATGTACTCTCACTATACCTGGAGGACCTTCATAATTAGATCACATGACCAAGAAGGTCCTGTGCCTCTTAAGGCATATTATCCAACAGCAATAAAACAATTGGCCACAATATGGCAGGATAACCACAGTACATTTACATCACAGTGCAGTCCAATATGATCAGTGCATCTTTCACTGTCCCTCACCTACAATCACATGCTCAATATACTATGACTTCCTCACAGTGGTGACACAGTACACTTTACTCCCCTTAGGCAATATCCCAACTGCAGTTTCCTAAGCAGTGTAGAAAGAGCACATATGTAACACATTACATTTCATAGCAATTGTATTGTTGGGGTATTTTTAAGTACTGATTGGTTCTTTCCCCTTTAATTTGTCTCTTTTATATTAATTTTATTATTCTGTGTAAGGATATTTCTTGCAATGTAGTACCCATCCCCCATTATGTCGATAAGGCTACATACTTGAGTGATCTCAGAGACATGCGTGATGCACACTGGAGAAAGGACTGATGGGAATAACTGTGGTCTGCACCGACAGTGGGGACTCCACATGGAACTTCATCCTTGGTAGTATGTGAATATTGATTTGCCCTATCTCTTGTACATCCTGGGGGGTTGGTCATGTGTACCTGGTAGACAACCATGTGTTATAGCATGGCTGGCCAGATCCCTACCTCATATTGCATATTTAGGCTAGTGATGTTTATTTACTTTTTATTATTCTGTATGTGATTTGTCTGTGTTATCTCATATTCAATCACATATAGTAAATATATTTATTCACTTAGCCCGCGTGAGCTTATTAATTCTCAAATCTTTTGAATTCACATTAAAACAACAATCATGACATTTCAACATGAATGCATGAAGTCACAGTTGTAGCAAGTGCCAAATGAAAGTTTTGAGCACACATTAATTTGCTTAGCCATTTGTTTTTAACAGTTTCCTTGGTATGCAAATAGCCTAGACATGCTAAGGTAAGTCCATAAAGCACAGTGATAGTATATTTGGAACTTGCTATAACTGTACATGGCACACTTAAAGAGATACATAGAAACATAGAATGTGTCGGCAGATAAGAGCCATTTGGCCCATCTAGTCTGCCCAATATACTGAATACTATGAATAGCCCCTGGCCCTATCTTATATGAAGGATGGCCTTATGCCTATCCCATGCATGCTTAAACTCCTCCACTGTATTTGCAGCAACCACTTCTGCAGGAAGGCTATTCCATGCATCCACTACTCTCTCAGTAAAGTAATACTTCCTGATATTACTTTTAAACCTTTGCCCCTCTAATTTAAAACTATGTCCTCTTGTAGCAGTTTTTCTTCTTTTAAATATTCTCTCCTCTTTTACCTTGTGGGGAGAAATACTAGCATGCAAAAAGCAAGGACATATATACATTACTAGCACATTCACTAAATTGGAATCTTGCAGTCACGTAACAGTTTGGTGGAGTGACCACCTTAAAGAGAGTCAAACAGTAACCTATAGCAACTGTACTACTTGTAAAGGATGCATTGCTTCTTGTAATGTTGCAATAGCTATCTTAAACTCGTATACAATCGCCCATATTCATTAAATGTATGCAATGGTTGCCATAATTCTATAGGGGAAGCCTCACAACCAAAAGCAAACAAAACTAATTCTCTATACTTCCATTGTGTATTGGACAACTTATAGGGTTAATTCACATATTATTTACTTTAGATATTCTAGATGAAACATAAACTATGGATTGCAGTCACATTTGAGCCAGGGTTGTCAGAAACGGCAGAAAGATTTAACAATGGGTTTGACATTTTCCTGCACAAGCTACTGACATTAATAATGCTATATTGATTCAAGGACTTGCAAGTAAGAGGTTAAGATGGCTTTTTCCTTTGTTTAATTCCCACTGCTCCTTTCCTCCCTCCTAGAATGTATGAACATGCTCTAAAAGGAAAGGGTGATCTAAGGAGCCAAAAGATCATTGTTAATTGAAAAGGTTCTCCTGGACTTCATAGTTTATCCTTATCCATGGGCGGTGGTCAGTGGTTAACACTGTTGCCATGCATTACTATGGTCTTGGGTTTGAACCTGATCAAGGACTTGCGTGGAGTTTGTATGTTCTTCCTGTGTTTGCGTGGGTTTCTTTCAATACTCCAAAAAACATACTGGAAGTTAAATTGGCTTAATTGTAAACTGACCCTAGATCATGTAACTGTGACTTTGTACAGTGCTGCATAAGTATTCTGGTACTATGTACGGTAAACAGTAAAAATGAATAAGTAAGTAGCACATTAAAGTGATCGATGGGCATCCGCCTTCTGAATCCCTGCTGACCACTGTCTCTATATGTGAAATTATTGCAATTGATCCATATATGGGTTAAGCTTTTATTTTTTGATCTATATATGGGTAAAGTTTTGCACAAAATCACGAGTAATATGGTAATGCATAGCTGTCAACAGTTTTGAATTTGTAGGGACAAGCCTGGCAAATTCAGGCTGTCCCAGACAAAAATGAGCAGGGTTTATGTAAGCCCCACCCATAAGTAGGCGCTCCAATCATTGTCCTCAGCAGTGACCCTGTAGCAGGATATGAGAGACAATTTTATGCTCACGAGAGATCACAGAAAAGTTAAATACTATTAGTTTAACACATATATAAACTTATTGGATGTATTATATTTATAATTTTATTATATTTTATGTTGTTATACTAGTGCATCTCAATAAATTAGAATATCATTAAAAAGTTTATATATTTCAGTAATTCAATTCAAAAAGTGAAACTCCTATTACGTATATAGATTCATTACATAGAGAGTGATCTGTTTCAAGTGTTTATTTGTTTTCATGTTGATTATTATGGCTTACAGCTAATGAAAACCCAAAAGTTAGTATCTCAGGACCAGTAAAAAATAATTTCTAATACAGAAATGTTGGCCTACTGAAAAGTATGCACAGTATATGGACTCAATACTTGGTCGGGGCTCCTTTTACTTGAATTACGGCATGAATGTTGCATGCCATTGAGGCGATCCGCCTGTGGCACTGCTGAGGTGTTATGGAAGACCAGGTTACTTTGATAGTTACCTTCAGCTCGTCTGCATTGTTGGGTTTTGTGTCTCTATTCCTTTTGTTTTGACAATACCCCATAGATTCTCTATGATGTTTAGGTCAGGCCAGTTTGCTGGCCAATCAAGCACAGTGATACCGTGGTTATTAAACCATGTATTGGTACTTTTGGCAGTGCGAGTAGGTTCCAAGTCCTGCTGGAAATTTTTTTTTTGTTTAAGCCTATTTATTCCTATATCTTAGAATCCATCTTAAAACATTTGGTACCAAAAGAGGGGTACTGGCCGTAAATATGTATATTTTTTATATCGTGATACAAGATAGAAGGTAGTAAATCCTGGTCACTCAGGATGGGGCCTAGGGTATCCATGAAAAGGGTGACAGCCTGCTAGAAGGCTGTTGTATTGACTCTTTACAGCTTCTACAGCTGTCAGTGGGTTTGTATACAGGAGGAGGAAATATATCTGTGAGAGATCATTGAAGCATTCAGGCCGGTCACACATATGTCTGGCTATATGCCTCAGTTCACCTCTGGCGTGAAGTACAAAACGCCTGAGTGGAACTGACCCAGAACTGATCCCATAGTTTTCTCGTACATCTGACACACCAGTTTTAATGCCACATGCCAAATAGCGCTGGACAGAAAAACGCTGAATGCTCACTTTTTCTGTCCGACACTAGCAGTGTATTGATGGTGGATCTGTGCACTGAAGTGCAGTTCATATGTATCAGTTGAGTCTAGCTCCAGCATAAAACAACTGGCCAGGCTCAACTGATATAAGTAAAGGTAGCCTTAAGGCTGTATTACACCTGCTGATTTTTCTGTGGATAATTGCTAGAGAGCATTTATATGAGAACCCATAAGACTTCGAAACGCGTCTGGGAGAAATTTGGACCCTCTAAAACCACAATTTCTGCGTATGCTACAGACCATCAGGATCAGCACCTCTCTCCTATCTGCTGTCTGAGAACAGATTGTCCCGTGCCTACTAAAGAATTCCCTGGAGCCACACTGTTCCACTCCACCTTAATTGGAGCAACCCAGGATTTTGAGCACAAGGGAAGCTGAAACAGCAGAGACCAGAGGAAAGTCATTATTGCGCTTTGGAGGTAAGGGAGTAGTACAGCTCATAAAGAGGTGGGACGCCACCAGAGAGCTGGAATCCCAAATTATTCAAGCTAATCTGTGAAATTGATACAGTGTTTCTATAATGGAATATTGACTGTGTGAGCCGACCAAATATCTAGTGTTGGATCGATACAACACTTGTAACTCACAGCCAATAATCGAACTGGAACCACGTCCTGTTATCTGGGAAAATTATACAAATGCATTACAACATGTTTAATGGCGATTATTAATGCCGAATAATTGTTGATCACCCAATCGAGATTCTGGTTTGAATGACTATTATATTTGTTAACCAGAGCGTATTATGAATTGCAGTTATTGCATTTTTGTGGTTATCGAATATATGGTGATGGTCTGATCGACACCCAGCCTGAACGGTCACCTTTATTCGATGACCTGACTACATTTGCTGTTGGGCGCATAGGTTCAACGAATACCCTATTCCTCAGCCTTTAACATTATAATCGTCATTTTAGTGACGTTTTAATGGTTTTATTGTGTAATTCTAGTACAATTTACGTATCTTGTATGTTGATTTTAGATGTATGATTTTTATTTAGTTGTGACCTGCAGAATATTTTGATATTAATAAAAATAAATGTTTGAGTGCCATATCTTCCTTAATTATCCTTTTGTATTAATTTTTGGGTGTGTGGAGTTCACACTGAGATATAGAGCACCATCCCATCCCCATTGATTAGTAGAGCCACCCCATTCTGCCAATACAATTGTGATTTTTAAGCATAAAAAATCACTGTTTGCTGGTGGCAGATAGTGCTGTCTAATAACGATCTGCAATCAGCAAACCACTAGACAGTATAGGGACGAGTGATGGCACAATGATTGCTCCTCCCCCATGCTGCGGAGGAGATCGCTGCATGTAATAGCAGTGGTCTCTTCTGCTAGCTAGCAGGTGATTGCTGGGAGGGAATGCTTCCCTCCTGACAATCGCTTGCTCAATCGGCCGGTGTAATACAGGCTTTAGGCATTCTTCAAGAATTGTTGGATAATGAAAGTCTGCTGGTTGTAGATATCAGAGCTCATTTGACCACTGAGACAATCTTATTTGTTAAGAAGGTTCTGATAAGGAAGCAGAATTTGTAAGGAAAACCAGCCTGTGTCTAGAAAAGACCATGGAACGGCATCTGTGTAAAATGTCCAGGAAGCATTTATTACATAGTGCTGTGCCAAAACAGGAGATTTACGATGCTAGCTCTATGTTGGAAAGACATAAACATTTGAGAAAAAGTAGAAATATCTGCGAAAACAGTACACAGTCAATGGGAAGGAACCTGGGAAAAGATAGACGAGAGATGGATTATTAGTGTAGCCTTTTGTTGGTATAGCCTTCTGTCTGTTTGTAGGAATAAGTCAGGAGAAGACATTGATATCATTTGTCAGAGTCAGGGCAATTGAGTTAATAAGTAAATGCTAAAAGGGGGTCATTTACTATTATGAAAAACACCTATATTATGCGCATTTCTGGCACAAATTGAGGCGCAAAGGTTATTTGTGCCGTAATCTGCAACTTTTCCCCACTCACGCCAGGTCTAAAAAGTGGGTGTGGTGTGGATGGGAAAGGGGAAGGGCCGGCAGGGTCATCTCATTCATCATTTTCTACGCCTGTTTTAGGCATAGAAAATGGTCTAAATGTAAGCTAGCTAGACATGTCAGGAGAGGTGACAGGGATAGGCCTCTGATACAAATACTAATGCAATATTTTAACTCTGCAATATTCCCCTATAATGTTCTTGCTGTTCACTAAATTTCATTATATAGATAAGTTACATAAGATTATTTGTATAACCAGAAGCAAAAGCAGACCCAGATACAATGAGCAGTATGTGACTGAAATGTGCACTCAGCATAAATTATCCACATCAGCTCAATGAGTGCTGCGGGAAAGGGGAGTTCTAAAAATTAGGGCTTTAGGCTAAATGTATCTATGACCCTAGCTTCACTCTATAATCTCTCAAACCCAGTTAGAAGGCTGGAAAACTTGACAAACAAGTTTAATGAATATAATTTCAGACGTGTTATATGTTCCTAATAATTGACAATGCAACCTTGCTCCAAAGTCCAAAGGGAAATAAACACACTTGTCTCACCCCGAGGCAGACCCTGGAGAGTCCCCCAATATTTATATATTATTCATATATTATATACAGTGGGATGCGAAAGTTTGGGCAACCTTGTTAATCGTCATGATTTTCCTTTATAAATCGTTGGTTGTTACGATAAAAAATGTCAGTTAAATATATCATATAGGAGACACACACAGTGATATTTGAGAAGTGAAATGAAGTTTATTGGATTTACAGAAAGTGTGCTATAATTGTTTAAACAAAATTAGGCAGGTGCATAAATTTGGGCACCACAAAAAAGAAATGAAATCAATATTTAGTAGATCTATCTTTTGCAGAAATTACAGCCTCTAAACGCTTCCTGTAGGTTCCAATGAGAGTCTGGATTCTGGTTGAAGGTATTTTGGACCATTCCTCTTTACAAAACATCTTTAGTTCATTCAGGTTTGATGGCTTCCGAGAATGGACAGCTCTCTTTAAGTCACACCACAGATTTTCAATTATATTCAGGTCTGGGGACTGAGATGGCCATTCCAGAACGTTGTACTTGTTCCTCTGCATAAATGCCTCAGGATTTTGAGCAGTGTTTAGGGTCGTTGTCTTGTTGAAAGATCCAGCCCCGGCGCAGATTCAGCTTTGTCACTGATTCCTGGACATTGGTCTCCAGAATCTGCTGATACTGAGTGGAATCCATGCGTCCCTCAACTTTGACAAGATTACCAGTCCCTGCACTGGCCACACAGCCCCACAGCATGATGGAACCACCACCATATTTTACTGTAGGTAGCAGGTGTTTTTCTTGGAATGCTGTGTTCTTTTTCCTCCATGCATAACGCCCCTTGTTATGGCCAAATAACTCAATTTTAGTTTCACCAGTCCACAGCACCTTATTCCAAAATGAAGCTGGCTTGTCCAAATGGGCTTTAGCCCACCTCAAGCGGCACTTTTTGTGCTGTGGGCGGAGAAAAGGCTTCCTCTGCATCATCGCATACAGCATCTCCTTGTGTAAAGTGCTGCCGAATGGTTGAACGATGCACAGTGACTCCATCTGCAGCAAGATGATGTTGTAGGTCTTTGGTGCTGGTCTGTGGGTTGACTCTGACTGTTCTCACCATTCGTCGCTTCTGTCTATCCGAGATTTTTCTTGGTCTGCCACTTCGAGCCTTAACTTGAACTGAGCCTGTGGTCTTCCATTTCCTCAATATGTTCCCAACTGTGGAAACAGACAGCTGAAATCTCTGAGGCAGCTTTCTGTATCCTTCCCCTAAACCATGATGGTGAACAATCTTTGTCTTCAGGTCATTTGAGAGTTGTTTTGAGACCCCCATGTTGCTACTCTTCAGAGAAAAGTAAAAGAGGAGGGAAACTTACAATTGACCCCCTTAAATACTCTTTCTCCTAATTGGATTCACCTGTGTATGTAGGTCAGGGGTCACTGAGCTTACCTAGCCAATTTGAGTTCCAATAATTAGTTCTAAAGGTTTTGGAATCAATAAAATGACTACAGTGCCCAAATTTATGCACCTGCCTAATTTTGTTTAAACAATTATAGCACACTTTCTGTAAATCCAATAAACTTAATTTCACTTCTCAAATGTCACTGTGTGTGTCTCCTATATGATATATTTAACTGACATTTTTTATCGTAACAACCAACGATTTATACAGGAAAATCATGACGATTAACAAGGTTGCCCAAACTTTCGCATCCCACTGTATATATATATATATATATATCTATATATCTATATCTATATATCTATACAGTATATGTTCACATTTATAGTGTTAAATGAATGTTTCTGAACTGATGTACCGTAGGCAACCTATAAAGTAATAGTTCTGAAGTTCTACTTTTGAAAGTTGTAGAAGCTTGCTTGAAGAGGCTTTACAAGGAGCAACTTAAAGGGGTGGTGCAACAATTAAATAGCACATTTTTTAAAAATGCCCTTGCACATAGCCAATGCTGTTACATATACTATACAGACAAAAGTATTACGACACACCCTTACCTGCAGAATACAATCCACTTTGCCCATCTTGCGCATCCCATTGCGAATAAGGGCATCATTGTTGCACTACGTTGCACTGAAGCTCAGCTGCCTCCTCGATTCTACAGCAATGCAACCTCAGGGCATACCCTAACATCAGACTAAGTTCTGCACCTTTTTTTTTAAACAGGTTGCCATACTTACAATGTAGATGTTAAAAATGTCCTCTGCAGAATGTGGATACTCTTTCGCAGATGGCCAGTCTGCTCTAATGTATGTCCAGGCACCGCAAGAAAACTCCTTAACAAACATGGTGAAGAGTCAATAGGTCCTCCTTAGATGACTGATCTCTACAGAATTTGCACCTCCCATTTTACATCTAGCCTGCTTTTCCAAATATATAACATTCTTTAAAGCTAGCACCTACTCCAAGGCATACTTCATAACAGTATCCTATCACCTGCCACCGAGGACTTTATAAGAGACCCCCCCCATATTCTGCACCTGAGCAATAAGGTCTTTTAGGTTCCTGTATTATGTTAAGGTGTTAATTAGGGTACTTTCACACTAGCGTTTTTCTTTTCCGACATAGAGTTCCATCCTAGGGGCTCTATACCAGAAAAGAACTGATCAGTTTTATCCTAATGCATTCTGAATGGAGAGCAATCTGTTCAGGATGCATCAGGATGTCTTCAGTTCAGTCGTATTGACTTTTCAGGACTAAGATAATACCGCAGCATGCTACGGTTTTATCTCCGGCCAAAAATCCGGAACACTTGCCGGAATGCCGGATCCATCATTTTTTTCCATAGGAATGTATTAGTGCATTTTAAATACTGCAATGCAGGATATGTCCTTCCGGTCTGCGAATACGTACACCCAAAAAAATGTGAAAAAAATAAAGGCCAAATCCGTTTTTCTGAATGACACCGGTAAGACGGATCAGGATCCTGTGCCGCAAGTGTGAAAGTACCCTTAGTCTGCTCTCTTAATTAACATGGCTTGTTTTTGACCGCCGTTATTTGTCTGATGCCTACCCTGAGCTCCGGCCTGTATACTGTCATGATAGAACTCCCTATCTTGACCATGCTTGTCACCTGCCACTATGGTACCACAGACCAGTATTTTCAGTTCATCCTGAAATCACCTTTGCTAATGGAGACTACTTTGCAAATTGTAACTTGGGCATTCATTGTGAGTCCATACTTCATAAGTATCTGATCAATGGGGGTCTGACTGCTGTGGCCCCCGCCATTCACGAGAATGGGAACCCTTGTTCCCCTGTTCAAATGGAGGGGCCACCAAGCATGTGTGTCCTCCACGCCATTAAACTCTATGGGCTTGCCAGAGATAGCCAAGTACTTGCAATTGACTATTTCCGACAGTCCAATAGAGTTGAAGGGAGCAGCAGACACAGGTGTGTGTGCCGCTCTATTCAAATAGGAAAACATGGGCCCTCATTTTAGGCCTCTTGCACATGGCCATTGTGCAATGTTCAGTCCCCAATGCACGGGCCCCATCCGTGCGGGAGCCACCCGGATCCAGACCCATTCAACTTGAATGGGTCTGTGATCTGTCCACACCGTAAAAAATAGAACAAGCTAAATGGGTTCGCATCCGTGAGCACACGGCCGGTGCCCGCATATTGTGGCCCCGCTGTTTGTGGGCCACAATACAGGCCACGGCTGTGTGCATGAGGTCTTAGTGATAGAAAGTGGTTTGACCCCCACAGCTAAAATATTTATCCTCTATTCTGTGGCTAGAGGATACAGTTCTGTAATAGGACAACTACTTTGAAGGTAAAGATTGGTGATGGACGAACATCGGTCGGGACGGTCGATCAAATGTTCGCGAACTGCAAGTTCGTGGCGGGCCCCATTCGCTTTAATGGAAGGCGAACCTAAAAAATCTTCAGGTCATATTTGCAGCCACCAAATACTTACAAGAAGTGCACAATTCATACCACAAAATGGACAGTGACATACCAGAGGGGGATCAATGGCAAAAATTCACACAAAAAATATGCATTTTAATCAGGGGCCATTTTTATGCGTCTTAAAGGGAAACTCTCAAAAATGTGCCAGGCTGGAGCCTAGAAAATTATTCATTCAACGTATAGAAGAGAACAATTGATAATGTGGCTGGAGGTACATTAGGCGTTCACCATATAATAATTTTACTGTTGGCCAGTTAGATTACAGGCCCCAAAAATTATGCATTCTCCGTACATAAAAGATCAAGTGATTATGTGTCTGGAGGTATATTAGACGGTCAATGGATATCAATTTTACTGCAGGCCAGTGGACTACAGGGCCCAAAAATTATTCATTCACCGTACAGAAAAGAACAATTGATAATGTGGCTGGAGGTACATTAGGCGTTCACTATATAACAATTTTACTGTTGGCCAGTCAGATTACAGGCCCCAAAAATTATGCATTCATCGTATAGAAAACATCAAGTGATTATGTGGCTGGAGGTATATTAGACGGTCACTGGATATCAATTTTACTGCAGGCCAGTGGAATACAGGCCCCAAAAATAATTCATTCACCATACAGAAAAGAACAATTGAAAATGTGGTTGGAGGTACATTAGGCATTCACCGTAAAACAATTTTACTGTTGGCCAGTTAGATTACAGGCCCCAAAAATTATGCATTCATCGTATATAAAAGATCAAGTGATTACGTGACTTAAGGTATATTAGACGGTCAATGGATATCAATTTTACTGCAGGCCAGTGGAATATAGGCCCCAAAAATGATTCATTCACCGGACAGAAAAGAACAATTGATAATGTGACTGGAGGTACATTAGGCGGTCACCGTATAACAATTTTAGTGTTGGCTAGTTAGATTACAGGCCCCAAAAATTATGCATTCACCGTACATAAAAGATCAAGTGATTATATGTCTGGAGGTATATTAGACGGTCAATGGATATCAATTTAACTGCAGGCCAGTGGAATACAGGCCCAAAAATTATTCATTCACCGTACAGAAAACATCAAGTGATTATGTGTCTGGAGGTATATTAGACGGTCAATGGATATCAATTTAACTGCAGGCCGGTGGAATACAGACCCCAAAAATTATTAATTCACCGTACAGAAGAAAACAATTGATAATGTGGCTGGAGGTACATTAGGCGTTCACCGTATAACAATTTTACTGTTGGCCAGTTAGATTACAGGCCCCAAAAATTATGCATTCACTGTATATAAAAGATCAAGTGATTATGTGTCTGGAGGTATATTAGACGGTCAATTGATATCAATTTTACTGCAGGCCAGTGGAATACAGGCCCAAAAATTATTAATTCGCTGTACAGAAAACATCAAGTGATTATGTGTCTGGAGGTATATTAGACGGTCAATGGATATCAATTTTACTGCAGGCCAGTGGAATACAGGCCCTAAAAATTATTCATTCACTGTACAGAAAAGAACAATTGATAATGTGGCTGGAGGTACATTAGGCAGTCACTGTATAACAATTCTACTGTTGGCCAGTTAGATTACAGGCCCCAAAAATTATGCATTCGCCGTACATAAAATATTAAGTGATTATGTGGCCAGAGGTATATTAGACGGTCAATGGATATAAATTTTACTGCAGGCCAGTACAAATACATGTCGAATACATATGTTTAAAAGAACAAAAAATATAAAATTGGATTAAAAACATGGCTAACGAAATCCCCCCTCTTGAAAAAACCAAATGATAATTGTTGAAATTCGATAACACAGGTGTTGAATTCCTCCGAGGTACCAAACATTAGGCATTCACCGGACAGAAAAGGCCTTTTATGCCGCTGTATTTACATAAGACAGGGACCATTATTTGTTCTGGGTGGTGGCTGATATGTGTTGGCTGGCATGAGGAAATTCAATTACACGTGGTCATCACAGGTATTAAATTGCTCCGAAATCCATGTCTCATTAATTAAAAAAAAAAGTGAGGTCGTGAGTGCGATTATCGGTCATGATCTCCCCTGCTGCGCTAAAAGTCCTTTCAGACAGGACATTCGACGAGGGACAAGCCAAGAGTTCCATGGAAAATTGTGCCAGCCACAGGTCAAGCCTGCACACCTAGTAGTCAAGGGGTTCCTCGCTTCTTCGAGCGTCCACATCGGCCATTAACCCGATGTAGTCGGACACCTGTCAGTCTAGGCGTTCCCTGAGGCTTAACCGGAGGGTAGTTGTCGATGGGTTGGCTGCAAGAATGATCTCATATCCGAAGTGACCAACAAATCTTCAAACTTCCCTCTTCTTGCATGCGCTGTAGGATTGGTACTCGCAACAATTTCTCTGTGGGTGGAAATTCCTCTGCTAGTGCCCGCAACAGCAGAATGCTGCATCTCTCAAAGCGGCCATTGCTACCTCCTCTTCCTTATCCGATGCCAAGAATGACTGTGCATAAGTAATGTCTGGAAATTGATGGGAAAATAATTCCTCTGACTCGAGTGGATGGGCTATGGTGGTGGTGGTGTCTTTGGGGGTGCACACAGCAGAGAGTGAGGAGGGTGCTGATACAGAGGATGAGGAGGGTGCAGAAGCGAAAGGCAGAGTGAGCCACTCAACCATCTCTGGTGCGTCCTTTGACGTAATCGCACGCACCTTCTCCAACTTCCCACTTAGGCCCTGGCCTGGTGCACCTGCCCGAACCCCTACCACCCCTGCGGAATAGCCTGCCTTTTCCTCTGCCATTCATTTTCAAAATTACCTTGTGACAAAGTCTCTATAGAAGAGCAGCATTTATGGAAGCAGGTATATAGAACCCCTTACTAAGTATTTGCTGGAAGCGGTATATCAAATCCCTTAATCAGTTTATTTTGGGGCAACAACAGGTATATCACCAGTTGAAAATAGTTGTTCCAGCAGCGTTTGTCCCTCTGTATAGCTGCGGTATCTCAGCAGAACCGCACACAAATGCTGCGCATGCACTATATATAAATTATATTATAGGTATATCACACCCCTACCTCAAATGTTTTTTGGGGGGGCAACTGGTATATCACACTAGTTGCAATTAGTTGTACCAATAACGCTTACCCATCTGTATAGCTGCGGTCAATGGCGTACACACAATCCATGGGGCCCAGGTGCAAAACTGATCCATGGGGCCCCCTCCCCATCGCCCCCCCAACACAGTGCAAACATTTTTAAAGAAGCGGCAGATTTTCTTACTAAGGGCCCTTTCCGTGCGGCTAATCCGCTGCGTGAATGAGTGCCATGCCCCATTCTGGACAGCAGAGACATGATTGACTGTGATCTTTTTGCTACAAAATCACGGTGACAATTTTATCTCACTGTGCTTTTGTAGTAAAAAGATCACAGAGAGGCACGGAGCATTATCAATCATGTTAATGCTCCGTGTCTCTGCTGTCCGGAGCGGGGCTTGGCTGTCTTTCCGCTGGATCCAGAACAAGGTCCCTGTGGTGAGAAAAAATGAATAATCACATAAGGAAGGGATAGTGACTGCCCCTGTGAAATCATCAGCAGGGGGCACTGTGCTGGCCTGTAAGACTTAGCCATGCCAATGTATAGCAGGGTAATCTAGGACATTTCCCTTAAGTGCAACCACACAGTACTAATGCCCACCTTGTGCCCCCTTATAGTAGTTATGCCAAATATGTGCCCCTTCAGAGTGGTTATGCCAGATTATGTGCCCCTTCACAGTAGTAATGCCAGATGATGTGCCCCCTCACAGTAGTAATGCCAGATTATGTGCCCCTCACAGTAGTAATGCCAGATTATGTGCCCCTCACAGTAGTCATGCCAGATTATGTGCCCCTTCACAGTTTTTATGCCCAGTTATGTGCCCCCTCAAAGTAGATATGCCCAGATATGTGCCCCCTCAGAGTAGTTATGCCAGATTATGTGCCCCTTCACAGTATTTATGCCTAGTTATGTACATAAAAACCAATATAAAATTGAAGTGTGTATTCACAGTTTTTTTTCTCTTCTTAGCTGCAGTCCTGAATTAAGGAGTAGGTCCTATTTTCCTCCAAGTTCCAATAAAAATATATAAAATTCAGGTCCGCGCTATTCACCACACCGTAGACACGTGAACGTCTAAATATAGCATCCAAATTCGGCGTTTTCCCAGCAACCTCGTCACAGATTCCAACCGGTAATCTTCAGTCACCAAGGCATCCTTATATAAAGATTAAACATATTGTGCAATACCAAAAAGTGTATCGGAAAAAAACACTATTATTGTACTCACAAACGCAGGCTTGTATTCAGCATATCAATTACAGATAAAACGCCCGACCCGGGTTTCGCCTCTTGCTTCCTCAGGGGCTATCTGTAATTGATATGCTGAATACAAGCCTGCATTTGTGAGTACAATAAAAGTGTTTTTTTCCTAAACACTTGGGGTATTGCACAATATGTTTTATCTTTATATAAGGATGCCTTGGTGACTGAAGATTACCGGTTGGAATCTGTGACGAGGTTGCTGGGAAAACGCCGAATTTGGATGCTATATTTCTACGTTCACGTGTCTAAGGTGTGGTGAATAGCGCGGACCTGAACTTTATTTATTTTTATGCGTTATGTGCCCCCTCAAAGTAGATATGCCCAGATATGTGCTCCCTCAGAGTGGTTATGCCAGATTATGTGCCCCTCACATTAGATATGCCCACATATGTGCCCCTCACAGTGGTTATGCCAGATTACGTGCCCCCTAACAGTAGTTATGCCTTTATATGTGCCCCCTCACAGTAATTATGCCAGATTAGGTGCCCCCTCAAATTAGTTATGGCAGATTAGGTGCCCCTCATCCTAGTTGTGCCCATCAACCCCCCCCCCGCCCCCAGTCTGCAGCGTTAGAAAAAAAAAACATACTTACCTTCTTCCCTGATAACAGGAGGCAGATTCCCGGGCTTTCAGCTCTCCTCCCACAGCCAGCAGCGCGATGTGGGGCCAGCAGGGGGAGCTCCTGAGCTCTGGAGATCAGTGAAGCAGGAAGAAGAGAGGTTTCCCTGCTTCACTATGGAACTGCCTGGCCGTGTGAGTGAGTGAGTGCGCGCTCCCCTACCTCTTTCTTGACCCTCCACCCCCCCTCCATCATATTATACACTCACCTAAAGAATTATTAGGAACACCATACTAATACGGTGTTGGACCCCCTTTTGCCTTCAGAACTGCCTTAATTCTACATGGCATTGATTCAACAAGGTGCTGATAACATTCTTTAGAAATGTTGGCCATATTGATAGGATAGCATCTTGCAGTTGATGGAGATTTGAGGGATGCACACCCAGGGCATGAAGCTCCCGTTCCACCACATCCCAAAAATGCTCTATTGGGTTGAGATCTGGTGACTGTGGGGGCCATTTTAGTACAGTGAACTCATTGTCATGTTCAAGAAACCAATTTGAAATGATTCGAGCTTTGTGACATGATGCATTATCCTGCTGGAAGTAGCCTTAAGAGGATGGGTACATGGTGGTCATGAAGGGATGGACATGGTCAGAAACAATGCTCAGGTAGCCAGTGGCATTTAAACGATGGCCAATTGGCACTAAGGGGCCTAAAGTGTGCCCAGAAAACATCCCCCACACCATTACACCACCACCACCAGCCTGCACAGTGGTAACAAGGCATGATGGATACATGTTCTCATTCTGTTTACGCCAAATTTGGACTCTACCATTTCAATGTCTCAACAGAAATCGAGACTCATCAGACCAGGCAACATTTTTCCAGTCTTCAACAGTCCAATTTTGGTGAGCTCGTGCAAATTGTAGCCTCTTTTTCCTATTTGTAGTAAAGATGAGTGGTACCCGGTGGGGTCTTCTGCTGTTGTAGCCCACCTTTCTTTCCCATTCTGACATTCAGTTTGGACTTCAGGAGATTGTCTTGACCAGGACCACAACCCTACATGCATTGAAGCAACTGCCATGTGATTGGTTGACTAGATAATCACATTAATGAGAAATAGAACAGGTGTTCCTAAAAATTCTTTAGGAGAGTGTGCATGTAATGGAGGAATGGAGTGTTCTGATGGGGCCCGAAATTGCCACTGTACTTCATGCCGGGCCCCATCAGAGCGCTCCATTACATGTGAGTACAGTGGAGCCCCTGCCAGCGGCCTGGGGGGGAGCGGTCCACAGGCAACTGTGACCCCTGTATGTATGCCACTGGCTGCGGTATCGCAGCAGAACTGCACACAACTGCTGCACAATAAAAATGCACTATAATATACTTTTTATGTTAGAAAGTATATTATAAGTATATCACACACCTCAGTATGTCACACCTATCGATAGCACACCTATACCAGTCCTTAAAAGGACTTTTGTGGCCCTATTAGCTAGCATTTGGTGTCCCTAACAGTCTGTCCCTGCTCCACACAGCAACCTTTCCCTACACTGGCAAAAGACTGAATGTAAAATGGCGGCCAGATTGGGTTTATTTATAGGGTAGGTAGTGTGTCCATGTGCTGAAACGTCTTAATTGGCTGTCCTGTCCCAACTGATGGATATGTCATGGGTCAAAGTTCGGCAAAATGCAAAAGAATATGGCACCGGCGGACATCGCAATATGTTTGCCTATAACGAGTAAAGTTCACCGCGAAACAACCACCGGGCGAAGAGCAAGGCCATCTCTAGTGAAGAATATACAATCTGCTGCCTAGTTTAGTTTAAGGTCAAATGTATTGCCACCCAGTGGGCCCAGAACATTTTCAGTAAGGTGCATGACATGTTTATTTAAACTATCGTATTTTTCGCATTATAAGACGCACTTTTTCCTCCCCAAAAGTGGGGAGAAAATGGCCATGCATCTTATAAAGCGAATACTTCCCTGGCCGCTATGCTGCACAGCGCGGCCAGTGAAGTATCAGTGTGGAGGGAGGAGGCGGGGACACTCATGGCGGGGCCCGGTGCAGTGACTCTACTCTAATACACCGGGCCCCGCAACTGTTATATACATTCAATATTTATCTAATTGTATATGCTCTGTACGGTGCTTACTGTAGTACCGTAGGTATAGCATTAAGACGGCACAGACCGGCATCTCCCTCGGTCATGCGCCGCCTGCCGCAGCTCCCTCCTCATGCGCCGCCTGCCCCAGCTCCCTCTGTCATGCGCCGCCTGCCCCAGCTCCCTCCTCATGCGCTGCCTGCCTGCTTATCTCACTTTATGAATGAACAGGCAGGCGGCGCATGACAGAGGGAGCTGGGGCAGGCGGCGCATGAGGAGGAACCTGCGGCAGGCGGCGCATGACCGAAGGAGATGCCTCTCTGCGCCGTCTTAATGCTATACTTACGGTACTACAGTAAGTACCGTACAGAGCATATACAATTAGATAAAGATCAGATTGAATGTATTTAACAGTTGCGGGGCCCGGTGTATTAGAGTAAAGTCACTGCACTGGGCCCCGCCATGAGTGTCCCCGCCTCCTCCCTCCACACTGATGCATCTGATGGGGGATCTGTAGATGAAACTTATAGGGATCTGTGGATGACATAAGTGTAATCCACAGATCCCCCATCAGTGTAATGCACAGATCCCCCATCAGTGTCATCCACAGATCCCCCAGCAGTGTCATCCACAGATACCCCATCAGTGTCATCCACAGATCCCCCATCAGTGTCACCCACAGATCCCCCATCAGTGTCACCCACAGATCCCCCATCAGTGTCATCCACAGATCCCCCCATAACAGTGCGTCATCCACAGATCCCCCCATAACAGTGCGTCATCCACAGATCCCCCATAACAGTGCATCATCCACAGATCCCCCCATAACAGTGCGTCATCCACAGATCCCCCCATAACAGTGCGTCATCCACAGATCCCCCATAACAGTGCGTCATCCACAGATCCCCATAACAGTGCGTCATCCACAGATCCCCATAACAGTGCGTCATCCACAGATCCCTATAACAGTGCGTCATCCACAGATCCCCATAACAGTGCGTCATCCACAGATCCCAATAACAGTGCGTCATCCACATATCCCCATAACAGTGCGTCATCCACAGACCACCATTAGTTCAAAACCTACCAAAAGCACACCTTTTTGTTAAGAATATTTTTTTTCTTATTTTCCTCCTCAGAAACCTAGGTGCGTCTTATCATCAGGTGCGTCTTATAAAGCGAAAAATACGGTGGATACAATATTTTTTTCATTTATGTCATACTTGGGTTGGGGGAACAACTGTATAAAATCACTTTTATTTCCCTTTAATTTGCTTACATTCTTTGGTGTAACTTTTTATATTGACAGTGTAGTTTGCACTTTTCTACTTTCATGTCTTGTGTGTAAGTTCATAGTTTGCAGGATTTACAGGTAGCCTGAGGAGAGCATCTATTGCTGGCTTTGAGCTCCACAGCATGTTCCAGCAGCTGTCAAGAGGACTTCCAATATCACCACTAAAGGCTACAATCCAGCACACACTGTGTACATGACTGGGGGCTGGATTAGAGACTATAGGAGAACACGTTTTGACATTGGTTTTGCAGTACATATTATAATAACAGTAAAAGGGACGATAGCAAGTCTGGTGAGGTTCAAAACTTTCTTTTTTTCAGCAGCTGCACATACAGTTGAAACCAGAAGTTTACATACACTATATAAAAAGACACATATGCATGTTTTTCTCAATATTTGACATGAAATTAGAATAAACCTTTCCTCTTTTTGGTCAATCAGGATTACCATAATTATTATTATTTGCCAAATGCCAGAATAATGAGAGAAAGAATGTTTTAAGGCATTTTTATTACTTTCTGCAATGTCAAAAGTTTACATACACTAAGGCTGAGTTCACACGGGCGAGATTTCCGCGCGGGTGCAATGCGGTAGGTGAACGTATTGCACCCGCACTGAATCCGGCACCATTCATTTCTATGGGGCTGTGCACATGAGCGATTTTTTTCACGCATCACTTCTGCAATGCTTTAAAATCGCAGCATGCTCTATATTCTGCGTTTGTAACGCAGGACAGGCCCCATAGAAATGAATGGGGCTGAGTGAAAATCGCAAGCATCCGCAAGCAAGTGCGGATGCGGTGCGATTTTCACTCATGGTTGCTAGGTGACAGTCTATTCACTGTATTATTTTCTCTTATAACATGGTTATAAGGGAAAATAATAGCATTCTGAATACAGAATGCTTAGTACAAGGGCAATTGAGGGTTAAAAAAATAAAAAATAAATTAACTCACCTTGTCCTCTTCATCGCGCAGTTCCCGGTCTCTTCTGATGAGCTGTCGGCTAAAGGACCTTTGGTGACGTCAGATCACATGCTCCAATCACATGGTACATCACCACGGTGATGTACCATGTGATTGGAGCATGTGATCTGACGTCACCAAAGGTCCTTTAGCCGACAGCTCATCAGAAGAGACCGGGAACTGCGCGATGAAGAGGACAAGGTGAGTTAATTTATTTTTTATTTTTTTAACCCTCAATTGCCCTTGTACTAAGCATTCTGTATTCAGAATGCTATTATTTTCCCTTATAACCATGTTATAAGGGAAAATAATACAATCTACACTACAACTAACCCAAACCTGAACTTCTGTGAAGAAGTTCGGGTCTGGGTACCACAGTCGGTTTTTTATCACGCGAGTGCAAAACACATTGCACCCGCGTGATAAACACTGAACATCGGAACGCAATCGCAGTCAAAACTGACTGCAAATGCGTACCCAATCGCGCGGGTTTGCCGCAATACACCGGGACGCATCCGGACCTAATCCGGACACGCCCGTGTGAACCCAGCCTAAGATTACTACGACTTTAAACAATTCTGGATTGCCCATATGATGATGTCATGTGTTTGGAAGCTTCTGTTAGGTTTGTTGGCAACATCGGAGTTAATTAGAGATACACCTGTGGATGTATTTAAATGCATACCTGAAACACACTGCTTCTGTGTGTAGCATTATGGGAATGTCTAAAGAAATCAGCCAAGATATCAGGAAGAGAATTGTGGACTTGCACAAGTCTGGCTCAACCTTGGGTGCAATTTCAAGATACCTGAAGGTGCCTTGTTCATCTGTACAAACAATTATACGCAATGTGGTGTCTCACAGGGTGAAGTAATTGAGGGTATGTATGTGTCTCCCAGGTTCTTAGCATATGCTGAAGAAAGTTATTTAGGAAAGGGTTAAAAAAAACTAAGCCTGGGTCCTGATGAGCTGCCCCTGGGGAGTGGCTAGATAACTGGGCTGTCAACACACTTGCTCAGAACTTCCTAGGAGTGAGAGAAGCCACATCTCACTGAGGGACCCTGAAGGTCCAGAGCCTGCAAACTGCAAGTATCACAGGTTGCTGTTCAGACAGCGTGCTTATTTTGGGTGGACTGAGGATAGCTCATCCACATCCTAGAGAGGGACCTATTGTTTAGTTAGAGCCTGGACAAGGCTAGGTGTTCCGTTTATGTTTTTGTGTTTTAATGCAACCTGTGAAATAAAGCTGGCAGGAAGCCAGTTGAAATGCACTTCTGTCTCCTGAGGTCTCCTTGTGCAAAATAATCTGACTAATCCCCCTACCTTTTCACCTCTGGAAAGGTGAGCTAATAACGGACTGTCACAACTGGTGTCGGATGCGGGCAACGACACCTCAGAAAAGCTGAATGCTGCAGTGCTGTGTGGAAACTTAAAGGGCCAGAAGCCTGTTTGCTCAGTGGAACAGGTGCTGCTAAATACCAAAAAAAAAATTGCTGCTGGAAATTTTTTTGGTCTTTGAGCAGCTGGTTGCTAAGGGTAACGCCTGCATACAAATTGTTTCTGGACTTGGTAACAGGTTTATATCCTGGGTAAAACCTGCTACGTTGCTGCAGAGAGAGACTCCTGACATGGAGGATATGTTAAAAGCTTTGCTGCAAGCCACCGCAGCCCAGCAACATGCAAACAAAGTGCAGCAAGAAGCTAATCGGCAGACGGAGGATCTGGTGCGGTCTATGGCAATGCAACTTACCGCTCTAACCGAGATGCAAAACAAAGATCGTGTTGCTTTGACTGAGGTGGTGCAGCGCTTTGCAGACCAGACCCCTTGGTCTACTGAAATTGGTCCCATGGGGAAGAAGGACATATGTGCTGGGAACTACCTACAAAAGATGGCTGCCACGGATGATGTGGAGGCTTATTTGATGACCTTTGAGCGCACCGCTGAGTGTGAAAGGTGGCCACCAGATCAGTGGGCGGGGTTGATAGCCCCCTTTCTGAGTGGAGAGGCTCAGAAGTCTCATTATGATTTGGATCCTGCCGACGCTCAGGATTACTGTAAGCTTAAAGCTGAGATTTTGGCCCGTCTGGGAGTTACTTTGTCGGTTCAGGCCCAAAGAGTGCACCATTGGGTTTTTCAGGCAGACAAACCAGCTCGCTCCCAAATGTACGACCTGGTACACTTAACCAAGAAGTGGTTACAACCAGATGTTCTATCGGCTCCAGAGGTTGTCCAACGTGTGGTAGTAGACAGATATCCTAGAGACCTTCAACCTGAAATATGCAAGTGGGTTACCCACGGTGACCCTAACAGCGCAGATGAGTTGGTCTCTCTGGTGGAAAGATATGCTGCGGCAAAGGACCTGTTACAAAAGCCCCGCCTAACCCAGGAAAGTACCTGGCAGGGGGGTACTTCTGCGAGGGGTGGGGCCCCTAACAGGGACACAAGGTCCAAAGCTGAACACTTCGAAAGGTCCAAGACTTTCTGAGACCAAAACCTATCAAATGCTTCCGGTGTAAGGGACCAGGACATATTGCTGCTAACTGTCCGTTAAACTCAGAACCCATGCAGTGTGATATGAGTGCTAAGCCAAATACAAAAACGATGTTTGCCCAAGGGGTTTTTTCTATTGGGACCCCTGAAAAGGTCGATAAACATCTGTGTCCTGTGTCAGTAGAGGGGAGAGAGGTGCAGGCTCTCCTGGATACTGGCAGTATGATCGCGTTAGTCAAAGCCAGTTTGGTAAACTCCGATAGCTTACAGACCCAGTCAATAGGGGTCATCTGTATTCATGGGGAAACTCGCCAGTATAATACGGCACGGGTTACCATAGGAACTGTGTTCAAACAGGTAACCTGTCAGGTAACGATAATACCCACTCTCATGTATGACGTAATACTGGGGAAGGTTTTTTTTTTTTTTCTTGGAATTGTGCGAAAAAAGGGTTAAAGAGCCAACACTGGTTACGATCTCTGGAGAAAGGGCAACAGGAGTCACAGAACCTGAGCTTCTTCATGAGGTTCTGTCATCTCCTGATGGCGCCGTGTTTCCTTTTGATGTAATGTCAGGGGACACCGAAACCACTGATGTAAGTGGGGAGCCAGAGGAGAGGGTTGACAATGTCTTAGTGGATATAAAGGTTTCACGCGACAATTTTGCCACTGCGCAGCTAAATGACCCTACTTTGGTTCGGGCCCGGGAAAATGTAAAAATAATAAATGGTGCTCTGGTTTACCCAGATGTCTTGCTTGCTTATTCCCATATCGCGATGCAAAATAACTTACTGTATCAGGTAGACAAGCAAGGTGAAGACATCGTAGAACAACTGATAGTTTCCAAGCCATTTAGGAAGATGGTCTTAGATCTAGCACATGGTCATTTGTTGGGGGGACATCTGGGGATGGAAAAAACAAAAGAACGAATTTTAATGCGTTTCTTTTGGCCAGGGCTAGTAGCACAGGTACAAGATTACTGTGCATCTGGTCCCGAGTGCCAGTATACAGCTCCGTCCCCTAAATTTAGAAGCCCATTGGTACCCTTACCCATTGTGGAAGTGCTATTCGAACGAATAGCTATGGATCTGGTAGGCCCTATAGTGAAATCAACTCGCGGACATCATTAAATACTGGTGATCCTAGACTACGCCAACAGATATCCAGAAGCTATTCCATTAAGAAATATGATGGCAAAGGCCATAGCCAAGGAGTTGGTCCTGGTGTTCAGTAGGGTTGGGATCCCTAAAGAGATCTTTACGGATCAGGGCACCCCTTTTATGTCCAGGGTGACCAAAGAATGATGTCGGCTATTCAGGGTGAAGCATATCCGAACCTCAGTCTACCATCCGCAAACGGATGGATTGGTGGAAAGATTCAATAAAACCCTGAAAAACATGTTAAGAAAGGTGATTGCCAAGGATGGTAGGGATTGGGATTGCCTACTTCCCTATTTATTGTTTGCCATACGAGAAGTACCGCAATCGTCTACGGGGTTTTCACCCTTTGAACTTCTGTATGGCAGGCAGCCCCGAGGGCTACTCGACATAGCTAAAGAGACGTGGGAGCAAGAATCTACCCCATACTGCAGTATAATTGAGCATGTGTCACAGATGCAGGACCGGATCAAGGCAGTCATGCCCTTGATTTGAGAACATATGCAGCAAGCCCAACAGGCCCAAAGTGGAATATATAACCGGGGTGTGAAACTGCGTCATTTTAGTCCAGGGGACCAGGTGCTTGTATTGATACCCACAGTAGAGAGCAAATTCTTAGAAAAATGGCAAGGGCCCTTCACAATTGTTAAAAAGATAAGCGAGGCAAACTATCTAGTTCATCATTCCGGGAAGAGAAAACCCAAACAGAATTAACTTAGTTAGAGCCTGGACAAGGCTAGGTGTTCCGTTTATGTTTTTGTGTTTTAATGCAACCTGTGAAATAAAGCTGGCAGGAAGCAAGTTGAAATGCACTTCTGTCTCCTGAGGTCTCCTTGTGCAAAATAATCTGACTAATCCCCCTACCTTTTCCCCTCTGGAAAGGTGAGCTAATAAACGGACTGTCACAGCAAGTACAAACAAGATGGTAATGTCCAGCCATCATACAGCTCAGAAAGAAGATAGGTTCTGTGTCCCAGAGATGAACGTGTTTTGGTCTGACATGTGCATATCACCCCAAGAACAAAAGCAAAAGACCTTGCGAAGATGATGGCGGAAGCTGGTAAGATTGTGTTAATATCCACAGTGAAATGAGTACTGTATCAACATGGGCTGAAAGCCCACTCTGCCTGGAAGTAGCCATTACTCCAAAAGGAACATAAAAAAGCCAGATTAATGTTTGCAAATGCACATAGGAACAAATACCTACATTTTTGGAGACATGTCCCGTGGTCTGACAAAAATAAAATTGAACTTTTTGACCATAATGACCATCGTTACATTTGGAGGAAAAAGGGAGAAACTTGGAAGCCTAAGAACACCATCCCAACTATGAAACACGGGGGTGGCAGCATCATGTTGTGGGGTTGTTTTTCTGCAGGAGGGATTGGTGCAACACGCCAGACCTGCAGGGTATTAGCGACAGTGAGGTCACGGTATGGGCAATCGAGGGTTACTCACTTTTCTGAGGAGAACCCTGGGCAGGCATGCGACAGTGAAGGAGAGGCAGACACTAGTTCCTCTGGGGAACACTCTGTAGATAGGGACCAGGCCTGATGGTGTGTGAGGTGCCCTGGATGTTGCAGGTATTTTGAGTGCCTTAGGTAAGGTCCCTTTAAGAATCGTGACGCCAGTGCCTGTAACGGTGGCACACCGATTTGCAGGAGGATTAATGGAGTACACAGTTGGTAAACCAAACATTGCTTTACTTAAGACAACAGTCCAACTTTATACAATCAGTTGCAGTGGTGTATAATGCAGTCCTTTACAGTACATATGCACAGCAGGTTTACTTGATAGTACAGCAGGTTTCAATCTTGCAAGATACTTGGAGGGTATAAAGTTAATGCTTTGCAGTACTATTCTAGCTGGCTGGATCCCAAGGCCCGGATGCCTAATTGCTGGCTTGAATCCTTGGTATATAAAATCCTTCCTCCAGTATTGGCACTTGCTTTAGGTTACAGTACCTTTGTTTCCTAGCTGGCTTCTCTGCTGGATTGGAACGGTGGATGCAGGTTTCTCCCAGGAGGTGCTCTCCTACTACTGGGGTGTCTCAACTGAGCTAGTTTAGTCTCAGGAGCTTCAGGCTGACTAGGTGACTTCTCTAGTCCCCTGGAATACACACGGTCTCCAAGCAGGTTGTACTCCTTCCAGCCTCCTGGTGCGAATAAGAACCAGGACTATCTAGCTGCATGTCAGGAGGAGGCCCTCAGCATATCTTGGGCTGGTGCCTTCTCACTTTTGTCTCCACAGACTCCTGACTATGACCTAACCCCTCCCTGTCTGGGCCTGGACATTTATACTAAGGGCTCCCTATCTCCCTATAGTGTCTGGAATGTCTAATTACACCCAACTAGGCCTAATAAGCATATAACAGGGGAAACATACAAATGCAAAAACACACAGGAAATACGTTACAATGCATGGATAAAGATAACATCACTGTCCCTTGTGAGCAGAAGTAACACGTTACCCAATTGACCCTTGTGTAGTGCCCACTCCTACCTAGTGGGACACTACATACCCCCACGCTATGACGTTGCCCGTCCTCGGCGCAACATGAAAGGGGCCCTGCCCAGCTGGATACTGCAACTGTAATAGAAAAATGATGCAAAGCAGGAAAATACATCTACATTTGCGAAATACATTATATGTATACATCAGGCAGTTCCACTGGCTAAGGAGCAAGTTCGGTGAAAAGGGGCGTCGTTCTCTTCTCTCAGGATAACGTAAGGGAACAGGGGCGCTGACCTCGTGCAGCGTATCAAGGATACCAGGATTAGTCCATATAAAACTTTAAGTGCAAATAGTCCATAATACAACGGTAGTAGTCCATAGAAAATGTAAAACATTAAATAACAATTCTTGGAGGCTCAAAGCATATAAATGAGTCCGTACCCAGGTTTAAAGTGACAAGTGTAGCCAAATATAAAGCAGCAGCAGAGGTACCAGATCACAGAGGCTCACATACGGTGGAGTCCATCTCTGGGCGCAGTTCCTTTAATTTTACGTTGCATAATAAAAGTGATAGCACATAAAAATAGTCCACATTATTTAAATGGCATATAAAAATAAGTGCTGCAATACCCTTAATCAACCTGAAAAGGGGGTGAAAGGGTTAAAGGTGCAACATACAAAAATAGGCACAACTGGGTTTTTCACTCTGAGAAAGCAGGCAGGAGGTCCTGTAAACAATATGGCCTTGCTGCAATTGGTATTTCAGTGGTTTACCGCCTCCACTGAGCCGTGGGTAACTGGCAGCAGCAACTGAGGGCCAAAACAACAAAGGACTCCTGTCCTGGAAAGGGTTAATCCACTTTATTAGGGTCCCTTGGCAAAAGAAATCAAATCAATGGCCTAGCAGAACAAAAACACAGAAATATAGTGGCAAATCTGGGGGAGCTGCTCAACCCCTAACACTGTTGCGTGTTTTTCATTGGGGGAGCAGCCCCACCGCATGTGGACCGCAGCAAACGACTATCCCCAGCAAAAAAAAAAAATTGCATACGGTGGAGGATGTCGGCGCGGTCCACATGCACCACAAAGGCATCCTACACAAAACGGAGCATTGTGCGGATGAAAATATAATCATAAATCACAGAAGAAATGCACCAAACGGATATGCCACTGACTATACTGGCTAGTCATAAATGCAGATATTAAAAGCTGAGACTTTTGCCAATATATTCCTGTCAGGAAGATATCGGAGCCCAATCATGCACCATCACGTGCCAGTAATAAGAGCCCAGCCCCCATCACGTGCCAGTAATAAGAGCCCAGACCCCCATCACGTGCCAGTAACAAGAGCCCCCCCAATGTTCCAGTAACAAGAGCCCCCCATGTGCCAGTAATAAGCCCCCCCATGTGCCAGTAATAAGCCCCCCATGTGCCAGTAATAAGCCCCCCCAATGTGCCAATAAGCCCCCCAATGTGCCAGTAATAAGCCACCCCAATGTTCCAGTAATAGGCCCCCAAATGTGCCAGTAATAAGCCCCCCAATGTGCCAGTAACAAGAGCCCCCCTTATTGTGCCTGTAAAAATATCATAAAAAAAAAAAAAAAACACTTATACTTACCTCCATGTCAGCGATGCGATGCAGGCCTCTTCCGGCCTGTGTCCCACGCTGTATCGCGCCGGCTGCTGATAGGCTGCCGCCCTAGTGCCTGCAGCCTATCAGATGAAGGGGAAGGGACACGCCTCTCCCTACCCTGCACCGCCGCTGGCACAGGCAGATTACTATGGAGATGAGCGCAATGTAAGCGATCATCTCTCTGTACCCGACTGCGGCAGTGCGGCGGCGTCGGCTCACTTGGGGGGGGGGGGGGCATTTTAGTTAGGGGAGCACATGGGGGGGCACATTGTGATGTAGGGGGGGCCATGGCCCCCTCTGGCCCCCCCTGGCGATGCCACTGGTTTTGGAGTGGCCATCACAAAGCTCTGATCTCAATTCTATTAAAAATGTATGGGCAAAGCTGAAAAGGCAGGTGCGAGCAAGGCGACCAACAAACATGGTTCAGGTACACCAGTTTTGTCAGGAGGAATGGGCCCAAATTCCGACCAACTATTGTGAGAAGCTTGTAGAAGGATATCCAAAACGTTTGACCCAAGTCATACAGTTTAAGGGCAATGGTACCAAATATTAATGAAATGTACGGTATGCAAACTTTTGACTTTGCAGAAAGTAATAAAAATGCCTTAAATCGTGTTCTCTCTCATTATTCTGGCATTTAGCAAATAATAATAATTATGGTAATCTAATTGACCAAAGACAGGAAAAGGTTTATTCTGATTTCATTTCAGATATTGAGGAAAAACATGCATATGTGTCTTTTTATATAGTGTATGTAAACTTCTGGTTTCAACTGTATAATAGTAGGGATGAGCGAACTCGAACTGTATAGTTCGGGTTCGTACCGAATTTTGGGGTGTCCGTGACACGGACCCGAACCCGGACATTTTCGTAAAAGTCCGGGTTCGGGTTCGGTGTTCGTCGCTTTCTTCGCGCTTTTGTGACGCTTTCTTGGCGCTTTTTGAAAGGCTGCAAAGCAGCCAATCAACAAGCGTCATACTACTTGCCCCAAGAGGCCATCACAGCCATGCCTACTATTGGCATGGCTGTGATTGGCCAGAGCACCATGTGACCCAGCCTCTATTTAAGCTGGAGTCACATAGCGCCGCCCGTCACTCTGCTCTGATTAGCGTAGGGAGAGGTTGCGGCTGCGACAGTAGGGCGAGATTAGGCAGATTAACTCCTCCAAAGGACTTGATTAACTGATCGATCTGCAGCTGTGGATCATTGAGCTGCTGATCCTCAATTGCTCACTGTTTTTAGGCTGCCCAGACCGTTTGTCAGTCACATTTTTCTGGGGTGATCGGCGGCCATTTTGTGTCTTGTGGTGCGCCAGCACAAGCTGCGACCAAGTGCATTTAACCCTCAATGGTGTGGTTGTTTTTTGGCTAAAGCCTACATCAGGGTGAAGCTGTCACACCAAGTGCATTTAACCAGCAATAGTCTGTTTATTTTTTGGCCATATACTACATCAGGGGCAAGCTGCGCCTGTCACCAAGTGCATTTAACCCTCAATGGTGCGTTTGTTTTTTGGCTAAAGCCTACATCAGGGTGAAGCTGTCACACCAAGTGCATTTAACCAGCAATAGTCTGTTTATTTTTTGGCCATATACTACATCAGGGGCAAGCTGCGCCCGTCACCAAGTGCATTTAACCCTCAGTAGTGTGGTTGGTCAAGCTATCACACCAAGTGCATTTAACCAGCAATAGTCTGTTCATTTTTTGGCCATATACTAAATCAGGGGCAAGCTGCGCCCGTCACCAAGTGCATTTAACCAGCAATAGTCTGTTCATTTTTTGGCCGTATACTACATCAGGGGCAAGCTGCGCCCGTCACCAAGTGCATTTAACCCTCAGTAGTGTGGTTGGTCAAGCTGTGACACCAAGTGCATTTAACCAGCAATAGTCTGTTCATTTTTTGGCCATATACTACATCAGGGGCAAGCTGCGCCCATCACCAAGTGCATTTAACCAGCAATAGTGTGGTTATTTTTTGGCCATATCCCAGTCTAATTCTGTCACTAAATCCATACCGGTCACCCAGCGCCTAAATACTAGGCCTCAAATTTATATCCCGCTAAATCTCTCATTACCGCTGTCCTGTTGTGGCTGGGAAAGTTATTTAGTGTCCGTCAAAGCACATTTTTTGTTCTGGGTTGAAATACAATTCCCAATTTAGCAATTAAAAAATTTAGTGGTTTCTGCTGTATCAGAGCTATTTGAAATCTATCCCTAAAAGGGTATATAATATTCAAGGTGCACATAGGGTCATTCAGAATAACTTCACACACCCGCTACTGTGCATTTCCAAGTCTAATTCTGTCACTAAACCCATACCTGTTACCCAGCGCCTAAATACTAGGCCTCAAATTCATATCCAGCTAAATCTGTCGTTAGTGCTGTAGCTGGGCGAGTTATTTAGTGTCCGTTCAAGCACATTTCTTGTTCTGGGTTGAAATACAATTCCCAATTTAGCAATTTCATAATTTAGTGGTTTCTGCTATATCAGAGCTATTTGAAATCTATCCCTAAAAGGGTAGATCATATTGAAGGTGCACATAGGGACATTCAGAATAACTTCACACACCCGCTACTGTGCATTTCCAAGTCTAATTCTGTCACTAAACCCATACCTGTCACCCAGCGCCTAAATACTAGGCCTCAAATTTATATCCAGCTAAATCTGTCCTTAGTGCTGTAGCTGGGCGAGTTATTTAGTGTCCGTTCAAGCACATTTCTTGTTCTGGGTTGAAATACAATTCCCAATTTAGCAATTTCATAATTTAGTGGTTTCTGCTATATCAGAGCTATTTGAAATCTATCCCTAAAAGGGTAGATCATATTGAAGGTGCACATAGGGACATTCAGAATAACTTCACACACCCGCTACTGTGCATTTCCAAGTCTAATTCTGTCACTAAACCCATACCTGTCACCCAGCGCCTAAATACTAGGCCTCAAATTTATATCCAGCTAAATCTGTCCTTAGTGCTGTAGCTGGGCGAGTTATTTAGTGTCCGTTCAAGCACATTTCTTGTTCTGGGTTGAAATACAATTCCCAATTTAGCAATTTCATAATTTAGTGGTTTCTGCTATATCAGAGCTATTTGAAATCTATCCCTAAAAGGGTAGATCATATTGAAGGTGCACATAGGGACATTCAGAATAACTTCACACACCCGCTACTGTGCATTTCCAAGTCTAATTCTGTCACTAAACCCATACCTGTCACCCAGCGCCTAAATACTAGGCCTCAAATTTATATCCAGCTAAATCTGTCCTTAGTGCTGTAGCTGGGCGAGTTATTTAGTGTCCGTTCAAGCACATTTCTTGTTCTGGGTTGAAATACAATTCCCAATTTAGCAATTTCATAATTTAGTGGTTTCTGCTATATCAGAGCTATTTGAAATCTATCCCTAAAAGGGTAGATCATATTGAAGGTGCACATAGGGACATTCAGAATAACTTCACACACCCGCTACTGTGCATTTCCAAGTCTAATTCTGTCACTAAACCCATACCTGTCACCCAGCGCCTAAATACTAGGCCTCAAATTTATATCCAGCTAAATCTGTCCTTAGTGCTGTAGCTGGGCGTGTTATTTAGTGTCCGTTCAAGCACATTTCTTGTTCTGGGTTGAAATACAATTCCCAATTTAGCAATTTCATAATTTAGTGGTTTCTGCTATATCAGAGCTATTTGAAATCTATCCCTAAAAGGGTAGATCATATTGAAGGTGCACATAGGGACATTCAGAATAACTTCACACACCCGCTACTGTGCATTTCCAAGTCTAATTCTGTCACTAAACCCATACCTGTCACCCAGCGCCTAAATACTAGGCCTCAAATTTATATCCAGCTAAATCTGTCCTTAGTGCTGTAGCTGGGCGAGTTATTTAGTGTCCGTTCAAGCACATTTCTTGTTCTGGGTTGAAATACAATTCCCAATTTAGCAATTTCATAATTTAGTGGTTTCTGCTATATCAGAGCTATTTGAAATCTATCCCTAAAAGGGTAGATCATATTGAAGGTGCACATAGGGACATTCAGAATAACTTCACACACCCGCTACTGTGCATTTCCAAGTCTAATTCTGTCACTAAACCCATACCTGTCACCCAGCGCCTAAATACTAGGCCTTAAATTTATATCCAGCTAAATCTGTCCTTAGTGCTGTAGCTGGGCGAGTTATTTAGTGTCCGTTCAAGCACATTTCTTGTTCTGGGTTGAAATACAATTCCCAATTTAGCAATTTCATAATTTAGTGGTTTCTGCTATATCAGAGCTATTTGAAATCTATCCCTAAAAGGGTAGATCATATTGAAGGTGCACATAGGGACATTCAGAATAACTTCACACACCCGCTACTGTGCATTTCCAAGTCTAATTCTGTCACTAAACCCATACCTGTCACCCAGCGCCTAAATACTAGGCCTCAAATTTATATCCAGCTAAATCTGTCCTTAGTGCTGTAGCTGGGCGAGTTATTTAGTGTCCGTTCAAGCACATTTCTTGTTCTGGGTTGAAATACAATTCCCAATTTAGCAATTTCATAATTTAGTGGTTTCTGCTATATCAGAGCTATTTGAAATCTATCCCTAAAAGGGTATATAATATTCAAGGTGCACATAGGGTCATTCAGAATAACTTCACACACACCCGCTACTGTGTATTTCCAAGTCTAATTCTGTCACTAAACCCATACCTGTCACCCAGCGCCTAAATACTAGGCCTCAAATTTATATCCTGCTAAATCTCTCGTTAACGCTGTCCTGTTGTGGCTGGGAAAGTTATTTAGTGTCCGTCAAAGCACATTTTTTGTTCTGGGTTTAAATACAATTCCCAATTTAACAATTTCATAATTTAGTGGTTTCTGCTATATCAGAGCTATTTGAAATCTATCCCTAAAAGGGTATATAATATTCAAGGTGCACATTGGGTCATTCAGAATAACTTCACACACACCCGCTACTGTGTATTTCCAAGTCTAATTCTGTCACTAAACCCATACCTGTCACCCAGCGCCTAAATACTAGGCCTCAAATTTATATCCTGCTAAATCTCTCGTTAACGCTGTCCTGTTGTGGCTGGGAAAGTTATTTAGTGTCCGTCAAAGCACATTTTTTGTTCTGGGTTGAAATACAATTCCCAATTTAGCAATTTCATAATTTAGTGGTTTCTGCTATATCAGAGCTATTTGAAATCTATCCCTAAAAGGGTATATAATATTCAAGGTGCACATTGGGTCATTCAGAATAACTTCACACACACCCGCTACTGTGTATTTCTAAGTCTAATTCTGTCACTAAACCCATACCTGTCACCCAGCGCCTAAATACTAGGCCTCAAATTTATATCCTGCTAAATCTCTCGTTAACGCTGTCCTGTTGTGGCTGGGAAAGTTATTTAGTGTCCGTCAAAGCACATTTTTTGTTCTGGGTTGAAATACAATTCCCAATTTAGCAATTTCATAATTTAGTGGTTTCTGCTATATCAGAGCTATTTGAAATCTATCCCTAAAAGGGTATATAATATTCAAGGTGCACATTGGGTCATTCAGAATAACTTCACACACACCCGCTACTGTGTATTTCTAAGTCTAATTCTGTCACTAAACCCATACCTGTCACCCAGCGCCTAAATACTAGGCCTCAAATTTATATCCCGCTGAATTTGAATACAATACATTGTGCCAAATAATATATTTGTTGTTGTGGTGAACCATAACAATGAGAAAAACATCTAGTAAGGGACGCGGACGTGGACATGGTCGTGGTGGTGTTAGTGGACCCTCTGGTGCTGGGAGAGGACGTGGCCGTTCTGCCACATCCACACGTCCTAGTGTACCAACTACCTCAGGTCCCAGTAGCCGCCAGAATTTACAGCGATATATGGTGGGGCCCAATGCCGTTCTAAGGATGGTAAGGCCTGAGCAGGTACAGGCATTAGTCAATTGGGTGGCCGACAGTGGATCCAGCACGTTCACATTATCTCCCACCCAGTCTTCTGCAGAAAGCGTACAGATGGCGCCTGAAAACCAACCCCATCAGTCTGTCACATCACCCCCATGCATACCAGGGAAACTGTCTCAGCCTCAAGTTATGCAGCAGTCTCTTATGCTGTTTGAAGACTCCGCTGGCAGGGTTTCCCAAGGGCATCCACCTAGCCCTTCCCCAGCGGTGAAAGACATAGAATGCACTGACGCACAACCACTTATGTTTCCTGATGATGAGGACATGGGAATACCACCTCAGCATGTCTCTGATGATGACGAAACACAGGTGCCAACTGCTGCGTCTTTCTGCAGTGTGCAGACTGAACAGGAGGTCAGGGATCAAGACTGGGTGGAAGACGATGCAGGGGACGATGAGGTCCTAGACCCCACATGGAATGAAGGTCGTGCCACTGACTTTCACAGTTCGGAGGAAGAGGCAGTGGTGAGACCGAGCCAACAGCGTAGCAAAAGAGGGAGCAGTGGGCAAAAGCAGAACACCCGCCGCCAAGAGACTCCGCCTGCTACTGACCGCCGCCATCTGGGACCGAGCACCCCAAAGGCAGCTTCAAGGAGTTCCCTGGCATGGCACTTCTTCAAACAATGTGCTGACGACAAGACCCGAGTGGTTTGCACGCTGTGCCATCAGAGCCTGAAGCGAGGCATTAACGTTCTGAACCTGAGCACAACCTGCATGACCAGGCACCTGCATGCAAAGCATGAACTGCAGTGGAGTAAACACCTTAAAACCAAGGAAGTCACTCAGGCTCCCCCTGCTACCTCTTCTGCTGCTGCCGCCTCGGCCTATTCTGCTGCTGCCGCCTCGGCCTCTTCCTCCGCCTCTGGAGGAATGTTGGCACCTGCCGCCCAGCAAACAGGGGATGTACCACCAACACCACCACCACCACCTCCGTCACCAAGCGTCTCAACCATGTCACACGCCAGCGTTCAGCTCTCCATCTCACAAACATTTGATAGAAAGCGTAAATTCCCACCTAGCCACCCTCGATCCCTGGCCCTGAATGCCAGCATTTCTAAACTACTGGCCTATGAAATGCTGTCATTTAGGCTGGTGGACACAGACAGCTTCAAACAGCTCATGTCGCTTGCTGTCCCACAGTATGTTGTTCCCAGCCGGCACTACTTCTCCAAGAGAGCCGTGCCTTCCCTGCACAACCAAGTATCCGATAAAATCAAGTGTGCACTGCGCAACGCCATCTGTAGCAAGGTCCACCTAACCACAGATACGTGGACCAGTAAGCACGGCCAGGGACGCTATATCTCCCTAACTGCACACTGGGTAAATGTAGTGGCAGCTGGGCCCCAGGCGGAGAGCTGTTTGGCGCACGTCCTTCCGCCGCCAAGGATCGCAGGGCAACATTCTTTGCCTCCTGTTGCCACCTCCTTCTCGGCTTCCTCCTCCTCTTCTTCCACCTGCTCATCCAGTCAGCCACACACCTTCACCACCAACTTCAGCACAGCCTGGGGTAAACGTCAGCAGGCCATTCTGAAACTCATATGTTTGGGGGACAGGCCCCACACCGCACAGGAGTTGTGGCGGGGTATTGAACAACAGACCGACGAGTGGTTGCTGCCGGTGAGCCTCAAGCCCGGCCTGGTGGTGTGTGATAATGGGCGAAATCTCGTTGCAGCTCTGGGACTAGCCAATTTGACGCACATCCCTTGCTTGGCGCATGTGCTGAATTTGGTGGTGCAGAAGTTCATTCACAACTACCCCGACATGTCAGAGCTGCTGCATAAAGTGCGGGCCGTCTGTTCGCGCTTCCGGCGTTCACATCCTGCTGCTGCTCGCCTGTCTGCGCTACAGCGTAACTTCGGCCTTCCCGCTCACCGCCTCATATGCGACGTGCCCACCAGGTGGAACTCCACCTTGCACATGCTGGACAGACTGTGCGAGCAGCAGCAGGCCATAGTGGAGTTTCAGCTGCAGCACGCACGGGTCAGTCGCACTACAGAACAGCACCACTTCACCACCAATGACTGGGCCTCCATGCGAGACCTGTGTGCCCTGTTGCGCTGTTTCGAGTACTCCACCAACATGGCCAGTGGCGATGACACCGTTATCAGCGTTACAATACCACTTCTATGTCTCCTTGAGAAAACACTTAGGGCGATGATGGAAGAGGAGGTGGCCCAGGAGGAGGAGGAGGAGGAGGAGGAAGAGGGGTCATTTTTAGCACTTTCAGGCCAGTCTCTTCGAAGTGACTCAGAGGGAGGTTTTTGGCAACAGCAGAGGCCAGGTACAAATGTGGCCAGCCAGGGCCCACTACTGGAGGACGAGGAGGACGAGGATGAGGAGGAGGTGGAGGAGGATGAGGATGAAGCATGGTCACAGCGGGGTGGCACCCAACGCAGCTCGGGTCCATCACTGGTGCGTGGCTGGGGGGAAAGGCAGGACGATGACGATACGCCTCCCACAGAGGACAGCTTGTCCTTACCCCTGGGCAGCCTGGCACACATGAGCGACTACATGCTGCAGTGCCTGCGCAACGACAGCAGAGTTGCCCACATTTTAACCTGTGCGGACTACTGGGTTGCCACCCTGCTGGATCCACGCTACAAAGACAATGTGCCCACCTTACTTCCTGCACTGGAGCGTGATAGGAAGATGCGCGAGTACAAGCGCACGTTGGTAGACGCGCTACTGAGAGCATTCCCAAATGTCACAGGGGAACAAGTGGAAGCCCAAGGCCAAGGCAGAGGAGGAGCAAGAGGTCGCCAAGGCAGCTGTGTCACGGCCAGCTCCTCTGAGGGCAGGGTTAGCATGGCAGAGATGTGGAAAACTTTTGTCAACACGCCACAGCTAACTGCACCACCACCTGATACGCAACGTGTTAGCAGGAGGCAACATTTCACTAACATGGTGGAACAGTACGTGTGCACACCCCTCCACGTACTGACTGATGGTTCGGCCCCATTCAACTTCTGGTCTCTAAATTGTCCACGTGGCCAGAGCTAGCCTTTTATGCCTTGGAGGTGCTGGCCTGCCCGGCAGCCAGCGTTTTGTCTGAACGTGTATTCAGCACGGCAGGGGGCGTCATTACAGACAAACGCAGCCGCCTGTCTACAGCCAATGTGGACAAGCTGACGTTCATAAAAATGAACCAGGCATGGATCCCACAGGACCTGTCCGTCCCTTGTCCAGATTAGACATTAACTACCTCCCCATAACCATATATTATTGGACTCCAGGGCACTTCCTCATTCAATCCTATTTTTATTTTCATTTTACCATTATATTGCGATGCTACCCAAAGTTGAATGAACCTCTCCTCTGCCTGTGTGCTAGGCCTAAATATATGCCAATGGACTGTTGCAGTGGTGGCTGACATGAAGCCTGATTCTCTGCTATGACATGCAGACTAATTCTCTGCTGACATGAAGCCAGATTGTCTGTTACGGGACCTCTCTCCTCTGCCTGGGTGCTGGGCCTAAATTTATGCCAATGGACTGTTGCAGTGGTGGGTGACGTGAAGCCTCATTCTCTGCTATGACATGCAGACTGATTCTCTGCTGACATGAAGCCAGATCGTCTGTTACGGGACCTCTCTGCTCTGCCTGTGTGCTAGGCCTAAATATATGCCAATGGACTGTTGCAGTGGTGGGTGACGTGAAGCCTCATTCTCTGCTATGACATGCAGACTGATTCTCTGCTGACATGAAGCCAGATCGTCTGTTACGGGACCTCTCTGCTCTGCCTGTGTGCTAGGCCTAAATATATGCCAATGGACTGTTGCAGTGGTGGGTGACGTGAAGCCTCATTCTCTGCTATGACATGCAGACTGATTCTCTGCTGACATGAAGCCAGATTGTCTGTTACGGGACCTCTCTGCTCTGCCTGTGTGCTAGGCCTAAATATATGCCAATGGACTGTTGCAGTGGTGGGTGACGTGAAGCCTCATTCTCTGCTATGACATGCAGACTGATTCTCTGCTAACATGAAGCCAGATTGTCTGTTACGGGACCTCTCTGCTCTGCCTGTGTGCTAGGCCTAAATATATGCCAATGGACTGTTGCAGTGGTGGGTGACGTGAAGCCTCATTCTCTGCTATGACATGCAGACTGATTCTCTGCTGTCATGAAGCCAGATTGTCTGTTACGGGACCTCTCTGCTCTGCCTGTGTGCTAGGCCTAAATATATGCCAATGGACTGTTGCAGTGGTGGGTGACGTGAAGCCTCATTCTCTGCTATGACATGCAGACTGATTCTCTGCTGACATGAAGCCAGATTGTCTGTTACGGGACCTCTCTGCTCTGCCTGTGTGCTAGGCCTAAATATATGCCAATGGACTGTTGCAGTGGTGGGTGACGTGAAGCCTCATTCTCTGCTATGACATGCAGACTGATTCTCTGCTGACATGAAGCCAGATCGTCTGTTACGGGACCTCTCTGCTCTGCCTGTGTGCTAGGCCTAAATATATGCCAATGGACTGTTGCAGTGGTGGGTGACGTGAAGCCTCATTCTCTGCTATGACATGCAGACTGATTCTCTGCTGACATGAAGCCAGATTGTCTATTACGGGACCTCTCTCCTCTGCCTGTGTGCTAGGCCTAAATATATGCCAATGGACTGTTGCAGTGGTGGCTGACGTGAAGCCTCATTCTCTGCTATGACATGCAGACTGATTCTCTGCTGACATGAAGCCAGATTGTCTGTTACGGGACCTCTCTCCTCTGCCTGGGTGCTGGGCCTAAATTTATGACAATGGACTGTTGCAGTGGTGGCTGACGTGAAGCCTGATTCTCTGCTATGACATGCAGACTGATTCTCTGCTGACATGAAGCCAGATCCTCTGTTACGGGACCTCTCTCCTCTGCCTGTGTGTGTGCTGGGCCTAAATATATGCCAATGGACTGTTGCAGTGGTGGCTGACGTGAAGCCTCATTCTCTGCTATGACATGCAGACTGATTCTCTGCTGACATGAAGCCAGATTCTCTGTTACGGGACCTCTCTCCTCTGCCTGTGTGTGTGCTGGGCCTAAATATATGCCAATGGACTGTTGCAGTGGTGGCTGACGTGAAGCCTCATTCTCTGCTATGACATGCAGACTAATTCTCTGCTGACATGAAGACAGATTCTCTGTTACGGGACCTCCCTCCTCTGCCTGGGTGCTGGGCCTAAATATATGCCAATGGACTGTTGCAGTGGTGGCTGACGTGAAGCCTCATTCTCTGCTATGACATGCAGACTATTTCTCTGCTGACATGAAGACAGATTCTCTGTTACGGGACCTCTCTCCTCTGCCTGGGTGCCGGGGCCTAAATATCTGAGAATGGACTGTTCCAGTGGTGGGTGACGGGAAGCCAGATTCTCTGCTATGGAACCTCTCTCCAATTGATTTTGGTTAATTTTTATTTATTTAATTTTTATTTTAATTCATTTCCCTATCCACATTTGTTTGCAGGGGATTTACCTACATGTTGCTGCCTTTTGCAGCCCTCTAGCTCTTTCCTGGGCTGTTTTACAGCCTTTTTAGTGCCGAAAAGTTCGGGTCCCCATTGACTTCAATGGGGTTCGGGTTCTGGACGAAGTTCGGATCGGGTTCGGATCCCGAACCCGAACATTTCCGGGATGTTCGGCCGAACTTCTCGAACCCGAACATCCAGGTGTTCGCTCAACTCTATATAATAGGTTGTTTGCTACATTTTGAGGAAGCATTAAGGGGAATTTTTAAAGTCAATTTTGAAGTGCCCGACTCTGAATTGCTATAATTCACATCTAATTTATCAAATGTTGCCTGATGTTTGATAGATTTGGTGACTCTTTAAGTCGAAGTTCGCTTTTACATGTCATTGACGTGTGCTTTCTGTGTTTTCCAGGTACCCACTCACATATCCATTGACTTTAATTTGTGGTGACACCACAGAAGCATGTGCAATATTGGCCATGATTACAAATGCCTCACATACATTAAAGACTATATGACGGTGAAAACCATGGGCACAACACGTATGCCATCCATGTTTGATGTGTGTTTTTTACAGATTGTTGCTTGAATATGCTCTGGAAATGTTCAGCCTAGTAGTTGTGAGGCAGGGACATGCCTCATGGTTGTTAGGGGAGATTTATGGCAGGATTTGCTGTGTCTTCCCCAGAATCACCAGGTCTGAAGAAAGACCAGGTGCAGTAATCACCTGGGGATAAAGGAATCCTCAGAGTGAGAGGGGATGGAGACTTGCACACAGAAGGCTGGAGTGGCTCTGAGAGACCACTATCCCCTAAGAGACACTGGTGTGGGAGCAGCCTGGAGGCTGCTGGAGGTTGGGCTGGGAAAGCTGCATCTCATCACGGGTGTGAACTGTGGTACGCTTTAGGTGAGTCAGAGAAACCTATGTGTTTAGATAGGGTTTATTTTGGATTTGTATGTTTTTCTTTATGCCGAGTGCCACAATAAAGCACAGTTTGGCCCCTAAATCCTGGTGTCTGTGAAGAAGTGTGTAGTTGCAAACCCCGGAAAAGAGCTAATCCCCCACAATTGGTGTCAGATGCGGGCACATGTCCGTGCTGAAAAGTTAAAAGCAACATGGTTGCTAGGGGCAACAGCATCGCCGAAAGGAGCAGGTGGTAGAGATGTGTGAATTTTACTCTATTTTTTGTATCTCTAGGACTGTAATCAGTTAACTTTTTCTTCTTCAAGTGCCTCTCACCCCCCTCTTTGTTTAAAGACTGGAGAAGATAGGGGGGCAAAGAGCTGTGCTGTGGGAAGTGTCTGTTTTCTCATTTTTGTACAGGTGTCCCAAGGGAGGTGTATAGATTGTGGAGGAATGCATAAGCCAATCATATGACTTGATGATATGTATATATTATTCACTGCCTATAGAGAAGCACCTCCTTGAAGTGTCACATATGACGTATGCAGTATTATTGTTAGGATAGACGCCATTACAACATGGTGACGATAACCAGATGTTTACATTAGTTCACATTCCAAAGTAGTGTGCAGATGCTAGTGTATTATCTCCTCGCTCTTATCTCTTCTTCCTTTTGAGCCAACGAAATAATGCCTGGGCCTCAGAAAGTACTGCCCTTTTCTGAAGATACATATACCGCTTACTTTCTGTAATAAATTAGAGATTGCTTTGACCAGCTTCTGTGTCAGTGTCCAGTCTCTCAACCACACGTGGATATTAACCCCCTGGGGGTACATTGATTTGGAGCACCAGAGTGCATCTCAAATGCTCTAATTTAGGGCTACTTTAACACAGGTGCTGCTCATGCTGTTCTGGACACTTTTTGCTGGGTTGCAAAGGAGTTACTGTGCAGAATTTAAAGGGCCAGAAGCCGGGTACGAGAGACTGGCCGGTGGAAATGGCTGCAAAATGGTATAGCCCGTGGTAGAAATCTTGCGAGTTAGTGATCGGGGGAATCCCGCTGGGGGTCATTCTAGACTCTCACCAGCAATTCTCAGGTCCTGCCCCTGAAATTCTGGACTTTTTAATGAGGGGGCCAGAGACAAAAACTACGGTGTAACTGACCTTTGTGTCGGACTATGGGTCCGTACAGTGGAAGCTCTTGAAATGCGAGACCTGCTAGTGTGCGCAAAGTCCTAAAGGGTGCGGCTAGAGTGACGGTCTGGAAAAAGGCTGGAGTCAAGGCCAAGGCTTTTCCCCTGGCAACTACTGTATTAAGGAGAAGGGTGATGACTGTGTTGGAGATATTCCTGGACTCCCCTCATCTCCCGTGAGTGCCGAATCCGTGACCACAATTGGTAAGATCTTTCCAATTATCCCTGTGTAACAGACCCAGTGACATTGAGCCGGCAGCAGTTGGTACCCGCTAGGCAAGTGGGTGATGTGTCACCGAGGCGAGAAACTGTCTCAAATGTGTGTGACCATATGGAAAATGCAGTGTCTGAATAAGCGGGTAAGCCTGTTGCAGTTGCTCCCTCGCAGGAATCTGCAGGGGAGAAGGGTACTGTGTTGCCCAAAGAGCCTGTGACCAAGGCTAGATTTGGGGTGGGGAAAATTTGAGATCCTATGCTAGCCCGGGTAAGAGGTAGCACGAGGGAGAAACCTGGAAGTAATAAAATGCTAAGTGTACGGGACAGTCATGCAGTTAATAAGAACTGTCCAGTGGTTCTCAATGAGCGTGAGACTGGGACTTATGGACTTGCTGGTAGAACTACGCTCATACATGAGGGAACGTTGGGCCGTGATTTCCCGTTGTTCCGTGACTTGTGGGGAAGTGGAAACACTTCTGCAGTCAGTGACGAAACTCCTGCAGAACTGGTACATAATCCTTTAAGTGAAGTGACCATTAAAAACAATGGTCCGGATGCGGTGCAAGGTGATTGTGCCAAGTTGGCAGAAATGCATAATGAAAGTGGGATGTCATGTGAAATATCTGATGTTGTTAACATGCCTTTTCCGTTGCAGGTTGTGGTCAGGTGGTAAAAATGTAAATGATGATGAAGCTTTATTTTCTTCATCTGCTATTTTTCATGAAAAACTTTATGACTTGATCAGGAGGTTTGAAGAATTGCATATAAGTAATGTGAACCAGGCACCTGAAAGAGAGCCTGAGCAAGTGCAGGTGGTTCTCACTGAGGGGGAGTCTCCAGTGAGAACTGGGTCTTGTGGACCTGATGTTACAAATATGTTCATATATGATGTGATGTTGGGTTGTGATAAAGTTTCGTTGTTGTGGAGTAAGGTAGACACTTCTGCAGATAGTGACGAAACTCCTGCAGAACCTGTACTTGCCCGTTTAAATGAAGGTCTAAGAGAGCTGCACATTGACTGCCATGGGGAAAGAATATTGCCTATTGAAAACAATGGGATAAGAAACATGTGAATGATGCAGAAGTGCAGATAAATGTTGTGAGCACCGAGTGTAGCAATCCTACTCTGGTGAACCTGCAAGAAAGGGTAGCAATCCTAGAGGGTGTATCACATGTACCAGAGGTGGATAGGGCAGTCTCCACAGTGTTTTATGGTCAATAAAGCAATGTCCCAGGTAGGGATTAACTCGGCAGTGCCCCTAGAGGTCAGAGTTAATAATGACACGAGTGACATAGGCGATATATGTGCTGTGACCATTAGCAACTCCGAGAGGGATGCTACCAGGTCAAGGTATTGCAAAATTCAGGGGGTCACTAGTAGCGACCAGACGACAGTTATACCTGACGTGACAAGAGCTGAGTGGGGAGATGGCAGCCTAGTGTCTGAGACCCATACACAGGCAGGGGTAGATGACCTGACACATCAGTAAAGCTGCAATCCTGAAGATTTTTCTCTCTCCACACGGTCCCTAGATATGATAGAGAAGGGACTAGATGTCTTCACAGAGTCACGGAAGAAGACTGCAGTAGATACAAACAAAGTGCTTAAAGCGACCCTGGGTGGAACCCCCCACAAGGTGGCCAAAAGAGAATAGTGATACTCCTACATCAGCTGCAGCAGAGCTGAGTGAAGAGCATCTGGAACAGGAAACCCTCTCCTTCACTTAATCTCTTGAAGAAGCGCTTGAGGAGCGAGATAAATGTGAGAGGTTGAACAAGCAACTCAGAGCAGGGATGGAAGATCTCATGAGCTCAAAGGATGGTGTCAGGAAGAACATCTATGAGTTGAAGAAGTCTAAGCCAGAGCCTGTTAAGAATGGGTCTGGATGTTCCCTCTGCCGTCAGTGCCTTACAGAAAGCCAGCGGTCTGCTGAAGAAGAAATACCAGGATACAGGCGACCAGCATACAGATGGTGTCTACTACTGTGAGATGGCTCTCCTAGAGCCTAAGGGATTGGGGAACAATATCCTGAGTGAACCTCTGGAGGGTTTTCCAGAAGGCAACGAAGATGCAAAAGACTCTGAAGCTGGTCCCAAACCCGAAGAAACCCCTGCTGAGAATAATGGTAAAGGGGTCCAGATGCGTGGAAAAGGAGCGAGACATAAAAAACCTGCTCCGCTGAAAGAGCCCCGCAAGGCAAAAGAGAAAGGGTCGGGACATGACTATGACTGGGACCACTTCAGTCAAGAGTTGCTGCAGTCCATGAAAGGACGTGAGGGGCCCGTGCAAAAGCGAGGAAATATAAAAAGACAGCACCTGCTCATGAGATGGGCAAGAAAATCCCAGAGGCCTTGTCAGCTCTGTAATAAACTCATGAGAGTGACAAACCAAGCGCTGTTGTCCTGGGTCTGGCAGAATAAGGGGAAGACTGTAGGCCAGGTCGATGCCCGTTCACGAGCATCTGGATTTGATGCTAGTGTTCACCCCTATGGGCTTGAACAAAGGAGGGGAGTATGTGAGACAGTGACAGGCCTCATGGTTGTTAGGGGAGATATATGGCAGGATTTGCTGTGTCTTCCCCAGAATCACCAGGTCTGAAGAAAGACCAGGTGCGGTAATCACCTGGGGATTAAGGAATCCTCAGAGTGAGAGGGGTCGGGGACAGTGGCGTAGCTAAAGGCTCATGGGCCCTGGTGCAGGAGTTCAGCTTGGGCCCCCCTTCCTTCAGTGCTTTATGGCCAGGGGTAGGGAAGCACATTGCCTTTGTGCTGCCTAGTGCCTAAGGCAAATATTGAAACGGCACCCCCCTGTACAAATTCTTGACATTACCCCTTTTCCTCCAGCCAGAGGTGTAACTTGACCAGCATGCACTTTCTATAATACTGGTGTCTTCTTATGTGGCACACTGGGTCATCATGGGTGTGAACTGTGGTACGCTTTAGGTGAGTCAGGGAAACCTATGTGTTTAGATAGGGCCCAGACGGGCAAGGTATTTTATTTTGGCTTTGTATGTTTTTCTTTATGCCGAGTGCCACAATAAAGCACAGTTTGGCCCCTAAATCCTGGTGTCTGTGAAGAAGTGTGTGGTTGCAACCCCTGGAAAAGAGCTAATCCCCCACGTAGTGTATATAGAATTCGGATAACACATGCAGGGCAAAAACAGGCAAACAGAACTGAACATCTTGTCACAGATGTAATCATGGACGTGTGAAAGACGTCTAACACTTCTGTCTTGAGATGTTACTCCACTTTCTACATCATCCCTTTACTAGAGTAAGATTGCAACATTTTAAAAACTGGAATGAGTGATGTAAAAATGCAAAATATCATACAACTTTTGCGCATCTAAGGACAAAAGTCGCAGTGCTATTTTGCAACGATTTAGAAGCTAGATTTCTGAAGTGCAGGGCTTGATGAATTCCCCCAATAGTGTACAGGTAAATCAAGCCTTTATGTAGATTTTATTTAAAAAATTCATTCTATAAAATATACAATGTGCATTGAACCCCTTCATGACATCCACCGTACATCGCGGACATTTAACCTCTCAGATGTCGTGGTCAAATGTGACCACAACATCTGAAAATCCGGAAATCTGGAAGCACACATCCGGGGCAAGAATGCTTTCCCTCAGGCTGGGTTCACACATAAGCGTACCCGATAAGCGCTGTTTACAAGCGTGCTTATCGGGTGTTTACATACGTGCCGAGGAAACAAGCAAAAGCCCATTGTCGCGCGTTCCCACTAGGTCTATGTGCGGGAACGCGCGACAATGCTCCCCAAAGAAGCTCCTGTACTTCTTGGGGCGTCGGACGTTTTACAGCGCGATCGTACGCGCTGTAAAACGCTCAGGTGAGAACCATGCCGATAGGGAAGCATTGGTTTTTGCTTGTTAAACGTTTTACAGCGCGTAGGAACGCGCTGTAAAACGTTCAGGTGTGAACCCAGCCTTAGTGAAGATCGAGGAAGGCGTTCATTGAGCCTATATTAGGCTTCCAGGCTCATTACTTGTATATTGCAATTCAGGCCAGTAGGTGGCAGCACTGAACTGTAAGATACCTATTTCTGTATAGTATAATGGAGAAAATTGTTGATTTTCCTAGTCTATGACGTAAAGTCGTGATTTTATGAAAGACACGGAGGCGAGTATTGCTTTAAATTTCTCTTTACTGATACCACAGCAGCAAAGAAAAATTCAACAGAACTTAGCATATCACCATAACAACTGGCCCTCCCCTCAGAATCCCTATAAAGAGTCTATGGGCCAGCAACACCTCTTTCTTGGCGGATGCCACCAACAACATCAACAAAAACCCGATGTAACTGCAGGAAGGAACCGGAACCGAACAGGAAACCGAAGAACAAACAATCGTCTGGATGCATCCTGGAAGCCGCAGACTACTGGAAACAATTCAGGTATCACAGCTCAGGTGTTCATCCTGTGAAAATATTAAGTGCATGAAGAGTGTGTTAACACCCCGAGAGGTAGAAGGAACGTATGCAAAGATGCAGAGCACCGTACCAACTTAAATGCAGGAATTACTATGATGGAAGAAACAAATACAAACTATTCATTCACTACAGAAAGAAACAAGAATATAAATCCAGAGAGGGACTAGAATAGAGGTGGGCAATACTCGCCTCCGTGTCTTTCATAAAATCATGACTTTACGTCCTAGACTAGGAAAATCAACAATTTTATTTCAAGACACGGAGGCTCCTATTGCAGGTTCAAAGCTGAGAAATAACCGATGAGAAAACGTGTGGCTGAGGTCGGAAATAAAATTCCCTAAAAGTAGAAACTCTAGACCAATCCGCAATCCTCATTATGTCCTCCAAACGAGCGCTGGCAACAAGCATAGAAGTAGATGAAGCACTCCGTGAGGAGTGTGGGCAGTAAAGATGGAAGTATCCACTCCCGCCAGCGACATAACCCACTTGACCCAGCACGCCAATGTAGTGGAAGTGACCGAGGCAAAAGGACTACGGAAGGAAAGAAATAACTGCGGAAACTCGGGAGAGCGATGCTGAGAAGTTCTTGCTTCATACTCACGGAGGCAAGCTACAGGGCAAAGGGCCGGAACAGATGGAAAACTGGGATACGACACTGAACGGATCTGCGTCTTGGTCCGACGAGTGATATTAAAAATAACTCCTTCAGGAGAGAAGGATCTGGCATCATAGTCCAGAGCACGGACATCCGACACCCTCTTACACGAAATGAGACAAAAGAGTGACGAGTTTAGCAGATAATTGACGAAGGGAAAGCTCAGAATTGGACGGCCAAGAGGAGAAAAAGGCTAAGACCAGAGAAACGTCCCATGAAGACGAAAAACGTGGCCTGGGAGGACGAGATAACCTAGCGCTCTTGAGCAAACGGCAAACCAATGGATGTTGGCCCGCCGGGCGACCCTCCAAACCCTGGTGGAGCAATGAGATAGCTGACCTAAAAAGATTGATGGTCTGATAAGCTTTACCTTCCTCAAACAAAGCCGTGAGGAACTGGAGAATATCCGTTACAGGGGCTGAAACGGGATCCACACGTCATGCCAGGCTCCAGCTAGCCAAAGATCTCCAGTCTGCTCTATAGGCTCGTCTAGTACCGGGGGCCCACGAATTCTCCAGAAGTCTCTGAGTTGCCTCCGAAAACTCAAAGCTGGATCCAGCAAACCTGATATTCTGCATGCCAGGAGACGTAAGGAAGCGTCCGTGAGGAGTGGGTGCTGAAGACCTGCCGAGCTGAGGAGGAGAAAAGGGGACGACGGAAGAAGCAATGGGGGAAGAACAAGTAACTCCAGAAGCTGGGGGTACCAAGACTGGGAGCTCCAAAAGGGAACGATGAGGACGAGTTCCGCCAACTGGTAGCGCACCTGATTGAGAACGCGAGGAATCATGGAGAAAGGTGGAAACGCATAATGTAGAAGACCGGACCAATCCTGAAGGAAGGCGTCCACTGTTTCTGCATCTGGATTCCGGCGCCAACTGAAGAAACGAGGCAGCTGTGTGTTCAGGTGAGAAGCGAAGAGGTCGATATAAAAAGGACCCCAGAGTGATGAGATGTTGGAGAATACCTGAGCATCCAATTTCCAGTCGCTGCCATCCCTGAGATATCGAGAGCTCCAATCCGCCTGAACGTTGTGAAGTCCGGGAAGATACTCCGCTACCACCGTGATATTCTGGTGAAGGCAAAAGGAACAGAACTCCTTGGCTAAATGAGAGAGCATTGTGGAGCGGGTTCCGCCCATGGCGTTCACGTAACGAACCGCCGAGACATTGTCCATCCGTAGTTTGATGCACGCACTGGCAATGCCCTTCGTGAAACTGCGAATGGCGAAGGATCCTGCAAGAAGCTCCAACGCGTTGATATGGAGTAAGGTCTCGTCTTCCGACCACCGACCGCCGGTGGATACTCCGTTGCAATGTGCTCCCCAACCGAGGAGACTGGCGTCTGAATCCACTTTGAAATCCGGTTTTGGGCCGCAAATAGCCTTCCCATTCCATGCATCGAGGTTGCGGATCCACCATAGGAGCTAGTCTCTGGTCTCCGGGTCCAAGGAGATTAGATCAGCGTAAGAGGCTCCCCTCTGCAGGTGGGCAGTCTTCAAACGTTGCAGGGACCGATAATGGAGAGGAGCTGGGAAGACCGCCTGAATGGATGAGGAGAGAAGGCCGATGATCCGGGACAGATGTCTCAAGGAAAACTGAGGCATGGCAAGCGTTCTGCGCAGCTCCTTGCGGATCGCACAGACTTTCGACATAGGGAGGCTGAGAGTTTCTGCCCTGGAATCCACAGAAAACCCGAGGAGCTCCATCGTTTGCGAAGGAATTAGGATCGACTTCTCGAAATTGATGAGGAAACCAACCGTGACAGGAGGGCAGTGGTCGAATCCAGGTGGTGGAGAAGAGTCGCTGGTTACTGGGCCAAAAGAAGGATGTCGTCTAGGTATACTATTAGTCGAATCCCTCGGCTGCGGAGCCAAGCCACGGCTGGACGCATGAGTTTGGTAAAGCACCATGGGGCTGAGGAGAGACCGAACGGTAGGCAGGTGAAACGCCAAATTTCGTCGTGCTACCGGAAACAAAGAAGCTCCGTGGAAGACTCTGCCACAGGGACGGTGAGGTACGTGTCCCTGAGGTCGAGCTTTACCATCCAATTTACCATTAGCAGGAGGTCTCTGAGAAGATGGATGCCCTCCATCTTGAAATGCCGATATCAGACAAATCTGTTCAGGGGATGCAGGTTGATGACCGGTCGCATCTGGCCGTTTTTCTTTTGAACCAAGAAAATGTTGCTGAGGATGGTCGGTTTCTGATTGGGGGAACGCTCGATGGCCTCCTTGATGCAGAGATCCGACAGCTCTTTGTCCAGGAAACTCAGCGATGCCTCTGATAGTACCTGTAGGTGAGGAAAAGGAAAACAGTCTGGGAGATCCACTAGTTCGATGTGGAACCCGAGGACCGTGGACAACCCAACTGTCCGTGGTAATCGCGGACCAGGCATGAAAATAGTGTCGGAGTCTGCCCCCTACACAAACCTGGGAAAAAAGAGGTTGAGTGACACTTACCGAATGGACGACGGGAGATCGAATAGCCTCTGTAGCCTCTACGGCTAGGGGCACCACGGGACGGTGGTCTTGGCTCCTGGAATGATGTCCTTTGTCCAAAGGAGCGATGGGTGGAACGGCCGGACAGGCGGCCCCTGGAGCTGCCGGCCCTGGTAGAGACCCTACCCTGGAAGACCCGTTTCATAGAGGATTGGGCCATGTATAATTCTGTGAAGGCTCCTACGAAACGGCCTAAATCCTTAATAAAGGAGTCGCCGAATAAAAGGCCCAGGGCCTCACGCCCTGGTTCAGTAAGGGCCAGATTAGCGAGTTTGGGCTCAATCTTGTACAGGATGGATTTACGCCGCTCAATAGATAGTGACTAGAGTTGAGCGGACACCTGGATGTTCGGGTTCGAGAAGTTCGGCCGAACTTCCCGGAAATGTTCGGGTTCGGGATCCGAACCCGATCGGAACTTCGTCCCGAACCCGAACCCCATTGAAGTCAATGGGGACCCGAACTTTTCGGCACTAAAAAGGCTGTAAAACAGCCCAGGAAAGAGCTAGAAGGCTGCAAAAGGCAGCAACATGTAGGTAAATCCCCTGCAAACAAATGTGGATAGGGAAATGAATAAAAATAAAAATTAAAAAAATAAAAATTAACCAATATCAATTGGAGAGAGGTCCCATAGCAGAGAATCAGGCTTCACGTCAGCCACCACTGCAACAGTCCATTGGCATATATTAAGGCCCAGCACCCAGGCAGAGGAGAGAGGTCCCGTAACAGAGAATCTGGCTTCATGTCAGCAGAGAATCAGTCTGCATGTCATAGCAGAGAATCAGGCTTCACGTCAGCCACCACTGCAACAGTCCATTGTCATATATTTAGGCCCAGCACCCAGGCAGAGGAGAGAGGTCCCGTAACAAAGAATCTGGCTTTATGTCAGCAGAGAATCAGTTTGCATGTCATAGCAGAGAATCAGGCTTCACGTCAGCCACCACTGCAACAGTCCATTGTCATATATTTAGGCCCAGCACCCAGGCAGAGGAGAGAGGTCCCGTAACAGAGAATCTGGCTTCATGTCAGCAGAGAATTATTCTGCATGTCATAGCAGAGAATCAGGCTTCACGTCACCCAACATTGGAACAGTCCATTGGCATATATTTAGGCCCCGGCACCCAGGCAGAGGAGAAAGGTCCCAAACAGAGAATCTGGCTTCATGTCAGCAGAGAATCAGTCTGCATGTCATAGCAGAGAATCAGGCTTCACGTCAGCCACCACTGCAACAGTCCATTGTCATATATTTAGGCCCAGCACCCAGGCAGAGGAGAGAGGTCCCGTAACAGAGAATCTGGCTTCATGTCAGCAGAGAATTATTCTGCATGTCATACCAGAGAATCAGGCTTCACGTCACCCAACATTGGAACAGTCCATTGGCATATATTTAGGCCCCAGCACCCAGACAGAGGAGAGGTTCATTCAACTTTGGGTAGCCTCGCAATATAATGGTAAAATGAAAATAAAAATAGGATTGAATGAGGAAGTGCCCTGGAGTACAATAATATATGGTTAAGGGGAGGTAGTTAATGTCTAATCTGCACAAGGGATGGACAGGTCCTGTGGGATCCATGCCTGGTTCATTTTTATGAACGTCAGCTTGTCCACATTGGCTGTAGACAGGTGGCTGCGTTTGTCTGTAATGACGCCCCCTGCCGTGCTGAATACACGTTCAGACAAAATGCTGGCCGCCGGGCAGGCCAGCACCTCCAAGGCATAAAAGGCTAGCTCTGGCCACGTGGACAATTTAGAGACCCAGAAGTTGAATGGGGCCGAACCATCAGTCAGTACGTGGAGGGGTGTGCACACGTACTGTTCCACCATGTTAGTGAAATGTTGCCTCCTGCTAACACGTTGCGTATCAGGTGGTGGTGCAGTTAGCTGTGGCGTGTTGACAAAAGTTTTCCACATCTCTGCCATGCTAACCCTGCCCTCAGAGGAGCTGGCCGTGACACAGCTGCCTTGGCGACCTCTTGCTCCTCCTCTGCCTTGGCCTTGGGCTTCCACTTGTTCCCCTGTGACATTTGGGAATGCTCTCAGTAGCGCGTCTACCAACGTGCGCTTGTACTCGCGCATCTTCCTATCACGCTCCAGTGCAGGAAGTAAGGTGGGCACATTGTCTTTGTACCGTGGATCCAGCAGGGTGGCAACCCAGTAGTCCGCACACGTTAAAATGTGGGCAACTCTGCTGTCGTTGCGCAGGCACTGCAGCATGTAGTCGCTCATGTGTGCCAGGCTGCCCAGGGGTAAGGACAAGCTGTCCTCTGTGGGAGGCGTATCGTCATCGTCCTGACTTTCCCCCCAGCCACGCACCAGTGATGGGCCCGAGCTGCGTTGGGTGCCACCCCGCTGTGACCATGCTTCATCCTCATCCTCCTCCACCTCCTCCTCATCCTCGTCCTCCTCGTCCTCCAGTAGTGGGCCCTGGCTGGCCACATTTGTACCTGGCCTCTGCTGTTGCAAAAAACCTCCCTCTGAGTCACTTCGAAGAGACTGGCCTGAAAGTGCTAAAAATGACCCCTCTTCCTCCTCCTCCTCCTCCTCCTCCTCCTGGGCCACCTCCTCTTCCATCATCGCCCTAAGTGTTTTCTCAAGGAGACATAGAAGTGGTATTGTAACGCTGATAACGGCGTCATCGCCACTGGCCATGTTGGTGGAGTACTCGAAACAGCGCAACAGGGCACACAGGTCTCGCATGGAGGCCCAGTCATTGGTGGTGAAGTGGTGCTGTTCCGCAGTGCGACTGACCCGTGCGTGCTGCAGCTGAAACTCCACTATGGCCTGCTGCTGCTCGCACAGTCTGTCCAGCATGTGCAAGGTGGAGTTCCACCTGGTGGGCACGTCGCATATGAGGCGGTGAGCGGGAAGGCCGAAGTTACGCTGTAGCGCAGACAGGCGAGCAGCGGCAGGATGTGAACGCCGGAAGCGCGAACAGACGGCCTGCACTTTATGCAGCAGCTCTGACATGTCGGGGTAGTTGTGAATGAACTTCTGCACCACCAAATTCAGCACATGCGCCAAGCAAGGGATGTGCGTCAAACCGGCTAGTCCCAGAGCTGCAACGAGATTTCGCCCATTATCGCACACCACCAGGCCAGGCTTGAGGCTCACCGGCAGCAACCACTCGTCGGTCTGTTGTTCTATACCCCGCCACAACTCCTGTGCGGTGTGGGGCCTGTCCCCCAAACATGAGTTTCAGAATGGCCTGCTGACGTTTACCCCGGGCTGTGCTGAAGTTGGTGGTGAAGGTGTGTGGCTGACTGGATGAGCAGGTGGAAGAAGAGGAGGAGGAAGCTGAGTAGGAGGAGGTGGCAACAGGAGGCAAAGAATGTTGCCCTGCGATCCTTGGCGGCGGAATGACGTGCGCCAAACAGCTCTCCGCCTGGGGCCCAGCTGCCACTACATTTACCCAGTGTGCAGTTAGGGAGATATAGTGTCCCTGGCCGTGCTTACTGGTCCACGTATCTGTGGTTAGGTGGACCTTGCCACAGATGGCGTTGCGCAGTGCACACTTGATTTTATCGGATACTTGGTTGTGCAGGGAAGGCACGGCTCTCTTGGAGAAGTAGTGCCGGCTAGGAACAACATACTGTGGGACAGCAAGCAACATGAGCTGTTTGAAGCTGTCTGTGTCCACCAGCCTAAATGACAGCATTTCATAGGCCAGTAGTTTAGAAATGCTGGCATTCAGGGCCAGGGATCGAGGGTGGCTAGGTGGGAATTTACGCTTTCTCTCAAATGTTTGTGAGATGGAGAGCTGAGCGCTGCCGTGTGACATGGTTGAGATGCTTGGTGACGGAGGTGGTGGTGTTGGTGGTACATCCCCTGTTTGCTGGGCGGCAGGTGCCAACATTCCTCCAGAGGCGGAGGAAGAGGCCGAGGCGGCAGCAGCAGAAGAGGCCGAGGCGGCAGCAGCAGAAGAGGTAGCAGGGGGAGCCTGAGTGACTTCCTTGTTTTTAAGGTCTTTACTCCACTGCAGTTCATGCTTTGCATGCAGGTGCCTGGTCATGCAGGTTGTGCTAAGGTTCAGAACGTTAATGCCTCGCTTCAGGCTTTGATGGCACAGCGTGCAAACCACTCGGGTCTTGTCGTCAGCACATTGTTTGAAGAAGTGCCATGCCAGGGAACTCCTTGAAGCTGCCTTTGGGGTGCTCGGTCCCAGATGGCGGCGGTCAGTAGCAGGCGGAGTCTCTTGGTGGCGGGTGTTCTGCTTTTGCCCACTGCTCCCTCTTTTGCTACGCTGTTGGCTCGGTCTCACCACTGCCTCTTCCTCCGAACTGTGAAAGTCAGTGGCACGACCTTCATTCCATGTGGGGTCTAGGACCTCATCGTCCCCTGCATCGTCTTCCACCCAGTCTTGATCCCTGACCTCCTGTTTAGTCTGCACACTGCAGAAAAACGCAGCAGTTGGCACCTGTGTTTCGTCATCATCAGAGACATGCTGAGGTGGTATTCCCATGTCCTCATCATCATGAAACATAAGTGGTTGTGCGTCAGTGCATTCTATGTCTTCCACCGCTGGGGAAGGGCTAGGTGGATGCCCTTGGGAAACCCTGCCAGCGGAGTCTTCAAACAGCATAAGAGACTGCTGCATAACTTGCGGCTCAGACAGTTTGCCTGGTATGCATGGGGGTGATGTGACAGACTGATGGGCTTGGTTTTCAGGCGCCATCTGTGCGCTTTCTGCAGAAGACTGGGTGGGAGATAATGTGAACGTGCTGGATCCACTGTCGGCCACCCAATTGACTAATGCCTGTACCTGCTCAGGCCTTACCATCCTTAGAACGGCATTGGGCCCCACCAAATATCGCTGTAAATTATGGCGGCTACTGGGACCTGAGGTAGTTGGTACACTAGGACGTGTGGCTGTGGCAGAACGGTCACGTCCTCTCCCAGCACCATTGTTACCGTTCACCACAATAAGAAAAATATTATTTGGCCCAATGTATTGAATTCAAATTCAGGCCTTTTTTTACAGACACCTAACACTATCTGGCTATCTATTTAGGTACCGTATTACACTAATACAGGCACAGCAGTAACAACAGATTTAGCTGGATATAAATTTGAGGCCTATTATTTAGGCGCTGGGTGACAGGTATAGGTTTACTGACAGAATTAGACTTGGAAATGCACAGTAGCGTGTGTGTGAAGTTATTCAGAATGACCCTATGTGCACCTTGAATCTTATATACCCTTTTAGGAATAGATTTAAAATAGCTCTGATACAGCAGAAACCACTAAATTAGGAAATTGCTAAATTGGGAATTGTATTTCAACCCAGAACAAAAACTGTGCTTTGACGGACACTAAATAACTTGACCAGCCACAGCAGTAACGACAGATTTAGCTGGATATAAATTTGAGGCCTATTTAGGCGCTGGGTGACAGGTATACATTTACTGACAGAATTAGACTTGGAAATGCACAGTAGCGTGTGTGTGAAGTTATTCAGAATGACCCTATGTGCACCTTGAATCTTATATACCCTTTTAGGGATAGATTTAAAATAGCTCTGATACAACAGAAACCAATAAATTAGGAAATTGCTAAATTGGGAATTGTATTTCAACCCAGAACAAAAACTGTGCTTTGACAGACACTAAATAACTTGACCAGCCACAGCAGTAACGACAGATTTAGCTGGATATAAATTTGAGGCCTATTATTTAGGCGCTGGGTGACAGGTATACGTTTACTGACAGAATTTGACTGGGATATGGCCAAAAAATAACCACACTATTGATGGTTAAATGCACTTGGTGTGACAGCTTGACCAACCACACTATTGAGGGTTAAATGCACTTGGTGACAGGCTCAGCTTGCCGCTGATGTAGTATATGGCCAAAAAATAACCACACTATTGCTGGTTAAATGCACTTGGTGTGACAGCTTGACCCTGATGTAGGATTTAGCCAAAAAACAACCACACCATTGAGGGTTAAATGCACTTGGTGACAGGCTCAGCTTGCCCCTGATGTAGGATTTAGCCAAAAAACAACCACACCATTGAGGGTTAAATGCACTTGGTGGCAGCTTGTGCTGGCACACCACAAGACACAAAATGGCCGCCGATCACCCCAGAAAAAAGTGACTGAAAAACGCTCTGGGCAGCCTAAAAACAGTGAGCAATTCAATAGCAGCAGTTCAATCATCCACAGCTGCAGATCGATCTCTGAATGAAGTCTTTTGGAGGAGTTAATCACTGCCTAATCTCGCCCTAATGTCGCAGCTTCAACCTCTCCCTATGCTGATCAGAGCAGAGTGACGGGCGGCGCTATGTGACTCCAGCTTAAATAGAGGCTGGGTCACATGGTGCTCTGGCCAATCACAGCCATGCCAATAGTAGGCATGGCTGTGACAGCCTGTTGGGGCAAGTAGTATGACGCTTGTTGATTGGCTGCTTTGCAGCCTTTCAAAAAGCGCCAAGAAAGCGACGAACACCGAACCCGGACTTTTACGAAAATGTTCGGGTCCGTGTCACGGACACCCCAAAATTCGGTACGAACCCGAACTATACAGTTCTGGTTCGCTCATCCCTAATAGTGACGTATTGACACTCCCTGCAATGCAGATCGCCCGTTGGGCCCATCCCCGGAGTTCTTCCGGATCCACAAATTCGTTGATGATGCTCGAGCGGTCTCAGCTAGCTCAAAAATTTTTGCTAACGGTTGGCCTGGCAAGCCTTGAGAGCCGATTCTAACCCTCTGCGAGGGTTCCAACCTGATTTGGTTAGAAATTGGGCCATTTTGGGATCCACTATGGGGGTGTCACAAACTTTATTGGCCACAAGGGGTCGAGAGCATTCGGCCTGTAATTTATTGCGCGCCTCTTTACTGAGAGCGCAGCGCACCCGCGTCTCCAGGTAATGAGCCACATGGTCTATTGGGATCCATTCTGCGGACCTGGGATGGTGTAGGGAATTGGGGTCGAAAAGTGGCTCACCCGACGGGTCAGTTAAGGGGGCAGCAGTGATAGGGCCGGACCCAGATGTTCCCGCTACAGGAGCTGAAGGAACGGTAGTAGGGGGTTGTAGGGATGACCCAGAAGGGCATTCATCATATGCCTCAGGGTCCTCATAACCGGCCTCCTCATCAGAGCCGACTTCGGAATCGGTCTCGTGCATAGAGTGTGCTCTAGCACATTTCCATCTCAGCGCCCTTTCTGCCTGGCGGGGTAAGGCTCGTTTTGCGCGGATTCAGCGCTTTCGCATGGGTGCTATAGACACACCAATCTCATCGGTTCTGGAGACATAAGTGACCGTGGGCGGGACAGGAGATGGATCCCTGGGAGGGATAGCCCGCAGAGCCTCAGAGATAGAGAGGGTATGGGACATGGAACCCATAGCAGCGGTTATGGCCTCAGCTACAGAGCGCTGCAAAATGTCTGCCTGTGACCTAAAATCTGATGAGGAGGCAGCAATCTCCCTGGTGGGATGGGTGGTGCAGCTTCAGGGTCAGGGGTGACAACTGGGGAGCTGGGGGAGCTACTATGCCGAGACATGGTCGAGGTATACAAAACTGCAGTGATAGAAGTGGCTGACAATATAAGCCTAGTAGTACAAGGGGCATAGAATGGTAGAAAAAACCCTAAAAACGGCTCTGAGGGGTAACCAGGGAGCGTTTACCTTACCCAGAACGGAGCCTGTGGAGCCGCTGTCCGCCGATGAAGGAGGATGACGCAACGGAAGGGGCGGGGCCACAGTAAAGGAGGGGGGAGCGCAACAAAGCGCGCGAACAGAGGGGAAGAGAAGGCAGAGCCGTCCGGCACTAGCCGGGAATATGGCCGCCGAAATCCTGCGAGCGGCCGAGATCCTGCGATACCTGGCTGAGAGGAAGCCGGATACCGAACGAAGCCGAGGAGACAAGGGGCCGGAGGTAAGCAGATAGCGGCAGGGTATGCGGCGCAGGGCAGGAGAGTGGGGACACCAGAAGGAACAACCAAAGGATGACAAAACGAGGGAACAAAAAAAAAAAAATGAACAGAAGGGGGAAATAACAATAGCAATAATAATAATGACTTCCCCCAAGCGAATAAACGCTGAAAAGAAAGGGGGGGGGGGACGCTACATCGCAATAACAGGTAATACAGGAAATAAACTAATATATCAATAATCCTGCTGAACAGAAAGAAGAAGCTACTTATCTGTTGCAGCAGCAAAGAAAGAGGAGGTGTTGCTGGCCCATAGACTCTTTATAGGGATCTGAGGGGAGGGCCAGTTGTCATGGTGATATGCTAATTTCTGTTGAATCTTTCTTTGCTGCTGTGGTATCAGTAAAGAGAGATTTAAAGCAATAGGAGCCTCCGTGTCTTGAAATAAAATTCCATTGCCCTATACAAATTACAATCTGATGATTATATGTTGTGTTCCACTTTAGGACGTAATAAAAAGTTTAAAAAAGTTAAAAAAAAATTAAAATATATACAGCATAATTTCAAATCACCCCTCTTTCCTCAAAAGCAAAATAACAAAAATCAACATCATAGTTATATACACTTCAAAATGGTATTATCCAAAACTACAGATTGTCCCACAAAAAATGAGCCCTCACAAATCTCCATAGAAATAAGTATAAAAATAGTTATGGGGTCAGAATATGCAGAATATGGTGATGAAAAGAAAAAAAAAATTTAACATTTTTTGTTTAGGATTAAAATGCAAGTAAAAAACTATACATATGGGGTATCACCTTAATAGTACTAACCTGGAGAATGAAGAGCACACATCAGTTTTACTGCATTAAATCTTGTGTAAACAAAACCTGAAAAACAGAATTGTATTTTTTATTTTCAAATTCCACCCCATTTTTCCCCGCTTCCCACTACATTGTAACATAGCAACATAGTTTATAAGGCTGAAAAAAAACATCTGTCCGTCCAGGTAAGCCTGTTATCCTGCAAGTTGATCCAGAGGAAAGCAAAAAAAAAAAAAAATGTGAGGTAGAAGCCAATTTTCCTCACTCCAATCAGGCAATCAGAATAACTCCCTGGATCAATGACCCATCTCTAGTAGCTATAGCCTGTAATATTATTACACTCCAGAAATACATCCAGGCCCCTCTTGAATTCCTTTATTGTACTCACCATCACCACCTCCTCAGGCAGAGAGTTCCATAGTCTCACTGCTCTTACCCCGGGTTCACACCTGAGCGTTTGTATTTGTCGCGCGTTTTTATGCACGTTTTTTGCAATAGTAAACGCGCGTTTGTGTGATTGACTGCAGTGTTGTCCAATGAGTCTATGGCCCAAAACGCGCGACAAATGCCCAAAAAAAAGCTCAAGAACTTGTTTATGCGTCGGGCGTTTTACAGCGCGTTCAAACGCGCTATAAAACGCTCAAGTGTAAACTTAGGGTTAGAATCCTCTTCTATGTTTGTGTACTTTCCTCCAGACGCAGAGGATGTCCCCTTGTCACAGTCCTGGGGATAAATAAATCATTGGAGAGATCTTTGTCCTGCCCCATGGTATATGATTATTAGATCTGCCCTAAGTTATCTTTTTTCTAAACTGAATAACCCTAATTTTGATCATCTTCCTGGGTACTGTAGTTCACCCATTCCAGTTATTACTTAAGTTGCCCTCCTCTGCACCCTTTCCAGCTCTGCTATGTCTGCCTTGTTGACAGGAGCTCAGAACTGTACACAGTACTCCATGTGTGGTCTGACTAGCGATTTGCAAAGTGGCAGGACTATGTTCTCATCATGCCCCTTTTTGATGCAACCCATTATCTAATTGGCATTGGCAGCAGCTGCCTGACTGGTTTCTGCAGCTTAATTTGCTGTCCACCAAAATTCCTGTCCTTTTCCATGTCAGTATTACCCAGTGTTTTTACCATTTAGTATGTACTTGTGACATGTATTCAGTCAGGCTGGGACTGGACTACAGTGGTACAGGTAAATCACCCCAGTGGGCCCCTGAGCAAGGTAGCCCCCTTGTCTTCCACTCCCTGTACAAATGGCAAATAACACAGTAGACTTACTGCACTACATATAGATAGGCAGTGTACAGCATGTGAACTAGCCTATGTTCATGTAAAAAACTGGGTAGAATATTTAAGAAACTACCACGTTTATTATAGACATATTCATGGGGCTGAGATGTTCTATAGGTACAGAGGCAGGACAGCCAGCATCCTCCTTTCAGAGAGACCTGCCTTCTCACAATTGCTGCAGGGACTCCATAATTAATCATGCTGCTGTCTGAGCAGGTAATATTTGGATGTAGTCGTATGGTTCCCCAAAATAAATGTTACTGGGGGTCCCTACACAGCCCAATCCGACACTGCATGTATTGTTCCTTCCTATGTGCACAACATTACATCTGCCACTCCTCTGCCCAAGCCTCCAATCTATCCAGATCCATCTGTAGCAGTATACTGTCCTCATCCGTGGTAATTACTTGACACAGTTTAGTGTCGTCTGCAGAAATTGATATTTTACTGTCCAAGCTTTCTTCAAGATCATTAATAAATATATTGAGGAGAATAGGGCCCAATACTGACCACTAGTGACTGGAGATGAATGAATCGAAGTTGGTATTTGATATAAATTTCAGGAAAAATTTGATTCGCATCAATTCCGAATTTCCTCACGCTTCGTGGTAACGAATTGCATTTTTTCCTAAAATGGATGCTGCACGTGTGGGGACATGGAGCAAGGAACTCTGGGAATGTGGAATCGCCCATAATGCTATGCATGCAGCCAATCAGCAGCCAGCCCTGTAATGTCACAGCCCTATAAATAGCCTCAGCCATCTTGGATTCTGACATTTTCCGGTGTACTTAGTGCAGGGAGAGATGTCAGCAGGCGCTAGGGACAGTGCGAGGAAAGACTTTATTGTGCTAAAAAACGATTTACAAGTTCAGGGAAAGATTATTCAAGGTGCAGGTAAAGGATAGGGAGGAATCAATCCACAGTATTGAAGCAGAACAGAGTTCAGTAAGGGAGGTTACAGCCTGGGTAATAGGCACAATCCTATTACACCTTGCTACACTGACTGGGGATCCAAATTGCCATTATACAGCTCTGTAATTCCAGCAAGCCTTTCTTGTTATTGGGGTGCAAGTGCTGCTTGATACAGCCATTAACAGGGTTTATTACACGGAAATATTTATATGTCTTATTTGCCCTTGTGCGGTGCAGTTATATGTTCTAAAGCATTTTTTGGCTTGTATTAGTGGGAAAAAAGGGCTCATTAGTCGTTGTGTGGTGAAGCGCGAAAATGACATCCTTTTTGGTGTGTATTAGTGGCACAAATTTTTAATTTTTTTTGCCGTTCAGTGGTGCAGTTATGTCCTAAAACCCTTTTTGTCATGTATTAGTGGCAAAAGAAAAATATATTTGCTTGTTCAGCGGTGGAGTTATATATTCTAAAGCCTTTTGTGGAGTGTAGAAGTGGAAAAAATATAAATATTTTTGCCGTTCAAGAAGAACATGGTGTCGGCACTGCATCAAGGAGGGCTGAGCCATACGCCCTGCATGGTACACGTGTTCATTCTGGTTGTCCAGCGGTTCCTGAAGTCTTTCACCTATCTGCAAGACATCCTAAAAATGGCCAGGAAACATTGCATGCATTTCAGCCTTTCGTACACCACAAAGCACACCCTCCTTGAGCTGCAGCGGCAGAACGGCATACCCCAACATAGGCTGATATGCGACATTTCCACCTGTTGGAATTCCACCCCCTGTATGTTGGACCAACTATACGAACAAAGAAAGGCCATAAACAATTTGTTGATCCAAGCAGACAGGAGTACTCCTCTGTGTAACTTCGATTTCAGCCAGTGGCAGCTCATGCGTTACACATGCCGTTTGCTCAGGCTCTTTGAGGAGGCCACAATATTTGTCAATTGCAAGGACTACAGGATGAACAATGTAATTCCACTGCTTTATGTCCTGGAACAGATGCTGGTAAATCTGGCTGGTCAGGGGCTGGAGATGTGGTGGCTAGATCTCACGGCCACATGAGCCCTGTGGGGGCTGAACTGGAGGAGGAGGAGGAGGAGGAGGAGGAGGAGAACATTAGAGCACAAGCAATGTGCAGCGAATTCTGTGTTTTTTACGCACAGGTGACAGGAGAGGAGGAGCAGGAGCAGCCAGAGTAGCTACAGGGCAATAAGGAAGACAAGGCAGAGGACCCAGACACACCATGGCAGTATGCAGTGGAGATGGAGGCAGGGAGACCCTCCGAGTCACTTGCACAAATGGCCCGATGCATGCTCTCTCGCTTGCGTAGTGACAGCTGAATTGTCATCATTCGGCAGAGGGATGACTTCTGGCTCTCCACCTTGTTGGACCCTCGCTACCTGTCCAAAATAGGAGGCCTTTTTTACACCTGCTGAGAGGAAGGACAAACTGAACTACTATAGAGACATCCTATGTAGTCATGTAGTCAGTTGGCCGCTGCCTATCTGCACCATCGTCCATCCTCTCACAGGTCTGACGGGGGGGGGGGCTTCTGCGCTCACGTTCCTCTGCCATGGCTGCTGTGGCAGGGTTGGGGGTAGGAGCAGTTCCAGCTCCATCAGCAGCAACTTGATTTTAGAGTCGCTGATGAGCAGCTTTCTTCACCCACCTAGTGAAGAAACTACTCACCAGCAGCAGAAGCTAGACCTGGAGCAGGACCTGAACCAGCAGGTTGTGGCATACTTGGACAGTACCCTGCCACCCCACATTGAAGATTTGCGGCAGCCAAACTGGATTTGTTGCCTCAACTAGCAGAGCTTGCCCTGGAAAAGCTGTCCCGCCTGGCCAGTAATGTGGCATCAGAGTGGATGTTTAGTGCGGTGGGGGCCATAGTTACCCCAAGAAGAACTCGCCTGTCCACCCAAAATGTGGAGAGACTGACCTTTTTCAAGATGAATCAGGCATGGATCATCCAGGATTTCCACCCACCAATGCCTGATGCATCAGACTAGATCATCCATGGTGCCACACCAACACTTTGACAAATAAGACCGGTTTCTTCTGGCTACCTGCCTCAGCTACTATTCTGATGCTGCCACCCTCCTGATGCCACACATCCTTCTTTCACCCACCATCTTCAGCGGGCACTGGTATTGCCACCCACCTCTCCACTCTGCCACCGGGTCACTCTGATGTCTTCTGATGTTGCTGCCACCTCCTCACTATATCACCTTGCCACTCTGTGGTCTCCTGATGCTGCTGCTGCCACCTCCACACTGTCATTGTGCCACTCTGTGGTCTCCTCATGCTGCTTCCACCTCACCACTATGTCATAGGGCCACTCTGTGGACTTCTCATGCTGTTCCCAGCCTCCCCACTTCATGACTGGGCCACTATTTTGCCCTCGGCCTAGCTGACATCATCATTTATTTGACCCTTCTTCTGCTCTTTTAGAAGAAAGGGAAAATTAGATGCACAACAGATCCTGCCTGTGTAGCAACTGTAAGGCCTGTATGGTCCCATCAGAATTGGCTTGTGATTTTTTAGCCAAAAGCAGGAGTGGGTACAAAACACAGAAGACATGCAAATATTCCATTCACGTGTCATTTCTGTTTTGGATCCACTCCTGTTTTTTTTTTTTTTTTTGCAATACTGATGGATTACTGACCAAATGCTGACGGGTGAAGGCGGATGCTCCACAGACAGGATCCTTTTTTTGGGGTTATTGTTCTGACGGATCAGAGGATGGGCAAAATAATCTGTGACGTCAACACAAACTTACTGCTGACACCCTCTTCACTCTGTCGGGGGCTTGACTTTATAAGCGTTTAATAGAACAGGTTCTGTAGACATCTATGTGGAATCAGCTAATAACGGTGTAAAAGTAGTGCGCTTCTTCTTGGCGCTAACATCGACTTGTAAGACTGAGTTCATACTTGAGTTATTTGGTCAGTTTTGGCCCCGTGACTGCCCAAATAAGTGAAGTGTGCAGTGATTCTAAGAGTGACGCCTGTCATCTGCGTATCATACTGACTCACAGTATTTCACTATCACAGCAGACTCCCTATGCGTGTTTCTGCAAGGCACAGTGTACTACGCCACTATAAAGGCTCTCAGCAGCCAGGAAATAGCCGTTTTTAACACAATTCACCACAAATAAATTTTAATCTAACCAAATTTTTGATTCATGAAGCCATGCTGATACTGTTTTATATCCAGATATCACTCACCGACCAATAGAGATCTTGTTAGAGATTTTACATTAAGCCACCGAGTGACATTACTCGCTTGTTCTGACTGCTAGTTAATTGATACTTGCTTGCATATTGATAGAATTAACTCTAGCAGCAAAATGCCAAAGTGTCATATGAGGCTTCAGCCATTTTGGTCATAAGGAAATTCCAGTCAGTTCTGTGCAGCTGTGACATCATTGATTAGTGCAAAATCCACACAAGAGGTCAATTTTCACACTTAAGAAAAAAGCAAATTAGACATGAGATTTGTATGATCTCATACATTTTGCTGGTACTGTATTACACTGCGGATTTTCCGCACCAAATCCGGATGCAGGCATCCTTACAACACTGTCAACAAACATTGCCCCTGGCAATTAGTGGTAGTAGCAGCCAGACTGCACTGCGTTGACGTTGGTGGTGAAACAATGCTTTGGACTGGAATCGTATCTATATCAGGTTGACTAAAACATGAGGCAGAAGGGTAAGCTGATGTCTATTGCATTGTGTATATACTATTGTGTAGGGCACCCTTAGGGTATGTTTACACATGCCAGGGTTCTTCAATATTCCTGAATGTGATTTAAATTTTTTTTTTAAATCACATACAGTTGTGGCAAAATCAACCTATTGAGAGATATGGGTTGGAAGAAATTTGCTATGTGTGAACATACCATGGTAAGGAACAATTCCATACATTTATCAAATTGTTTCAGGTTCAAACAAATTTTGATATTCTTGCACATGCCCAAAAAAACACATGGGCCCATATGTCACCCTCTATATGCCAGAAATGTGTAAGAAAGTCACAAAATGCTGTTTTGCTTCCTGTCACCACCAGTCCTGTGAGAAGGTCTTGCAGACGTTCTTCTCTATCTCTTGTATGATGTTCTTTGTTTTGGTATCCCTTTCTCATCTCCTTTCCTTCTGCCAGGTGCCACTTATTCAGACTAATCCTTTTCCTTTATATTCCCTCCCATACTGCCTCACTTTGCGGTTTATATTACTTCCTGGATGAAGTGGTCATTGCTGGAGGCTGTGTCTGCCGTTTGTTCAGATAAGTCCTTTACTTTATTGTGTTTCCTTGCTGGCTTGATTCTAGGTGACCCTGACTCCGTCCGTATTAAGTGCAGGGAGCCGGTGGTCGTGTCCCCTCACTATTATAGGGTTTTCAGGTGTCACACAGACTTAGGTACGTGGGCATGCAATCATCTACCATAAAGACCTTTGCATTGGCATAGCAGTCAGGGAGAGCTCTTAGGGTTTTATAGGGCTCACCTATATGCTCCTTAGTTTGGGATCAAGCCAGTCGCTCGTTTATTTATAAGTTCCAGCTTTCTGCTAACTTCATCCATGACACTTCCTGCTCACTATTTTTCCAAACAGTGGGCTGAAATCCATACCAGCTTCTTTGCTGCCGTAGACTTCAGTTCTGGTGCATAGACCTGCATGTGCCTCATAATAATTGTGACACATCTGACACCAGCAGGGGATACATTAAGACTGGAGTGTAAAATGCCGGGCTTAATACATGTCCCCCGCTATCTGTCAGTGATGTCAGTGATGGGGTAAGCAAAGACTATTTTGTGACAACGGAACCTGCATCTCTACTATAGCGATGGTTGGTGCTTTGTTCCTGTGCATGGCCACCATCTTACTTGCTTTCTGGTTCTCTGGCTATCTGGCTCAGTGTTCTCCCTCTTATGCTTTCTGGCAAGTCAAGCCACCGAAGCAGCGCTGTTCAACTCTTTGCAATCTGGCACTTTCCCTTTCTCATTATAGGGCATGTGTGTGCACTGCCTCTGACTTGTAAAGGGGCAGCAATGCTGGACCTTCTCTAACCAATGGCTGGTCACCCTGGGGTCCTTAAGGGACATTCCCCTGTGGGAAGATGCCTGAGCAATGGGTTCTAGGCCAGTAGTGCCCTGTGAAGGTGTGCCATTCTATGCATCTGGAAATTTCTGCCTGTTCCCCAGATTTGACCTGTCACTAACTGACCTCACCTCTGTCTGGTCTCAGTTCTAAGCTGCCCACCCTGATCTTGGATTGTTTATCGGATTGCACAAACTCTGCCTGTCCTGATCTCGGCCTGTCCCTAACTACGTGTGTCCTACACATTGTGCACTGGTGTCTCTTAACCTCTGTACGACAGCAGTCTCTGGAATAGAGGCTACTCCGAGAGTTTATGATCTGGTGGTTCCACTACAGCAGAGTCTAGATCCATGTGCAGCAGGTGTGGAGAATTTGACTTTGGGCTACTCCCAAGGGTGTTATCTAAGCGATCCTCTTTAACCCCTTAAAAAGGATTGCTTAGATAACACCCTTGGGAGTAGCCCAAAGTCAAATTCTCCACACCTGCTGCATTACAATCTCCATGGCTTCTATCCTCAGGAACAAGAACTAGGAACAAAATGTCATTGCTGCAATTAGCTTTGAAGCATAAAATAATAGAATTTTCTGTTTGATTTTAGCCACTGTTACTTATGAAATTATATTTGATAAAAGTGAACAAATTTGTAAAACAATCCCAGCGAAACTTTATTCAAATGAATATTTTTTTACTTAAAAAACATACAGTCGTGGCCAAAAGTTTTGAGAATGACACAAATATTAGTTTTCACAAAGTTTGCTGCTAAACTGCTTTCAGATCTTTGTTTCAGTTGTTTCTGTGATGTAGTGAAATATAATTACACACACTTCATACGTTTCAAAGGCTTTTATCGACAATTACATGACATTTATGCAAAGAGTCAGTATTTGCAGTGTTGGCCCTTCTTTTTCAGGACCTCTGCAATTCGACTGGGCATGCTCTCAATCAACTTCTGGTACAATTCCTGACTGATAGCAACCCATTCTTTCATAATCACTTTCTTGGAGTTTGTCAGAATTAGTGGGTTTTTGTTTGTCCACCCGCCTCTTGAGGATTGACCACAAGTTCTCAATGGGATTAAGATCTGGGGAGTTTCCAGGCCATGGACCCAAAAATGTCAACGTTTTGCTCCCCGAGCCACTTAGTTGTAACTTTTGCTTTATGGCACGGTGCTCCATCGTGCTGGAAAATGCATTGTTCTTCACCAAACTGTTGTTGGATTGTTGGAAGAAGTTGCTGTTGAAGGGTGTTTTGGTACCATTCTTTATTCATGGCTGTGTTTTTGGGCAAAATTGTGAGTGAGCCCACTCCCTTGGATGAGAAGCAACCCCACACATGAATGGTCTCAGGATGCTTTACTGTTGGCATGACACAGGACTGATGGTAGCGCTCACCTTTTCTTCTCCGGACAAGCCTTTTTCCTGATGCCCCAAACAATTTGAAAGAGACTTCATCGGAGAATATGACTTTGCCCCAGGCCTCAGCAGTCCATTCACCATATTTTCCGCAGAAGATAAATCTGTCCCTGATGTTTATTTTGGAGAGAAGTGGCTTCTTTGCTGCCCTTCTTGACACCAGGCCATCTTCCAAAAGTCTTCACTGTGCGTGCAGATGCGCTCAAACCTGCCTGCTGCCATTCCTGAGCAAGCTCTGCACTGGACGCCCTTTCTTGGACGCCCTGAAGCCTTCTTAACAAGAATTGAACCTCTTTGCATGAAGTTCTTGATGATCCTATAAATTGTTGATTGAGGTGCAATCTTAGTAGCCACAATATCCTTGCCTGTGAAGCCATTTTTATGCAACGCAATGATGACTGCATGCGTTTCTTTGCAGGTCACCATGGTTAACAATGGAAGAACAATGATTTCAAGCATCACCCTTCTTTTAACAGGTCAAGTCTGCCATTTTAACCCAATCAGCCTGACATAATGATCTCCAGCCTTGTGCTTGTCAACATTCTCACCTGAGTTAACAAGACGATTGCTGAAATGATCTCAGCAGGTCCTTTAATGACAGCAATGAAATGTAGTGGAAAGTTTTTCATGGCAAAGAAGGACTATGCAATTCATCTGATCACTCTTCATAACATTCTGGAGTATATGCAAATTGCTATTATAAAAACTAAAGCAGCACCTTTTTTAATTTCCAATATTTATGTAATTCTCAAAAATTTTGGCCACGACTGTATAAGAGAATATGAAAAAATGTGCACAGTAAAAAGATAGAATCAAAATATGAATAACATTACATATTTTAAATGACTATTTTTTATTTTTTTTCAAATACATATCTTCCCTTAGTCCTCTTATCCCTAATGGCAACACATAATAATATCATAGCAAGAATGTCCTGTGGTGATTCTACTTTACCTGTTTAATGGTCTGTGTGCCTAATAGTACTACTGACTGATAGGATATATTTAAATGAAAGCACTGTAAAAGCCATTTAAGAATTTCCGAGTACACCACTTAATCATACATAGCTGGTAGTTGCATTAACATCTACTTTGTACGAACTTGACAATCATACTTTCAAATCCATGTTTTAAAGGGTAAATGTTATTTTAAAAAGTTTTGATTTTTCATAAGGATGCAGCAAGCACCTGAGGAGACTGTGCAGAGGATGGGAGTGGTAGTCTTCCTGATGAGGTGTTGTCACAGTGTACTCCCTTAGGCTGTTGCTCCCTAGGGATCGGTGCAGTGGAAATGAAATTTAAACAATCAGGCCAGAAGTAAACATAGAAAAGTCTCTATTTACTTAGTGCAAAATATAACTTCATACATCTAGCAGCAGTAAATACAAAGTGCAGTTTCTCTGGCACCAGATGAGGAGGTATGGTGGCAGGTTGGGTGGCAACTGACTGGCACTAGCAAGCACTTGTAGAGATAGCTGTCCACTGTAAACATTCACACTTGAGCTTTGTCTGGCCTAGCAGTGGTTTAGGTGATGGGTGTCTGAGATGTAGTCCATAACCTTGCAGCAGTGTCTGCAAAGCTATATTTCACTGATCACAATGCTGTCTTGTCTCTCTGATGCTTTCTGGAAACTAAATTTGCTGATCTCCCTGGAGTGTTGGTCTAGCAGGAGAAGAATATCAGGTTCCTAGGAATAGGAGCTGTGTCGTATACTTCCTCTCCTCTTTGTGTCTGCACAGGAACTTTCCCCCCTGGCAGGCAGAAGTACCAGTAGTGTTGAACGAGCATGCTCGGCTGAATACCAGTTTGGCTCGAGCATCGCTATGCTCGGCACATGGCGGTACTCGACTCGGCCGAGTACTGCATGTGCTCGAGTCTCCTCCCCTGCTAAGCAGCCAGTAAATGTTGGTTACTGGCATTACAGTCATTGGCTGACCGGAACACGTCATCGGGTGCTATTTAACACCCGATGACGTATGTTCGGCTCATTCTAAGTCAGGGAGAAATGAGCATAGGAAGGGACAAAGAGTGTATGGAGTGTAATTGAATTAAATTTTTCTACAAAAACGTAGACCCAAAAGTCCTTGTAAAAACTATTGTGACAGCAGCAATATATGTTTGTAGCGCAACCTGCGCTAAATTGCTCAGTGTTAGGGAGAGCTGTGCATAGGAAGGGACAGACAGTGTAGGGAGTGTAATAAGATTTTTATACAAAAAACTTTTCAGAGACCCAAAAGTCCTTTTAAGGACTATTGTGTGTGACAACAGCAATATATATTTTTAGCGCATCCTACGCAAAATACCGTGTAATAGGCCGCTGCGGACAGTTAAGTTATTTGCGCCACATCTCCTGTGTAAATTGTGCACATCCCTAAAGTATCAGTGACATCCAGTGCACTTTTTCCATAGACTGTGTCCGCTGAGGACAGAAAAATTATCCGCGCCACATCTTTAGTTTAAAGTGTGCGCAACCCTAAAATATCAGTGACATCCAGTGCACTTTTTACGTAGATAGTGTCCCCAGTTAAATTATCCACGTTACTTCTCCTGTTTAAAGTGTGCGCATCCCTAAAATATCAGTGACATCCAGTACACTTTTTCCGTAGACGGTGTGCCCTGCAGACAGTAAAATTATCTACGCCACATCTACTGTTTAAAATGTGTGAATCACTGAAATATCAGTGACATCCAGTACACTTTCTCAGTAGACACTGCGAACTGTGATATTACCTGTTGTACCTGTCTTGTATAACATTTCCTCATCACAAATACCTTTTTAAAAAATTTTTGCACATACACTTCCAAATCCTACGTTACTGTGCATGTGACATACTTTCAAGCATATATCACATTTAAAATGAAGAAGGCGAGCAGTAAGGGACCGGGAAGTGGCCATGATGCTGATGATGCACACAAAGGCCGTGGCCCTGGGCACGGAGAAACAGTGCCTGCTGCCAGAGCACAAGAAAAACAATCATCCAAGATACCTACCTTCATGTCCCAGTTTGCAGAGTGGCACAGGACACCACTCTTGAAGTCAGACCAGTGCAACCAGGTGGTCGGTTGAATTGCAGCAGATAATGCTTCCAGTCGATTAAGCACCACCCTGTCTTCCACCAAGTCCAGTCTCAGTAGCCAGGAGTCTGGTCAACACAATCCTCACCCTGATCCTCCTTCCTCCCACCATTTACAGTCTGGCCAAACAAGTGATCCCACACTTGGATATTCCGAAGATGTCTTTTCATCGCCATTACTTGATTTGGCCCTCTTGCCAAGAATGCTTGAAGAGGGATATGAGAACTTGTGCCTTGATTCCCAACCTTTTGAACATCCACAGTCACAAGAAGATGACGGTTGGGAATGGCAATTTGTGTTTAATGAGGTGGATGATGATGAGACACAGTTGCCAATGAGTCAACTGCAATTATCATCTCAAGAGGTTGATGAAGAGGATGAGACACAGTTGTCAATCACTGAGGTTGTGGTTAAGTCAACAAATTAGGAGAATGATCAGAGTGAGGAAGTGGAAGAGGAGGTGGTGGACGATGATGTCACTGACCCAACCTGGGAAGGTGGCAAGCCAAGCGAGGACAGCAGTACAGAGCGGGAGGTATCTGCAGCACCGCAACAGGCTGGAAGAGGCAGTGGGGTGGCAAAAGGGAGAAGGTGGGCCATACCACACAGGACCGCAACAGTTCCATGGAGCAACCCCTTGCGGAAATCTCTCTTGCCAAGGGGTAGATGTTCCACAGTATGGCGCTTTTTCAGGAAAGTGTGGACGACAAAAGAATAGAAGTTTGCAACCTGTGCCATACGAAAATGAGCCGGGTCGTGAAAACTAGCAACCTCACCACCACCAGCATGATCCGCCACATGGCATCCAAGCACCGTAATAAGTCGGACAATGCCTGGGTCCACAATCTGTGTCTGCGGGTCACACCACTGCCTCCTCTTCCCCTGTGTTACGTGCTTCCCCTGTGTCGAAGGCGCAGACCCAGATGTCTCCCACCCTGCACATGGACTGTCGCAAGCACCATCAGCAACCACATCCACTTCCGTGTCCCAGCTCAGCATACAAATGTCCTTATCCCAGGCATTTGAACACAAGCGCAAATACCCAGCGACCCACCCACAGGCCATAGCACTAAATGCACAACTTTCCAAATTACTGGCCCTGGAAATGTTGCCATTTAGGCTTCTGGACACTGAGGCCTTCTGCAGTCTGATGTCGGCGGCTGTCCCTCGTTACGCAGTCTCCAGCCACCACTAATTTTCACGGTGCGCCATGCCTGCCTTACACCAACATGTGTCCCGTAACATCACACGTGCCCTGATCAACGCAGTTACTGGGAAGGTCCACTTAACCACGGACACATGGACAAGTGCATTCGGCCAGGGACCCTACATTTCTCTGACGGCACACTGGGTGAACCTTGTGGAGGCCGGGAGCGAGTCGTACCCTGGGATGGCACAGGTACTCCCATCTCCAAGGATTGCGGGCCCTATGTCGATCAGGGTTTCCGCCAGCACCTACGTTAGTAGCTCCAACCCCCACTTCTCCTCCTCTGCCTCCTCCTCCACTTCCACCTCAGAATTATCCTCATGCAGCACTAGTCAGTCATCAATTGGTAGCTGGAAGCAGTGTAGCACTACAGCGGGAAAGTGGCAACAGGCCCAGCTGAAGCTGATATGCTTAGGGGACAAACAGCACACCGCTGCAGAGCTGTGGCAGGGGATACAAGACCAGGCATGGTTGGCCGTAACTTGGTGGCGGCTTTGGAGCTCGGCAAGCTCAGACACATCCCATGCCTAGCCTACATGTTCAACTTTGTGGTTCAGCGGTTTCTCAAAACCTACCCCAATTTGCCTGAGCTACTGGTGAAGGTGCACCGCGTGTGTGCACATTTCCGCAAGTCACCGACAGCTTCAGCCGGTCTGTCAACGCTGCAGTAGCGCTTGAAATTGCCAGATGATTGGCTGTTGTGCGACTTGAGCACGCGCTAGAACTCTGCGATCCTTATGTTGGCCAGGCTTTGCAAGCAGCAGAGGGCAGTAGTGGAATACCAGCTACACCATGGTTAACGCCTTTCCAGTCAGCTTCCGCTATTCACAACCAAGGAGTGGGCATGGATGTCTGACCTATTATCAACGTAACCATCCCACTTCTGTGTCTACTCAAACGCTCGCTGCTCACAATTAAGGACGAGGCTTTGCATGTGGAAGAGGTGGAAATGGGGGAAGACATTACACAGGATGATAGCCAGACCACCCTCAGTTCATCTTCTCAGCGCGAATTGGACAATGAAGAGGAGGAGGAGGAGGAGCAGGAGACGGTTGCCTCCGATACAGAGAGTAGTACCTATGGAAGTTTAAATCCATCTGTTCTGCGTAGGTGGGCAGAAAAGGAGGAAGAGGATGAGGAGATTGAGCATGATCCTCCTGATGATGACAGCGAAGTCTTGCCTGTTGGTACTCTGACACACATGGCTGACTTCATGTTAGGCTACCTTTCCCGCGACCCGCTCGTTATACGCATTTTAGACAACACGGATGACTGGTTGTTCACCCTTCTCGACCCTACAAAGAGAACTTCTTATCTCTCATTCCTCTGGTGGAGAGGACGAGCAAAACGGTGCAATACCAGAAGATCCTTGTTGATCCTCACCCTGATGCACGGCCTAGTGTCACAAAGAGGGAATAATTTTGGAAGATGGTGAAGTAGTACATACTGTAGCAGACCGTGTCAGCGTCCTTAATCATCCCTCAGTGCCTTACAACTACTGAGTGTCCAAGCTGGACATGTGGCACGAACTGGCGCTTTATGCCTTGGAGGTGCTGGCCTGCCCTGCCGTTAGCCTTTTGTCTGAGCGGGTATTTAGTGCTGCCTGTCAAAATGCTGACAGGTTGACTTATAAAAATGAATATGTTCTGGATTGAACATGACTTCTCGACTCCACCAGAGGAAAGCGGCTGAACATAAAGGCACTTTAAATGTGTTGTTTATAATGTACTGAATACACTGTATTCCCATGCACCCCTACCATCACAAACAAGGGTATATGGTTGAATCTTCCCTTTCTCATCCTTCTTCTCTTCTTCCATCATATCAACATACTTATTCGTCACATATAATGCCCTCGCATATATGCCCTTCACATATAATGTTTTACAGGTTCAGCTCACCTTTTGGCCCTCGCATATAATTTTTTAGAGGGTCAGCTAAGCTGCAGGCCTTCACCTACAATCTTTTACTGGGTCAGCTCACCAGCAGGCCCGCACATAAAATCTTTTACAGGGTCAGCTCATCAGCAGGCCCGCACCTCAAATCTTTTACAGGGTCAGCTCACCAGCAGACCCACACCTCAAATCTTTTACAAGGTCAGCTCACCTGAAGGCCCTTGCATCAAATTTTTTAGAGGGTCAGCGTACCAGCATGCCCTTGCATACATTGTTTTACAGCATCAGCTCACCGGAAGGCCCTCGCATATAATGTTTTAGAGGGTCAGTTTAAGAGCAGGCTCACACCTAAAATCTTTTACAGGGTCAGCTCACCTGCAGGCCCACACCTAAAATCTTTTACAGGGTCAGCCCACCTGCAGGCCCTCACCTAATTATACCTAGTAGGTAATTTGCGAGCATGCTGCCTTGCTTGGATGTGGTAGCCGTAGCTGTTTCTCAGGCTCCCTCTACGGAATCACACCATGATTCCCCTATTACCCATGGTATACATGTTTTGGGCTGAAAATAACATTGAAGGTTGATAGGGCAGACATCCGAATGGATCGTCGCCATCACGGGGATGTACGATCGCCCACTTGCACTTTATATACAAGTAAATATACAGGAAAGAATGTTTTCTATCAATTTTTCTTCTAAAATCGATTTTATTTTATTTTCTTCCGTTTTGTGCGTATTATTGTCAGTCTGTAAAAGTGGCTTACTATTCGGGCAACATTGTTCCCAGCAGTGACCTGCAAGTACAAGATGCATCCAGACACTCTCCCTATGCTGTTCCAGAATAATTTCGGTTGTGTTTCCATCAATTTCTGACATTTTTCTATGAACCAGACATCCTCCCCTCTTCAGAGCACGGGGTACCTGGTTTAATGCTCGGGTTCTCCCATTGACTTCCATTATTCCATTTTCCATCCATATTCTTTACTGGAAGATACTTCCAAATCATACAATTACATAATAATCCATAATTATATACAATAAAACAACAATTGCAGATACCCCCAGGTCTGTAGTACTACTGTACAAAGACATGTAAGAAGTTGTGATTAGTAGAGATCTGAGCAGCAAATCCTTATGGTGGACTTCTATCTATCCCTAGACATGCTTCAATAAGTTTGCTGTTGGAAGCTTGTCAGGAAGCTTGTTATGAGCACTGGTTCTCCAGGGTAAAGAAGGGGTGAGTATTATTTATTTATTATTTTTTTGTTTTAAAATAAGTTTTAACACTTTTTCACAAGTTGGATGACCCTTTGAAATATTTAGAGAGTCCTTCAGCAGTTTTGACCCTGCAAAACTGCTAATACTGGTAGGAAAGAAAAAAAATATAAACGTTTAAGGTACTTTTATTACCAGGAGTAGTTTGAATATTAACTTTTGTTCTGCCAAGGCTACTGTCACACCTTCTGGTGTAAATTCTGGTAGCCTGTTCAGGCAGAGAACGAATGCAGATGGAACGTACACTGGCCCCATTAAGTATTATGGGGTTGGACGGAGATCCGTACACATTCCGGCAGACAAGCGGAGAACCAGCCAGACACAAACCGATGCATGCTACAGTTTGTGTCCAGCCGATTCTTCGCTTGTCTCCATGCTGGAGTTTCACACTGGAGGTGTGAAAGGAGCCTTAGTTCTGCTCCTACAAGTGCCCCGAAGCAGAGCTTCTCTGGGAAGTGCAGCATCTCCTCAATCTGTCAAAGAAAGGAGTTCCTGAGTAGGTGATGTAGATAGGGGTGGGCTGGTCAGTATAATTCCTTCAGCTTATACATGGCTGCCTGCTCCCCTTTATGTGAATCTCCAGCTTTTGATAACTGTAGATACTATTGTGCACTAGTGGAACCATGGTTACCTAGGATCAATAGCCATATGAATCAGTCATGCCTATAATAGGTGTTTTACATTGTCGGAGCTTAGCAGATCTATTATATTTGAAAGTGGCTAATGACCAACAAAAGGTAGGCAACCCCATCTCTATCTGATCATTATATTCAAATTGGTTAAAGTGTAACTGTCATATTTTCATCATGCTGCAACATTATGAATAAAGCAATCGTTAGTTTCTTCACATACCACTGTTTTCCTTTAGCTTTTCCCTTAGGCCTCTTTCACACTTGCGTTGTCCGGATCCGGCGTGTACTCCACTTGCCGGAATTACACGCCGGATCCGGAAAAACGCAAGTGTACTGAAAGCATTTGAAGACGGATCCGTCTTCAAAATGCTTTCAGTGTTACTATGGAACCCAGGACGCTATTAAAGTCCTGGTTGCCATAGTAGGAGCGGGGAGCGGGGGAGCGGTATACTTACAGTCCGCGCGGCTCCCGGGGCGCTCCAGAATGACGTCAGAGCGCCCCATGCGCATGAATGACGTGCCATGCGATCACGTGATCCATGCGCTTGGGGCGCCCTGACGTCACTCTGGAGCGCCCCGGGAGCCGCACAGACGGTAAGTATGCTGCTCCCCCGCTCCCCACTACACTTTACCATGGCTGTCAGGACTTTAGCATCCCGGCAGCCATGGTAACCATTGAGAAAAAGCTAAACGTCGGATCCGGCAATGCGCCGAAACGACGTTTAGCTTAAGGCCGGATCCGGATCAATGCCTTTCAATGGGCATTCATTCCGGATCCGGCCTTGCGGCATGTCTTCAGGATTTTTGGCCGGAGCAAAAAGCGCAGCATGCTGCGGTATTTTCTCCGGCCAAAAAACGTTCCGTTCCGGAACTGACGACATCCTGATGCATCCTGAACGGATTTCTCTCCATTCAGAATGCATTAGGATAAAACTGATCAGGATTCTTCCGGCATAGAGCCCCGACGACGGAACTCTATGCCGGAAGAAAAGAACGCAAGTGTGAAAGAGCCCTAAGTTACCGGAGTTTTGAAGCCTGCAGTATGATGATCAGCTTAAGATGGCTCCTCTGCCAGTTCTCTAAGGCCAAAACTGACTTCCCTAACTTCCACATTTGCTTTAGCCAGCAGCTACCTGCCAGCCAATCAGATTGGATTACTGAGAGACATGCCTCCTGACTCTGTAGCCTGATACTATCTACACACAGGCATGCAGTTTGGAGGACCACCCCTCTGCCTTCTGTTTACACTGAGTTGGTAACAGAAAAGACATAGCAATAGTCTTTTAAGGGACCAATGGAAAGGGATAGGGGACATTAATGAAAGCTGTTATTATAAGGTAATTACAGATCTTTTGACAGTCATTGACAGACTAATGAAAAATATGACAGTTACACTTTAAAGATAGATTCCTCTGAATTGCCAGCTATAAAATATGACTCTTCTCTATGCAAGAAGTGACAAGATGTGTTTAGTCATTTAATTTAGAAAAATACTATGCGCATCGACAGCTCTGATGACAAAACGTTTACTTTAATTTGACCAGACAAGTTAAAATGATAGCCAGGAAAATTACATTAGGATATGCCGCCAAATATAGAGGCCGATTTCATACCATTCAAGTAGACATTTGGAGTGCAGCAGCAATTCTAATTGTATTGTTGTCTGCATGCTACAGTTGTTCAATGATAAAATGACCTTGGGTCTTCTTCATACAGGACAGATTTGGTGCACAAACTTTCTCAGGAGAGACTTTAGACAAATTACTGTTCTGCTGACTTCTTTCTACTACTAAGTGCAAAGCCAACTGTAGGAACACAAGAATCTAGGGCCACACAAATAATAATGGGGGAGGGGGGTTCTCTATATACAGCAATGCTTGTAGCATATTTTTTAGGCCTTGTTCACAAAGTTTTTACATTTTGTTTGACATACCCTGAGCCATGTCTAAGGCTTCATATTTATTATTTACCACAGTTTTCTGTAAATAGTGACGGAAATCTATACCAGCTAAGGGCTGGAGTAGATTTCAATCTAGGTGCATGGACTGCCTTAGGATGCACTTAATTTATGATGAGCCATGTGCCATCTCATAAGTTAAATACACCCTTTGGTGTTACAGGGCGATTTCAAGACTTACAAACGTTGATAATTGACACCTAAAGTGACCTTTCCAGTACTCATATGTCATGTGGCATACATTGGATAATGATTATTATGAATAAGACTTGTGAGTGGAAAATATTTTGGCATAGAATTCAATATTGATGTCCAGCACCACTGTAAAACACAAAATCCAGTACAAGCTATAACAAATCTTTGTGGCATAGGGTCCTTTTACATGGTCATATAAATTGGCTGTAATGAGCTCCTAATGACAATGTAGCAAGTCACTTGACGCTTGTTTACTGTCACTGATATGTTGCAATTATAGGGAGGCTTTTCATACGGACAAGGGTTTGTAAAATCGTACAGTTTTGATTATTGTTTCCAGCACATCCTTTGTGTACACACCGAGATGCTAACACAGGGCAGTGATCAGTAGAGCTGAGGGAAGTTATGAAAAATTTGATTCGGCTGCTTAGCTGAATTGCACAAAGAAATTCGATTCTTGACAAATTAGTTTGTTACGCAGTGCATTTCTTTGTATTTAGAGGGCACAATGATAGGGAACTGACTGAGGCATCTAAGGCTACAATTTAGTCATTTCAGGGGTTAATCAGGGTAAAAAAAATACTCACCTTATCCATTTGCTCGCATAGAGGCCGTCGCGGCCATCTCTATTGAAGGCACCGTTTTCTGGAGTGGTGACATCATACGAGATTTTGCATGGTTGCTGCAATCAACATGGCTGCAAAAGCCTCTTTGCGTGCAAATGGATGAGGTGTGTATGTATTTTTTTTACCACCATTTCAGGGAGGATGTATTCATTACCACGAAGCGCAAGGAAATTCGGCTTTGCAGTGTATTGAATTTTTCCTGAAATTTGGATCAAAGTCAATTTAATTTGACTTCGATTCGCTCAACAGTAGTGACCAGTAATCACCAAACTTTTTGGTGTATGGTACAATCTGTGGAGAATCAGGAATTGATGTGACAGGTTGTCACTGCCTTTGGTTTGCGCTGTGACACTGTTGCCACACTTGCAGTTGCCCGCGGCAATGTGTTGCTATGAGAGCATGTGGTGGCAGTGTCTCGGCCTTCTGGGTGATTGCTGTGACATGGTTGCCACGCATGCTGTTGCCAGTGGTAACGTGTGGTTTGGTATGCTTGTGTGTGCACTTCCCCTTTTAAGTGGCTTCCTTCCTCAGTCTGGTGTTGGAAGGGTTAATTCCCTTCCTAGTGTTTTGTGAACACTGGGTTTATGTGTGTGGGTGTGGCTGCTTGGGCTATTTAGCCTCTGCTGGATGCCTGAAGCTCAGGGTTCCTCCAGCCTTGGTGTATGCTGGTGATCACTGTTCCTGGCTTTTACCATCTGTCCAGTGAGGGACACCCTTGTGGTCATTGATGTTATTATGGTGCCTCTTTCCCGTCTTATCTTTTGGTTTGCGTAGGTTATGTTTAGGGTGTTGTATGTCTTGTGTTGTGTTACATGGCTGGTGATGTTTGGTGTCCATCATGTTTTCTAGACATTCCCCTGTCTCACGTTTATTGCAGCTATGAGTGTCGTGTCATGGGTTCCTATGTGGTTGTGGTTTGTGCTGTGTCCTTAATGTTGGTGTGGACAGCAGCACTTGTGCACGGGTTCCAGTCAGTGTGTCTGTGGCAGGTAAGTGTGTTATGGGTTTCGCTTACCTGACAACTCCATATGCTGTATGTGTTCCCCAAGGTCATCTTCCTTCTTGTACCAACCAGCTGTGTGATAAGAATCTGTCGTCTTTTGAAGGTCTGACCAGGCTTAAGGAGTGTGAAAACTCCTACTGTGTTGGGGCCACTCAGACTAGAGAGAAGGCCCGTTTATGAGGTTTTGTCATGATGATATCAGATTGATGAATGTATAACCTGACAGGGGATCAGTAGGAATATTTGGCCAGAGTTTTTTAATTAACCTCTGCACTTTGAGCTGTAATGGAAAGTTGTAACTCTTTGTGTGCAGGAGAGGGCTCTGGCGATTCTGTAATTTTAGAACATGATGCATTCGCGATTTCTTCCTATTGCCGAGATCGCGAAGCGTCACAACCTGTCACCTGAACTATGTGAGGAAGACAAGGACTTACATCTATATTTAGTTATTAAATGGAATGCATCATCAGTCAAGATTACAATGATAGATAGATAGATAGATGATCCACCATTCACAATACGTGATATCACTGCTTATCTATTGCCTCCTGGCCACTGCACAGGTCAAAGATCATGCCTAGAAAACTCTCCCATAGAAGTCAATGAGTTGATTCAGGCATTTGAAATACAGCCATTTTGGGCAAATAAATATTTAATTTAGGCCTACACTGGTTCAGGCCCTGTGAGATACACCCTCTACATACAGGGATTTGATTCAGCCTTTTGAAATACAGCCATTTTGGGCAAATAAATATTTAATTTAGGCCTACCCTGGTTCAGGCCCTGTGAGATACACCCTCTACATACAGGGGTTTGATTCAGGCATTTGAAATACAGCCATTTGGGGCAAAAAAATATTTAATTCAGGCCTAGTCTGGTTCAGACCGTGTGAGATACACCCTTTACATACTGTCATTCTATTCTACTATTAATTAAACACCCATTTAGGGCAAGATCCTAAATTCGAAAAATATGAGGAGAGCGTCAAATAAGGGACGTGGCCCAGGTTGTGGTGCTGCTGGTGGAGCTCCTGTTGCAGGGAGAGGACGTGGTCGATCTGTGCCAGCTACACGCACAAGTGAAACCCCTTCCTCAGGTGCGAGTAGGCGACAAAACCTGCAGCGGTATTTGGTCGGGCCTAATGCTGCTCTACGAATAGTGAGGCCTGAACAAGTACAGGCGATAGTAGATTGGGTTGCTGACAGTGGATCCAGTTCCTTCACATTGTCTCCCACCCAGTCTCCTGCTGAAAGACCACAGTTGGCACCTGCAGCCGATGTCCATCAGTCTTTCACCTCACCCCCTTGCAAATCAGCCAAGCAATCTGAGCCCCAAGTCATGCAGCAGTCTCTTCTGCTTTTTGATGACTCTATTAGCAGGGTTTCTCAGGCCATCCAGAAGTGGAAGAGATTGAGTGTACAGATGCCCAACCACTTTTATGCTTCAAGATGAGTACATGGAAGGACCACCGCAGCACGTCTCGGATGATGACAAAACACAGGTGCCAAATGCTGTGGCTTTCGGAAGTGTACAGACCGAAAAGTAGGGCAGGGGTTAAGAATGGGGGGAAGATGATGTGGAAGACGATGAGGTTGTCGATCCCACGTGGAATCAAGGTCATGCGAGTGACCTGTGTAGTTCGGAGGAAGAGGCGGTGGTCGCACCAGGTGTAAAAAAGGAGCTGCCGTCCCCTACACAGTACGGCTGCTACTTCCCACCGCAGCAAGGGACCAAGCACACCAAAGCCAGCTCCAAGAAGTTCCCTGGCGTGGCAGTTCTTCAGACAATGTGCTGACGACAAGACATGAGTGGTTTGCACGCTGTGCAATCAGAGCTTGAAGCGAGGCATAAACGTTCTCTGTGACGCTTTGCGATCCACAGCGATACTAGGAAATCGCAAATGCGCCATATTTCGCAATCACAGAGACACCAGAGCCTTCACTAAAAATCTTCTCTTTTCACTAAAGGAGTAATTCACAGAGCAGAGGTGCCATTATCACCTCCTTGTGACAAACCTTTCCTGCCCCATGCCAAGTTGAGTAGCCATCAATCTAGTTCTCTTATGACTAGAGTTGAGCGAACACCTGGATGTTCGGGTTCGAGAAGTTCGGCCGAACATCCCGGAAATGTTCGGGTTCGGGATCCGAACCCGATCCGAACTTCGTCCCGAACCCGAACCCCATTGAAGTCAATGGGGACCCGAACTTTTCGGCACTAAAAAGGCTGTAAAACAGCCCAGGAAAGAGCTAGAGGGCTGCAAAAGGCAGCAACATGTAGGTAAATCCCCTGCAAACAAATGTGGATAGGGAAATTAATTAAAATAAAAATTAAATAAATAAAAATTAACCAAAATCAATTGGAGAGAGGTTCCATAGCAGAGAATCTGGCTTCCCGTCACCCACCACTGGAACAGTCCATTCTCAGATATTTAGGCCCCGGCACCCAGGCAGAGGAGAGAGGTCCCGTAACAGACAATCTGGCTTCATGTCAGCAGAGAATTAGTCTGCATGTCATAGCAGAGAATGAGGCTTCACGTCAGCCACCACTGCAACAGTCCATTGGCATATATTTAGGCCCAGCACCCAGGCAGAGGAGAGAGGTCCCGTAACAGACAATCTGGCTTCATGTCAGCAGAGAATTAGTCTGCATGTCATAGCAGAGAATCAGGCTTCACGTCAGCCACCACTGCAACAGTCCATTGTCATAAATTTAGGCCCAGCACCCAGGCAGAGGAGAGAGGTCCCGTAACAGACAATCTGGCTTCATGTCAGCAGAGAATTAGTCTGCATGTCATAGCAGAGAATGAGGCTTCACGTCAGCCACCACTGCAACAGTCCATTGGCATATATTTAGGCCTAGCACACAGGCAGAGCAGAGAGGTCCCGTAACAGACAATCTGGCTTCATGACAGCAGAGAATCAGTCTGCATGTCATAGCAGAGAATCAGGCTTCACGTCAGCCACCACTGCAACAGTCCATTGTCATAAATTTAGGCCCAGCACCCAGGCAGAGGAGAGAGGTCCCGTAACAGAGAATCTGGCTTCATGTCAGCAGAGAATCAGTCTTCATATCATAGCAGAGAATCAGGCTTCACGTCACCCACCACTGTAAGAGTCAATTTTCATAAATTTAGGCCCAGAACCCAGGCAGAGGAGAAAGGTCCCGTAACAGACAATCTGGCTTCATGTCAGCAGAGAATCAGTCTTCATATCATAGCCTAGAATCAGGCTTCACGTCACCCACCACTGTAAGAGTCAATTTTCATAAATTTAGGCCCAGAACCCAGGCAGAGGAGAAAGGTCCCGTAACAGACAATCTGGCTTCATGTCAGCAGAGAATCAGTCTTCATATCATAGCAGAGAATCAGGCTTCACGTCACCCACCACTGCAACAGTCAATTGTCATAAATTTAGGCCCAGCACCCAGGCAGAGGAGAGAGCTCCCGTAACAGAGGATCTGGCTTCATGTCAGCAGAGAATCAGTCTGCATGTCATAGCAGAGAATGAGGCTTCACGTCACCCACCACTGCAACAGTCCATTGGCATATATTTAGGCCTAGCACACAGGCAGAGCAGAGAGGTCCCGTAACAGACAATCTGGCTTCATGTCAGCAGAGAATCAGTCTGCATGTCATAGCAGAGAATGAGGCTTCACGTCACCCACCACTGCAACAGTCCATTGGCATATATTTAGGCCTAGCACACAGGCAGAGCAGAGAGGTCCCGTAACAGACAATCTGGCTTCATGACAGCAGAGAATCAGTCTGCATGTCATAGCAGAGAATGAGGCTTCACGTCACCCACCACTGCAACAGTCCATTGGCATATATTTAGGCCTAGCACACAGGCAGAGCAGAGAGGTCCCGTAACAGACAATCTGGCTTCATGTCAGCAGAGAATCAGTCTGCATGTCATAGCAGAGAATGAGGCTTCACGTCACCCACCACTGCAACAGTCCATTGGCATATATTTAGGCCTAGCACACAGGCAGAGCAGAGAGGTCCCGTAACAGACAATCTGGCTTCATGACAGCAGAGAATCAGTCTGCATGTCATAGCAGAGAATGAGGCTTCACGTCACCCACCACTGCAACAGTCCATTGGCATATATTTAGGCCTAGCACACAGGCAGAGCAGAGAGGTCCCGTAACAGACAATCTGGCTTCATGTCAGCAGAGAATCAGTCTGCATGTCATAGCAGAGAATGAGGCTTCACGTCACCCACCACTGCAACAGTCCATTGGCATATATTTAGGCCTAGCACACAGGCAGAGCAGAGAGGTCCCGTAACAGACGATCTGGCTTCATGTCAGCAGAGAATCAGTCTGCATGTCATAGCAGAGAATCAGGCTTCACGTCAGCCACCACTGCAACAGTCCATGGTCATAAATTTAGGCCCAGCACCCAGGCAGAGGAGAGAGGTCCCGTAACAGACAATCTGGCTTCATGTCAGCAGAGAATTAGTCTGCATGTCATAGCAGAGAATCAGGCTTCATGTCAGCCACCACTGCAACAGTCCATTGGCATATATTTAGGCCTAGCACACAGGCAGAGGAGAGGTTCATTCAACTTTGGGTAGCATCGCAATATAATGGTAAAATGAAAATAAAAATAGGATTGAATGAGGAAGTGCCCTGGAGTCCAATAATATATGGTTATGGGGAGGTAGTTAATGTCTAATCTGGACAAGGGACGGACAGGTCCTGTGGGATCCATGCCTGGTTCATTTTTATGAACGTCAGCTTGTCCACATTGGCTGTAGACAGGCGGCTGCGTTTGTCTGTAATGACGCCCCCTGCCGTGCTGAATACACGTTCAGACAAAACGCTGGCTGCCGGGCAGGCCAGCACCTCCAAGGCATAAAAGGCTAGCTCTGGCCACGTGGACAATTTAGAGACCCAGAAGTTGAATGGGGCCGAACCATCAGTCAGTACGTGGAGGGGTGTGCACACGTACTGTTCCACCATGTTAGTGAAATGTTGCCTCCTGCTAACACGTTGCGTATCAGGTGGTGGTGCAGTTAGCTGTGGCGTGTTGACAAAAGTTTTCCACATCTCTGCCATGCTAACCCTGCCCTCAGAGGAGCTGGCCGTGACACAGCTGCCTTGGCGACCTCTTGCTCCTCCTCTGCCTTGGCCTTGGGCTTCCACTTGTTCCCCTGTGACATTTGGGAATGCTCTCAGTAGCGCGTCTACCAACGTGCGCTTGTACTCGCGCATCTTCCTATCACGCTCCAGTGCAGGAAGTAAGGTGGGCACATTGTCTTTGTAGCGTGGATCCAGCAGGGTGGCAACCCAGTAGTCCGCACAGGTTAAAATGTGGGCAACTCTGCTGTCGTTGCGCAGGCACTGCAGCATGTAGTCGCTCATGTGTGCCAGGCTGCCCAGGGGTAAGGACAAGCTGTCCTCTGTGGGAGGCGTATCGTCATCGTCCTGCCTTTCCCCCCAGCCACGCACCAGTGATGGACCCGAGCTGCGTTGGGTGCCACCCCGCTGTGACCATGCTTCATCCTCATCCTCCTCCACCTCCTCCTCATCCTCGTCCTCCTCGTCCTCCAGTAGTGGGCCCTGGCTGGCCACATTTGTACCTGGCCTCTGCTGTTGCAAAAAACCTCCCTCTGAGTCACTTCGAAGAGACTGGCCTGAAAGTGCTAAAAATGACCCCTCTTCCTCATCCTCCTCCTCCTCCTCCTGGGCCACCTCCTGTTCCATCATCGCCCTAAGTGTTTTCTCAAGGAGACATAGAAGTGGTATTGTAACGCTGATAACGGTGTCATCGCCACTGGCCATGTTGGTGGAGTACTCGAAACAGCGCAACAGGGCACACAGGTCTCGCATGGAGGCCCAGTCATTGGTGGTGAAGTGGTGCTGTTCTGTAGTGCGACTGACCCGTGCGTGCTGCAGCTGAAACTCCACTATGGCCTGCTGCTGCTCGCACAGTCTGTCCAGCATGTGCAAGGTGGAGTTCCACCTGGTGGGCACGTCGCATATGAGGCGGTGAGCGGGAAGGCCGAAGTTACGCTGTAGCGCAGACAGGCGAGCAGCGGCAGGATGTGAACGCCGGAAGCGCGAACAGACGGCCCGCACTTTATGCAGCAGCTCTGACATGTCGGGGTAGTTGTGAATGAACTTCTGCACCACCAAATTCAGCACATGCGCCAAGCAAGGGATGTGCGTCAAATTGGCTAGTCCCAGAGCTGCAACGAGATTTCGCCCATTATCACACACCACCAGGCCGGGCTTGAGGCTCACCGGCAGCAACCACTCGTCGGTCTGTTGTTCAATACCCCGCCACAACTCCTGTGCGGTGTGGGGCCTGTCCCCCAAACATATGAGTTTCAGAATGGCCTGCTGACGTTTACCCCGGGCTGTGCTGAAGTTGGTGGTGAAGGTGTGTGGCTGACTGGATGAGCAGGTGGAAGAAGAGGAGGAGGAAGCCGAGAAGGAGGAGGTGGCAACAGGAGGCAAAGAATGTTGCCCTGCGATCCTTGGCGGCGGCAGGACGTGCGCCAAACAGCTCTCCGCCTGGGGCCCAGCTGCCACTACATTTACCCAGTGTGCAGTTAGGGAGATATAGCGTCCCTGGCCGTGCTTACTGGTCCACGTATCTGTGGTTAGGTGGACCTTGCTACAGATGGCGTTGCGCAGTGCACACTTGATTTTATCGGATACTTGGTTGTGCAGGGAAGGCACGGCTCTCTTGGAGAAGTAGTGCCGGCTGGGAACAACATACTGTGGGACAGCAAGCGACATGAGCTGTTTGAAGCTGTCTGTGTCCACCAGCCTAAATGACAGCATTTCATAGGCCAGTAGTTTAGAAATGCTGGCATTCAGGGCCAGGGATCGAGGGTGGCTAGGTGGGAATTTACGCTTTCTATCAAATGTTTGTGAGATGGAGAGCTGAACGCTGGCGTGTGACATGGTTGAGACGCTTGGTGACGGAGGTGGTGGTGGTGGTGTTGGTGGTACATCCCCTGTTTGCTGGGCGGCAGGTGCCAACGTTCCTCCAGAGGCGGAGGAAGAGGCCGAGGCGGCAGCAGCAGAATAGGCCGAGGCGGCAGCAGCAGAAGAGGTAGCAGGGGGAGCCTGAGTGACTTCCTTGGTTTTAAGGTGTTTACTCCACTGCAGTTCATGCTTTGCATGCAGGTGCCTGGTCATGCAGGTTGTGCTCAGGTTCAGAACGTTAATGCCTCGCTTCAGGCTCTGATGGCACAGCGTGCAAACCACTCGGGTCTTGTCGTCAGCACATTGTTTGAAGAAGTGCCATGCCAGGGAACTCCTTGAAGCTGCCTTTGGGGTGCTCGGTCCCAGATGGCGGCGGTCAGTAGCAGGCGGAGTCTCTTGGCGGCGGGTGTTCTGCTTTTGCCCACTGCTCCCTCTTTTGCTACGCTGTTGGCTCGGTCTCACCACTGCCTCTTCCTCCGAACTGTGAAAGTCAGTGGCACGACCTTCATTCCATGTGGGGTCTAGGACCTCATCGTCCCCTGCATCGTCTTCCACCCAGTCTTGATCCCTGACCTCCTGTTCAGTCTGCACACTGCAGAAAGACGCAGCAGTTGGCACCTGTGTTTCGTCATCATCAGAGACATGCTGAGGTGGTATTCCCATGTCCTCATCATCAGGAAACATAAGTGGTTGTGCGTCAGTGCATTCTATGTCTTTCACCGCTGGGGAAGGGCTAGGTGGATGCCCTTGGGAAACCCTGCCAGCGGAGTCTTCAAACAGCATAAGAGACTGCTGCATAACTTGAGGCTGAGACAGTTTCCCTGGTATGCATGGGGGTGATGTGACAGACTGATGGGGTTGGTTTTCAGGCGCCATCTGTGCGCTTTCTGCAGAAGACTGGGTGGGAGATAATGTTAACGTGCTGGATCCACTGTCGGCCACCCAATTGACTAATGCCTGTACCTGCTCAGGCCTTACCATCCTTAGAACGGCATTGGGCCCCACCATATATCGCTGTAAATTCTGGCGGCTACTGGGACCTGAGGTAGTTGGTACACTAGGACGTGTGGATGTGGCAGAACGGCCACGTCCTCTCCCAGCACCAGAGGGTCCACTAACACCACCACGACCATGTCCACGTCCGCGTCCCTTACTAGATGTTTTTCTCATTGTTATGGTTCACCACAACAACAAATATATTATTTGGCCCAATGTATTGTATTCAAAATCAGCGGGATATAAATTTGAGGCCTAGTATTTAGGCGCTGGGTGACCGGTATGGATTTAGTGACAGAATTAGACTTGGAAATGCACAGAAGCGTGTGTGTGAAGTTATTCTGAATGACCCTATGTGCACCTTCAATATTATATACCCTTTTAGGGATAGATTTCAAATAGCTCTGATATAGCAGAAACCACTAAATTATGAAATTGCTAAATTGGGAATTGTACTTCAACCCAGAACAAAAAATGTGCTTTGACGGACACTAAATATCTTGCCCAGCAACAACAGTACAGCGGTGGGTAACGAGAGATTTAGAGGGATTTAAATTTGAGGCCTAGTATTTAGGCGCTGGGTCACCGGTATGGATTTAGTGACAGAATTAGACTTGGAAATGCACAGAAGCGTGTGTGTGAAGTTATTCTGAATGACCCTATGTGCACCTTCAATATTATATACCCTTTTAGGGATAGATTTCAAATAGCTCTGATATAGCAGAAACCACTAAATTATGAAATTGCTAAATTGGGAATTGTACTTCAACCCAGAACAAAAAATGTGCTTTGACGGACACTAAATATCTTGCCCAGCAACAACAGTACAGTGGTGGGTAACGAGAGATTTAGAGGGATTTAAATTTGAGGCCTAGTATTTAGGCGCTGGGTCACCGGTATGGATTTAGTGACAGAATTAGACTTGGAAATGCACAGAAGCGTGTGTGTGAAGTTATTCTGAATGACCCTATGTGCACCTTCAATATTATATACCCTTTTAGGGATAGATTTCAAATAGCTCTGATATAGCAGAAACCACTAAATTATGAAATTGCTAAATTGGGAATTGTACTTCAACCCAGAACAAAAAATGTGCTTTGACGGACACTAAATATCTTGCCCAGCAACAACAGTACACCGGTGGGTAACGAGAGATTTAGAGGGAATTAAATTTGAGGCCTAGTATTTAGGCGCTGGGTCACCGGTATGGATTTAGTGACAGAATTAGACTTGGAAATACACAGTAGCGGGTGTGTGTGAAGTTATTCTGAATGACCCTATGTGCACCTTCAATATTATATACCCTTTTAGGGATAGATTTCAAATAGCTCTGATATAGCAGAAACCACTAAATTATGAAATTGCTAAATTGGGAATTGTACTTCAACCCAGAACAAAAAATGTGCTTTGACGGACACTAAATATCTTGCCCAGCAACAACAGTACAGCGGTGGGTAACGAGAGATTTAGAGGGAATTAAATTTGAGGCCTAGTATTTAGGCGCTGGGTCACCGGTATGGATTTAGTGACAGAATTAGACTTGGAAATGCACAGAAGCGTGTGTGTGAAGTTATTCTGAATGACCCTATGTGCACCTTCAATATTATATACCCTTTTAGGGATAGATTTCAAATAGCTCTGATATAGCAGAAACCACTAAATTATGAAATTGCTAAATTGGGAATTGTACTTCAACCCAGAACAAAAAATGTGCTTTGACGGACACTAAATATCTTGCCCAGCAACAACAGTACAGCGGTGGGTAACGAGAGATTTAGAGGGATTTAAATTTGAGGCCTAGTATTTAGGCGCTGGGTCACCGGTATGGATTTAGTGACAGAATTAGACTTGGAAATGCACAGAAGCGTGTGTGTGAAGTTATTCTGAATGACCCTATGTGCACCTTCAATATTATATACCCTTTTAGGGATAGATTTCAAATAGCTCTGATATAGCAGAAACCACTAAATTATGAAATTGCTAAATTGGGAATTGTACTTCAACCCAGAACAAAAAATGTGCTTTGACGGACACTAAATATCTTGCCCAGCAACAACAGTACAGTGGTGGGTAACGAGAGATTTAGAGGGATTTAAATTTGAGGCCTAGTATTTAGGCGCTGGGTCACCGGTATGGATTTAGTGACAGAATTAGACTTGGAAATGCACAGAAGCGTGTGTGTGAAGTTATTCTGAATGACCCTATGTGCACCTTCAATATTATATACCCTTTTAGGGATAGATTTCAAATAGCTCTGATATAGCAGAAACCACTAAATTATGAAATTGCTAAATTGGGAATTGTACTTCAACCCAGAACAAAAAATGTGCTTTGACGGACACTAAATATCTTGCCCAGCAACAACAGTACACCGGTGGGTAACGAGAGATTTAGAGGGAATTAAATTTGAGGCCTAGTATTTAGGCGCTGGGTCACCGGTATGGATTTAGTGACAGAATTAGACTTGGAAATACACAGTAGCGGGTGTGTGTGAAGTTATTCTGAATGACCCTATGTGCACCTTCAATATTATATACCCTTTTAGGGATAGATTTCAAATAGCTCTGATATAGCAGAAACCACTAAATTATGAAATTGCTAAATTGGGAATTGTACTTCAACCCAGAACAAAAAATGTGCTTTGACGGACACTAAATATCTTGCCCAGCAACAACAGTACAGCGGTGGGTAACGAGAGATTTAGAGGGAATTAAATTTGAGGCCTAGTATTTAGGCGCTGGGTCACCGGTATGGATTTAGTGACAGAATTAGACTTGGAAATACACAGTAGCGGGTGTGTGTGAAGTTATTCTGAATGACCCTATGTGCACCTTCAATATTATATACCCTTTTTGGGATAGATTTCAAATAGCTCTGATATAGCAGGAACCACTAAATTATGAAATTGCTAAATTGGGAATTGTACTTCAACCCAGAACAAAAAATGTGCTTTGACGGGCACTAAATAACTTTCCCAGCTACAACAGGACAACGGTAACGAGAGATTTAGAGGGATTTAAATTTGAGGCCTAGTATTTAGGCGCTGGGTGACAGGTATGGGTTTAGTGACAGAATTAGACTTGGAAATACACAGTAGCGGGTGTGTGTGAAGTTATTCTGAATGACCCTATGTGCACCTTCAATATTATATACCCTTTTTGGGATAGATTTCAAATAGCTCTGATATAGCAGAAACCACTAAATTATGAAATTGCTAAATTGGGAATTGTACTTCAACCCAGAACAAAAAATGTGCTTTGACGGACACTAAATATCTTGCCCAGCAACAACAGTACAGCGGTGGGTAACGAGAGATTTAGAGGGAATTAAATTTGAGGCCTAGTATTTAGGCGCTGGGTCACCGGTATGGATTTAGTGACAGAATTAGACTTGGAAATACACAGTAGCGGGTGTGTGTGAAGTTACTCTGAATGACCCTATGTGCACCTTCAATATTATATACCCTTTTTGGGATAGATTTCAAAGAGCTCTGATATAGCAGGAACCACTAAATTATGAAATTGCTAAATTGAGAATTGTATTTCAACCCAGAACAAGAAATGTGCTTGAACGGACACTAAATAACTCGCCCAGCTACAGCACTAGGGACAGATTTAGCTGGATATAAATTTGAGGCCTAGTATTTAGGCGCTGGGTGACCGGTATGGATTTAGTGACAGAATTAGACTGGGATATGGCCAAAAAATGAACAGACTATTGCTGGTTAAATGCACTTGGTGTGACAGCTTCACCCTGATGTAGGCTTTAGCCAAATAACAACCACACCATTGAGGGTTAAATGCACTTGGTGACAGGCGCAGCTTGCCCCTGATTTTGTATATGGCCAAAAAATGAACAGACTATTGCTGGTTAAATGCACTTGGTGTGACAGCTTCACCCTGATGTAGGCTTTAGCCAAATAACAACCACACCATTGAGGGTTAAATGCACTTGGTGACAGGCGCAGCTTGCCCCTGATTTTGTATATGGCCAAAAAATGAACAGACTATTGCTGGTTAAATGCACTTGGTGTGACAGCTTCACCCTGATGTAGGCTTTAGCCAAAAAACAACCACACCATTGAGGGTTAAATGCACTTGGTGACAGGCGCAGCTTGCCCCTGATTTTGTATATGGCCAAAAAATGAACAGACTATTGCTGGTTAAATGCACTTGGTGTGACAGCTTCACCCTGATGTAGGCTTTAGCCAAAAAACAACCACACCATTGAGGGTTAAATGCACTTGGTCGCAGCTTGTGCTGGCGCACCACAAGACACAAAATGGCCGCCGATCACCCCAGAAAAATGAGACTGACAAACGGTCTGTGCAGCCTAAAAACAGTGAGCAATTGAGGATCAGCAGCTCAATGATCCACAGCTGCAGATCGATCAGTTAATCAAGTCCTTTGGAGGAGTTAATCTGCCTAATCTCGCCCTACTGTCGCAGCCGCAACCTCTCCCTACGCTAATCAGAGCAGAGTGACGGGCGGCGCTATGTGACTCCAGCTTAAATAGAGGCTGGGTCACATGGTGCTCTGGCCAATCACAGCCATGCCAATAGTAGGCATGGCTGTGATGGCCTCTTGGGGCAAGTAGTATGACGCTTGTTGATTGGCTGCTTTGCAGCCTTTCAAAAAGCGCCAAGAAAGCGTCACAAAAGCGCCAAGAAAGCGACGAACACCGAACCCGAACCCGGACTTTTACGAAAATGTCCGGGTTCGGGTCCGTGTCACGGACACCCCAAAATTCGGTACGAACCCGAACTATACAGTTCGAGTTCGCTCATCCCTACTTATGACAGAACCTCCTTAACCTGGTCTTTCTGCAGCCATAGTGTCTCCAATACCAGCAGGGTTCTCACACCTTCAGTCTTGCCAGTGCGCTTCAAAGAGAGCAGGACAGATTCTTTTCAGACAGCTGTTTGAGACTCAAAAAGAGGTCACCGGGCAGCCACCTCTAATACATAGCTTTCATATTGGCGTCCATATTTCCTCATATTTCCTGGGTTCGGAACCAATGCACTGAACCATCTCTTCAGAGATTATTCCGGCCCCAATAATACACCTTTCAGGAAATCGGCCAGTCAATCAGAGATTCTCTCTCTCAGATATCAAAGCTCTCAGGGAATCCAAATGGTAATTCTATCCTGTTTGGTATCAGAGGATCTGTAAAATTGTGCTGATTCTCAATATGACCTCTATGTCCTAATTTGACCCACGGGTACGGAGAAACTGGCACAGGAAAGATTCAGCCAGATTTCCTCTGTCCAGGGCAGAAACTGCCCCTCTTCCAATTACCCAAGGCTGGACTTGTGCGGGTCACAACCCCTCCCCACTACAGAGTGGGTAAAACCCTGTGACACATTTAGCCCTGGGTCCTTCTTCTACCATCTGACGTCGACTAACATCACGACCGCCCGCTGGACATGGGCACACCCCACCATCTTGGATTACATTTACTGAACTTTACCACGGTAATTCTGAACTTACAGACATTCTATTCCCTTCCACCTCTTACCTATTTCTATTTAAACCAATCTGTTCAACTGGCAGGTATATTTATCTGTCAGCTTTAATGTATATATTTTTGTGTATAGTTTTAGAATAAAAACTAAAGATTTCATCGTTCCAGTTTTGCCCTAGTTACTTGATGACCTGATCTATGCTAAGAACTCTGTCCTCAGAAGACATACTACCAAATTGTTTTATTTTTATAAATTGTTAATTTACTAGCTAGGTTGCAAATAACCGTTTCGTCCCTTTTAGGTTTAGCTAGCCGGAGTCTCTTTGCCCCGATTCAATACGAAGAGTGGTGGAAGCAAATTAATTTGATTTCCATCATGAAATCAGTAATTTTATTTTTACCAATTTGTACATACAATCGTAATTGTATCCTGTCTGGGCCCACCAACCAATCTTAAACGTCTTCTGTGCTCACAGTGGATTCGCCTCCAGAAGTCTCTAGTGGAGACCTGTATGGCAACTGTGGCTTAGTACGAAGGGATTGGCGGGTGGTTGTCACATTCTCAACCTGAGCACAACCTGCATGACTAGGCATCTAAGTGCAAAGCACGAGCTGCAGTGGAGTAGACACCTCAAAAACAAACAAAGGTCTCTGGCTCCTCATGCTTCCTCTTCTGCTGCAGTCTCTGCCTCTTCATCCACCTCTGGAGTGACAGTGCCACCTGCCACCCTGCTAACAGAGGATCTGCCAGCAACACCACCACCTGGGTCAGCAAGCATCTCCATAATGTCCCACAGAAGCGTTCAGCTCTCCAGCTCCCAAACACTGGAGCGGAAGAGGAAGTACCCCCCTACCCACCCACGATCCCTGGCCTGAATGCCAGCATTTCAAAATTACTGGTCTATGACATGCTGTCATTCTGTCTGGTGGAGACGGAGATGCTTTAAAAGCCTTATGGCGGTGGCTGTCCCACAGTACGTCGTGCCCAGCCGCCACTACTTTTCAAGATGAGCCATCCATACCCTGCACAACCAAGTAGGGGACAAAATCAGGTGTGCACTGCGCAACGCCATCTGTGGCAAGGTGCACCTGACTACAGATACGTGAACCAGTAAGCACGGTCAGGGCCGTTATATCTCCATAACATCACACTGGGTAAATGCAGTGGCGGCTGGGCCTGAGGCGGATAGCAGTTTGGCGCATGTCCTTTCACCACCGAGGATTGCAGAGCGCTTCAGTTTGCCTCCTGTTGCTTCCTGCTCCTACTCTGCTTCCTCATCCTCACCACCAACTTCGGCACAGCCAGGGGTAAACAACAGCAGGCAGTTTTAAAACTGTTTGGGGGACAAACCGGGGGACAAACTGCGCAGGAGCTGTGGATGGGCCTTGAGCAACAGACTGATAAGTGGTTGGTGCCAGTGAGCCTCAAGCCTGGTCTGGTGGTGTGCGATAATTGGCGAAATCTCGTAGCAGCTCTGGGACTAGCTGGTTTGACGCACATCCCTTTCCTGGCGCATGTGCTGAATTTTGTAGTACAGAGGTTCCTTATAAATTACCCTGATATGTCAGAGCTGCTGCATAAAGGACGCACTTTCTGTGCGCGCTTTCGGAGTTCTCACCCTGCTGCTGCTCGCTTGTCCACGCTGCTGCGTAACTTCGGCCTTCCCGCTCACCCCCTAATATGCGACGTGCCCACAAGGTGGAACTCCACCTTACACAAGCTGGCCAGACTGTGTGAGTAACAGCAGGCGATAGTGGAGTTTCAGCTGCAGCACGCACGGGTGAGTCGCTCTGCGGAACAGCACCACTTTACCACAGATGACTGGGCCTCCATGCAAGACCTGTGTTCCTTATTGCGCTGTTTCGAGTACTCCACCAACATGGCCAGTGCCGATGACGCCATTCTCAGCATTACTATCCCACTTCTATGCCTCCTTGAAAAAACACTTTGGGCGATGATGGAAGAGGATGTGGCATAGGAGGAGGAGGAAGAGAGATCATTTCATAGCGTTTCCGGCCAGTCATTCACAAGTGGCTCCGAGGGTGGGTTCCTCTACCCACAAACACCAGGTACACAATAGTTAAGCCAGGGCACAGTTCTGGAGGATGACAAGCTGGAAGATAAGAAGGAGGAGAAACCGTGTTCACAGCAGGGTGGAACCTAAACCAGCTCATGGCCATCACTGGTGCGTGGCTGGGGGGATACAAAGGACACAGACGATACATCTCCCACAGAGGACAGCTTGTCGTTGCCTCTGGGCAGCCTGGCACACGTTAGCGATTACATGCTGCAGTGTCTCCGCAACGACCGCCGAGTTGCCCACATTCTAACTTGTGCTGATTGCTGGGTGGCCACGCTGCTGTATCCCAGTTACAAGGACAACGTACTGTCCTTAATTCCATCACTGGCGCGTGATCGTAAGATGCGCGAGTACCAGCGCACGCTGGTAGACGCGCTGCTGGTGGCATTCCCACCTGACACCGGGGGCACAGTGAAAGCACAAGGCAAAGGCAGAGGAGGAGGAAGAGGTCGCCAACGCAGCTGGGGCACCACCAGCACCTTAGAAGGCAGGGTTAACATGGGCGAAATGTGGAAAAGCTTTGTCAGCACGCCACAACAACCAGCACCACCAGCTGATATGGAACGTCTTAGCAGGAGGCAGCATTTCAACAACATGGTGGAGCAGTATGTGTGCACATGCTGTCACCACCAGACTACTGAGAAGCTCTGACAGACGTCTAGAACCTCCTCCTTGAGGTTCCTTTGTTTTGCTTTCATTTTCTCATCTCGTAAGCCTCTCTCAGCTGTCATGTAGTTGCACTGATTGCATCCCTTTAAATCCTTTTCCCATAGTGCATCACTTTGCGGTTTATACAGCTTCCTGGAGTGTGTGCTTGCTGCTCGTACTTCTGAGTCTACTACAAGATAAGTTTTGTTCATTTATTTGTGTCTTTCTGTTTGCTGGATCCCAGGTGACCCTGACTCCCTCCGTATCTAGAGTAGGGAGCCGGTGGTCGTGTCCCCTCACTATTATAGGGTGTTCAGGTGTTATACAGTCGAGGTACGAGGATATGCGATCATCTACCATTGGGATTTTCGCATAGGCTGAGCAGTCAGGGAGAGAGCCAGGTCTGATGCAGGGCTCTCCCTTTTTGTTCCTTAGTTTTGGATCCAGTCAGTCGTATATTCATTTTGTGTTTACTAGTTTCCTGCACACCTTCCGTGACACATGCCTACACGTACTGAATGACGGGTCTGCCCCCTTCAACTTCTGGGTCTCCAAATTGGGCACATGGCCTGAGCTTGCCCTTTATGCCTTGGAGGTGCTGGCCTGCCCTGCAGCCACTGTATTGTCTGAACGTGTGTTCAGACAATACACGGCAGGGGGCGTTATCGCAGACAAGCGCAGCCACCTGGCCACAGCCAATATGGACAAGCTCACGTTCATTAAAAGGAACCAGGCATGGATCCCACAGGACTTGTCCTTACCTTGTGCAGAACAGACATGTATACCTGCCTTACCCAGCCATTGTTATACTACAGCGCAATTGCTCATTGTTGTATTTTGGATATTTCCCATTCTTTTTCAATGTACCCTAATTACAAAAAAAATGTAAACAAATAACAGTGTTGGCTACCTCATTCTCTTCCACCGCAGCTTCCACCTACACCGCTACGTCCACCGCCTCCTCAAACTCCCACTCCATATGGACCTCCACCTCATAAATCAAGATTATTATTTTTTTTATTTGTACGTATTTTATTTTATGTCATTTCACTAATTCGGGTGAAATTCACCAATTTTTGCCAGTGATATACCATTGCTATACCTAGTAGACAGGTTAAAAAAAAATCAAGAATTTGTGTTACATATTCGGGTGAAATTCACCAATTTTTGGCTGTGATATACCATTGCTATACCTAGCAGAGAGGTAAAAAAAAAAAATCACTAATTTGTCTGTTACATATTTGGGTGAAATTCACCAATTTTTGGCTGTAATATACCCCTGCTTTACCTAGTAGACAGGTAAAAACATTTCACTAATTTGTCTGCTACATTCTTGGGTGACATTTGACAATTTTTGCCGTGATTAAACCCCTGTTCTGCATAGTTGACAAGGACATACATTTTAAAAAATCGTCTGTTACATTGTCAGTTGACATTTTACAAATTTTGCCGTATACAAATACCTGCTTTGCATAGGTCACAGGGAATTTAATTTTAAAAATTCTTCTTTATTTGACGCGCGCCACCTCCTTTAATTGTAAGCTTCGGCTTCAATGATTTGTCCCACTTTTCCGCTCTATCAACATTTAATTTCATCCATTAACCTCCGTTTGGATGTGTTTATCTCTTTCTCACGCTCCCTCTCCGGCGTGGAATCCTCATTCGCCGATAACCGTGATCAACATGGTAGGCTCAGAAAAGAACATCGAAAGTTGATAGAGAAGATATCCAAATGGATCGTGGACGTCACGGGGATGTGCGATCAGGCAGAAGTTATCTAGAGTCTACAAAGCGGCAGCAGGGTCTCTCCTAACGTCTAACGTTTCCAAATCCAAAATACCCCAGTGACATTCCCTATAATTTTTTAGTAATCATTCCAATAACAGGGAATCTTAAGAGTCCTGTATTGTTATTTATCGTCTCTACCTCCCCGAGTCAGGAGTGGGTAATTGCTGCGCGCCCCCTCCTTTCCTTCGATTCTTCCATTTTAATAACTTCTCCCACATTTCCGCTCAATCACATTGAATTTCATCCATTGACCTACCTTGGATGTGGTATGCCTTTCTCACGCTCCCTCTCCGTCGCGGAACCCTGATTTGCCGCTAACCGTGATCAACATGGTAGGCGCAGAAAAGAACATCAAAAGTTGATAGAGAAGATATCCAATTGGATCGTGAACATGGGAACGTGCGACATGGTGGGGCAGTATGTGTGCACACGCCTACACGTACTGACTGATTGATGGGTCTCCAAATTGGGCACATGGCCTGAGCTTGCCCTTTACGCCTTGGAGGTGCTGGTGTGCCCTGCAGCCAGTTTATTGTCTGACTGTTTGTTTAGCATGACTGGAGCGGGTTATCATAGGTTATATTTCCCAACGTTTTGGGGTGTACCCTAATTTAAACAAAAAAATATAAATAAATTAAAACCAAAAAACAATGTAGGCTACCTCCCCCTCATCCACCGCCGCTTCCACCTACACCGCCACATCCACTGCCTCCTCAACCTCCTACTCCATATGGACCTCGTCCTCCTAGATCAAGATTATTATTTTTTATTTTTACGTATTTTATGTTATTTAAAGTCATTTCCCTATCCACATTTGTTTGCAGAGCACTTGCCATGCTCTTAACCACATTTTGCTGCCCTCTAGCCCTTTTCATTACATTTTTAGAGCCATTTTAGTGCTCAAAAGTTTGGGTCACGATTGACTTCAATGGGGTTCGGGTTCGGGTCAAGTTCGGGTCAAGTTTAGGTCCTGAACTCAAACTTTTTTGTGAAGTTCGGCCCAACCCGTCAAACCCGAACATCCAGGTGTCTGCTCAACTCTAGTCCTCTCTACTTCAGAGCAGGGGGTGCCTGGTTTAATGCTTGGGTCTCCCATTGAGCACTTTGGTACTCGCTCAACACTATCAGCAACATCACCAGTAGTGTTGAGCGCGAATATTCAAAAAGCAATTTTTTTTCGCGAATATCGCAACTTCGCGATTTCGCAAATATTTCGAATATAGTGCTATATATTCGGAAAAACGAATTTTTTTTTTGTTTTTTTTTTCACAAAATTACAGTACACATATTATTGATTGTTTCCCAAAGGTCCAAAAGCTCAGATCTTACTCACATTGCCTAGAAAGTGATTGAGGTGCGAATCTTCGTAAGGCGATTATATTAGCGCACAGGCGAATATCGCCACTTGTCCCAGAACAGAGGCAAAGGGCTTTGCATTCATACATTAGTGAATTGAGTTGCGAATCTTCGTAAGGCGATTATATTAGCGCACATGCGAATATCTACACTTGTCCCCAGAACAGAGAGGCAAAGGCCTGTGCATTCATATAGTATAGCACCATATTCGCGAATATTTAGAACTTCGAAAAATTCGATTTACGAATATTCGTATTTTTTATTTTAGTTTACACCTTACAGATTACATTGATCTGTACTCTGTCAACTACTGTCATCACCCCCCACTGTATCTCGATTGATTCCCAAAAGTCCAAAAGCTCAGACCTTACTCACATTGCCTAGAAAGTGATTGAGGCGCGAATCTTCGTAAGGCGATTTTATTAGCGCACAGGCGAATATCGGCACTTGTCCCAGAACAGAGGCAAAGGGCTTTGCATTCATACATTAGTGAATTGAGTTGCGAATCTTCGGAAGGCGATTATATTAGCGCACAAGCGAATATCTACACTTGTCCCCAGAACAGAAAGGCAAAGGCCTGTGCATGTGCATTCATATAGTATAGCACCATATTCGCGAATATTTAGAACTTCGAAAAATTCGATTTACGAATATTCGTATTTTTTATTTTAGTTTCCACCTTACAGATTACATTGATCTGTACTCTGTCAACTACTGTCATCACCCCCCACTGTATCTCGATTGATTCCCAAAAGTCCAAAAGCTCAGATCTTACTCACATTGCCTAGAAAGTGATTGAGGCGCGAATATTCGTAATGCGATTTTATTAGCGCACATGCGAATATCGGCTCTTTGTGAGGACACTAATCCCTCCCTCATTTTAGATTGTGGGCCAATGAGAAGGAGTCCAACAGGTTAGCAACATCCCTAGCAACCAATCAGACAGTTGCCCACCCCATTACTATATAAGATTTTGTCACAGCAGCCATTTTGTGCAGTTTCATGTGGTGGTGATTGAGAGAGGATCTTGGAACTGTGCAGTGCTTTGCTTTTTTAAAAGCAAATTCTAAATCTAATTAATCTGATAGTTTTAGATAGGGTAGTTTAGTGTAGCTGATAGGATAAAGATTAGGGTACAGAGTTAGAAGAAAAATAATCATTTATTTAGGTTAGTGAATAGATTAGTTAGCTGATAGTTTCTAGTGCAGGGTGCAGTGTAGGGCCTAGTTAGGAGAAAAATAATCATTTATTTAGGTTAGGTAATAGTGTAGCTGATAGGTTAAAGATTAGGGTACAGAGTTAGGAGAAAAATAATCATTTATTTAGGTTAGTGAATAGATTAATTAGCTGATAGTTTCTAGTGCAGGGTGCAGTGTAGGGCATAGTTAGGAGAAATATAATAATTTATTTAGGTTAGTGAATAGATTAGTTAGCTGATAGTTTCTAGTGAAGGGTGTAGGTTAGTTATAGTGTAGGCTTTAGTTGTTTTTTTTTGTTTTCTAGTTTAGTATAGTGTCTGTAATAAAAAAAAAAAAAGTTTATTAGTTTTTGTTTATTACTGTTTAGTTTGTGTCGTGTCAGTGTCTACGTCCTTTGTTAGTTAAAAAAAAAAAAAGACAAAAAAAGTTTATTAGTTTTAGTGTTTTTCTTTTACTGGTTATTCCGTGTTTTTTGTCCGCGTCAGTGTCTACGTCCTTTTGTTAGTTAAAAAAAAAAAATACAAAAAAAAGTTTATTTGTTTTAGTGTTTTTCTTTTACTGGTTATTCGGAGTATTGTCAGTGTCTACGTCCTTTGTTAGTTTAAAATAAAATATATATTTTTGTTGATTTATTATATATAAATTTGTTTTTCTTTATTGTGCGACAGTCCCCATCCCAATAAACTTTTTCCCTAAATCACATCATATAATTTAATTTTTGTATAAATAAAAAAAAAAAATTATGAGGTCTTCACGATCGAGCAGCAGGGGTAGGAGAGTAGTTGGTCCCAGTGCTGGACAGCTGCCAGCACGGGGCCGCTCCTCTACCCACCGAGGTGCGGACACAGGTGTCAAGGGCGTCCGCCTTATTCGTGATTTTTTTGCCACTGGCAGCAGGAGAATTACCTCACAGGATGCCGAGGAAGTTGTGTCTCTTGTGGCACAAGCCAGTGCCACAGAGTCCTCTGCCCCGGCTCCGAGCAGCAGCTGCACTTCGTCTCCTGTAGGACCAACCCCCAGCCCCCAAGAATCGTCCCTGCTCCTGTTTGACAGCGACAGTGAGAGGGACACCTTGGGGGAGGTAATGCAGGAGGCTGATTTGCACTTCAGTCCTGAGGGTCAGGACCTTATGGAAGGGATAGAGGAGGAGATGGAGGGGGTACCACCTGTATGTACCCCAGTGACATCCCTTCCAACAGGTGCGGGCGTCAGCGAGGGGACAGAGGAGCCAGGTCAGGGGCCCCACTTCCTCAGACCCAGGCGTCAGCGAGGGGACAGAGGAGCCAGGTCAGGGGCCCCACTTCTGCTGTTCCCCTCAGTCCACCACTGGTTGGCCCTGTGTCGGACATATCGGGGGACGAAGAGGAGGGTGACAGAGAATGGGTGCCACCTCCCTTGTCAGGCATCAGCAGCACTGATGAGGAGGAAGGTAGGCACCAGAGGCAAATGGTGCGACAGGTTGCCAGTGAGCCCAGCGTCAGGGGCTCCACTGGTAATGGCAGTAGGAAGAGGCAGCAGCAGCCAGATCCACCTGTCCGCATCGAGCCCGAGCAGGCGCAAGTCAGCACCGCCCCATCTGACAGGAGGGTGGTACGTAAGTCGCCTGTTTGGGCTTACTTCACCCTGGCAGTAGATGATGCCACAATTGGCATTTGTAATCTGTGCCATGCCAGGGTGAGGAGAGGGAGGTCTGCGGCTCGGCTGGGTACCACTGCCCCCACCCAGCACTTACGAGTCAACCACTGGCGGGAGTGGGAACAGATGCGGGGTGGTCATAGCAGTGGCGCCACCAGTAGTGCACAGGGGACAGCAGCTCCTGCCACTGTTCTGCAGCCACCCCAACCACTTCCAACAAGGCGTTCCCACTCCCCCGCTCCCTCTCCTAGAGGTACTGGTACCGGCAGCCAGACCTCTGCCTCCACCGCACCCTCCTCTATGTCCTCCACTACCGTCCGGCGCCAGCCCACGGTTGCTGACCTTTTTGAACGCACCGCGCTCTATGCCCCCAGGGACCGACGCGTGCGTTCACTCAATGGGCTCCTGGCAAGGGTTATCGCCCAACATCTGCTGCCCTTCAATCTTGTGGACAGCAATCCATTCCGGAAGATGTTGGAGCAGGCACAACCCAGATGGCGTGTCCCCAGCCGCCATTTCTTTGCCAGGACTGGCGTCCCTGCCCTACACCACCACATTGTGCAGAGGGTATCCCTGTCGCTGGATCATGCTGACAATGGATGCTTGGACCAGCAGGCATGGGCAGGGTCGCTATATCAGTTTTACTGCCCATTGGGTTTCCCTCCGAGGCGCCGGGGAGGGAACGGCGGCATCTGAGTTTGTGGTGCCGCCCGGGGTGTCCAGGGGAGAACTGCTGCTCTCCCCCCACAAGCCACTGTCTCCACCGCTGCTGAGCCTCCCAGCAAGCGTCCCCATAGCTACGCGAGTGTGGTGCATGTCCGCTGCCAAGCCGTGCTCCAGCTTGTGAGCTTAGGGGAACAGAGACACACTGGACCTGACGTTCTGGCCGCACTACAGGATCAGGTCCAGAAGTGGCTGACACCCCGAAGGCTCCAGGCAGGTATGGTTGTCTGTGACAACAGCAGCAACCTCCTCGCCGCCCTCCATGCTGGCAGTCTGACACACGTGCCCTGCATGGCACATGTCCTCAACCTAGTTGTGCAGAAATTCCTCCGAACATACGAAGGGTTGAGTGACATTGTGCCAAGGGTACGGAGGATTGCCAGCCACTTTAGACGCTCCCCAACTGCTGCCGCGTCCCTGTCTAAACTACAGCAGGACAACAGCCTGCCACCTCACAGGCTGATTGTGGACAGTGTGACGCGGTGGAACTCCACCCTCCACATGCTGGAGAGGTTGTGGGAGCAGCGAAGGGCGGTGAGGGAATACCTGCTGGACCAAGGCACTGCAGGGCCAGCACAACCACTCCCATACATCACTAATGCGGAGTGGGGGCAGATACAGCAGGTCTGCCACTTGTTGGCCCCATTCGAGCAGGCGACCAAGAAGGTCAGCGGGGAGCATGTCGGCCTCAACGACGTGCTCCCCTTAGTGTTCCTGCTGGACAGGACACTAGATCGCCTGCTCGAGGCTGGGGAGAGTGCCTTGTTGGAGCAAGAGGAGGCAGCAATGCTCCAACAAGACCAGGCCCAAGACGAGGAGGAGGAGGAGGAAGAATTTGTAGACGTCCAGCAGTCTGGGCCTGGTCAGGAGGGAGAGACGGTGTTGGGGGCACCGTTAGTCCGGGGGTGGGGCAGCTCCGACCGGGAGCAGCAGCAACAGCAGCAGGAGGACCAAGAAGTCATGGTCCTGGGGAGCCATGAACAGTCACAGCTGGCTGTCCTCTTCCCTATGGCTGCCCACATGCTGCGATGCCTCCGGAGGGACCCCCGGATCAAGAGAATCAAGGAGAGGAAAGATTATTGGTTGGCCACCCTTTTAGACCCTCGCTGCAAGGGGAAACTGGAGCAGTTCATCCCAGCCAGCCGTAGACAGGCCCGGATGGATCAACTGCGGGCCTGTCTGATCAAGCGGCTGGAGCAGGCCAACCCTCGGCCTCACGCTCCAGTTCTCCCCGCCCATCTCACCCAGCAGGTGGCTGTCCCCAGCAGCACCAGCCGAGCAGGTGACCTTATGGGTGAGATGCGGTCGTTCTACCAGTCTGCGCGACCCAGTAGCAGCAGCAGCAGTCACCATCAGCGGCTGGCCCGCATGGTGGCAGACTACATGGGGTCCGTTGGTGCTTCCGACAGCATGAGCACAGACGACCCCATGGAGTACTGGGTTGCCAGGCTGGACACCTGCCGCGAGCTCGCTCAGTATGCGCTGGAGTTACTATCTTGCCCCCCCTCCAGCGTACTGTCTGAGCGGACATTTAGCGCGGCAGGTGGGGTGGTCACGGACAAGCGGACCCGTCTGTCCACAGACTCAGTGGACAGACTTACATTCATTAAAATGAACGAGTCCTGGATCGGCAGTGACTTCTTGGCCCCCGCTGTCGGTTCAGGCCGTTGAAGGGTCCCTTGTCCATCCCTCTCCTTGTCTCTCCCTCCAAAACTACGTTGTTTTTTAATTTTTTTACAAATATTTATTTATATATTTACTTATTTATATATTATAAATTTTTAATTATGAAATTTGTCTAATTTGTATTTATTGTTGTGTATGAATTATTAAATTATTGATGAATTATTAAATCTTATTATTGATGTATATATTACTTTTTAATTATAGCTTTTATTTAATATTATTTATTTTAATGATTTGATATATTATTAGATTAATTTATTTACTTAATGTAATTTGACTTAAATTGATTGTTACCAATCCAAAAACTAAAGATAAATTAAGTAGACACGCCGCATGCATCGGTAGTCAACAATTTATTCTTTAAAGCATATTGAGTCAGTATCAGAACACTGCGGCTACACAGACAGCCTAACCGTGTGATGATTCCTACACGCCAGAGGGCACTAGTAGTGGTGGTGTTTATCAGCGGCTATCTCATCCTCCTTTTGTCTGTGAGGAGTAATGGGTACGGCCGCTCTCCACACCCATACATGATCTTCAGCGCACACACGCAGTGCTCCAGGCCCACGACTGGACCTATCCATCCTGTGCCTGTATGAGCACAGAAGGCACTGATGAGGCAGCTCTCCTGGGCCAGGGTCTTGAAGTGTTTCCTGCTCATGTGCCTGGATTAGTTCACCTTCTCATCATCGAAGACTCAGCTGCGTTCCCCTGGCTGCTGTGGGTGTCACAGGTGTTTGGGTTCAATGCGCATCCTTGATGAACTATTGCAAGTCATAGTGCTGAACAAGACTTTAAATGCGAGGCTTGTCTACAACCCAGTGGCAGACAAATACAAATAAATTAGGCCTGTTTACCACTGTCGTGTGTGTGCTCCATTTTCCGTATTGCTGAACGCATTTGCGGAACAGCAATACACGGCTGCTGTTCCGTGGTCATTCCGCATCACGGATGCGGACACATTAACTTCAATGTGTCTTCAAATTTGCAGATGCGGAACAGAACCCTACGGAAGCACTATGGTATTTTTCCCTGTGTTTTCGTCCAGGAATTCCATTCTGGTAAAATATAGATCATGTGCTATCTTTTTGCGTAACGGCCGGATCGCGTACCGATTTAAGTGAATTGGTCTGCGATCCGCTGGGGCTGCCCCACATACTGGGCTCGTGTACTGCGGACTGCATTTTGTGGGCCGCAGCACGACAAGGGGGCGCACACGCCCGTGGGAAAGAGGCGTTTAAGGTGATGACAGGGGGTCACCTTCTCTGTCATTCTGCAGAGTGCATTTTTGATTGTCATTAGAAGGAACACAGTTTAATAGAGTAACATAAAACTGCCGTTAAACTTACCGCAAATTACGATTGAATTAGTTTATCTTTTTTTTTTTTTTTTTTTAGATCAATTATTGTTCCTTTCCGCTCAAGATAAACCTACATGAATCATGTCCTATAACATTTTCAAGTATGGAGGAGTAGAATGATGCCGATCTTCCCTGTAGAGATGGGGTAGATAGAGATATGACGGTGGTCTGTACTGCTATAATATATTTCTCTAACCCATCTGTAAACGGAAGCCATCAAAATTTCTCCCCCTTGAGACATCAGCATTAGGCCGAATGCACACGCCCGTGAAAAACGGTCATGTGCATTCGGCCTTATAGAGGACAAAATTAATGTATGTTTTTCTTGAACTGAAAGGAATAATAAGTTACAATAAAAGTACCAAAGAAATTAAGCACAGCTGTATTTGTAATGCTGTGAAAGTTTCATTGTAGTTCTATTATACTCCATTAAACATAGTGCCTTTGCAAGAAACTCCAAAATGCACTCTGCTGAATGACAGGGAAGGTGCTCCACTTTGCCTGTCATCCCCTTAGGCCGAATGCACACGGCCGTGTTCCGCGGCCGAGTGCGGGCCGTGAAAACCCTGCCAGGATTCCTGCTGACTGCTGGAGAGCACGGCGTCATGGGTTGCTATGACGCCGTGCGCTTCATGCAGCCGCTGCTGGACAGTAATACACTGTGTGCATTCGGCCTTAACTGTGAAGTTTGCCACCGGCTCTTAGAACACCCCCCCCCCCTCCCCGGGTTACAGACAAGCCTCGCATTTAAAGTCTTCTTCAGCACTATGACTTGCAATAGTTCATCAAGGATGCGCATTGAACCCAAACACCTGTGACTCCCACAGCAGCCAGGGGAACGCAGCTGAGTCTTCGATGATGAGAAGGTGAACTAATCCAGGCGCATGAGCAGGGGACACTTCAAGACCCTGGCCCAGGAGAGCTGCCTCATCAGTGCCTTCTATGCTCATACGGGTACAGGATGGACAGGTCCAGTCGTGGGCCTGAAGCACAGCGTGTGTACGCTGAAGATCATGTATGGGTGTGGAGAGCGGCCGTACCCATTACTCCTCACAGACAAAAGGAGGACGAGATAGCCGCTGATAAACACCACCACTGCTAGTGCCCTCTGGCGTGTAGGAATCATCACACGGTTAGGCTGTCTGTGTAGCCGCAGTGTTCTGATACTGACTCAATATGCTTTAAAGAATAAATTGTTAACTACCGATGCATGCGGCGTGTCTACTTAATTTATCAATAGTTTATGGTGTGGAAGCAAAATCTTAATATAATCAAAATAATCATTCTAGAATGCCAAATTTTTTAATTATTATGCATGTCATCAAATTTCTGCTGCTGTCAGAGTTGCATTTTTTTTAAGTTATGGGCTTACCATGGCCTGTTGGTTTCCCATTCAGCAGTACACATTGCTGCTGCCAACTTTGAACGTGCTGCTGACTGACATGTCATATTTCATTTATGGGCTTACCATGGCCTGTTGGTTTCCCATTCAGCAGTACACATTGCTGCTGCCAACTTTGAACGTGCTGCTGACTGACATGTCATATTTCATTTATGGGCTTACCATGGCCTGTTGGTTTCCCATTCAGCAGTACACATTGCTGCTGCCAACTTTGAACGTGCTGCTGACTGACATGTCATATTTCATTTATGGGCTTACCATGGCCTGTTGGTTTCCCATTCAGCAGTACATATTGCTGCTGCCAACTTTGAACGTGCTGCTGACTGACATGTCATATTTCATTTATGGGCTTACCATGGCCTGTTGGTTTCCCATTCAGCAGTACACATTGCTGCTGCCAACTTTTAACGTGCTGCAGACTGACATGTCATATTTCATTTATGGGCTTACCATGGCCTGTTAGTTTCCCATTCAGCAGTACACATTGCTGCTGCCAACTTTGAACGTGCTGCTGTCTGTCCTGAAAAGTTATTCAGAGCTATGTTTAGGCCTTTTACTAGACATTTTCCATCTTCCATCCTGTTGATGCTGCTATTGAATTTGCTGATCAGGCTGATTTTTGTTTAGTCCTTACACTACATCATTATATTTAAATGTTGATTATGCATTTCCTACTGAGTTGTGCCAAGTTATGTGTAGACCTTATGCTCAACCATTTCAAACTTCCATCTAGTTGATGCTGCATCTGTCTGTCCTGAACATGTATTTCTAATTACTCTTTATTCTCCAATTTTAATATTAAATTATGATGCTGCCTATCCTGCAGGGTTAGGCGAACTTGGTGTAGACCTTTTACTATGGTGTTTACATTTACCTGCTTTTGTCTGCCCTGTTCCTGCAGAGTTTAGTTTAGCTATGTGTGGCTTTTAGACAACAGATTTTTCTGTTTTAATGGTAGTTTCAGTAGTTATCCTTAATTGTTTGGCCCTTTGATTTGTATGCCTTCTACTGTTGCGTTACTATTTTACTGCTACTGTCTGGCCTAATGCTGCCAAGTAATGTGTCTGAAATATACTAAATTATTAAAATCTAACTGTGGAATTTTTTTTTTCAAGATCATGCAAAGGAGAACCAGCATGGACCACTTATTAGCCCTTGTAATATGACAAGTATTGAGTATTATTATTTTCATAAAATGGTGTTCATGTTTAATATTTGCGAATGTGCACTATTCATCGTATATTGTCAAGAATTTGATTGGAATATAGATAGAATAAGAATGTTTTCGTTTAATACATTCATGCGGTTTTACGCTTCATTCACCAAAATAATTTATTTTGTTTTATTTTATTTTTAAAAATTTTATTTTGCTTTAATTGGGTTGTTGGCGTCCATGTTGTGGTTCTTACTTTAGCAAGGTGGGGACCGCATGTGGGCTTCCATTTTCAAAAGGTTTTGTGCACTTAACATTGTACAAGACTGATTGATAAACCTAATAAAGTTTTTTGTTTTATTTATTATTTTAATACGGACTTAGGTTCTAACATGGTGTTGTCGGTTGTCCTGGAAAGGATGCCTGGCTTCCGTGTTGACCTCTCTACATGGTTGGGTGTTACTGGCGTTATACTCATCTGTGTGGTAATCCGGTTTTGGTAATGGAGCGTTATTGCCACATGTATATATAGATATATACATTTATATGTAATCTTACTTCTTGACAATTATATAATGATTATTTTCACATGCTAGTGTAATATAATAATAGACTTTAATCTTTCAAAATTAACTGCTGACAGAATAATAATCTTGAATCCATGTCACCATTTTGTGAGTGATTCTACTCATTGCATCACATGTTGATGTCTTTATTGAGGAAGCTATGCTCCAACATGTCCAGTTTAATAAACGGACACTATATCAGAATCATGCTAGTTATTTCTTTGCTGACTCATCAATTGTTTTTTTTTTTTTTTCAGACACATTTGATGTTTCAAATTTTTTAAAATAATGGAACTAATATAACTTTAGACAATTTTACTATGCAATATTGTCTATGCAATATTGTCTTATTGAGGTTGAAATTTGGATCACAGTATGGAAAATTTGATACTTTTTTTAATATAAAGATACTTTTTTTAAAGTATCAATTTATTTTTTGTTAAAATTTAGTTGATACTCTATATATATTTATTATACATTTTGAATGTAGATTTGTATTTTGTAATCTAAAGCTTTGTTCAATAATACATTTGAAAGGTAATAGTGTGTTCACACAAAGGTTAATTCATGTGCGTTAAACAATAATTTTCTATTATAAATTACGGTCTTTTTTTTTAGATAAATGATTTATTGTACAATGTTATATTGGCCTTTTCAATAAAATATAATAATAATGAACTGTTATAATTTTTTGATCTAGATAGTTTATTTTATTAGGACAACATTGTATATGTAAGCGATGAATACACATGCTGTAGTTGGGGGTTCAATCTTTTTTTTAATACTTTTATAATCGGTCTTCCATATCCCCCCACATATCTGTTAATAAATTTTGTCTGCTGCAATATAATAACTTGACACTCTCTATTACTGCTTAGTTATGCCAAACTTTGTGTAGTAATTAGAATACTACTTTAACTCACCTACTGCATGCTGATCTTGGCCTGATACTTCAGAATTCTGTGTAGTCATTATACTCCACCGTTAGCATTGACTTCTTCTATTGTCCTGATCATTGAGAGTTATGTGTAGGCCGTATAATCCACTGTTAATATCTAGCTACTGCGGATTCTGCTGCTGTCTGTTCTGATCATGGCGAGTTAGCATTCAGCCTTTTGAGAATACACATTACCCGCTGCAGCCTGTCCTGCTGAGTTAGGATGAGATTATACTCGACCGTTAATATCTACAAGCTGCAGATGCTGTCTGTCATGATCATACAGAGTTATGTCAAGCTAGTTGTTTGTCCTTTGTAGCTATGTGAAGTTCTTATACAACACCGTCAGCTGTCCTGATAAAGTTGATTTTTCAATTTACTAATCAACCTACAATGTTAACTTTACCAACGGCTGCTGTCCAGATGAAGCTGACTTGTATGCCTCAGAATATAACGTTAGCTCTAACTGCTGCTGCTGCTGTCCTGATCAAGTTGATTTGTTATGTATATACCTCATAATAAAACACTATAAATACCTGCTGCTCCTGCTGCTGTACATTTAAAGGTGACTTGTAGCCCTCAGAATACTATAGCTCTACCTGCTGCTGCTGCCTTGATCAAGTTGATTTGTTATGTATATGCCTCATAATTAGGGATGAGCGAACTCGAACTGTATAGTTCGGGTTCGTACCGAATTTTGGGGTGTCCGTGACACGGACCCGAACCCGGACATTTTCGTAAAAGTCCGGGTTCGGGTTCGGTGTTCGTCGCTTTCTTCGCGCTTTTGTGACGCTTTCTTGGCGCTTTTTGAAAGGCTGCAAAGCAGCCAATCAACAAGCGTCATACTACTTGCCCCAAGAGGCCATCACAGCCATGCCTACTATTGGCATGGCTGTGATTGGCCAGAGCACCATGTGACCCAGCCTCTATTTAAGCTGGAGTCACATAGCGCCGCCCGTCACTCTGCTCTGATTAGCGTAGGGAGAGGTTGCGGCTGCGACAGTAGGGCGAGATTAGGCAGATTAACTCCTCCAAAGGACTTGATTAACTGATCGATCTGCAGCTGTGGATCATTGAGCTGCTGATCCTCAATTGCTCACTGTTTTTAGGCTGCCCAGACCGTTTGTCAGTCACATTTTTCTGGGGTGATCGGCGGCCATTTTGTGTCTTGTGGTGCGCCAGCACAAGCTGCGACCAAGTGCATTTAACCCTCAATGGTGTGGTTGTTTTTTGGCTAAAGCCTACATCAGGGTGAAGCTGTCACACCAAGTGCATTTAACCAGCAATAGTCTGTTTATTTTTTGGCCATATACTACATCAGGGGCAAGCTGCGCCTGTCACCAAGTGCATTTAACCCTCAATGGTGCGTTTGTTGTTTGGCTAAAGCCTACATCAGGGTGAAGCTGTCACACCAAGTGCATTTAACCAGCAATAGTCTGTTAATTTTTTGGCCATATACTACATCAGGGGCAAGCTGCGCCCGTCACCAAGTGCATTTAACCCTCAGTAGTGTGGTTGGTCAAGCTATCACACCAAGTGCATTTAACCAGCAATAGTCTGTTCATTTTTTGGCCATATACTAAATCAGGGGCAAGCTGCGCCCGTCACCAAGTGCATTTAACCAGCAATAGTCTGTTCATTTTTTGGCCATATACTACATCAGGGGCAAGCTGCGCCCATCACCAAGTGCATTTAACCAGCAATAGTGTGGTTATTTTTTGGCCATATCCCAGTCTAATTCTGTCACTAAATCCATACCGGTCACCCAGCGCCTAAATACTAGGCCTCAAATTTATATCCCGCTAAATCTCTCGTTACCGCTGTCCTGTTGTGGCTGGGAAAGTTATTTAGTGTCCGTCAAAGCACATTTTTTGTTCTGGGTTGAAATACAATTCCCAATTTAGCAATTTAAAAATTTAGTGGTTTCTGCTGTATCAGAGCTATTTGAAATCTATCCCTAAAAGGGTATATAATATTCAAGGTGCACATAGGGTCATTCAGAATAACTTCACACACCCGCTACTGTGCATTTCCAAGTCTAATTCTGTCACTAAACCCATACCTGTCACCCAGCGCCTAAATACTAGGCCTCAAATTTATATCCAGCTAAATCTGTCCTTAGTGCTGTAGCTGGGCGAGTTATTTAGTGTCCGTTCAAGCACATTTCTTGTTCTGGGTTGAAATACAATTCCCAATTTAGCAATTTCATAATTTAGTGGTTTCTGCTATATCAGAGCTATTTGAAATCTATCCCTAAAAGGGTAGATCATATTGAAGGTGCACATAGGGACATTCAGAATAACTTCACACACCCGCTACTGTGCATTTCCAAGTCTAATTCTGTCACTAAACCCATACCTGTCACCCAGCGCCTAAATACTAGGCCTCAAATTTATATCCAGCTAAATCTGTCCTTAGTGCTGTAGCTGGGCGAGTTATTTAGTGTCCGTTCAAGCACATTTCTTGTTCTGGGTTGAAATACAATTCCCAATTTAGCAATTTCATAATTTAGTGGTTTCTGCTATATCAGAGCTATTTGAAATCTATCCCTAAAAGGGTATATAATATTCAAGGTGCACATTGGGTCATTCAGAATAACTTCACACACACCCGCTACTGTGTATTTCCAAGTCTAATTCTGTCACTAAATCCATACCGGTCACCCAGCGCCTAAATACTAGGCCTCAAATTTATATCCAGCTAAATCTGTCCTTAGTGCTGTAGCTGGGCGAGTTATTTAGTGTCCGTTCAAGCACATTTCTTGTTCTGGGTTGAAATACAATTCCCAATTTAGCAATTTCATAATTTAGTGGTTTCTGCTATATCAGAGCTATTTGAAATCTATCCCTAAAAGGGTATATAATATTCAAGGTGCACATTGGGTCATTCAGAATAACTTCACACACACCCGCTACTGTGTATTTCCAAGTCTAATTCTGTCACTAAACCCATACCTGTCACCCAGCGCCTAAATACTAGGCCTCAAATTTATATCCTGCTAAATCTCTCGTTAACGCTGTCCTGTTGTGGCTGGGAAAGTTATTTAGTGTCCGTCAAAGCACATTTTTTGTTCTGGGTTGAAATACAATTCCCAATTTAGCAATTTCATAATTTAGTGGTTTCTGCTATATCAGAGCTATTTGAAATCTATCCCTAAAAGGGTAGATCATATTGAAGGTGCACATAGGGACATTCAGAATAACTTCACACACCCGCTACTGTGCATTTCCAAGTCTAATTCTGTCACTAAACCCATCCCTGTCACCCAGCGCCTAAATACTAGGCCTCAAATTTATATCCAGCTAAATCTGTCCTTAGTGCTGTAGCTGGGCGAGTTATTTAGTGTCCGTTCAAGCACATTTCTTGTTCTGGGTTGAAATACAATTCCCAATTTAGCAATTTCATAATTTAGTGGTTTCTGCTATATCAGAGCTATTTGAAATCTATCCCTAAAAGGGTAGATCATATTGAAGGTGCACATAGGGACATTCAGAATAACTTCACACACCCGCTACTGTGCATTTCCAAGTCTAATTCTGTCACTAAACCCATACCTGTCACCCAGCGCCTAAATACTAGGCCTCAAATGTATATCCTGCTAAATCTCTCGTTAACGCTGTCCTGTTGTGGCTGGGAAAGTTATTTAGTGTCCGTCAAAGCACATTTTTTGTTCTGGGTTGAAATACAATTCCCAATTTAGCAATTTCATAATTTAGTGGTTTCTGCTATATCAGAGCTATTTGAAATCTATCCCTAAAAGGGTAGATCATATTGAAGGTGCACATAGGGACATTCAGAATAACTTCACACACCCGCTACTGTGCATTTCCAAGTCTAATTCTGTCACTAAACCCATACCTGTCACCCAGCGCCTAAATACTAGGCCTCAAATTTATATCCAGCTAAATCTGTCCTTAGTGCTGTAGCTGGGCGAGTTATTTAGTGTCCGTTCAAGCACATTTCTTGTTCTGGGTTGAAATACAATTCCCAATTTAGCAATTTCATAATTTAGTGGTTTCTGCTATATCAGAGCTATTTGAAATCTATCCCTAAAAGGGTAGATCATATTGAAGGTGCACATAGGGTCATTCAGAATAACTTCACACACCCGCTACTGTGCATTTCCAAGTCTAATTCTGTCACTAAACCCATACCTGTCACCCAGCGCCTAAATACTAGGCCTCAAATTTATATCCTGCTAAATCTCTCGTTAACGCTGTCCTGTTGTGGCTGGGAAAGTTATTTAGTGTCCGTCAAAGCACATTTTTTGTTCTGGGTTGAAATACAATTCCCAATTTAGCAATTTCATAATTTAGTGGTTTCTGCTATATCAGAGCTATTTGAAATCTATCCCTAAAAGGGTAGATCATATTGAAGGTGCACATAGGGACATTCAGAATAACTTCACACACCCGCTACTGTGCATTTCCAAGTCTAATTCTGTCACTAAACCCATACCTGTCACCCAGCGCCTAAATACTAGGCCTCAAATTTATATCCAGCTAAATCTGTCCTTAGTGCTGTAGCTGGGCGAGTTATTTAGTGTCCGTTCAAGCACATTTCTTGTTCTGGGTTGAAATACAATTCCCAATTTAGCAATTTCATAATTTAGTGGTTTCTGCTATATCAGAGCTATTTGAAATCTATCCCTAAAAGGGTAGATCATATTGAAGGTGCACATAGGGACATTCAGAATAACTTCACACACCCGCTACTGTGCATTTCCAAGTCTAATTCTGTCACTAAACCCATACCTGTCACCCAGCGCCTAAATACTAGGCCTCAAATTTATATCCTGCTAAATCTCTCGTTAACGCTGTCCTGTTGTGGCTGGGAAAGTTATTTAGTGTCCGTCAAAGCACATTTTTTGTTCTGGGTTGAAATACAATTCCCAATTTAGCAATTTCATAATTTAGTGGTTTCTGCTATATCAGAGCTATTTGAAATCTATCCCTAAAAGGGTATATAATATTCAAGGTGCACATAGGGTCATTCAGAATAACTTCACACACACACGCTTCTGTGCATTTCCAAGTCTAATTCTGTCACTAAATCCATACCGGTCACCCAGCGCCTAAATACTAGGCCTCAAATTTATATCCCGCTGAATTTGAATACAATACATTGGGCCAAATAATATATTTGTTGTTGTGGTGAACCATAACAATGAGAAAAACATCTAGTAAGGGACGCGGACGTGGACATGGTCGTGGTGGTGTTAGTGGACCCTCTGGTGCTGGGAGAGGACGTGGCCGTTCTGCCACATCCACACGTCCTAGTGTACCAACTACCTCAGGTCCCAGTAGCCGCCAGAATTTACAGCGATATATGGTGGGGCCCAATGCCGTTCTAAGGATGGTAAGGCCTGAGCAGGTACAGGCATTAGTCAATTGGGTGGCCGACAGTGGATCCAGCACGTTCACATTATCTCCCACCCAGTCTTCTGCAGAAAGCGCACAGATGGCGCCTGAAAACCAACCCCATCAGTCTGTCACATCACCCCCATGCATACCAGGGAAACTGTCTCAGCCTCAAGTTATGCAGCAGTCTCTTATGCTGTTTGAAGACTCCGCTGGCAGGGTTTCCCAAGGGCATCCACCTAGCCCTTCCCCAGCGGTGAAAGACATAGAATGCACTGACGCACAACCACTTATGTTTCCTGATGATGAGGACATGGGAATACCACCTCAGCATGTCTCTGATGATGACGAAACACAGGTGCCAACTGCTGCGTCTTTCTGCAGTGTGCAGACTGAACAGGAGGTCAGGGATCAAGACTGGGTGGAAGACGATGCAGGGGACGATGAGGTCCTAGACCCCACATGGAATGAAGGTCGTGCCACTGACTTTCACAGTTCGGAGGAAGAGGCAGTGGTGAGACCGAGCCAACAGCGTAGCAAAAGAGGGAGCAGTGGGCAAAAGCAGAACACCCGCCGCCAAGAGACTCCGCCTGCTACTGACCGCCGCCATCTGGGACCGAGCACCCCAAAGGCAGCTTCAAGGAGTTCCCTGGCATGGCACTTCTTCAAACAATGTGCTGACGACAAGACCCGAGTGGTTTGCACGCTGTGCCATCAGAGCCTGAAGCGAGGCATTAACGTTCTGAACCTGAGCACAACCTGCATGACCAGGCACCTGCATGCAAAGCATGAACTGCAGTGGAGTAAACACCTTAAAAACAAGGAAGTCACTCAGGCTCCCCCTGCTACCTCTTCTGCTGCTGCCGCCTCGGCCTATTCTGCTGCTGCCGCCTCGGCCTCTTCCTCCGCCTCTGGAGGAACGTTGGCACCTGCCGCCCAGCAAACAGGGGATGTACCACCAACACCACCACCACCACCTCCGTCACCAAGCGTCTCAACCATGTCACACGCCAGCGTTCAGCTCTCCATCTCACAAACATTTGATAGAAAGCGTAAATTCCCACCTAGCCACCCTCGATCCCTGGCCCTGAATGCCAGCATTTCTAAACTACTGGCCTATGAAATGCTGTCATTTAGGCTGGTGGACACAGACAGCTTCAAACAGCTCATGTCGCTTGCTGTCCCACAGTATGTTGTTCCCAGCCGGCACTACTTCTCCAAGAGAGCCGTGCCTTCCCTGCACAACCAAGTATCCGATAAAATCAAGTGTGCACTGCGCAACGCCATCTGTAGCAAGGTCCACCTAACCACAGATACGTGGACCAGTAAGCACGGCCAGGGACGCTATATCTCCCTAACTGCACACTGGGTAAATGTAGTGGCAGCTGGGCCCCAGGCGGAGAGCTGTTTGGCGCACGTCCTTCCGCCGCCAAGGATCGCAGGGCAACATTCTTTGCCTCCTGTTGCCACCTCCTCCTTCTCGGCTTCCTCCTCCTCTTCTTCCACCTGCTCATCCAGTCAGCCACACACCTTCACCACCAACTTCAGCACAGCCCGGGGTAAACGTCAGCAGGCCATTCTGAAACTCATATGTTTGGGGGACAGGCCCCACACCGCACAGGAGTTGTGGCGGGGTATTGAACAACAGACCGACGAGTGGTTGCTGCCGGTGAGCCTCAAGCCCGGCCTGGTGGTGTGTGATAATGGGCGAAATCTCGTTGCAGCTCTGGGACTAGCCAATTTGACGCACATCCCTTGCTTGGCGCATGTGCTGAATTTGGTGGTGCAGAAGTTCATTCACAACTACCCCGACATGTCAGAGCTGCTGCATAAAGTGCGGGCCGTCTGTTCGCGCTTCCGGCGTTCACATCCTGCTGCTGCTCGCCTGTCTGCACTACAGCGTAACTTCGGCCTTCCCGCTCACCGCCTCATATGCGACGTGCCCACCAGGTGGAACTCCACCTTGCACATGCTGGACAGACTGTGCGAGCAGCAGCAGGCCATAGTGGAGTTTCAGCTGCAGCACGCACGGGTCAGTCGCACTACAGAACAGCACCACTTCACCACCAATGACTGGGCCTCCATGCGAGACCTGTGTGCCCTGTTGCGCTGTTTCGAGTACTCCACCAACATGGCCAGTGGCGATGACACCGTTATCAGCGTTACAATACCACTTCTATGTCTCCTTGAGAAAACACTTAGGGCGATGATGGAAGAGGAGGTGGCCCAGGAGGAGGAGGAGGAGGAGGAGGAAGAGGGGTCATTTTTAGCACTTTCAGGCCAGTCTCTTCGAAGTGACTCAGAGGGAGGTTTTTGGCAACAGCAGAGGCCAGGTACAAATGTGGCCAGCCAGGGCCCACTACTGGAGGACGAGGAGGACGAGGATGAGGAGGAGGTGGAGGAGGATGAGGATGAAGCATGGTCACAGCGGGGTGGCACCCAACGCAGCTCGGGTCCATCACTGGTGCGTGGCTGGGGGGAAAGGCAGGACGATGACGATACACCTCCCACAGAGGACAGCTTGTCCTTATCCCTGGGCAGCCTGGCACACATGAGCGACTACATGCTGCAGTGCCTGCGCAACGACAGCAGAGTTGCCCACATTTTAACCTGTGCGGACTACTGGGTTGCCACCCTGCTGGATCCACGCTACAAAGACAATGTGCCCACCTTACTTCCTGCACTGGAGCGTGATAGGAAGATGCGCGAGTACAAGCGCACGTTGGTAGACGCGCTACTGAGAGCATTCCCAAATGTCACAGGGGAACAAGTGGAAGCCCAAGGCCAAGGCAGAGGAGGAGCAAGAGGTCGCCAAGGCAGCTGTGTCACGGCCAGCTCCTCTGAGGGCAGGGTTAGCATGGCAGAGATGTGGAAAACTTTTGTCAACACGCCACAGCTAACTGCACCACCACCTGATACGCAACGTGTTAGCAGGAGGCAACATTTCACTAACATGGTGGAACAGTACGTGTGCACACCCCTCCACGTACTGACTGATGGTTCGGCCCCATTCAACTTCTGGGTCTCTAAATTGTCCACGTGGCCAGAGCTAGCCTTTTATGCCTTGGAGGTGCTGGCCTGCCCGGCAGCCAGCGTTTTGTCTGAACGTGTATTCAGCATGGCAGGGGGCGTCATTACAGACAAACGCAGCCGCCTGTCTACAGCCAATGTGGACAAGCTGACGTTCATAAAAATGAACCAGGCATGGATCCCACAGGACCTGTCCGTCCCTTGTCCAGATTAGACATTAACTACCTCCCCATAACCATATATTATTGGACTCCAGGGCACTTCCTCATTCAATCCTATTTTTATTTTCATTTTACCATTATATTGCGAGGCTACCCAAAGTTGAATGAACCTCTCCTCTGCCTGTGTGCTAGGCCTAAATATATGCCAATGGACTGTTGCAGTGGTGGCTGACATGAAGCCTGATTCTCTGCTATGACATGCAGACTAATTCTCTGCTGACATGAAGCCAGATTGTCTGTTACGGGACCTCTCTCCTCTGCCTGGGTGCTGGGCCTAAATTTATGACAATGGACTGTTGCAGTGGTGGCTGACGTGAAGCCTGATTCTCTGCTATGACATGCAGACTGATTCTCTGCTGACATGAAGCCAGATTGTCTGTTACGGGACCTCTCTGCTCTGCCTGTGTGCTAGGCCTAAATATATGCCAATGGACTGTTGCAGTGGTGGGTGACGTGAAGCCTCATTCTCTGCTATGACATGCAGACTGATTCTCTGCTGACATGAAGCCAGATTCTCTGTTACGGGACCTCTCTCCTCTGCCTGTGTGTGTGCTGGGCCTAAATATATGCCAATGGACTGTTGCAGTGGTGGCTGACGTGAAGCCTCATTCTCTGCTATGACATGCAGACTGATTCTCTGCTGACATGAAGCCAGATTCTCTGTTACGGGACCTCTCTCCTCTGCCTGTGTGTGTGCTGGGCCTAAATATATGCCAATGGACTGTTGCAGTGGTGGCTGACGTGAAGCCTCATTCTCTGCTATGACATGCAGACTAATTCTCTGCTGACATGAAGACAGATTCTCTGTTACGGGACCTCCCTCCTCTGCCTGGGTGCTGGGCCTAAATATATGCCAATGGACTGTTGCAGTGGTGGCTGACGTGAAGCCTCATTCTCTGCTATGACATGCAGACTAATTCTCTGCTGACATGAAGACAGATTCTCTGTTACGGGACCTCCCTCCTCTGCCTGGGTGCTGGGCCTAAATATATGCCAATGGACTGTTGCAGTGGTGGCTGACGTGAAGCCTCATTCTCTGCTATGACATGCAGACTAATTCTCTGCTGACATGAAGCCAGATTGTCTGTTACGGGACCTCTCTCCTCTGCCTGGGTGCTGGGTAGTGTTGAGCGCGAATATTCGAAAAGCAAATTTTTTTCGCGAATATCGCAACTTCGCGATTTCGCGAATATTTCGAATATAGTGCTATATATTCGTAAAAACGAATATTCGTTTTTTGTTTTTTTTCCCCCCCCCCACAAAATTACAGTACACATATAATTGATTGTTTCCCAAAGGTCCAACAGCTCAGATCTTACTCACATTGCCTAGAAAGTGATTGAGGCGCGAATCTTCGTAAGGCGATTTTATTAGCGCACATGCGAATATCGGCACGTCCCAGAACAGAGGCAAAGGGCTTTGCATTCATACATTAGTGAATTGAGTTGCGAATCTTCGTAAGGCGATTTTATTAGCGCACATGCGAATATCTACACTTGTCCCAGAACAGAGGCAAAGGGCTTTGCATTCATACATTAGTGATTGAATTGAGCTGCGAATCTTCGTAAGGCGATTTTATTAACGCAAATGCAAATATCTACACTTGTCCCCAGAACAGAGAGGCAAAGGCCTGTGCATTCATATAGTATAGCACCATATTCGCGAATACGTAGAACTTCGTAAAATTCGATTTACGAATATTCGTATTTTTTATTTTACTTTCCACCTTACAGATTACATTGATCTGTACTCTGTCAACTACTGTCATCACCCCCCACTGTATCTCGATTGATTCCCAAAAGTCTCACATTCCCTAGAAAGTGATTGAGGTGCGAATCTTCGTAAGGCGATTTTATTAGCGCACATGCGAATATCTACACTTGTCCCAGAACAGAGGCAAAGGGCATTGCATTCATACATTAGTGATTGAATTGAGTTGCGAATCTTCGTAAGGCGATTTCATTAGCGCACATGTGAATTTTGCATAGCATATGTATTATGCGATGCGAAAATTCGAATTATCGCATATGCGAAATAATAACGAATTTGAATAATCGCGAATATTTTACGAATATTCTTTCGAATATTCACAAAATTTTGCGAATTCGAATATGGGACATGCCGCTCAACACTAGTGCTGGGCCTAAATTTATGACAATGGACTGTTGCAGTGGTGGGTGACGTGAAGCCTGATTCTCTGCTATGACATGCAGACTGATTCTCTGCTGACATGAAGCCAGATTGTCTGTTACGGGACCTCTCTCCTCTGCCTGGGTGCTGGGCCTAAATATATGCCAATGGACTGTTGCAGTGGTGGCTGACGTGAAGCCTCATTCTCTGCTATGACATGCAGACTAATTCTCTGCTGACATGAAGACAGATTCTCTGTTACGGGACCTCTCTCCTCTGCCTGGGTGCCGGGGCCTAAATATCTGAGAATGGACTGTTCCAGTGGTGGGTGACGGGAAGCCAGATTCTCTGCTATGGAACCTCTCTCCAATTGATTTTGGTTAATTTTTATTTATTTAATTTTTATTTTAATTCATTTCCCTATCCACATTTGTTTGCAGGGGATTTACCTACATGTTGCTGCCTTTTGCAGCCCTCTAGCTCTTTCCTGGGCTGTTTTACAGCCTTTTTAGTGCCGAAAAGTTCGGGTCCCCATTGACTTCAATGGGGTTCGGGTTCGGGACGAAGTTCGGATCGGGTTCGGATCCCGAACCCGAACATTTCCGGGATGTTCGGCCGAACTTCTCGAACCCGAACATCCAGGTGTTCGCTCAACTCTACTCATAATACAACACTACCTGCTGCTGCTGTCATGAAAAAACGTATTTATGTGTAGGCCTTATACTACACTGTTAAGATGTACCTACTGCTGTTGTCTGTCCAAACCCTGCTGACTTTGAACGTGGACTAAAGGCTCCTTTACTGATAAGTTTGCAGTTAAAATTAGACAAAAACATAACCTTATAGAAAAATAAATATGGAATCAATATAACTGAACAAAACTTTTTTAATAACAAAATAAATAAAATAAATTTAAGGCAAGTTTTGCAGTTGTTCCTGCAAGCCTTTGAGTTCCTCCAGGTCCTCTCCGTATTGGTCATGGAATTCCTGAAGCATCTTCTGCGATTTTCTGATGTGTGCTCGGAATTCCATGACTGTTTTCCTATGCCGCTGCTTCATTGTGGCAATTTTGCTTGCTATTTTCTTGATTACTGTTATGCAAACACAAAAAAATATATCAATTAACAATAAGAGTCATTTGTTGAATTTTGTGTAGTATGTAGTTAAGTGCAGAGAATTTGAGTGTGATTTTTCAAGTATACCATAATAAATGTAGTTATATATTAGATTATTTAGTGACATTTTAGTAGTTTTAAATTAAATTTGTTGTGTTATATAATATTAGTTTATGTAGATTAAAGAGTTATTGTGCATGTCTGTTGTTTGATATTACTGTGGTTTTTGTTGTCCCATTATTATTGTTACTTTTATGATCTTCATCACCTGCTATATAATTGTAGGGTGCAGTGTTTCATGACTTTCAAAATTGCTCCGTACTATTTTTGTGGCAAATATAAAATATTTGCCCTGGGGACAAAATGGCTCATTAACCGTGGTCTAATAGCTGATCTACTAGTCCAGAGCAGCTAGCCAATTATATAAAATAAGGCCTTTTCAGGTATTTGTCAAACACCTGCTGTCTAGATCTCTCCTATTGGACGTATTTCAAAGACATAAGCATTGCTGCTACGTAGCTGAAGGGGGGGGGGGGTAAGTAGGTGTCATGTGCAGGTGACAAATGCTAAAAAAGACTGTACGACAGCACCTGTCGCCTTAGAGGTGAAGCAGGGGACAACAGTGTTTTGTTCCCCTGCAAGCGCTGATATTGGCTGTTACAACTCTACAGCCAATGAAATAAATTTACATATGTGGTGGTGTTCAGGTGAATTATATGCTAAAAGTGGAACTAAATGTGGGGTGCATTTAGTCCTGTAACCACTTATTTAATAAAAAACTGTGTGTAAATTCCATTTTTTTTTGTTGTCAATTTAAAAAAAAAATTCTAGAAGACAATCGTTGGCTCATTATGTAAAATTGCGGATTGATCTAATTGCTTAGTATATTCATTGAGGGGTGTAGTTTGCCTAATTGAATCACTTTGTTTTGTTTTCAACTCTAGGGTCACATAAGGGTGTCTTCTCTTAACATGCGACATAGCTCCCAATTACCATTAATTTAAATCCTTTAGCCTAAAGCCATATTGTGCTCCTTGCAGTCTGAAGCCTGCTGTGCGACCAAAGTTAAGGGTTTTGTGCACAACTGTTTGTAAATATACATATTCTGTGTAATACGTTTAAGATTTTTTTATGATTTAAACACTACAATGTTTTCAAATAAAATAGTTTGTAATTTATAATTTGTTCAAATTATTTTGATTTTTTTTAACATTTTAATAATTACCGTTGGACAATTAAATCATTAACAGACTTTATAGAATAAATTTGGATTAAATAGAGGGTGTGTGGTTTCTGAAATGGGGTTATTTATTTGTCGCTGACACTATGTAGGCCACAAAAAGTGACTGCATAACCAAACTGTTATTGAATTATATTTCAGTTAATAAATTATCTAAACATGATATATGCATATGGCGACTGTAAACTTATACATTTATTTAATCTCTATTAATCTACCGTATTTTTCGCCGTATAAGACGCACCTAGGTTTTTGGGGAGGAAAATAAGAAAAAAAATATTTTGAACCAAAAGGTGCGCTTTTGAACTAATTGTGGTCTGTGGGTGATGCACTGTTATGGAGGATCTGTGGATGACACACTGTTATGGGGGATCTGTTGTTCTGGGGGATCTGTGGGTGACGCACTGTTCTGGGGGATCTGTGGGTGACGCACTGTTCTGGGGGATCTGTGGGTGACGCACTGTTCTGGGGGATCTGTGGGTGACGCACTGTTCTGGGGGATCTGTGGGTGACGCACTGTTCTGGGGGATCTGTGGGTGACGCACTGTTATGGGGGATCTGTGGGTGACGGACTGTTATGGGGGATCTGTGGTTGACACTTATGGGGGATCCTCTCTGGATGGCACTGTTATGAGGATCTGTGTATGACAGTTATGGGGGGGATCTGTGGATGACACATATATAGCATCTTATGCTATGTGTCATCCACAGGGGGTCGCATCTGCATTTATAATGACAGCGGAGCCCGTGCAGTGACTGTATTCTACTACACGGGCCCCGCTCACTGTATAATCATATCCCTAATAGTTAATTGTTGTGTGCACTGCATGTAAAAGCATAATGAGCGATAATGATGAGCGCTGTCTATTACTTACAATTAGAAGCGCTCGCCGTTCGGAGCAGAGAGGAGGGAGGAGGCAGGCCGGGAGGACGGGCGCTGGCAGTGTGAGTCATTCGTCATGCGCCCACGCCGCCTGCTTAATTCATAAAGTGGGCGGCGCAGGCGCGTGACGTATGACTCACACTGCCAGCGCCTGTCCTCCCAGCCTGCCTCCTCCCTCCTCTCTGCTCCGAACGGCGAGCGCTTCTAATTGTAAGTAATAGACAGCGCTCATCATTATCGCTCATTATGCTTTTACATGCAGTGCACACAACAATTAACTATTAGGGATATGATTATACAGTAAGCGGGGCCCGTGTAGTAGAATACAGTCACTGCACGGGCCCCGCTGTCATTATAAATGCAGATGCCGCCCCCAGCCCCTCCTCCCTCACAGCTGATACACCCGCCGCACGGCATCGCGGCGGGTGTATCATTGAAAACTAGGCAAAATCGGCTACATTCACCGTATAAGACGCACTGCTATTTCCCCCCCACTTTTGGGGGGGGGAAAAGTGCGTCTTATATGGCGAAAAATACGGTATATTGTAGCATCAAGTGAAATTTTTATTTTGATTATATAATTTTATTTCTAATATTTTTTTAGATTAGTTACTTCTTGAGCAAATAACATGGGGATAGGCGCTAAAACAAAATAATAATGTCTTTATTAATTGTCTGATTAAGAAATAAGGGGTATCAACCGTCAGTATAATGTGCAAAACTGACTTTAACAATTGTGAAAACACTGATATATACCAAATAGCACCACCATCTGGATTGCCAGTGTAGTCTCACAAGCTACTAGCATAAGGGGCTCATTCAACCACAGGGTTCAAGATGTGTATCCCAGGGTGAAAGGTATCAAGGGGATGTATTGGTATGGGAATTTCACCAAACACCACTCCAAAACAGTGAGAGCCAGCGCGCAGACTCTCACTGCACTAATAATCACAGGTGCTGGACTATGGCAGAGCAATAGCATTCACTCCAGGTGGATTAAAGGAGCAATGGTTGCCCTGACATGTCCCTTATTTGCAACAGCTCAACGCTGCGTTTCCATGCATTGGGAATGCATTTCATCAGGAGCTATGTGCACCAGGTTAATACTAGAGCCCAGAGCCTCAGTGTTGTTTTAATAACCGAGGTAATGGACAAACAAACAGTCAGTGATAGAGATCCCTGCCTAGCACCGTTTTCCTCTAGTGTGAGGTACGGAGCTTTACAAACAGTCACTATCCTGCCTGAGCTAGCAACCTCTAGGCTGAGGTGCTGCGTGCTAGTGTGCATGTAATCCGGCACTGTGATGGCCGCAAAGCGGCCCACAGAACACCGAGCTTTACAGGGTGAAACCCCGCCCTGTTAGACACGCCTCCGTCAATCAGCCAATCCGGCCAGGAGGCACGGCACAAGGCAAACTAAAGGCTGAAGGGTGGAGGAACAAGGTGAGTCACAGGGAAAGCGCAGCAAGCGCCACATAAACAAAGCAAGGAATTTACAAAGCGGCTTTATATATTTATCGCAGCATGGACATCTTTATTATAATATACAGTGAAGGAGAGTCACTCCAAGAGAAGTGTGTAAAAACGGACAGACACATAGATTCATGTGTGTAGCCACTTGTATCAATGATCACACACATGAATCCACTTCTCATAGTGCATTGTACAGTAACACAAAGAAATCAGCCTGGTCACTAGATGAACGGGACGTATGAGATCGCATCATTGAGGCCGGATGGTTTGATGGTATTCAGAGAAAAAATCCATCTCGCCTCTTTTTGCAACAATATGCGATCATAATCACCGCCCCTTGGTGCCGGCTTCACAGAGTCGATCACTTGAAATTTGACCGAAGATGTATCCCCCCTGTGAAGGTCAAGAACATGACGAGCAATTGGCGTATCTTTGAGATTGGTAATATCCAAAATATGCTCCCCAATCCGTCTTCTTAGCTCTCTGATGGTTTTACCCACATATTTGATGCTGCATATACATGTCATTAAATACACAACACCAACTGACTTGCAATTGTGGAAAGACTTAATGAAGAACGTTTTAGTGGCTACACACATGAATCTATGTGTCTGTCCGTTTTTACACACTTCTCTTGGAGTGACTCTCCTTCACTGTATATTATAATAAAGATGTCCATGCTGCGATAAATATATAAAGCCGCTTTGTAAATTCCTTGCTTTGTTTATGTGGCGCTTGCTGCGCTTTCCCTGTGACTCACCTTGTTCCTCCACCCTTCAGCCTTTAGTTTGCCTTGTGCCGTGCCTCCTGGCCGGATTGGCTGATTGACGGAGGCGTGTCTAACAGGGCGGGGTTTCACCCTGTAAAGCTCGGTGTTCTGTGGGCCGCTTTGCGGCCATCACAGTGCCGGATTACATGCACACTAGCACGCAGCACCTCAGCCTAGAGGTTGCTAGCTCAGGCAGGATAGTGACTGTTTGTAAAGCTCCGTACCTCACACTAGAGGAAAACGGTGCTAGGCAGGGATCTCTATCACTGACTGTTTGTTTGTCCATTACCTCGGTTATTAAAACAACACTGAGGCTCTGGGCTCTAGTATTAACCTGGTGCACATAGCTCCTGATGAAATGCATTCCCAATGCATGGAAACGCAGCGTTGAGCTGTTGCAAATAAGGGACATGTCAGGGCAACCATTGCTCCTTTAATCCACCTGGAGTGAATGCTATTGCTCTGCCATAGTCCAGCACCTGTGATTATTAGTGCAGTGAGAGTCTGCGCGCTGGCTCTCACTGTTTTGGAGTGGTGTTTGGTGAAATTCCCATACCAATACATCCCCTTGATACCTTTCACCCTGGGATACACATCTTGAACCCTGTGGTTGAATGAGCCCCTTATGCTAGTAGCTTGTGAGACTACACTGGCAATCCAGATGGTGGTGCTATTTGGTATATATCAGTGTTTTCACAATTGTTAAAGTCAGTTTTGCACATTATACTGACGGTTGATACCCCTTATTTCTTAATCAGACAATTAATAAAGACATTATTATTTTGTTTTAGCGCCTATCCCCATGTTATTTGCTCTATTGTATTTATAGGCGTATATTCAATATATCATTTCAATTTATTCCATTTAATTATTATACAAGGAATGGCAGGCTTTTTATCTAGCGGCATTGACACCGCACAGTGGATGGGAGATCCTAGTGAGGTGTTTTCTGAGCGAGACATATCTTTTGCCTCTCAGACAATTACCATCTCTTCTGCTTTCAAACAAGTCACTAAGATCTACAAAAATTTTGTTAGATCTTGGTGGGAGGTGCAGTCTTTGGAAACGTATATTGGGAATAAAATTGTCCCACGTGGCCTGAGGAATCCTATCACACCATCAGTCCGATTGAGATCTGCGGACTTCCTGAAAAAGTGGGAGAAGGAGTCCGTAGATTCCTCTCTGAGATTGATGAAACTCCTATTGGAGGAGGAAAAGAGTGTTGTGACATCTCTGGAAAGTGACCTGAAGGAAGCTATTGAGGCAACAAAAAAATTCAATAGTCACACTGATTTTAATAAAAAGGAGTCACTCCTCCAAATTTCTGTGGAAAAATACACTGCCCAGTTAAAAGAAAAGAAACACTCCCTTTTCAATAGAGATATTAGAGACTTTAAAGAGGGCAAAATCTTTGATTATAGCATCAAACATTCGGATGCTCTTGAGTTAGATACCGAAGTCTCTTCCTCAGAGGGTGAAATAGATTCAGACGCTACTGGTGATAAGCGAACAAGGTCCCAGTCCGCTAGAAGACCGTATGGTGGTAGGAATAGAGGTAGGGGTAGTAGAAGAGGACGAGGAGGTAGAGGTCAATACGGTAGGGGGGGTTTTTTAGACGATACCCCGCTGATTTCCCAATACTTACTGAGGAACAAACATTGACATCCCCCTGTACGTCCCAAACTACATCCCTATTTCCATCTAGATCAATGAAGGACGAGTTACAAGTTATTAACTTGTCTTCACGGACTCTAACTACCATGGAGACCCATGTTCTACAAAAGGGCCTTTCATTTGTCCCGATGCGCAGGTTTGATCGTTTTGGGTGGGTCAAAGACCTGAACTTATTTGCGCGTAAGCTCAAGTGGCAAATTTTTTTTGTCAATAATGACCGCAGGAAATGCGAAGAGCTAGGAATTGATATATCAGACTTGCCAGATGTCCAAATCTTATCAGATCTTCTGGCTGAGGGACAAAGGGATTCAGGTGATGGTCCGTTCACCAAGCTTAGATTACCCTCAACAAAAATGCCACCTATTGGTGATTGCACCCCAATTGATACTTTTGTGTCTATAGTGTCTAATAAGTTGAGTCAGATTGACATGCATGGACTTAACAGTGACAATTTGAATGACCAAGAAAGAGGGGCCTTGTGGTTATTGCAACAGGACAAAGAAGTGGTGATTAAATCATCAGACAAAGGCGGAAATATTGTTGTCCTTGGGCACGAACAATATCGTAATATGTGTATGAGCGTGCTCAGGGACAAGCTTACATATGAACTACTTCCGTCTGATCCCACGCCAACTTATAAGGTGGAATTGTCCTGTATTTTGAACCAAGCCCTTGAGAAGAAACTCATTGACAAGACTGAATTGGCCTTTTTGTTACCTTCACACCCAGTCACTGCGGCCTTTTATTGTCTCCCCAAAGTTCATAAGGGGTATGAACCTCTAAAGGGGAGGCCGATAGTGTCTGGAAACAATTGTTTGACAGCCAATATCAGTACTTATGTTGATACCATCCTGCGTCCATTTGTTAACAGCTTGCCCTCACATGTAAGGGATACTATGGATGTGCTGGGACGCTTGGATGGTGTCCAATGTGACAGTGGTACCTATCTGGCCAGTTTGGATGTGGAGGCGCTCTACAGCTCAATCCCTCACGGATTGGGCTGTGGAGCGATCCTAACATTCCTTCAGCAGAGGGGTGAACAATATAGGGCCCATAATGCCTTTGTAATGGAATTGTTGAGTTTCATACTCACACACAATGTATTTTTGTTTGATGGCTCTATCTTCCACCAGCTCAGGGGGGTCGCAATGGGCAGTCCCTGTGCCCCGACTTTTGCGAACCTCTACCTGGGCTGGTGGGAGAGGGAGGTAGTGTTTTGTGAAGATATGGAGCGATTCACGGATGTTGTCCCCCTCTGGATCAGGTACATCGATGATGTGCTGATCCTGTGGGGGGGCGATAGTGAATTGTTCCGTGAATTTGTTGCGGTCCTCAACAACAACACCGTGGGACTTTTTTTCACCTCAGAAATGGATTTGAAGAACATTTCCTTCCTGGATCTGTCCATTTCATTGTCTGCTGATGGGCATATTAGTACCAACGTTTTCAGAAAGCCCACAGCTACCAATAACCTTTTGAAATGGGACAGTGCGCACCCTGTGGCCCTTAGGAGAGGAATCCCTAAGGGCCAATACTTGAGGGTTAGGAGGAATTGTTCTCATCTCAGTGATTTTAGGGTGGCTGCTAAAGATCTCCAGCAGAGGTTTCAGTGTCGTGGTTATCCTCAGCAGTGTCTAAAGCAGGCTTACCAGCACTCAATGAGTACTAACAGGGATCGGTTGTTGTCTCCGAAAAAGAGGGACAATAGTGAGAATATTGTGAGGATCATTGGGACTTTTGACGGCGCCCATGACGAGGTGCGCCATGTCCTTAACGAGCACTGGGACATTTTGAAATCCGATCCGGATATTGGTGGGATGATTTCAGCCAACCCTTCAGTCACTTATCGCCGCAACAATAATTTACGTGATATGTTGACACATAGTTTGTACATCAGCCCCCGTCCGCAGTCATGGCTGCGAAACCCACTTACAGGTACGTTTCCTTGTGGATCCTGTAAATTTTGTGGGTTCATTAAAAAATCCAAAAGCTTCACTAACAGCACTGCGGATAAAACGTTCTTCATTAAGTCTTTCCACAATTGCAAGTCAGTTGGTGTTGTGTATTTAATGACATGTATATGCAGCATCAAATATGTGGGTAAAACCATCAGAGAGCTAAGAAGACGGATTGGGGAGCATATTTTGGATATTACCAATCTCAAAGATACGCCAATTGCTCGTCATGTTCTTGACCTTCACAGGGGGGATACATCTTCGGTCAAATTTCAAGTGATCGACTCTGTGAAGCCGGCACCAAGGGGCGGTGATTATGATCGCATATTGTTGCAAAAAGAGGCGAGATGGATTTTTTCTCTGAATACCATCAAACCATCCGGCCTCAATGATGCGATCTCATACGTCCCGTTCATCTAGTGACCAGGCTGATTTCTTTGTGTTACTGTACAATGCACTATGAGAAGTGGATTCATGTGTGTGATCATTGATACAAGTGGCTACACACATGAATCTATGTGTCTGTCCGTTTTTACACACTTCTCTTGGAGTGACTCTCCTTCACTGTATATTATAATAAAGATGTCCATGCTGCGATAAATATATAAAGCCGCTTTGTAAATTCCTTGCTTTGTTTATGTGGCGCTTGCTGCGCTTTCCCTGTGACTCACCTTGTTCCTCCACCCTTCAGCCTTTAGTTTGCCTTGTGCCGTGCCTCCTGGCCGGATTGGCTGATTGACGGAGGCGTGTCTAACAGGGCGGGGTTTCACCCTGTAAAGCTCGGTGTTCTGTGGGCCGCTTTGCGGCCATCACAGTGCCGGATTACATGCACACTAGCACGCAGCACCTCAGCCTAGAGGTTGCTAGCTCAGGCAGGATAGTGACTGTTTGTAAAGCTCCGTACCTCACACTAGAGGAAAACGGTGCTAGGCAGGGATCTCTATCACTGACTGTTTGTTTGTCCATTACCTCGGTTATTAAAACAACACTGAGGCTCTGGGCTCTAGTATTAACCTGGTGCACATAGCTCCTGATGAAATGCATTCCCAATGCATGGAAACGCAGCGTTGAGCTGTTGCAAATAAGGGACATGTCAGGGCAACCATTGCTCCTTTAATCCACCTGGAGTGAATGCTATTGCTCTGCCATAGTCCAGCACCTGTGATTATTAGTGCAGTGAGAGTCTGCGCGCTGGCTCTCACTGTTTTGGAGTGGTGTTTGGTGAAATTCCCATACCAATACATCCCCTTGATACCTTTCACCCTGGGATACACATCTTGAACCCTGTGGTTGAATGAGCCCCTTATGCTAGTAGCTTGTGAGACTACACTGGCAATCCAGATGGTGGTGCTATTTGGTATATATCAGTGTTTTCACAATTGTTAAAGTCAGTTTTGCACATTATACTGACGGTTGATACCCCTTATTTCTTAATCAGACAATTAATAAAGACATTATTATTTTGTTTTAGCGCCTATCCCCATGTTATTTGCTCTATTGTATTTATAGGCGTATATTCAATATATCATTTCAATTTATTCCATTTAGTTACTTCTTGAACAAAGATGCCATTAAAACTTGGACTCAATTTTACCTCTGTCATGAAGTACAATGTGTAACGATAAGATAGAACTATGCCCGTGAAAAGTAAACTCGTTTTAAAGTTATTAGCACAAACATAGATACCTTTTAATATTTAAGAAAAATTTTTAATTAGCGTTAAAGTAGAAATGGGCATGGGGTACTGAGGGTTAATGTTTCTAAATATGTGATGTATACATAATTACAATGATGTGTGCACATATTTACCCTCCTGGTGCGGGGTGGTAACCAACGCCTCATCCTCTTCCTCAGGAGCTGGGGTGGCGATCTCCTCCTCAGCAGGAGCTGGGCCAGATGTTTTTGGCCCTTCAGAGGGTCCGGGCTCGTCAGATGCCACCTCCACAACAATCCCCACATCAGGTGGGTTGGTGGCACCTCGAAGACTGTGGGGGGGGCCCGCCTGCTCATCCTCCTCTGTGGAGACCTCCACCACATCTAAATCCGCCGTGGTTATACGGCGGCGGACCGTTGGCACTGGAAGCCCTGTAATCACACAACATTTGGATTTAGGCTCAATTTAAACGTCCGTAATGTGTTTTTCATATCCACCCACACACAAAAAAAAAAAAAGGACACCGGCAATGTGCTTGACGCATTTTGAAGACCGCACGTCAATGGCAATAATATAATATGACTATTCTTGGCCTCAATTGAGGACAATAATACAGGGATTATTAATAAATATCATCCAAAATACAGCAAAAAGTATTTGTTAGAAGGTGTAAATATTATATTTAATGTTCACGTTATAAGATCGGATTGTATTGCGATTTTGTGTGGGGTCTGATCAATCGGACATTGGCCAGCTGAGCTGATATGTACCTGTCTAGTGAAGTGACGGTACGATATGGGGTGTACAGCTGGTTCGCCTCCCCGTGGTGCACCCTGGGTAACGCTAAATGAACCAGCAAATAATGGCTGGAAGAAATTTTTAGTTTTTCTCCAGACCAATAAGACATAAACTCTAATAAATAGACTATGTGTTTGTATGTGGTATACAGTGTGTCGTATACAGTGTGTGGCAGGAAAATGTATATGCAATGTGCATGTGCTTGGTATTTTTTTGCTGTCCATACATACATACTTGCTAAATAAAAAGTGCTGTGATGGCAAAACAATACTTATTACAACAATGATGAATATCTAATCAGTTATATTTAGTGCAAAAATATATTCGTTCTTTTTTTTTTAAGAACTGAAATGTGGACCCAGAAGTGCGGGTCCGCTTTTCTGGAGACGGGACGCACATCGTGCGGCCCCCTTAGAGATGACTGGGTCCTCAAGTCAGTTCAGAAAAATAAATTATGAAATTGAGCACTTGTGAATGGGCCCTTAGAGAAACAACTCAGAACTAATAAGAAATGCTAAGTAAGCCTATTTTCACAATAGCAGCAGAGAGCTCTGGAACCTCGGATCCGTCCTGCCGCTAGTGTACGTGTGGTTCAGGAATACCGCTCCAAACCCATTGACTGTAGTGGGAACGGGGCGTCATACCAAGGCTACAACAATAAACCATGCTGAGAGGTGCACAGAATAAAACTACATGTCGCAATGGTTTGCAGATGTTCATGCCCAGGAATAACGCCACGATCCCTTGAAAGTCAATGGTGATGGAGCTGTAGTATGGGGCCACACGTAAACTAGCGGCAGGACGGATCCGACAAGCTGTTCACATGACGGAACAGCCTGGCGACGTCCATGCTGCTATTGTGAAACTAACCTAAGTGGGGGATGTATGTAATGTAATGATGGACGGGGACTTTTATTGTAAGGCTCCTTTCACACGAGCAAGTTTTCCGCGCGGGTGCAATGCGTAAAGTGAACGCATAGCACCCACACTGAATCTTGACCCATTCATTTCACTGGGTCTGTGTACATGAGCGTTGTTTTTCACGTATCAGTTCGGCGTTGCATGAAAATCGCAGCATGTTCTATATTCTGCGTTTTTCAAGCAGCCCTGGCCCCAAAGAAGTGAATGGGGCTGCGTGAAAAACGCATTGCATCCGCAAGCAAGTGGGGGTGCGATGCGTTTTTCACTGATGGTTGCTAAGAGATGTTGTGTCTAAACCTTAAGTTTTTTATCACGCGCGTGAAAAACGCATCAAAACGCATTGCACCCGCTTGCAAAAAAACTGAATGCAATCGCAGATTAAACTGAGTCAACTTTCTTGCAAAATAGTGTGAGTTTCACTGAACACACCCTGGACGTATCTGGAACTAATCCGTCCGTGTGAAAGGGGCCTAAGGGCTGTTTCACACGAGCGGATGCAGTGCGTGACATCCGCTCCGTGAATGACAGCCAAGACCCGATGCGGACAGAAGCATGGAACAGTAACATGACTGATAATGCTCCGTGCCTCTCTGTGATCTCTTTACTACGAAATCACCGTGAGATAAAGTTGTCACTGTGATTTCGTAGTAAAGAGATCACAGAGAGGCAGAGAGCATCATCAATCATGTTACTGCTCCGTGCCTCTGCTGTCCGCAGCGGGTCTTGACTGTCATTCACGGAGCGGATGTCACACACGGCATCTGCTCGTGTGAAACAGCCCTAATACAGATTGATGATTGCTGTTTATCTAGATATACACACACACACACACACACATATTTATTATTATGTGTGTGTGTGTGTGCAAAGTACAAAATCAGCCGGTTACATCATACATCACTACCGCGCTGTGTGGATAAATATATATATATATATACACACTCACAGCGAGATAGAGATATATGAGGTAAAGGGATGATTTGCTATGTTTCACAACAGGTAAAAATAAGTAATAATTTGTAAAGGGTGATAAAAAAAAAAAAGTACCAGGGCAGACTCTCTCACTGAGCTCTTTGACCCAGTCCGGGTGCCTCCGTTTCAAGTCAGACCACTTTTTGACGATTTGCATTTCGTCGTGGGTCCGTCCAAATTTATTTTCTAAGGCCTTAACAACCCCCACGACGATCGCCCTCTTCTCGGCCTGCTTCCGGGTCCGGTCATATCCCTTCTTCAACATGCGCTGCAGGATAAAGATGCAAACATGTATTACAAAATTTAGGAAATACAAGGATTATTAATAAATATCATCCAAAACACAGCAAAAAGTATTTGTTAGAAGGTGGAAATATTATATTTAATGTTCACGTTATAAGATCGGATTGTATTGCGATTATATGTGGGTGGGGTCTGAGCAATCGGATATTGGCCAGCTGAGCTGATATGTACCTGTCTAGTGAAGTGACGGTACGATATGGGGTGTACAGCAGGTTCCCCTCCCCGTGGTGCACCCTGGGTAACGCTAAATGAACCAGCAAATAATGGCAGGAAGAAATTTTTATTTTTTCTCCAGACCAATAAGACATGGGGCCAGATTTATGGCCCCATGTCTTATTGGTCTGGAGAAAAATTAAAAATCAGAATAATGGAGTGAAAAAGTTGCAAGAAAATGCACAAACGCTAAAACTGCGCACAAATTTGCGACTTTCTCCTGCTCTGCACTATGCTCGCCAGTTTTATGAAAGTGGGCGTGTTTTCTTATGTAGATGAATCTCTAGACACATTTACTATTGGGACTATTTAAAAAGTTGCAAAAAAAATGCGCTAGTTCACTCCAGTGAGGACCATGCTTATCTTATGAGAGTTTTTAATAGAACATGTGACTTTTTCGTAAGGACGTGCGACTTTTGTAAAGCTGCTTACTGACGGATAAACTGCTACCGTAAAAAGGGATGATCATAAATCTGAATTGGCTAAAACTGACTTTAGACATTTGTGAAAGTGGAGTGAGCTGTCGGAGTAATGATAAATCTGGCCCTATGTGTTTGTGTGTGGTATGCAGTGTGTGGTATGCAGTGTGTGGCAGGAAAATGTATATGCAATGTGCATGATATATCTTTGCTGTCCATACATACATACATAATTCGTACAAAGTGCTGTGATGTCAAAACAATACTTATTACAACAATGATGATTATCTAATCAGACATGATTAAAAATAAAGTTATATTTAGTGCGCAGATATATGCGCATAACTGCGCATGCTCGAATATTTAAACATACTATTGCTTAATAATTACTATGCTATACAGATATGGTGCGAACATGCATTCAAAATGTTATGACATGAAGTGTTGTACTTACGGTTAGCAGGAGTTCATCCTCTTCGTCATGGAATTTTGTGCCCACCATTTTCTCTTGTCAGGAGTCGACTCAGGAAGATTCACTCTTAAAATGGAGCTGACGTACTCGCGATAAACCATGCCTATAATGCGCGCGCGCACGTGCGTGCGCACAACCGCAACACACTAACTTAGGTGGTGTATGTAGCGAATAAACGAATAGAGAGAATAAGCGAATATATCGAATAGGCAAATTATCTAACAGGCAGCGGTTAGGCGAATATTTGAAAAATGCTATTGATTGACCCTGACGTACTCGCGATAAACCACGCCTATAATGCGCGCGCACGTGCGCGCGAACAATCTCATCACACTTATTATTTTAGGTGGTTATGTAGCGAATAAATGAATATAGCGAATAGGCGAATTATCTAACAGCCAGCTAATAGGCGAATTTTTGAAAAATGCTATTAACCCTAGTTAGTTAAAATATACCATCGGAACTGAGTTTTCACGAACGTACGGAAAACTTAGATCCGATGGTATATTCTAACAACACAGTGAAGTGATGCTTGTCGGGTTAGAGTGTTAAATGTATCGCATAATATGTATTATGAGATGCGAAAATTCGAATTATCGCATATGTGAAATAATAACGAATTCGAATATTCGCGAATATTTTACGAATATTCTTTCGAATATTCGCGAACTTTTGCGAATTCGAATATGGGACATGCCGCTCAACACTAATCACCAGCTCCCAAAGCAGATCTAGCCCTGGCAGTCTTTTGGGAGGTTCTGGCTATACATCGCCGCTGCTCTTTATTGCTGCCTCTGCCACCACCCTTCTCATCAGATGGTACCTCCTCCTCTGCACCCTATTTCAGTGTCCAACACACAATATGTCCCTTCTTTTTTTATTAGACTGTGATACACAATTACCTGCTCTGTATTTGCCCTGACTGTCACTACCACTACACCTACCGACCAATACTGTAGCTACGGGTTCAACTACTACCTTCTCCTCAGGGCAGTCCAAGATCTCTCACACAAGACATCAACAGGAAGACTCTATAGAATATCTGCCATAGGGAAAAGTGTGGTTTTGTTTCCTCTTCTTAGGAAAAAAAAGTTGCCTCACTAGGAAGGGGTAGCGAAGACAAAGAGGATGGCGCTGAAAGGGTTCTCTGGAGCTGCAAGAAGGAGGAGCAGGAGGAATGCTGTGAACTCTGGTTTCAAGGCATGATGTCAGACTCAGAAGCCACCTCCGCGTCATCCTGCTGTGACTGATAGGAGGAGTGAGCCATGCAATCAACAATCTCATCCTCTTTCTCCTCAATAATAATGCATTGCCTTTCCAAAGCCAAGGAGAACTGTCGCCTACTACTACTACTTCTGGCTGGATAACTGGTGCTGCTACTTCCCACACTCTGGCTCTGGGAGGACAGAGCCTGGCCCTGGGTCTTTTGTTTGGAACTCTTCCATATCATAGACATCTGGCCTAATGAACACAAGTCACACAAAGTATGGAATGGTTTGTAAGTGTGTTTTAGGCATAATTAAATGTTCTTTACTTTCTACACACTATTCTACACAGATACTGGTATGCACAATTAACTTGCGAAATACTGAAGTTATCGGCACCATTAACAGATTTGGGCATAATGTCTTTGTGGCAAACCTAGCCACTTACAGAATGTCTTTCTTGTCGGTGCCTCTTCCCCTCCCCCTTTTCCTGTCCCATTGTTTCCCCAGCAGGGTTGTCACGGAAAGGTGTACAGGAAACAAGACAATGCAAAATGAATATATAACTCACTGGATCCAGAACTAAGGAACAAAAGGGAGACCCCTGCATAAGACCTGGCACTCTCCCTGACTGCTCAGCCTATGCGAACACCCCAATAGTGGATGATCGCATATCCTCGTACCTCGACTATCTAACACCTGAACACCCTACAATAGTGAGGGGACACGACCACCGGCTCCCTACACTAGACACGGAGGGAGTCAGGGTCACCTGGGATCCAGCAAACAGAAAATCACAAATGAATGTACAGCACTTATCTTGTAGAAGACTGGGAAATAGGATCAGCATGCACACACACTCCCGGAATTTGTATAAACCGCACACTAATGCATTATGGGGAGGAATTTAAAGGGATGCAATCAGTCCAACTACAAGACAGCTGAGAGAGGCTAACGAGATGAGGAACTGAAAACCAAAACAAAGAAAGCTCAAGGAGGAGGTTCTGAAAGGCATCTGTCAGAGCTTCTCAGATGTCTGGTTGTGACAGTACCCATCCCTCTACGATTAGACTCCAGACACTCAGAGCCCACCTTCTCAGGATGGGGCCTATGGAAAGCCCTGATGAGACGAGTGGCCTTAATGTCCGTCACTGGGACCCACATCCTCTCCTCAGGACCATAACCCTCCCAATGAACGAGGTACTGGAGAGAACCGCGGACAACACGAGAATCCACAATCCTAGAGACCTGAAATTCATGAGCGAAATTATTGGTGACCCCACCGGGGCCTACCAACCATTCCTCCCCGTAATACTTCCCTCATTAACCCTTTCACTTCCCCCTTACCAATAAGACACAGAGACTTGAGTCGGATTTAATTCGGCCACAGCAGCCATTGTTTATTAAACAAAAATACAAAAAATTTAACAAAGAATTCCCCCAGCCGAGGGAGGTCCTAGAAGCCCCAACATGTATACATCCAGCACAACCACTAAGTGGACCATCCACCTTGCCTCCAGCCGTAAACACCCAGCTCGGAGCCACCAAACTGATGGATGCCCTCACTGATTAACCGAGTGCCCAATCCTGAGAGTCCAGCCCCACCATTGAGGCCCTCTCATTCTCAAGCAGCAACCAATTCCACCAGCTCCGAGGACCTCCCCCCGCCTCGACTGCCACGACATACATCACATACAACCCCCACCAGTAACCCATACCTACCGAACCCCTACCCCTACCACTGCTACCTCCCCAATAACCTACTCAAGGGAGGGTGGGCGGGCGCTTTTTTCACTAACTCTAAAATGGCCCCCTAGCTACCGCCCCTTAAACAATCTACCCCCTAACTCCACCTTCGCTAACCCGCCCCTCCGCTTCCCGCCATACATTAACCCTACCTCTACCAGGCCCCTGGCACCAAATTCCTCATGAAGGCCTACCCTTATGGTAAACCTATAGTCCGGCCTTACTAGATTCCCATCAACCATAATCGGAGGAGGAGGCAAAGGCGAGGGTACAATGGGTTGAACATAAGGTTTTAATAAGGACTTTTGAAAAACATTATGGATCTTCCAAGTCTGAGGAAAATCAAGACGGTAGGCAACAGGATTGACGACAGACAGGATTTTGTAAGGCCCAATAAACTTAGGACTAGGGATGAGCGAACTCGAACTGTATAGTTCGGGTTCGTACCGAATTTTGGGGTGTCCGTGACACGGACCCGAACCCGGACATTTTCGTAAAAGTCCGGGTTCGGGTTCGGTGTTCGTCGCTTTCTTCGCGCTTTTGTGACGCTTTCTTGGCGCTTTTTGAAAGGCTGCAAAGCAGCCAATCAACAAGCGTCATACTACTTGCCCCAAGAGGCCATCACAGCCATGCCTACTATTGGCATGGCTGTGATTGGCCAGAGCACCATGTGACCCAGCCTCTATTTAAGCTGGAGTCACATAGCGCCGCCCATCACTCTGCTCTGATTAGCGTAGGGAGAGGTTGCGGCTGCGACAGTAGGGCGAGATTAGGCAGATTAACTCCTCCAAAGGACTTGATTAACTGATCGATCTGCAGCTGTGGATCATTGAGCTGCTGATCCTCAATTGCTCACTGTTTTTAGGCTGCCCAGACCGTTTGTCAGTCACATTTTTCTGGGGTGATCGGCGGCCATTTTGTGTCTTGTGGTGCGCCAGCACAAGCTGCGACCAAGTGCATTTAACCCTCAATGGTGTGGTTGTTTTTTGGCTAAAGCCTACATCAGGGTGAAGCTGTCACACCAAGTGCATTTAACCAGCAATAGTCTGTTTATTTTTTGGCCATATCCCAGTCTAATTCTGTCACTAAATCCATACCGGTCACCCAGCGCCTAAATACTAGGCCTCAAATTTATATCCCGCTAAATCTGTCCTTAGTGCTGTAGCTGGGCGAGTTATTTAGTGTCCGTTCAAGCACATTTCTTGTTCTGGGTTGAAATACAATTCCCAATTTAGCAATTTCATAATTTAGTGGTTTCTGCTATATCAGAGCTATTTGAAATCTATCCCTAAAAGGGTATATAATATTCAAGGTGCACATTGGGTCATTCAGAATAACTTCACACACACCCGCTACTGTGTATTTCCAAGTCTAATTCTGGCACTAAACCCATACCTGTCACCCAGCGCCTAAATACTAGGCCTCAAATTTATATCCAGCTAAATCTGTCCCTAGTGCTGTAGCTGGGCGAGTTATTTAGTGTCCGTTCAAGCACATTTCTTGTTCTGGGTTGAAATACAATTCCCAATTTAGCAATTTCATAATTTAGTGGTTTCTGCTATATCAGAGCTATTTGAAATCTATCCCTAAAAGGGTATATAATATTCAAGGTGCACATTGGGTCATTCAGAATAACTTCACACACACCCGCTACTGTGTATTTCCAAGTCTAATTCTGGCACTAAACCCATACCTGTCACCCAGCGCCTAAATACTAGGCCTCAAATTTATATCCCGCTAAATCTGTCCCTAGTGCTGTAGCTGGGCGAGTTATTTAGTGTCCGTTCAAGCACATTTCTTGTTCTGGGTTGAAATACAATTCCCAATTTAGCAATTTCATAATTTAGTGGTTTCTGCTATATCAGAGCTATTTGAAATCTATCCCTAAAAGGGTATATAATATTCAAGGTGCACATTGGGTCATTCAGAATAACTTCACACACACCCGCTACTGTGTATTTCCAAGTCTAATTCTGGCACTAAACCCATACCTGTCACCCAGCGCCTAAATACTAGGCCTCAAATTTATATCCCGCTAAATCTGTCCCTAGTGCTGTAGCTGGGCGAGTTATTTAGTGTCCGTTCAAGCACATTTCTTGTTCTGGGTTGAAATACAATTCCCAATTTAGCAATTTCATAATTTAGTGGTTTCTGCTATATCAGAGCTATTTGAAATCTATCCCTAAAAGGGTATATAATATTCAAGGTGCACATTGGGTCATTCAGAATAACTTCACACACACCCGCTACTGTGTATTTCCAAGTCTAATTCTGGCACTAAACCCATACCTGTCACCCAGCGCCTAAATACTAGGCCTCAAATTTATATCCCGCTAAATCTGTCCTTAGTGCTGTAGCTGGGCGAGTTATTTAGTGTCCGTTCAAGCACATTTCTTGTTCTGGGTTGAAATACAATTCCCAATTTAGCAATTTCATAATTTAGTGGTTTCTGCTATATCAGAGCTATTTGAAATCTATCCCTAAAAGGGTATATAATATTCAAGGTGCACATTGGGTCATTCAGAATAACTTCACACACACCCGCTACTGTGTATTTCCAAGTCTAATTCTGTCACTAAACCCATACCTGTCACCCAGCGCCTAAATACTAGGCCTCAAATTTATATCCCGCTAAATCTGTCCCTAGTGCTGTAGCTGGGCGAGTTATTTAGTGTCCGTTCAAGCACATTTCTTGTTCTGGGTTGAAATACAATTCCCAATTTAGCAATTTCATAATTTAGTGGTTTCTGCTATATCAGAGCTATTTGAAATCTATCCCTAAAAGGGTATATAATATTCAAGGTGCACATTGGGTCATTCAGAATAACTTCACACACACCCGCTACTGTGTATTTCCAAGTCTAATTCTGGCACTAAACCCATACCTGTCACCCAGCGCCTAAATACTAGGCCTCAAATTTATATCCCGCTAAATCTGTCCTTAGTGCTGTAGCTGGGCGAGTTATTTAGTGTCCGTTCAAGCACATTTCTTGTTCTGGGTTGAAATACAATTCCCAATTTAGCAATTTCATAATTTAGTGGTTTCTGCTATATCAGAGCTATTTGAAATCTATCCCTAAAAGGGTATATAATATTCAAGGTGCACATTGGGTCATTCAGAATAACTTCACACACACCCGCTACTGTGTATTTCCAAGTCTAATTCTGGCACTAAACCCATACCTGTCACCCAGCGCCTAAATACTAGGCCTCAAATTTATATCCCGCTAAATCTGTCCCTAGTGCTGTAGCTGGGCGAGTTATTTAGTGTCCGTTCAAGCACATTTCTTGTTCTGGGTTGAAATACAATTCCCAATTTAGCAATTTCATAATTTAGTGGTTTCTGCTATATCAGAGCTATTTGAAATCTATCCCTAAAAGGGTATATAATATTCAAGGTGCACATAGGGTCATTCAGAATAACTTCACACACCCGCTACTGTGCATTTCCAAATCTAATTCTGTCACTAAACCCATACCTGTCACCCAGCGCCTAAATACTAGGCCTCAAATTTATATCCCGCTAAATCTCTCGTTACCGCTGTCCTGTTGTGGCTGGGAAAGTTATTTAGTGTCCGTCAAAGCACATTTTTTGTTCTGGGTTGAAATACAATTCCCAATTTAGCAATTTCATAATTTAGTGGTTTCTGCTATATCAGAGCTATTTGAAATCTATCCCTAAAAGGGTAGATCATATTGAAGGTGCACATAGGGTCATTCAGAATAACTTCACACACACGCTTCTGTGCATTTCCAAGTCTAATTCTGTCACTAAATCCATACCGGTCACCCAGCGCCTAAATACTAGGCCTCAAATTTATATCCCGCTGAATTTGAATACAATACATTGGGCCAAATAATATATTTGTTGTTGTGGTGAACCATAACAATGAGAAAAACATCTAGTAAGGGACGCGGACGTGGACATGGTCGTGGTGGTGTTAGTGGACCCTCTGGTGCTGGGAGAGGACGTGGCCGTTCTGCCACATCCACACGTCCTAGTGTACCAACTACCTCAGGTCCCAGTAGCCGCCAGAATTTACAGCGATATATGGTGGGGCCCAATGCCGTTCTAAGGATGGTAAGGCCTGAGCAGGTACAGGCATTAGTCAATTGGGTGGCCGACAGTGGATCCAGCACGTTCACATTATCTCCCACCCAGTCTTCTGCAGAAAGCGCACAGATGGCGCCTGAAAACCAACCCCATCAGTCTGTCACATCACCCCCATGCATACCAGGGAAACTGTCTCAGCCTCAAGTTATGCAGCAGTCTCTTATGCTGTTTGAAGACTCCGCTGGCAGGGTTTCCCAAGGGCATCCACCTAGCCCTTCCCCAGCGGTGAAAGACATAGAATGCACTGACGCACAACCACTTATGTTTCCTGATGATGAGGACATGGGAATACCACCTCAGCATGTCTCTGATGATGACGAAACACAGGTGCCAACTGCTGCGTCTTTCTGCAGTGTGCAGACTGAACAGGAGGTCAGGGATCAAGACTGGGTGGAAGACGATGCAGGGGACGATGAGGTCCTAGACCCCACATGGAATGAAGGTCGTGCCACTGACTTTCACAGTTCGGAGGAAGAGGCAGTGGTGAGACCGAGCCAACAGCGTAGCAAAAGAGGGAGCAGTGGGCAAAAGCAGAACACCCGCCGCCAAGAGACTCCGCCTGCTACTGACCGCCGCCATCTGGGACCGAGCACCCCAAAGGCAGCTTCAAGGAGTTCCCTGGCATGGCACTTCTTCAAACAATGTGCTGACGACAAGACCCGAGTGGTTTGCACGCTGTGCCATCAGAGCCTGAAGCGAGGCATTAACGTTCTGAACCTGAGCACAACCTGCATGACCAGGCACCTGCATGCAAAGCATGAACTGCAGTGGAGTAAACACCTTAAAACCAAGGAAGTCACTCAGGCTCCCCCTGCTACCTCTTCTGCTGCTGCCGCCTCGGCCTATTCTGCTGCTGCCGCCTCGGCCTCTTCCTCCGCCTCTGGAGGAACGTTGGCACCTGCCGCCCAGCAAACAGGGGATGTACCACCAACACCACCACCACCACCTCCGTCACCAAGCGTCTCAACCATGTCACACGCCAGCGTTCAGCTCTCCATCTCACAAACATTTGATAGAAAGCGTAAATTCCCACCTAGCCACCCTCGATCCCTGGCCCTGAATGCCAGCATTTCTAAACTACTGGCCTATGAAATGCTGTCATTTAGGCTGGTGGACACAGACAGCTTCAAACAGCTCATGTCGCTTGCTGTCCCACAGTATGTTGTTCCCAGCCGGCACTACTTCTCCAAGAGAGCCGTGCCTTCCCTGCACAACCAAGTATCCGATAAAATCAAGTGTGCACTGCGCAACGCCATCTGTGGCAAGGTCCACCTAACCACAGATACGTGGACCAGTAAGCACGGCCAGGGACGCTATATCTCCCTAACTGCACACTGGGTAAATGTAGTGGCAGCTGGGCCCCAGGCGGAGAGCTGTTTGGCGCACGTCCTTCCGCCGCCAAGGATCGCAGGGCAACATTCTTTGCCTCCTGTTGCCACCTCCTCCTTCTCGGCTTCCTCCTCCTCTTCTTCCACCTGCTCATCCAGTCAGCCACACACCTTCACCACCAACTTCAGCACAGCCCGGGGTAAACGTCAGCAGGCCATTCTGAAACTCATATGTTTGGGGGACAGGCCCCACACCGCACAGGAGTTGTGGCGGGGTATAGAACAACAGACCGACGAGTGGTTGCTGCCGGTGAGCCTCAAGCCCGGCCTGGTGGTGTGTGATAATGGGCGAAATCTCGTTGCAGCTCTGGGACTAGCCAATTTGACGCACATCCCTTGCTTGGCGCATGTGCTGAATTTGGTGGTGCAGAAGTTCATTCACAACTACCCCGACATGTCAGAGCTGCTGCATAAAGTGCGGGCCGTCTGTTCGCGCTTCCGGCGTTCACATCCTGCTGCTGCTCGCCTGTCTGCGCTACAGCGTAACTTCGGCCTTCCCGCTCACCGCCTCATATGCGACGTGCCCACCAGGTGGAACTCCACCTTGCACATGCTGGACAGACTGTGCGAGCAGCAGCAGGCCATAGTGGAGTTTCAGCTGCAGCACGCACGGGTCAGTCGCACTACAGAACAGCACCACTTCACCACCAATGACTGGGCCTCCATGCGAGACCTGTGTGCCCTGTTGCGCTGTTTCGAGTACTCCACCAACATGGCCAGTGGCGATGACACCGTTATCAGCGTTACAATACCACTTCTATGTCTCCTTGAGAAAACACTTAGGGCGATGATGGAAGAGGAGGTGGCCCAGGAGGAGGAGGAGGAGGAGGAGGAAGAGGGGTCATTTTTAGCACTTTCAGGCCAGTCTCTTCGAAGTGACTCAGAGGGAGGTTTTTGGCAACAGCAGAGGCCAGGTACAAATGTGGCCAGCCAGGGCCCACTACTGGAGGACGAGGAGGACGAGGATGAGGAGGAGGTGGAGGAGGATGAGGATGAAGCATGGTCACAGCGGGGTGGCACCCAACGCAGCTCGGGTCCATCACTGGTGCGTGGCTGGGGGGAAAGGCAGGACGATGACGATACGCCTCCCACAGAGGACAGCTTGTCCTTACCCCTGGGCAGCCTGGCACACATGAGCGACTACATGCTGCAGTGCCTGCGCAACGACAGCAGAGTTGCCCACATTTTAACCTGTGCGGACTACTGGGTTGCCACCCTGCTGGATCCACGCTACAAAGACAATGTGCCCACCTTACTTCCTGCACTGGAGCGTGATAGGAAGATGCGCGAGTACAAGCGCACGTTGGTAGACGCGCTACTGAGAGCATTCCCAAATGTCACAGGGGAACAAGTGGAAGCCCAAGGCCAAGGCAGAGGAGGAGCAAGAGGTCGCCAAGGCAGCTGTGTCACGGCCAGCTCCTCTGAGGGCAGGGTTAGCATGGCAGAGATGTGGAAAACTTTTGTCAACACGCCACAGCTAACTGCACCACCACCTGATACGCAACGTGTTAGCAGGAGGCAACATTTCACTAACATGGTGGAACAGTACGTGTGCACACCCCTCCACGTACTGACTGATGGTTCGGCCCCATTCAACTTCTGGGTCTCTAAATTGTCCACGTGGCCAGAGCTAGCCTTTTATGCCTTGGAGGTGCTGGCCTGCCCGGCAGCCAGCGTTTTGTCTGAACGTGTATTCAGCACGGCAGGGGGCGTCATTACAGACAAACGCAGCCGCCTGTCTACAGCCAATGTGGACAAGCTGACGTTCATAAAAATGAACCAGGCATGGATCCCACAGGACCTGTCCGTCCCTTGTCCAGATTAGACATTAACTACCTCCCCATAACCATATATTATTGGACTCCAGGGCACTTCCTCATTCAATCCTATTTTTATTTTCATTTTACCATTATATTGCGAGGCTACCCAAAGTTGAATGAACCTCTCCTCTGCCTGTGTGCTAGGCCTAAATATATGCCAATGGACTGTTGCAGTGGTGGCTGACGTGAAGCCTCATTCTCTGCTATGACATGCAGACTGATTCTCTGCTGACATGAAGACAGATTCTCTGTTACGGGACCTCCCTCCTCTGCCTGGGTGCTGGGCCTAAATATATGCCAATGGACTGTTGCAGTGGTGGCTGACATGAAGCCTGATTCTCTGCTATGACATGCAGACTAATTCTCTGCTGACATGAAGCCAGATTGTCTGTTACGGGACCTCTCTCCTCTGCCTGGGTGCTGGGCCTAAATATATGCCAATGGACTGTTGCAGTGGTGGCTGACGTGAAGCCTGATTCTCTGCTATGACATGCAGACTGATTCTCTGCTGACATGAAGCCAGATTGTCTGTTACGGGACCTCTCTGCTCTGCCTGTGTGCTAGGCCTAAATATATGCCAATGGACTGTTGCAGTGGTGGCTGACGTGAAGCCTCATTCTCTGCTATGACATGCAGACTGATTCTCTGCTGACATGAAGCCAGATTGTCTGTTACGGGACCTCTCTGCTCTGCCTGTGTGCTAGGCCTAAATATATGCCAATGGACTGTTGCAGTGGTGGGTGACGTGAAGCCTCATTCTCTGCTATGACATGCAGACTGATTCTCTGCTGACATGAAGCCAGATCGTCTGTTACGGGACCTCTCTGCTCTGCCTGTGTGCTAGGCCTAAATATATGCCAATGGACTGTTGCAGTGGTGGGTGACGTGAAGCCTGATTCTCTGCTATGACATGCAGACTGATTCTCTGCTGACATGAAGCCAGATTGTCTGTTACGGGACCTCTCTGCTCTGCCTGTGTGCTAGGCCTAAATATATGCCAATGGACTGTTGCAGTGGTGGGTGACGTGAAGCCTCATTCTCTGCTATGACATGCAGACTGATTCTCTGCTGACATGAAGCCAGATTCTCTGTTACTGGACCTCTCTCCTCTGCCTGTGTGTGTGCTGGGCCTAAATATATGCCAATGGACTGTTGCAGTGGTGGCTGACGTGAAGCCTCATTCTCTGCTATGACATGCAGACTGATTCTCTGCTGTCATGAAGCCAGATTGTCTGTTACGGGACCTCTCTGCTCTGCCTGTGTGCTAGGCCTAAATATATGCCAATGGACTGTTGCAGTGGTGGGTGACGTGAAGCCTCATTCTCTGCTATGACATGCAGACTGATTCTCTGCTGACATGAAGCCAGATTCTCTGTTACTGGACCTCTCTCCTCTGCCTGTGTGTGTGCTGGGCCTAAATATATGCCAATGGACTGTTGCAGTGGTGGCTGACGTGAAGCCTCATTCTCTGCTATGACATGCAGACTGATTCTCTGCTGTCATGAAGCCAGATTGTCTGTTACGGGACCTCTCTGCTCTGCCTGTGTGCTAGGCCTAAATATATGCCAATGGACTGTTGCAGTGGTGGCTGACGTGAAGCCTCATTCTCTGCTATGACATGCAGACTGATTCTCTGCTGTCATGAAGCCAGATTGTCTGTTACGGGACCTCTCTGCTCTGCCTGTGTGCTAGGCCTAAATATATGCCAATGGACTGTTGCAGTGGTGGGTGACGTGAAGCCTGATTCTCTGCTATGACATGCAGACTGATTCTCTGCTGACATGAAGCCAGATTGTCTGTTACGGGACCTCTCTGCTCTGCCTGTGTGCTAGGCCTAAATATATGCCAATGGACTGTTGCAGTGGTGGGTGACTTGAAGCCTCATTCTCTGCTATGACATGCAGACTGATTCTCTGCTGACATGAAGCCAGATTCTCTGTTACTGGACCTCTCTCCTCTGCCTGTGTGTGTGCTGGGCCTAAATATATGCCAATGGACTGTTGCAGTGGTGGCTGACGTGAAGCCTCATTCTCTGCTATGACATGCAGACTGATTCTCTGCTGTCATGAAGCCAGATTGTCTGTTACGGGACCTCTCTGCTCTGCCTGTGTGCTAGGCCTAAATATATGCCAATGGACTGTTGCAGTGGTGGCTGACGTGAAGCCTCATTCTCTGCTATGACATGCAGACTGATTCTCTGCTGACATGAAGCCAGATCGTCTGTTACGGGACCTCTCTGCTCTGCCTGTGTGCTAGGCCTAAATATATGCCAATGGACTGTTGCAGTGGTGGGTGACGTGAAGCCTGATTCTCTGCTATGACATGCAGACTGATTCTCTGCTGACATGAAGCCAGATTGTCTGTTACGGGACCTCTCTGCTCTGCCTGTGTGCTAGGCCTAAATATATGCCAATGGACTGTTGCAGTGGTGGCTGACGTGAAGCCTCATTCTCTGCTATGACATGCAGACTGATTCTCTGCTGACATGAAGCCAGATTCTCTGTTACTGGACCTCTCTCCTCTGCCTGTGTGTGTGCTGGGCCTAAATATATGCCAATGGACTGTTGCAGTGGTGGCTGACGTGAAGCCTCATTCTCTGCTATGACATGCAGACTGATTCTCTGCTGACATGAAGCCAGATTGTCTGTTACGGGACCTCTCTCCTCTGCCTGGGTGCTGGGTAGTGTTGAGAGCGAATATTCGAAAAGCAAATTTTTTTCGCGAATATCGCAACTTCGCGATTTCGCGAATATTTCGAATATAGTGCTATATATTCGTAAAAACGAATATTCGTTTTTTGTTTCCCCCCCCCCCCCCCCACAAAATTACAGTACACATATAATTGATTGTTTCCCAAAGGTCCAACAGCTCAGATCTTACTCACATTGCCTAGAAAGTGATTGAGGCGCGAATCTTCGTAAGGCGATTTTATTAGCGCACATGCGAATATCGGCACGTCCCAGAACAGAGGCAAAGGGCTTTGCATTCATACATTAGTGAATTGAGTTGCGAATCTTCGTAAGGCGATTTTATTAGCGCACATGCGAATATCGGCACGTCCCAGAACAGAGGCAAAGGGCTTTGCATTCATACATTAGTGAATTGAGTTGCGAATCTTCGTAAGGCGATTTTATTAGCGCACATGCGAATATCTACACTTGTCCCAGAACAGAGGCAAAGGGCTTTGCATTCATACATTAGTGATTGAATTGAGCTGCGAATCTTCGTAAGGCGATTTTATTAACGCAAATGCAAATATCTACACTTGTCCCCAGAACAGAGAGGCAAAGGCCTGTGCATTCATATAGTATAGCACCATATTCGCGAATACGTAGAACTTCGTAAAATTCGATTTACGAATATTCGTATTTTTTATTTTACTTTCCACCTTACAGATTACATTGATCTGTACTCTGTCAACTACTGTCATCACCCCCCACTGTATCTCGATTGATTCCCAAAAGTCTCACATTCCCTAGAAAGTGATTGAGGTGCGAATCTTCGTAAGGCGATTTTATTAGCGCACATGCGAATATCTACACTTGTCCCAGAACAGAGGCAAAGGGCATTGCATTCATACATTAGTGATTGAATTGAGTTGCGAATCTTCGTAAGGCGATTTCATTAGCGCACATGTGAATTTTGCATAGCATATGTATTATGCGATGCGAAAATTCGAATTATCGCATATGCGAAATAATAACGAATTTGAATAATCGCGAATATTTTACGAATATTCTTTCGAATATTCACAAAATTTCGCGAATTCGAATATGGGACATGCCGCTCAACACTAGTGCTGGGCCTAAATTTATGACAATGGACTGTTGCAGTGGTGGCTGACGTGAAGCCTCATTCTCTGCTATGACATGCAGACTGATTCTCTGCTGACATGAAGCCAGATTCTCTGTTACGGGACCTCTCTCCTCTGCCTGTGTGTGTGCTGGGCCTAAATATATGCCAATGGACTGTTGCAGTGGTGGCTGACGTGAAGCCTCATTCTCTGCTATGACATGCAGACTGATTCTCTGCTGACATGAAGCCAGATTCTCTGTTACGGGACCTCTCTCCTCTGCCTGTGTGTGTGCTGGGCCTAAATATATGCCAATGGACTGTTGCAGTGGTGGCTGACGTGAAGCCTCATTCTCTGCTATGACATGCAGACTAATTCTCTGCTGACATGAAGCCAGATTCTCTGTTACGGGACCTCTCTCCTCTGCCTGGGTTCCGGGGCCTAAATATCTGAGAATGGACTGTTCCAGTGGTGGGTGACGGGAAGCCAGATTCTCTGCTATGGAACCTCTCTCCAATTGATTTTGGTTAATTTTTATTTATTTAATTTTTATTTTAATTCATTTCCCTATCCACATTTGTTTGCAGGGGATTTACCTACATGTTGCTGCCTTTTGCAGCCCTCTAGCTCTTTCCTGGGCTGTTTTACAGCCTTTTTAGTGCCGAAAAGTTCGGGTCCCCATTGACTTCAATGGGGTTCGGGTTCGGGACGAAGTTCGGATCGGGTTCGGATCCCGAACCCGAACATTTCCGGGATGTTCGGCCGAACTTCTCGAACCCGAACATCCAGGTGTTCGCTCAACTCTACTTAGGACCCAACTTCCAGGAGGGAACCTTCAATTTGATATTCTTGGTAGACAACCACACCAGATCACCAACATTCAGGTCCGGACCAGGCACACGTCTCTTATCTGCCACACGCTTATATCTCTCACTCATGCTCTTTAGATTATCCTGAATCTTTTGCCAAATAGATGACAAAGACGAGGAGAATCTGTCCTCATCAGGTAAACCAGAAGACCCCTCTCCCGAGAAAGTCCCAAACTGCGGATGAAACCCATATGCACCAAAAAATGGTGACTTATCAGAGGACTCCTGACGACGGTTATTTAAAGCAAACTCAGCAAGGGACAAAAAAGAACACCAATCCTCCTGATTCTCCGCCACAAAACAGCGCAGATATGTCTCCAGATTCTGATTGACGCGCTCTGTCTGGCCATTCGACTGCGGGTGGAAAGCAGAAGAGAATGACAACCGAACCCCCAAGCGAGAACAGAAAGCCTTCCAGAATCTGGAAACAAACTGCGTGCCCCTATCAGAGACTATGTCTGAAGGAATACCATGCAATTTGACAATGTGATCAATAAATGCCTGCGCCAGCGTCTTAGCATTGGGCAAACCAGGAAAAGGGATGAAATGCACCATTTTGCTAAAACGGTCCACCACCACCAGAATCACAGTCTTCCCCGAGGAACGAGGCAGGTCCGTTATGAAGTCCATGGACAGATGTGTCCAAGGACGGGAAGGGATGGGTAAGGGAAGGAGAGGACCTGATGGCCGTGAATGAGGGACTTTGGCACGAGCGCAAGTCTCGCAGGCTGCCACAAAACCCTCAACCGACTTACGAAGCGCAGGCCACCAGAATCTCCGAGCGATGAGATCCACTGTGGCTCTTGCCCCCGGGTGCCCAGCAAGGACCGTATCGTGGTGTTCCTTAAAAATCTTGTGTCTTAAAGCGAGAGGCACAAACAACCTCCCAGGAGGACAAAGATCATGAGCCTCTGACTGGGCTGCCTGCACCTCTGCCTCCAATTCAGGAAAAAGAGCAGAGACCACCACACCTTCAGCCAAAATGGGACCCGGGTCTTCAAAATTCCCACCTCCAGGAAAACAACGTGACAGGGCATCTGCCTTCACATTCTTAACCCCAGGGCGGAACGTGACAACAAAATTAAACCTTGAAAAGAACAAAGACCATCTGGCCTGTCTCGGGTTCAGACGCTTGGCTGACTCCAAGTAGGCCAGATTTTTATGGTCAGTAAACACGGTAATAGGGTGTCTGGCTCCCTCTAGCCAATGGCGCCATTCCTCAAAAGCCAACTTGATGGCCAACAATTCCCTATCTCCCACATCGTAATTTCTCTCTGCGGAGGAGAGTTTCTTCGAGAAAAGGGCACACGGTCGCCATTTGGCAGGAGAGGGACCCTGAGACAAGACCGCACCCACACCCACCCCAGAAGCATCAACCTCAACTATGAAGGGTAGAGAAATATCAGGTTGTACCAAGATGGGAGCGGAAGAAAAACTCTCTTTGATATTAGAAAAGGCCTTACGCGCCTCTACCGACCAGGAAGAAAAATCTACCCCCTTTCTGGTCATATCAGTAAGTGGTTTAACAATAGAGGAATAATTCAAAATAAACTTCCTGTAATAATTGGCAAAGCCCAAAAAACGCATCAGCGCCTTCTGATTCTCAGGAAGCTCCCACTCAAGCACAGCGCGGACCTTCTCGGGGTCCATGCGAAAACCAGAAGCGGAGAGAAGAAACCCCAGAAATTGAATTTCTGGAACCGCAAACACACATTTTTCCAGTTTCGCGTATAATTTATTCTCCCGCAGGATGGACAAGACCTGACGTAAGTGTTCCTTATGAGTTTTGAAATCAAGAGAAAAAATCAAAATGTCATCCAAAAACACTAATACAAATTTTCCCATTAAATGATAAAAAATGCTGTCCACGAAATGCTGAAAAACGGCTGGGGCATTCATCAAACCAAAAGGCATAACCAAATTCTCAAAATGGCCCTCAGGGGTATTGAAGGCCGTCTTCCATTCGTCTCCTTCTCTGACCCTGACCAGGTTGTATGCCCCTCTTAGATCTAATTTGGAAAAGACTTTAGCCCCAACAATCTTAGTTAAACAGGTCCGGGATCAGAGGAAGCGGATAATGGTCACGAATTGTGATACTGTTCAGCTCCCTGAAATCCAGACAAGGTCTTAAAGAACCATCTTTTTTCTTAACAAAGAAAAAACCAGCGGCAACAGGTGACTTCGAGGGTCGTATGTGTCCTTTTCTCAGACTCTCAGAGATATAAGCACGCATAGCGACCCTTTCAGGTTGGGAAAGATTGTATAAACGAGATTTAGGCAGCTTGGCGCCTGGGATGAGATTAATAGTGCAATCGTACTCCCTGTGCGGGGGCAAATCCTGAACTCCACTCTCAGAGAAGACATCCGAAAATTCAGAGAGAAAAGGTGGTACAGTCTTAGTAGAAACCTCAGAAACAGATGTCGTGAGGCAATTCTCTCTGCAAAAGTCACTCCAACCATTTATTTGCCTCGCTTGCCAATCAATGGTGGGGTTATGTTTAGTGAGCCAGGGTAGCCCCAACACAAGAGGCGTAGGTAAATCGCTAAGGACGAAACATGACACATCCTCAACATGAGCATCACTCACAATTAAACGAATATTGTGAACTATGCCCTTTAATGATTTCTGAGAAAGTGGAGCAGAATCAATAGCAAAAACAGGAATATCCTTTCCCAAAGTGCATACCTGGAAACCATGAGTTATCGCAAAATGATTATCAATAAGATTGAAAGCTGCCCCACTATCCACAAAAATCTCACAAAAAATGTTCTTGCTCTCTAGCGCCACCCTGGCAGGCAGGACAAAACGGGAACTACAAGCAAACGGAAAACCTTCAATTTCCGCCTCAAGCCTGCCAATAGTAACAGATGGAACATTTTTAAAAGATTTTTCTCTTTTTGTATCTTTATTACTCCCAGACAACTGCCTGAATCTCCTAGAGGGACAAACATTTGCCAAATGATTTATACCTCCACAACAAAAACAAACCTTCCCATGCGGGCTGAATCTTCTATTGTCAGAGGCAATCAACCCCAGCTGCATGGGCTCCTGCTCAGAAGGGTCTGACAGCGACTGAGACCCCTGCGCACAGAATGAGACCGCTGCACTGTCCTGGGACTGAGTATGACAGGAAGGAGAGATCGCTCCTCTCTCTCTAAGACGCCTGTCAATACGAACGGCCTGAGACATAGCAGAGTCCAAGGAGATAGGCCTCTCATGAAAGGCAAATGCATCTTTCAATCCCTCTGAAAGACCATGGCAAAATTGACTTCGGAGTTCAGCATCATTCCAACCAGTATCAGCTGCCCATCTCCGAAATTCTGAGCAGTATATCTCTGTGGATTGTTTACCCTGGCATAACAGACGTAGTCTAGACTCAGCCAAAGCAACACGATCCGGATCATCATATATCTGACCCAGGGCTAGAAAGAATTCCTCCACTGAACGGAGGGGCCGTGCTCCCACCGGCAGCGAAAAAGCCCACGACTGAGCGTTACCCCTGAGCAGCGATATAATGATCCCCACCCTTCGTTCCTCATCACCAGAGGAATGGGGAAGAAGGCGAAAATGGAGTTTGCAAGCCTCTCTGAAGCGCACTAAATTCTCACTACCCCCGGAGAACGTATCCGGGAGCGAGATCTTAGGCTCAGAACAAACTCCATGAACGCAAGCTGAACCGGTCACTAGAAACTGAGAAAGAGTCTTACGGAGATCAGCTACCTCCAATGAAAGACCCTGGAAGCGTTCAGTCAAAAGTGAAACCGGATCCATGCTTGAGACGGTTTTGGCGGTTTATAATGTCACGGAAAGGTGTACAGGAAACAAGACAATGCAAAATGAATATATAACTCACTGGATCCAGAACTAAGGAACAAAAGGGAGACCCCTGCATAAGACCTGGCACTCTCCCTGACTGCTCAGCCTATGCGAACACCCCAATGGTGGATGATCGCATATCCTCGTACCTCGACTATCTAACACCTGAACACCCTACAATAACAACAAGGCAAAACAACATGCATAAATGTCTCGCTGGATCCAAAAGCTAAGGAACGAAAGGGAGACCCCTGTAGAAGACCTGGCACTTTCCCTGGCTGCTCAGCCTATGCATAGATCCGAATGGTGGAGGTATGCATATCCACGAACCTTGACTATAAAGCCCTGAGCACCCTACAATAGTGAGGGGACACGAGCACCGGCTCCCTACACCAGACACGGAGGGAGTCAGGGTCACCTGGGATCCAGCAAACAGAAAATCACAAATTAATGTACAGCACATATCTTGTAGAAGACTGGGAAATAGGATCAGCATGCACACACACTCCCGGAAGTTGTATAAACCGCACACTAATGCATTATGGGGAGGAATTTAAAGGGATGCAATCAGTCCAACTACAAGACAGCTGAGAGAGGCTAACGAGATGATGAACTGAAAACCAAAATAAAGAAAGCTCAAGGAGGAGGTTTTGAAAGGCATCTGTCAGAGCTTCTTAGATGTCTGGTTGTGACAAGGGTGTTGTCTCAGGGACACTGGGAGACCAGTTTAAACTAGCTGCTCTGTCCCTCCTCAATCTCCCTTTAGCCCTTGCTTTTGTCTGGCCCCACCCTTCCTTGTACTATAGTCATCTATGTACCCTATTGTATGTAAATGAGGCTGTTGGGGGGCTTAAAGTAGGTGTGCTATGCCTAAATAAAGTTAGTTGACTCTCAAGCTATGTGTCATCTAGTTCTTGGCAAAAAGGGATTATTGTAAGGCTACCTGGATTATTGTATGCTGTTCCTGTCTACCAGCCGAGTTATTGTGGATTATACGGCCTCTCTGCTACAATTTGGTGGCAAGCGACGGGATTCAAACCGCACAGCAAAGCAGCAGTTCGTTAAAACATCCATTCGGATATATACCTGAGTTCGAGAATATGTGCAGTCATGCGATCAAACTGTGAATGGAGACAAATTATGCAACATTGAAACAAACTACGTTAAAGGAATTATTGGAAGCAAGGGGAGGAATAGCCAGCAACAAAACCAAAGCTACTCTTGTGGCCGAACTCATGGAGGGGGACAGAGCAACCACTACGGCAGCTCCACAGGAGACAGAGCCAACGGAATTTACAAGAGAGCTCAATAGCAGGTTAGCTTTTTACCCAAACACCCCTCCTTGGAGACACTAGAAAGACGGATAGCAGATGTACAGGAGTACATTGTAGCTAAGCAAAACGCTATTCAGCGAGTGGGGGAAGGAGCCACATTGCCCACCAGCACTACCTAGGGAAAAGATAAGATTCCCTACCAAGCTTTTAAAAATTACATAGAAGGAGAAAGTGATATCGACTAATACCTACAGGATTTAGAAAGGTTGTGCCAGCTACACGACATCAGCCCAGCTGACCAAGTACCCCTGCTGGCAGGTAGATTATCAGGCCGCGCTGCAGAGGCATACTGAAACGTCCCAGACGAAGACATCAGGAATTATCCCAAGTCAAACAAACAAAAGACTCACACACTGAATGGGCACACAGACTACAGCGAGCCGCTGAGTGGTGGATAGAAGCGACACGGGTCAGCACTATGGACAGATGTTCCAGTTAATAGTAATGGAGCAGTTTTTCAATGGACTAACCACAGAACTGCAAAATTGGGTACGAGATTGCAAACCCCGTACCCTACCAGAGGCAGCCAAGCTAGCTGACGAGTTCCAAAACTCGTCAGCTAGCACACCACACCAGACCACCTTTTGAGTTATTATTTGGGAGAAGAGTTAGGTGCCCCTTAGACCTTATCAGAGAACACTGGGAGGGAGGGGTAACTATGAATGGTACCCCTATTTACAGATGTCGCGAACATAACATTTTACGTGCGCGAACGGCGAACGCGAATTTCTACAAATGTTTGCGAACGGGCAAACCGCCTTAGACTTCTATAGGCAGGCGAATTTTAAAACCCACAGGGATTCTTTCTGGCCACAATAGTGATGGAAAAGTTGTTTCAAGGGGACTAACACCTGGACTGTGGCATGCCGGAGGGGGATCCATGGCAAAACTCCCATGGAAAATTGCATAGTTGACGCAGAGTTGGATTTTAATCCATAAAGGGCATAAATCACCTAACAATCCAATTTTTTTTTGAACACCGTGGTTTAAAACATCCAGTGTGTATACGATCAGGTATGATGTTGTATCGATCAGGTAGTGTAAGGGTTACGCCCGCTTCACAGACATTGACAGGCCAAACTCCCCTTTTAATGCACCGCAAACAGTCCATTTGCCCAACCGCAAACTTCCCATTTGCACAAGGTTGGATACCAAGCTAGCCATGTCCCGTTGATGTCATTGAAGGTTTCTTCCTCCACCCAGCCACGTACAACACCAAGGGTCCCGGAAAGGTGAATTGAATTGATTTTTCCAATGGGGAGATGGTTAAAAAAACGCTGGCTCCCTCCCCTTTGTTTGAATCCACGGTCACTGCGTCTGCGCCGTGCAATTTACTGTCCCACACTATATAAGTGCTATTTTCTGTAGTACTATTCTCATCAGTTTAATCCCTGTTATGTGACGTCCCCAATCTGGGGTCCATTTATTAAATAGATTTTTTGAACGGGGAGATGGTTAAAAAAACGCTGTCTGAATCCACGCCACGGTCACTGCGTCTGCGCCGTGCAATTTACTGTCACACCCGATATGAGTGCTATTTTCTGTAGTACTATTCTCATCAGGTTAATCCCTGTTACGTCCCATATCAGGGTGGGATTGCCTTTTGTGAAAAAAAATTTAGGCCGGGTACCTTCGACTGCCTTCACAGTGACAGACCAAACTCTGATACACCAAACTGAATTGATTTTAGGAACCGGGAGATGTAAAAAGCAGCTTGGTCGGTCCTCTTACTCCCAAGTTGGGGGACTGCGCGTGCACGGAGCAATGTGCTGTGACACCCTATATGAGTGGTGTCTTAACTAGTACTATTCCTATCAGTTTAATCCCTGTTACGTCCCCTATCCGGGGACGTGTGTCGAATTGATTAACCATTGTCGAATTAACAAACCATTACTACATCCTGGAATAATTTAGTTCTGAGCTTTGTACTTGATTTGTATTGGAATTGATGGGGATTTTTTAAATTGTCTGCATTATTTCTAATAAACTATTAAGAGACTTTATTATGATTTTTTTATTTTATGTATTAAAAACCCACCTATACAACATAAAAAAATAAAATAAATTTTTTTAAGTTTTTTCTATGAAAAAACATCCAGCCGATCGCTTTTGGTCTGATCATAATGAAGCAACGGCCTTATCATCTGGGGTGTGGCAACATTGCCAACACACTCATAGAGGTGATGATCGCTTCATTGTGATATGCAAGCCCCTTCACCACAACAAGGTAACGAAAGGGGAATTGACACTTGCATGTGCCTTTTTTTTGTTTGATTTGTTTTTGCAGCCACAGTGCAGCACCAGAGGCCAGAAAAATTAGGCATGTACACATGCCCGAAAAATAATGTTATTGTTGCAGCCGCTGTTGTAGCAGCGGCCGGAAAAATTTATGTTTTCAAGGCAGAAAGGTGACTAAAACATTGCGGCTTGAACCCTAGTTGGTGGCGGAGAATTCACGAAAGTCATCCGGTATGCAGACATTAAATACAGCAGCGTGGGGACCATTTTGAGGCCAAGGCATGTCATCAGGCGTTTTGTTAGTTAAACGTATCCCCTACTGTCAGTCCCTTCGGGATCCATGCCTCATTCATCTTAATGAAGGTGACGTAATCAACACTTTTTTGACCGAGGCGACTTCTTTTGTCAGTGACAATGTCTCCTGCTGCACTGAAGGTCCTTTCTGAGAAGGACATTTGAAGCGGGGCAGGCCAGAAGTTCTATCACAAACTGGGATAGCTCAGGCCACAGGTCAAGCCTGCACACCCAGTAGTCAAGGGGTTCATCGCTCCTCAGAGTGTCGATATCTGCAGTTAAGGCGAGGTAGTCTGCCACCTGTCGGTCGAGTCGTTCTCTAAGGCTGGATCCCGAAGGGCTGTGGCGATGTGTTTTACTGAAAAAGCTCTGCATGTCCTCCATCAACAACACATCTGTAAAGCGTCCTGTCCTTGCTGCCGTGGTCGTGGTAGGATTACTTTCACCTCTTCCCCAGTTAGATTCCCGTTGTGCTGTGACATCCCCCTTTATAAGCTGTGTAAAGCATATTTTTTTGTTTGGTTTTGAACTGCTGCATCCTTTCTGACTTCCGGTAATCCTTTCCGCCACTTTCTGCTTATACCGGGGGTCTAGTAGCGTGGCCACCCAGTACAGGTCGTTCTCCTTCATCCTTTTTATAGGAGGGTCCCTCAACAGACATGACAGCATGAAAGACCCCATTTGCACAAGGTTGGATGCCGAGCTACTAATTTCCCGTTCCTCCTCCTCACTGATGTCATTGACAGTCTGTTCTTCCCCCCAGCCACGTACAACACCGCGGGTTCCAGATAGGTGACAACAACGAGCACCCTGGGATTCCCAGCTCTGCAGAGGCTGTCCTAGCACCCCGGTCATACAAATACTCGTTGGCGGCTTTTTCTTGTTGGAGCAGGCAGTCGAACATTAGGAGTGTTGAATTCCAACGTGTCGGGCTGTCGCAAATCAAGCACCTCACTGGCATGTTGTTTCGGCGCTGAATGTCTGAAAAGTGCGCCATGGCCGTGTAGGAACACCTGAAATGGCCACACACCTTCCTGGCCTGCTTGAGGACGTCCTGTCAGCCTGGGTACTTAGACACAAATCGTTGTACGATGAGATTCAACACATGTGCCATGCACGGCACATGTGACAACTTGCCCAAATTCAATGCCGCCAACAAATTGCTTCCATTGTCACACACCACTTTGCCGATCTCCAGTTGGTGCGGGGGCAGCCGTCAGCAGGTTGACCCAATGCGCAGTGTAGGTGATATACCTGCCCTGACCGTGCTTTGCATACCAGGTATCAGTGGTCAGATGGACCCTTGCCCCAACACTGTATGCCAGAGATGCCATGACTTTCTTTACAATCACTGAGTAGAGGTTTGGGATTGCCTTATTAGAAAAAAAGAATCGTCCGGGTACCTTCCACTGTGGTGTCCCAATAGCGACAAATTTTTTGAAGGCCTCAGACTCCACCAGCTGGTATGGTAAAAGCTGGCGGGCTAAGAGTTCCGTCAAGCCAGCTGTCAGACGCCGGGCAAGGGGGTGATTCTGTGACATTGGCTTCTTACGCTAAAACATTTCCTTTACAGACACCTGACTGTGGGCAGATGAGATGGAACTGCTGAAGGTGAGAGGTGGAGTGGCGGGTGGTTGAGAGGGGGCAAGGAGGACAGCAGTGGTTGACGTGGCTGAAGATGCTGGACCAGGAGGAGGATGGTGGCTTTGAGCTTGTGTGCTGCTTCTACTCGTCATCATGTGTTGATCCCATAGGCGTTTGTGATGTGCGATCATGTGCCTTCGCAAAGCAGTTGTACCTAGGTGGGTGTTGGATTTCCCACGACTCAGTTTCTTTTGGCACAGGTTGCAAATGGCATCGCTGTTGTCAGAGGCAGACACACAAAAAAAATGCCACACTGCTGAGCTTTGCAATGACGGCATTCTGGTGGTGGCAACAGCATGCATTGATTGGCGTGCTGTCTGGCTGACCCCGGGTGCCGATACATGCTGTCTGACTGTGCCACTTGCTCCTTGCGACGACCTCCCCCTGCTTCCAACTCGTCTCCTCCTTCTCTCTGTCTCCCCTTCTGAACTTTCCCCCTCTTCTTCTCTTCGAGCAGACACCCACGTGGCATCCACGGACACATCGTCATCATCAACCACTTCACTTGTATCTGACACCTCAGCAAAGGAAGCAGCAGCGGGTACAACATCATCATCATCACACTGTACGTCCATGTGTGTAATGCTGCCTGACTGAGACCTATCCATGTTATCTACATCCCCTGTCAATAATGGTGGTGCATCACTAATTTCATCCAACTGATGTGTAAATAACTCCTCTGAGGGATCAAGTGAAGCGGCTGTGGTGGCTGTGGTGGTGGTGGCGGCGGGCGGGAGAGGGGTAACTTGAGAGCAGATGACCAAAGTTGAGCTGGAGGAGGATGGTGCGTCAAGGTTCTTAGCGGAAGCTGTTGAAGATTGGGTGTCCTGTGTAAGCCAGTCAACTATTTTCTCAGAATTTTGTTGGGTTCAGGGTACGTGGCCTCTGAACACTGGGCATTATTCCAGGGCCAGTGGAAATCACAGCACCACGAACACGACGGCCACTGCGGCGTGGCCTGCCTCTGCCTGTCATTTTTTATTAGATAAGTGTTACTATGCGTGCAAGGTACTGTGCCACCCTATATAAGTGGTGGGCAGTGGGCACAGTACAGTCTGTGTGGGCCTGACACACACGGGCTTGCAAATGTGATTAGATCACCGAAAAATTTTCAATATAATTTTTTTTTCTGCAAGGTATTTGAGTGAATGACACCCTGTAATGGTATGAGTGCAGGCCTAGCCACTAGCCAGTGGGCACAATACAGTATGTGTGGGCCTTACACACACAGGCTTGCAAATGTGATTAGATCACAGAAAAATTTTAAATATAATTTTTTTTTCTGCAAGGTATTTGAGTGAATGACACCCTGTAACGGTATGAGTGCAGGCCTAGCCACTAGTCAATGGGCACAATACAGTATGTGTGGGCCTGACGCACAGGGGCTTGCAAATGTGATTAGATCGCAGAAAATTTTTAAATATAATTTTTTTTATCTGCAAGGTATTTGAGTGAATGACACCCTGTAACGGTATGAGTGCAGGCCTAGCCACTAGCCAGTGGGCACAATACAGTATGTGTTGGCCTGACACACACGGGCTTAGATCACAGAAAATTTTTCAATAGAATTTTTTTTTCCTGCAAGGTATTTGAGTGAATGACACCCTGTAACAGTATGAGTGCAGGCCTAGCCACTAGCCAGTGGGCACAATACAGTATGTGTGGGCCTAACACACAGGGGCTTGCAAATGTGATTATGTCACAGAAAAATATTAAATATAATTTTTTTTTATCTGCAAGGTATTTTCTGTCACACCCTGTATGAATGGTGTGCACTGTGCACACAGTGCTGTCTATGACTGAGCCTGCAGCCTCTAACACACGGGCAGCCAGGCAACTGCAATATATATATATATATATAAAAATAAAAAAAAAGCACACTGATGTACCGGCCCTGAAAAGGGCTTTTTGGGGTGCTGTCAGGACGCTTTCCTTACAGCAGATGAGTCTGTGGACACAGAACAATGCCCTAGCTAACGCTTTCCCTATTGAATCAGCAGCCGCTACACTCTCCCTCCTCTCACTGTGAATGCAGTTTCCGAATGAATCTAAAATGGATGCTGTCCAGGAGGTGGGAGGGTCTGGGAGGGAGGGTCTGCTGCTGATTGGCTGGAATGTGTCTGCTGACTGTGAGGTACAGGGTCAAAGTTTACTCAATGATGATGTACAGAGTAGAAACACCAGGGCAGACACCCCCCCCCCCCCCGCCGCCAACCTCTTTACCGCTTACCTTAATCCGTCAAGGATAATATGCGCAAGGAAATTAAGAAATGCTACAACTAGGAGTCATAAAGCACTCTGAAAGCCCTTGGGCCTCCACAGTAGTTCTGGTGCCAAAGCGGGATGGGACTACCCCATCGTAGACTACCGGAGGCTTAATGATAAGACCGTATCCGATGCCTACCCTATGCCCCGGATAGACAAGCTCCTAGACAAAATGGCCAGGGGCCAATACCTCACCACAATAGATCTTTGTAAGGGGTATTGGCAGATTTCCCTAGCCGAAGACGCCATCCCTAAGTCGGCGTTTGTCACCCCGTTTGGCCTGTACCAGTTTAAGGTCATGCCATTCGGGATAAAAAATGCTCCGGCTACTTTTCAGAGGATGGTGGATCGGCTATTGGATGGGTTCCAGGAGTACGCTTGCGCCTATCTATATGATATAGTGATCTTCAGCCACTCCTGGACTGAACACCTGACCCACATAGGAGCCGTACTAGACCATATTTGGGAGGCAGGATTAACTCTGAAACCCAGGAAGTGCCATATAGGGATGGCAGAAGTCCAATACCTAGGACACTGGGTAGGGAGAGGCCAACAAAACCCCGAACCCGCTAAGGTAGAGGCTGTAGCCAAATGGCCAACCAAAACGTAAGTACTGGCATTCCTAGGGACTGCAGGATACTACCGTAAATTTGTACCCGACTACAGTACCCTGGCCAAACCGCTCATCGACCCACAAGAATCTCCCTAAGATAGTAGTCTGGACCCCAGAGTGTGAGCAGGCATTCCAGCAACTAAAAACTGCTCTTGTGAATTCACCTGTACTTGCCGCCCATGATCCAACTAAACTCTTTCTCGCCCATACAGATGCTTCTATGTTTGGATTGGGGGCAGTACTTAGCCAAGTCAGAGCAGATGGCGGCGAGCATCCAGTAGCTTACTTAAGCAGAAAACTTTTGCCCCGGGAAGTAAGCTACGCCGCCATAGAAAAATAATGCCTGGCCGTGGTGTGGGCCCTTAAAAAGCTGCAGCCCTATTTGTATGGACAAACCTTTTCCTTACTCACAGATCACAACCTGTTGGTGTGGCTGAACAGGGTGTCAGGAAACAATGCCAGGCTGCTGCACTGGAGTTTGGCGCTGCAGCCTTTTGACTTTACCATCCACTACCGCCCTGGGAAGCAAAATGGCAACGCCGACGGTTATCCAGACAAACTAAACTTGAAAAGTGATCTGTGAGTACTCCTCCGGACATCCCCAAGCCGATCTGCTTGGATCAGACTGTGTATGCTGGCTTGGTTCTGGGGGAACATTGTGGCAAACCTAGCCACTTACAGAATGTCTTTCTTGTCTGTGACTTTTCCCCTCCCCCTTTTCCTGTCCCATTGTTTCCCTAGCAGGGTGTTGTCTCAGGGACACTGGGAGACCAGTTTAAACTAGCTGCTCTGTCCCTCCTCAATCTCCCATCAGCCCTTGCTATTGTCTGGCCCCACCCTTCCTTGTAGTATAGTCATCTATGTACCCTATTGTATGTAAATGAGGCTGTTGGGGGGGATTAAAGTAGGTGTGCTATGCCTAAATAAAATTAGTTGACTCCCAAGCTATGTGTCATCTAGTTCTTGGGAAAATGGGATTATTGTAAGGCTACCTGAATTATTGTATGCTGTTCCTGTCTACCAGCGGAGTTATTGTGGATTATACGGCCTCTCCGCTACAGTCTTATGTGCAGTCAAATGCGCAAATTCAGAAAAAAAGCTTTCTCTAGTGGAAAACACAAGTTGTCAACCTACTATGAGATTTTTGCCCCTTCCCACATCAACACTTGAACTGTCTGGAGATACTCAATAAAACAGTTGGGCCTAATGTTTGATGCGAGTTCACTCAGAGATTTAAAAAAGTACTGTCTGGACTGTAAAACACATGTTGCACACTTTTATTGCAGTTATTCCCTCACACTAACACCAACACACACACGCGCTAACACTTGAGCTGCCTGGAGATGCTCCGTAAAAGAGTCTGTGTTTGTTCATGCAGAGATTTAAAACGGTACTTTCTGTATTGTAAAACACGATACTTGAACATCAACACTTAAACTGTACAGGTGAGGCAGTTTTATATATGTGTATGGTCTAATTGGTATTAAATTCCACTTGTAGAAAATTGGCGTTATTGCTTTTGCTACAATGCAATACTTTTTACAACACAGATATGATACACTGAAAAAAACAAAAAACTGCTCAGCAGCATCAGATGGCATTATTGCTTTAAAATCGCTTTTGCTATAATGCAACGCATTTAACAGACGGATATGATGCGCTGAAAAAAAAATTGCAATTATTGTTCTGCAGCAGATTCCTATTGGAATGCTGGCAATATGCCTATGTAGAAACTTTGGTTTTGGAAAAGAAACACAACTGTCTTTCTATTCAATCAAGAAGAAAAAAAGAAATGTTCTTGCAGGCAGCAGATTTTGAGGTTCTGCAGCAGCTGCAGCTGTACTATATGGCAGTAACTGCAACAAGAACGCACTGCTACAACTAGTCAATCCCTGAAAACTTCCCCTGCTGATATTTCCTATTCTAAATAGGGTTGAGCAAACCCGAACTGTAAAGTTTGGGTTCGTACCAAATATTATGATTTTGGGGCCCCCGGACCCGAACACGAACTTTTTAGTAAAAGATCGGGTTCGAGTTCGGTGTTTGGCGAATTAATGGCGCTTTTTGAAAGGCTGCAGAGCAGCCAATCGACAAGCATTTAACTCTTGTGCCCTTAGAAGCCATTACAGCCATGCCTACTAATGGCATGGCTGTGATTGGCCAGTGCAGCATGTGACCCAGCCTCTATATAAGCTGGAGTCACGTAGCGCTGCACGTCACTCTGCTCTTACTAGTGTAGAGGTAGGATGCTGCTGCTGTGAGGGAGAGATAGGAAAGAATCTGTTATGAGAAGTGCTTGTTAACTCTGCGATCTACAGCGATTTTGTTTTGTGGGTGCACCATTTTTTTTTACCCTACCTTAAGCCCAGTGACACAGAAAAATAACTTTTATCCGTTTGTTAGTTAGGTGGGCGACGGCGGCCATTTTGTGCAAGTTCAGTGCACCAGCACAGCATATGTGCATTTGTGACAGTCAAATACAAGCTGTAAATACTGCAGTTATATTCAGGGTTTAAAAAAACACACATTTTTTGCAAGATAATACATTTGGGGCCTTTGCTGCATTTATGACAGTCAAATACAAGCTTTAAATGCTGCAGTTATATTCTGGGTTTTAAAAAAACACCCATTTTTTGCAAGATGATACATTTTAGGTCATTTGCTGAATTTGAGACAGCCAAAAAAAGGTTTAAATAATGCGATTATTTTAAGAGTTTAAAAAAACACCAATTTTTTGCAAGATAATACAATTTGGGTCTTTGCTGAATTTGTGACAGTCAAATACAAGAGTTAGATACTGCTGTTATATTCTGGTATTAAAAAAACACCCATTTTGGGCAAGATAATACATTTATGGCCTTTGTTGCATTTCTGACAGTCCAATACAAGCGTTAGATACTGCTGTTATATTATGGTTTAAAAAAAAAAAAACACCCATTTTGTGCAAGATAATATATTTGGGGCCTTTGCTGCATTTGTCACAGTCAAATACAGGCGTTAGATACTGCTGTTATATTCTGGTATAAAAAAAACACCCATTTTGGGCAAGATAATACATTTATGGCCTTTGTTGCATTTCTGACAGTCCAATACAAGCGTTAGATACTGCTGTTATATTCTGGTATTAAAATAGTAAAGTATTAAAAGAAAAGTAAATAGTAATATTAAAGATAATACATTTGCAGCCTTTTTTTTACATTTGTCACAGTCAAATACAAGCTTTAAATACTGCAATTAAATCCTAGGTTTAAAAAAACACCCATTTTGTGCAAGACCCTACATCTGGGGCCTTTGCTGCATTTTGTGACAGTCAAATACAAGCGTTAGATACTGCTCTTATATTCTGTTTTTTAAACAACACCCATTTTCTGCAAGATAATAAATTTGCGGCCTTTGATGCATTTCTGACAGTCCAATACAAGCCTTAAATACTACAGTTATATTCTGGGTTTAAAAAAAACACCCATTTTGTGCAAGACCCTACAACTGGGGCCTTTGCTGCATTTGTCGCAGTCAAATACAAGCGTTAGATACTGCTGTTATATTCTGGTTTTTAAACAACACCCGTTTTCTGCAAGATAATAAATTTGCGGCCTTTGATGCATTTCTGACAGTCCAATACAAGACTTAAATACTACAGTTATATTCTGGGTTTAAAAAAACACCCATTTTGTGCAAGACCCTACAACTGGGGCCTTTGCTGCATTTGTCGCAGTCAAATACAACCAGTCAATACTGCAGTTACATTGTTGGTTGACAAATAAAAAAAATTGTGACCGTGAAGTAATTGTATAAATTTTGTCTTTCACACTGTTGTGTGACCTCAAGAAATTTTTCCTCTTTATGACATCAGCACTGCCTTACTCTCAGTGAATTTAAATGTTGACTATTGGCGGTTACATTGTCGCCTGACATAAACCATCTGTTAGTTGGTGGGTGAACGCAAAGAATGAGGAGAGCGTCAAATAAGGGATGTGGCCCCGGTCGTGGTGCTGCTTGTGGAGCTCCTGTTGCAGGGAGAGGACGTGGTCGATCTGTGCCAGCTACATGCACAAGTGAAACACCTTCCTCAAGTGCGAGTAGGCGACAGAACCTTCAGCGTTATTTGGTAGGGCCGAATGCGGCTCGACGAATGGTGAGGCCAGAACAAGTACAGGCGATAGTAGATTGGGTGGCTGACTGTGCCTCCAGTTCCTTCACATTGTCTCCCACCCAGTCTCCTGTTGAAAGATCAGAGTTGGCACCTGCAGCCCATGGCCATCAGTCTTTCACGGCGGCGGAGCTTGCGCCAGACCGACATGGACGTCTGTGTCTGAGCTCTGTGAGGAAGACGCCACTTTACAACAGCTTACTTGAGACCCCGGACTAAAAAATGGGCAAGATTGGTCAGCAAAGGACCGGGGATTCGTCCCAGCACCAGAAGAACCCGGTAAATAGCGGAGACTTTATTAAAAAAGCAGCAGCAACATACGTGGCCAAAGAGCCTAAGATGGCGCCGGTCACCTGCAGAGAGCCTGCTGAATTAGACCCGGACGCACAAGAGGATACAAGCGACACTGACTGTGCCAAAAGCCGCAAGCTTCTTCCGATTTCAAAGAAGTACCTAGACCTGGCCCTCCAGAAAGCAATGGACCCTCTGGTAGGTGAAATTTCTTCACTGAGGGAGGACATTAAACACGTGGGCAGCAGGGTCGAAGCATTAGAAGAGACGCAAGCTGCCATGCTAGACTTTCAAACCGCTTCGTCCTCTAGCCTGCAGAAATGCCAGACACACCTTAATGCGGTTTACAATGCCTTAGAAGATCAAGAAAACCGCGGCAGGAGAAATAACCTCAGGTTCAGAGGTGTCCCTGAATCAGACACCCCGCGCGAAGTCCCGGACATTATCAGATCCATTTGCTTGGACTTATTAGGCCCGGACCGCCCCGATCCTCTAATTATTGAAAGAGCTCACCGTGCTCTTCGTCCGAAACCGGACGCAAACAATCCCCCTAGGGACATCATATGTCGCTTCTTACATTTTCAAGACAAGGAAGCTGTCCTAAATAAAGCTCATAGACCTGAAGGAGTGAAGTTCAACGGAGCGGTTGTTTCAGTTTTTCAAGACCTCGCACCTATCACCCTCCAGAAAAAGAAAGCACTAAAATTATTAACAGAATGGCTTAGAAACCGTAAAATACTATATAGGTGTCACGGACGGTGTACAGGAAACAAGGCAAAGCAACATGTATAAACGACTCGCTGGATCCAAAAACTAAGGAACCAAGGGAGACCCCTGCAGAAGACCTGGCACTTTCCCTGGCTGCTCAGCCTATGCAAAGATCCGAATGGTGGAGGTTTGCATATCCACGAACCTTGACTATAAAGCCCTGAGCACCCTACAATAGTGAGGGGACACGACCACCGGCTCCCTACACAAGATACGGAGGGAGTCAGGGTCACCTGGGATCCAGCAAACAGAAAATAACAGATAAAGGTACAACACTTAGCTTTGAAGCAAACAGGAGGACAGAGTCAGCGTGCACACACACTCCAGGAAGTAGTATAAGCCGCCCAGAAAAGCCTTCTGGGGAAGAATTTAAAGGGAAGCAATTAGTCCAACACATGACAGCTGAGATAGGCTAACAAGAGGAGGAGCTGAATACCACAACACAGAAACTCAAGGAGGAGGTTCTGAAAGGCCTCTGTCAGAGCTTCTCAGCTGTCTGGTTGTGACAGTACCCCTCCCTCTACGAGTGGACTCCGGACACTCAGACCCCACCTTCTCAGGAAGGGACCTATGGAAAGCCCTGATGAGACGAGAGGCCTTAATGTCCGTCACTGGGACCCACATCCTCTCCTCAGGACCATACCCCTCCCACTGAACAAGGTACTGAAGAGAACCGCGGACAAGACGAGAATCCACAATCCTAGAGACCTGAAATTCAAGATTCCCATCAACCATAATCGGCGGAGGAGGCAAAGGCGAGGGTACAATGGGTTGAACATAAGGTTTCAATAAGGACTTATGAAAAACATTATGGATCTTCCAAGTCTGAGGAAGATCAAGACGGTATGCAACAGGATTGATGACAGACAGGATTTTGTAAGGCCCAATAAACCTAGGACCCAACTTCCAGGAGGGAACCTTCAATTTGATATTCTTGGTAGACAACCACACCAGATTACCAACATTCAGGTCCGGACCAAGCACACGTCTCTTATCAGCCACACGCTTATATCTCTCACTCATGCTCTTTAGATTATCTTGAATCTTTTGCCAAATAGATGACAAAGACGAGGAGAATCTGTCCTCATCAGGTAAACCAGAAGACCCCTCTCCCGAGAAAGTCCCAAACTGTGGATGAAACCCATATGCACCAAAAAATGGTGACTTATCAGAGGACTCCTGACGACGGTTATTTAAAGCAAACTCAGCAAGGGACAAAAAAGAACACCAATCCTCCTGATTCTCCGCCACAAAACAACGCAGATATGTCTCCAGATTCTGATTGACGCGCTCTGTCTGGCCATTCGACTGCGGGTGGAAAGCAGAAGAGAATGACAACCGAACCCCCAAGCGAGAACAGAAAGCCTTCCAGAATCTGGAAACAAACTGCGTGCCCCTATCAGAGACTATGTCTGAAGGAATACCGTGCAATTTGACAATGTGATCAACAAATGCCTGCGCCAGCGTCTTAGCATTGGGCAAACCAGGAAAAGGGATGAAATGCACCATTTTGCTAAAACAGTCCACCACCACCAGAATCACAGTCTTCCCCAAGGAACGAGGCAGGTCCGTTATGAAGTCCATGGACAGATGTGTCCAAGGACGGGAAGGAATGGGTAAGGGAAGGAGAGGACCTGATGGCCGTGAATGAGGGACTTTGGCACGAGCGCAAGTCTCGCAGGCTGCCACAAAACCCTCAACCGACTTACGAAGCGCAGGCCACCAGAATCTCCGAGCGATGAGATCCAGTGTGGCTCTTACCCCCGGGTGCCCAGCAAGGACCGTATCGTGGTGTTCTTTAAAAATCTTGTGTCTTAAAGCGAGAGGCACAAACAACCTCCCAGGAGGACAAAGATCAGGAGCCTCTGACTGGGCTGCCTGCACCTCTGCCTCCAATTCAGGAAAAAGAGCAGAGACCACCACACCTTCAGCCAAAATGGGACCCGGGTCTTCAAAATTCCCGCCTCCCGGAAAACAACGTGACAGGGCATCTGCCTTCACATTCTTAACTCCAGGGCGGAACGTGACAACAAAATTAAACCTAGAAAAGAACAACGACCATCTGGCCTGTCTCGGGTTCAGACGCTTGGCTGACTCCAAGTAGGCCAGATTTTTATGGTCAGTAAATACGGTAATAGGGTGTCTGGCTCCCTCTAGCCAATGGCGCCATTCCTCAAAAGCCAACTTGATGGCCAACAATTCCCTATCTCCCACATCGTAATTTCTCTCTGCGGAGGAGAGTTTTCTTGAGAAAAAGGCACACGGTCGCCAATTGGCAGGAGAGGAACCCTGAGACAAGACCGCCCCCCACACCCACATCAGAAGCATCAACCTCAACTATGAAGGGTAAAGAAACATCAGGTTGCACCAAGATGGGAGCGGAAGCAAAACTCTCCTTGATATCAGAAAAAGCCTTACGCGCCTCTACTGACCAAGAAGAAAAATCTACCCCCTTTCTGGTCATATCAGTGAGTGGTTTAACAATAGAAGAATAATTCAAAATGAACTTCCTGTAATAATTGGCAAAGCCCAAAAAACGCATCAGCGCCTTTTGATTCTCGGGAAGCTCCCACTCAAGCACAGCGCGGACCTTCTCGGGGTCCATGCGAAAACCAGAAGCGGAGAGAAGAAACCCCAGAAATTGAATTTCTGGAACCGCAAACACACATTTTTCCAGTTTCGCATATAATTTATTCTCCCGCAGGATGAGCAAGACCCGACGTAAATGTTCCTTATGAGTTTTGAAATCGGGAGAAAAAATCAAAATGTCATCCAAATACACCAATACAAATTTTCCCATCAAATGATAAAAAATGCTGTTCACGAAATGCTGAAAAACGGCTGGGGCATTCATCAAACCAAAAGGCATAACCAAATTTTCAAAATGGCCCTCAGGGGTATTGAAGGCCGTTCTCCATTCGTCCCCTTCTCTGACCCTGACCAGGTTGTATGCCCCTCTTAAATCTAATTTGGAAAAGACTTTAGCCCCAACAACCTGGTTAAACAGGTCCGGGATCAGAGGAAGCGGATAAGGGTCACGAATTGTGATATTGTTCAGCTCCCTGAAATCCAGACAAGGTCTTAAAGAACCATCTTTTTTCTTAACAAAGAAAAAACCAGCGGCAACAGGTGACTTTGAGGGTCGTATGTGTCCCTTTCTCAGACTCTCAGAGATATAAGCACGCATAGCGATCCTCTCAGGTTGGGAAAGATTGTATAAACGAGATTTAGGCAGCTTGGCGTCTGGGATGAGATTAATAGGGCAATCGTACTCCCTGTGCGGGGGCAAATCCTGAACTCCACTCTCAGAGAAGACATCCGAAAATTCTGAGAGAAAAGATGGTACAGTCTTAGTAGCAACCTCAGAAACAGATGTCATGAGGCAATTCTCTCTGCAAAAGTCGCTCCAACCATTTATTTGCCTCGCTTGCCAATCAATGGTGGGGTTATGCTTAGTGAGCCAGGGCAGCCCCAACACCAGAGGGGTGGGTAAACCGCTAAGGACGAAACATGACACATCCTCAACATGAGCATCACTCACAATTAAACGGATATTGTGAACTATGCCCTTTAATGATTTTTGAGAAAGTGGAGCGGAATCGATAGCAAAAACAGGAATATCCTTTCCCAAAGTGCGCACCTGGAAACCATGAGTTATCGCAAATTGATTATCAATGAGATTGACCGCTGCTCCACTATCCACAAAAATCTCACAAAAAAATGTTCTTCCTCTCTAGCGCCACCGTAGCCGGCAGGACAAAACGGGAACTACAAGCAAATGGAAAACCTTCAATTTCCGCCTCAACCCTGCCAATAGTAACAGACGGAACATTTTTAAAAGATTTTTTCCTGTTTGTTTCTTTATTGCTCCCAGAAAACTGCCTGAATCTCCTAGAGGGACAAATATTTGCCAAATGATTTATACCTCCACAACAAAAACAAACCCTCCCATGCGAGCTGAATCTTCTATTGTCAGAAGCAATCAACCCCAGCTGCATGGGCTCCTGCTCAGAAGGGGCTGACGGCGACTGGGACCCCTGCGCACAGAACGGGACCGCTGCACTGTCCTGGGACTGAGTATGACAGGAAGGGGACATCTCTCCTCTCTCTCTAAGACGCCTGTCAATACGAACGGCCTGAGACATAGCAGAGTCCAAATTAATAGGCCTCTCATGAAAGGCAAATGCATCTTTCAATCCCTCTGAAAGACCATGGCAAAATTGACTTCGGAGCGCAGCATCATTCCAACCAGTATCAACTGCCCATCTCCGAAATTCTGAGCAGTATATTTCTGCGGATTGTTTACCCTGGCATAATAGACGTAGTTTAGACTCAGCCAGAGCAATACGATCCGGATCATCATATATCTGACCCAGGGCTAAAAAGAATTCATCCACTGAGCGGAGAGGCCGTGCCCCCTCCGGCAGCGAAAAGGCCCAGGACTGAGCGTTACCTCTGAGCAGCGATATAATGATCCCCACCCTCCGTTCCTCATCACCAGAGGAGTGGGGAAGAAGGCGAAAATGGAGTTTGCAAGCCTCTCTAAAACGCACAAAATTCTCACTACCCCCGGAGAACGTATCCGGGAGCGAGATCTTAGGCTCAGAACAAACTCCATGAACGCAAGCTGAACCGGTCACTTGAAGCTGAGAAAAAGTCTTACGGAGATCAGCTACCTCCAATGAAAGACCCTGGAAGCGTTCAGCCAAAAGTGAAACCGGATCCATGCTTGAGACGGTTTTGGCGGCTTATAATGTCACGGACGGTGTACAGGAAACAAGGCAAAGCAACATGTATAAACGACTCGCTGGATCCAAAAACTAAGGAACCAAGGGAGACCCCTGCAGAAGACCTGGCACTTTCCCTGGCTGCTCAGCCTATGCAAAGATCCGAATGGTGGAGGTTTGCATATCCACGAACCTTGACTATAAAGCCCTGAGCACCCTACAATAGTGAGGGGACACGACCACCGGCTCCCTACACAAGATACGGAGGGAGTCAGGGTCACCTGGGATCCAGCAAACAGAAAATAACAGATAAAGGTACAACACTTGGCTTTGAAGCAAACAGGAGGACAGAGTCAGCGTGCACACACACTCCAGGAAGTAGTATAAGCCGCCCAGAAAAGCCTTCTGGGGAAGAATTTAAAGGGAAGCAATTAGTCCAACACATGACAGCTGAGATAGGCTAACAAGAGGAGGAGCTGAATACCACAACACAGAAACTCAAGGAGGAGGTTCTGAAAGGCCTCTGTCAGAGCTTCTCAGCTGTCTGGTTGTGACAATAGGTGGAACTTTCCGTTCAGCCTCTCTTTTGCGTTCAACGGCAGAAGAATCACCATCAGAACCCACTCGGACTTGGGCCTATTATATGATCTGCTGGACATTTCTCCATTAGATATAGAAGATTGGGACATGGTTCGTGATTTAACCTTGCTGCCGGAGATACCCAAGTACACCTCCTTTGAAACCAAAGACACTCCAAAATCGCGCCGCCAAAAGAAAAGGAACCATCAGTCTTTCACCTCACCCCCTTGCAAATCAGACAAGCAGTCTGAGCCCCAAGTCATGGAGCAGTCTCTTCTGCTTTTTGATGACTCTGCTAGCAGGGTTTCCCAGGGCCATCCACATAGCCCTGCCCCAGAAGTGGAAGAGATTTAGTGCACCGATGCCCAACAACTTATGTTTCATGATGAGTACATGGGAGGACCACCGCAGCACGTCTCTGATGATGACAAAACACAGGTGCCAACTGCTGTGGCTTTCTGCAGTCTGCAGACCAACAAGGAGGGCAGGGGTGAAGAGTGGGTGGAAGATGATGTGGAGGATGAAGAGGTACTAGGCCACACATGGAATCAAGGTCATGCGAGTGACCTGTCTAGTTATGAGGAAGAGGCGGTTGTCGCACAGAGACACCAGCACAGAAAAAGAGGGAGCAGGGTGCAAAAGTACAACATTTCTAAAAATTGTCTGTTACATTGTCAGGTGACATTTGACCAATTTTGCCGTATACAAATCCCTGCTCTGCATAGGTGACAGGGAACTAATTTTTGTAAAATCGTCTGTTAAATTGGTGGGTGACATGAACACAGTTTTGCCATGAATAAACCCCTGCTCTGCATAGGTGACAGGGACTTAAATTTCTAAAATTCGTCTTTAATTGACGCGCGCCACCTCCTTTCATTCGATCCTTAACAACCTGTCCCACATTTCCGCTCGATCACATTTCAGCCATTGACCTCCCTTGGATGTGTTATCCCTTTCTCACGCTACCTCTCCGGCGTGGAACCCTGATTCCCCGCTACCCGTGATCACCATGGTAGGCGCAGAAAAGAACATCGAAAGTTGATAGAGAAGATATCCAATTGGATCGTGGACGTCACGGGGACTTGCGATCAGGCAGACGTTATCTGGAGTCAACAAAGCGGCAGCAGAGCCTGTCTAACGTTTCCAAATCCAAAATACCCCAGTGATATTCCCTGTAATTTTTTATTAATAATTCCAATTACAGGGCATCTTAAGAGTCCTGTATTGTTATTTATCATCACTACCTCCCCGAGTCGAGAGTGGGTAATTGCCGCGTGCCCTCTTCTTTACTTGGAAGCTTCTGTTTCAATCATTTGTCCCACATTTCCGCTTGATCACATTTAATTTCATCCATTGACCTCCCTTGGATGTGGTATCCCTTTCTCAGGCTCCCTCTCCGGCCTGGAACCCTCATTCCCCGCTACCCGTGATCACCATGGTAGGCGCAGAAAAGAACATCGAAAGTTGATAGAGAAGATATCCAATTGGATCGTGGATTTTACAGGGACGTGCGACATGGTTAAGCAGTATGTGTGCACACGCCTACACGTACTGACTGGTGGGTCTGCCCCTTCAACTTCTGGGTCGTCCCCAAATTGGGCACATAACCTGAGCTTGCCCTTTACACCTTGGAGGTGCTGGCCTGCCCTGCAGCCAGTGTATTGTCTGAACGTTTGTTTAGCACGACTGGAGGGGGTTTTCACAGGTTATATTTCCCAATGTTTTGGGGTGTACCCTAATTTAAACAAAAAATAAAATTTTTAAATTAAAACCAAAAACCAGTGTTGGCTACCTCCTCCTCTTCCACCGCCGCTTCCACCTACTCCTCCACATCCACTGCCTCCTCAATATCCTACTCCATATGGACCTCGTCCTCCTAGATCAAGATTATTATTTTTCATTTTTTTTCATATTTTATGTTATTTTAAGTCATTTCCCTGTCCACATTTGTTTGCAGAGCACTTGCCATGCTCTTAACCACATTTTGCTGCCATTTGCAGCCCTCTAGCCCTTTCCATGACTTTTTTAGAGCCATTTTATTGCTCAAAAGTTTGGTTCCCTATTGTCTTCAATGGGTTTGGGGTCAAGTTCGGGTCCCGAACTCGAACTTTTTTGTGAAGTTCGGCTGAACCCGTTGAACCCGAACATCCAGGTTTCCGCTGAACTTAATTCTAAACAATTGTTCTTCTTTCTATTCTTTCCCTTCACTGTCCCTGACTCTAGAAAATAAACTTGATTTTGACTGTCCACTGTCCCTAAAATCGTTTTCTGCTAGAGACTGACACCCATACACCCTCATCCACTGACTAACACAGAATAATGTTGTGCTAGTTCTGCTAGGGAACCTCCCTGCTTGCTGCCTCACTGATTGGCTCATCCAGGCTGTCTGTCAGCCTGTGAGCCAATCAGGGCAAGCCCTCCCACTTCCTCTCAGGGTCATGTAAATGTCTTTCTTCTTCCTCCCTTGTACTTTTTCTCATCCAACATATACAGTAAAATTGCAAAGAGCACCGTTTTACTGGATAAGTCCGAAGCGAACCTGAAAAGCTTTGTGTTTGCTCTGTGGACAAATTTTTTTGAAATTCGTAATGAATTTGGTTCATTAATATAATAAAATTCACCCTCATTAGGGTAACATAGGCTGTAAGCCAGAGCTACATATTATTTATTTTGATATATAATGCACGGTTGTAACTGGCAAGGCACATGTTTGCCAAAGGCTTTTGAAATAAAATAGAAAATAACAATGTAATGCTATAATTATCACGATCGGCGTAACTGTCACATACGTGACACGGAGGGAGGAACAGAGGGAGGCCCTGCCCTAGTGAGAGGGAAGGTGGTGACCCCTGACTCACCTTGCGTCTGGCACCTGGCTGCCCTGTCGTCCCTAGACGGGTTCCTCACCCGTACGCCGATCACGTGCCTAAAACCCTGGCTTTCCCTAGGATGAGCCCTTGATAGTGAACAGGGCGGTGGGAACACTAGTCCGCACCACTAGCTCTAGAGGAAAACACCAAGGGGAGGACAGACAATACAAACTAAACATATAATCCCAGGTGGGCAACAACAGGAGACAACAAAAGCCCAACAGGGATCCGGAGGGTAGCACTCTGGAACAACAACCAGATTCTCAGCTCCAGTGGGTCAGTATAGATGTCCAGGCAGGAAGCTCTATAACTGGCAACAAGAGAAGTGTGAGAGGAGAATATAAGGAGTTTGGGAGTGGCAGACAAGAAACAGCTGAGGAGGAGAAGCTACGGATCCCTGAGTGAGACAAAAAGGATAGCAAGGCAAACACAGAAAACAAACACTAAGAAACACCGTGATCTTTAGACATAGAGCGCGCAGCCACCCGCTGCGACTTCCTGACCCCGGGTATAACAGAGTCAGACGTGGCTCTTGACACCCTCGTGACAGTACCCCCCCTTTCACGAGGGGCCTCCGGACACTCAGGACCAGGTCTCTCCGGATGAGAGACATGGAAAGCCTGAATCAACCTGTTGGCGTTTACCTCTGACGCTGGAACCCACATTCTTTCCTCGGGACCGTAACCCCTCCAATGCACCAGATACTGAAGAGAGCGGCGGACCCGACGAGAATCAACAATTCTGGATATTTGAAACTCCAGATTACCATCCACAACAACAGGAGGAGGTGGCAGCGGTGATGGTTCTAGAGGTGGAACATACTTCTTGAGCAACGACTTATGGAAGACGTTATGGATCTTAAAAGTCTGAGGTAGCTCCAGGCGAAAAGCCACAGGGTTAATGACGGCTACAATTTTATAAGGACCAATGAACCTAGGACCCAGTTTCCAAGAGGGAACCTTCAACTTAATATTCCTAGTAGACAACCACACATAGTCATTCACTCCTAGGTCCGGACCTGGCGACCGTTTCTTATCGGCCATGCATTTGTATTTACCACTCATATTTTTCAAGTTAGCTTGCACCTTCTGCCATACCGATGAAAGAGATGAAGAAAACCGTTCCTCTTCGGGAACCCCAGAAGACCCCCCCTCTTTGAAAGTACAAAATTGGGGATGAAAACCGTATGCACCAAGAAATGGTGACTTGCCAGTGGATTCCTGACGGCGATTATTTATGGCAAACTCGGCTAACGGTAAATATGATGACCACACCTCTTGGTTTTCAGACGCAAAACACCTTAAATATGTTTCTAGGTTTTGGTTGGTACGCTCAGTCTGTCCATTCGACTGAGGATGGAAAGCTGAGGAAAAGGATAAGTGTACCCCTAAACGGGTACAAAAAGCTTTCCAAAACTTAGAAATAAACTGGGTTCCCCGATCCGAAACCACATCGGAAGGGACCCCGTGAAGCTTCACGATTTCACTGATAAACACCTGAGCAAGAGTCTTAGCATTAGGAAGTGCGGGTAGCGCAATAAAGTGTACCATTTTGCTAAACCTGTCTACTACTACCAAGATAACTGTTTTACCCGCAGACAAAGGTAAGTCAGTGATGAAATCCATTGATAGATGTGTCCATGGTCTATTGGGGATGAAAAGTGGCAATAAAGACCCTGCTGGACGTGTATGAGAGACTTTCGCGCGTGCACAAGTAGAACAAGTAGACACGAAATCTATTACATCCTGACGCAACCTTGGCCACCAAAAACGACGAGACAATAGCTCCAAGGTTGCTTTACTACCTGGGTGCCCAGCAAGTGCCGAATTATGATGTTCCTTCAATAACTCAAGACGCAGGTTTAACGGTACAAACAATTTCTCTGAGGGGCAAGAGGCCGGGGCGTCCCCCTGGGCCTCTAACACCTTTCCCTCTAGAACAGAGTGTACAGCCGAGACAACCACTCCTCTTTGTAAAATAGGTACCGGATCACTAACATTACCCCCTCCAGGGAAACTACGAGACAATGCGTCTGCCTTGGTATTTTTTGCCCCAGGACGATAGGTGATTACAAAGTTAAATCTGGTAAAGAATAGCGACCACCTAGCTTGTCTAGGGGTGAGACGCTTAGCCGATTCTAGGTACAGAAGGTTTTTGTGATCCGTAATTACCGTGACGGGGTGGATTGCTCCCTCTAAGAAGTGACGCCACTCTTCAAACGCCAGTTTAATCGCCAACAGTTCCCTATTTCCAATATCATAGTTCTTTTCTGCTGCAGATAATTTTTTGGAAAAGAAAGCGCAAGGACGCCATTTGCCAGGAGACGGACCCTGAGACAATACAGCCCCCACTCCCACCTCCGACGCATCAACTTCAACAATAAAAGGCTGGGAGACATCAGGTTGAATTAGGACAGGTGCCGAGGTAAATCTCTCTTTTAGAGAGGAAAATGCAATTTTAGCGGCGTCAGACCATTTAGAAAAATCAGTCCCCTTCCTAGTCATGTCAGTAAGGGGTTTAACGATCACTGAATAATTTTTAATAAACTTTCTGTAGAAATTTGCGAAACCCAAAAACCGTTGTAGAGCTTTAAGGTTCTCAGGAAGATCCCAATCTAAAATTGCCTGGACCTTCCCAGGATCCATACGGAAACCTGAAGCAGATAATAGATATCCCAGGAATTGTATTTCCTGAACGGCGAAGACACATTTTTCAATTTTCGCATATAATTTATTCGTCCGTAGGACCTGCAGTACTTGCCTGACATGTACTTCATGTGTTTTCAGATCAGCCGAATAAATTAAGATATCATCTAGGTATATGACTACAAACCTGCCGATGAGATGACTAAAAATATCATTAACGAAATGTTGGAAGACAGCAGGGGCATTGGTCAGACCGAAAGGCATGACTAAATTTTCGTAATGCCCCTCAGGGGTGTTAAAAGCTGTCTTCCACTCATCCCCTTCCTTGATACGAATCAGATTGTAGGCCCCCCTAAGATCAAGTTTGGAGAACCACCTAGCACCCGCAATCTGATTAAAAAGGTCAGGAATGAGAGGAAGAGGGTATGGGTCTCGGACGGTTATCCGGTTTAGCTCACGGAAATCTAGGCAAGGACGCAGGCCCCCATCTTTCTTTTTAACAAAGAAAAACCCTGCAGCCACGGGTGAAGAAGAGGGTCTGATGTGTCCCTTGGCCAGACTCTCGGAGATATAATCTTTCATGGCTTGTCTCTCTGGATCCGAAAGATTATACAACCTGGACTTGGGTAATTTTGCACCGGGAATCAGGTTAACCGGGCAATCATAAGGACGATGAGGTGGTAGCTTCTGACAACCCTTTTCAGAAAAAACGTCCTCAAAGTCCGAAATAAATGTAGGTAGGGAAGCTATGGAGGCGATTAAGCAATTGTTATTTAAGCAATTCTCTCTGCAATGCTCACTCCACTCCAATATCTCCCTGGCCTGCCAATCCACCACTGGATTGTGCGCTACCAACCAGGGAAGACCCAATACCACAGGAGAGGGAAGGCCCTCCAGAACGTAACATGAAAGACGCTCCTTATGGTGGTCCCCTACCCGAAGATGTAAGTTATGGACAACGTGAGTGAGGTTTCTCTGAGACAGAGGAGCAGAGTCAATAGCGAATATGGGAATGGGTCTCTGCAGCGTACAGAGAGACAAACCCATAGTGCGGGCAAAATGGGCATCTATCAAATTTACCCCTGCACCACTGTCTAGAAAAAAAGAAATAGACTCCGTCTTAACACCAAAAACAATAACCGCTGGCAACACAAATTGAGATGTTCGTATGGAGGAAACGTATACCCCCCGGCTGACATCCTCCGCACAGCCTGGGGTTAGTAGTTTTCCGACGGTCTTTTGTTTTTGGGAAAGGAGGGACAGACATTAATGAAATGACCCTTCCCCCCACAGAAAAAACAAGCCCCCCACCTACGGCGAACCTCAGGAGGACGGACCTGACGAGAAGTTCCTCCTAGCTGCATAGGCTCATCCAAGTCCGTACAGACTAACTGCTGCTTGGGAGAGGTTACCGATTGCTCAGGAATTTTCGATCTCTCCCTAAGACGTCTATCTATCCTGATAGAGAGGGACATAACAGCATCAAGGGAAAGGGGGGTCTCATACAGCGCCAGCGCATCCTTAACCCTTTCAGATAACCCAGAGCAGAACTGACTCCTGAGAGCCGGGTCGTTCCACTGAGTATCCGTAGCCCACCTGCGGAACTCTGAGCAATATTCCTCTGCTGGCCGATCTCCCTGTAGGAGTCTCCGTAACTTCGACTCAGCCAGGGCGACACGGTCAGGGTCATCATATATGAGACCCAAAGCCCCAAAAAATCCCTCCACTGACCGGAGAGCCTGGGAACCAGGGGGTAACGAGAACGCCCAGGATTGCGGGTCCCCCTGAAGCAGGGAAATAACAATCCCCACCCGCTGTTCTTCATTACCTGAGGAGTAAGGGCGCAGCTTAAAATATAATTTGCAGGCCTCACGGAACAACACAAATTTGTCCCTTCCCCCAGAGAATCTGTCAGGAAGAACAACCTTGGGTTCTGTAACAACCTGGTTACCCATAGCAACCGCTGGGCTTACGGTCTGCTGCATTTGCTGCTGCTGTTGGAGGACAGACGCCTTCAATCCTGCCACCTCCAAAGACAGGCCTTGAAGCTGTTTTGCCAAAGCAGCAATAGGATCCATATTGGATTCTAAGTAGAGAAAAAAAAATTTAAATAAATTTTTTATTTTTTTTTTTCTCAAAAAATAAGGGCCAGTTATAATATCACGATCGGCGTAACTGTCACATACGTGACACGGAGGGAGGAACAGAGGGAGGCCCTGCCCTAGTGAGAGGGAAGGTGGTGACCCCTGACTCACCTTGCGTCTGGCACCTGGCTGCCCTGTCGTCCCTAGACGGGTTCCTCACCCGTACGCCGATCACGTGCCTAAAACCCTGGCTTTCCCTAGGATGAGCCCTAGATAGTGAACAGGGCGGTGGGAACACTAGTCCGCACCACTAGCTCTAGAGGAAAACACCAAGGGGAGGACAGACAATACAAACTAAACATATAATCCCAGGTGGGCAACAACAGGAGACAACAAAAGCCCAACAGGGATCCGGAGGGTAGCACTCTGGAACAACAACCAGATTCTCAGCTCCAGTGGGTCAGTATAGATGTCCAGGCAGGAAGCTCTATAACTGGCAACAAGAGAAGTGTGAGAGGAGAATATAAGGAGTTTGGGAGTGGCAGACAAGAAACAGCTGAGGAGGAGAAGCTACGGATCCCTGAGTGAGACAAAAAGGATAGCAAGGCAAACACAGAAAACAAACACTAAGAAACACCGTGATCTTTAGACATAGAGCGCGCAGCCACCCGCTGCGACTTCCTGACCCCGGGTATAACAGAGTCAGACGTGGCTCTTGACACCCTCGTGACAATAATGTAATTTAGGAGCTTCTCCCCATTCTGCCATTAATCAAAATGTGTGACCTGGTATCATATAGGTGGACAGTAGATAACAACAGATAACAAACTACAAGAAATTTATTTAGACTAGCACATTCATATTCATAGTCACAAGTGCATATCAATACAGCAAACATGGTTGATAAAAAAATGGCTGCACATCTTTACACATGCAAACAATAGAGCTGAGAAATGGGGATCATTCTAAATTAAAGTGGTATTATACCTACTATAAATCGAAAAATGGAAGCTCTTAGAGCACATTTTGATCAAACTTGTGTCGGGCCCATCTACCAGGCATCAAGGTGGCTTCCGCAGACGGGTACCTAACACTAATTTACCGCCTCTCTTGGACTTAAAGTTGTGCAGCCATTTTTTTATCAACAGATAACAAAGATATTTTTGTTGATTTAATTTGACATAAAGGGCATCTGTCTGCAGATTTGTACCTATGAAACTGGCTGACCTGTTACATGTGCTCTTGGCAGCTGAAGGCATCTGTGTTGGTCCCATGTTCATATGTGCCCTCACTGCTGAGAAAAATTATGTTTTAATATATGCAAATATGCCTCTAGGAGCAACAGGGGAGTTGTCTTTACTCCTAGAGGCTCAGCTCTCTCTGCAACTGCTGCACCCTCTGCACTTTGATTGACAGGGCCAGGAGTGATGATGTTTTCACTGTCTGTTCCCGTCTGCCCTTTAATATTTTGTTGGTGATTTAGTGGTTAAAGCCTTTTTGTCATGGTACCTCCCGTGTCAGAGGTTAGAAGATCGGGATTGGCCAACTGCAAGATCGGGGATTGGCCAACTGGGATTGGCTGTGATTGGCCAAATGCAGCATGTGACCCAGCCTCTATTTAAGCTGGAGTCACGTAGCGCCGCCCGTCACTTTTGCTCGGATTAGTGTAGAGAGAAGCTGCAGCTGCTGTGAGGGAGAGATCAGGGAGAAATCTTATCAAGAACTGGTTTATGTACTCAGCGATCTACAGAAAAAGTGTTTTGTGGGTGCAGTGCACAATTTTTTTAAGCCTGCCCTGAGCCAACTACTGCTGAAAACAAACTTTTTTTTCTTCAGTTAGTCAATATCAATACATGATCGGCAGCCATTTTATGCAACGATAGTGCACCAGCATAGGCTATCTGCAAGTCCAGAAATACAGCTTTGGCATACTGGGGTGAAAAAACCCTCTAATATACTGCACATCCGGGATTAGACAAGCATAAGTGACTGTCACATTTAGGACAGAAATACAGCTTTTTGGTTAGGGTGAAAAAAGCCTCTAATATACTGCACATCTGGGATTACACATGCATAAGTCACTGTCACATTTAGGCCATAAATACGGCTTTGGCATACTGGGGTGAAAAAAGCCTCTAATGTACTGCACATTTGTGATTACACGTGCATAAGTCACTGTCACATTTAGGACAGAAATACAGCTTTTTGGTTACTGGGGTGAAAAACCCTCTAATATACTGCACATCTGTGATTACACATGCATAAGTCACTGTCACATGTAGGACAGAAATACAGCTTTTTGGCATACTGGGGTGAAAAAACCCTCTAATATACTGCACATCTGTGATTACATGTGCATAAGTCACTGTCACATTTAGGCCATAAATACGGCTTTGGCATACTAGGGTGAAAAAAGCCTCTAATATACTGCATATCTGTGATTACACGTGCATAAGTCACTGTCACATTTAGGACAGAAATACAGATTTTTGGTTGCTGGGGTGAAAACACCCTCTAATATACTGCACATCTGTGATTACATGTGCATAAGTCACTGTCACATTTAGGACAGAAATACAGCTTTTTGGTTAGGGTGAAAAAACTCTCTAATATACTGTACATCTGTAATTACACATGCATAAGTCACTGTCACATTTAGGCCATAAATATGGCTTTGGCATGCTGGGGTGAAAAAAGCCTCTAATATACTGCACATCTGTGATTACACATGCATAAGTCACTGTCACATTTAGGACAGAAATACAGCTTTTTGGTTAGGGAGAAAAAAGCCTCTAATATACTGCACATCTGTGATTACACATGCATGAGTCACTGTCACATTTAGGCCATATATATGGCTTTGGCATACTGGGGTGAAAAAAGCCTCTAATATACTGCACATCTGGAATAACACGTGCATAAGTCACTGTCACATTTAGGACAGAAATACAGCTTTTTGGTTAGGGTGAAAAAAGCCTCTAATATACTGCACATCTGTGGTTACACATGCATAAGTCACTGTCACATTTAGGAAAGAAATACAGCTTTTTGGTTACTGGGGTGAAAAAAAACCTCTAATATACTGTACATCTGTGATTACACATGCACAAGTCACTGTCACATTTAGGCCATAAATACGGCTTTGGCATACTGGGGTGGAAAAAGCCTCTAATATACTGCACATCTGGGATTACACGTGCATAAGTCACTGTCACATTTAGGACAGAAATACAGCTTTTTGGTTACTGGGGTGAACACACCCTCTAATATACTGCATATCTGTGATTACACGTGCATAAGTCACTGTCACATTTAGGACAGATATGCAGCTTTTTGGTTACTGGGGGTGAAAACCCTCTAATACTGTATATTGCACATCTGTGATTACACGTGCATAAGTCACTGTCACATTTAGGACAGAAATACAGCTTTTTGGTTAGGGTAAAAAAAAAAAACTCTAATATACTGCACATCTGTGATTACACATGCATAAGTCACTGTCACATTTAGGACAGAAATACAGCTTTTTGGTTAGGGAGAAAAAAGCCTCTAATATACTGCACATCTGTGATTACACATGCATGAGTCACTGTCACATTTAGGCCATAAATATGGCTTTGGCATACTGGGGTGAAAAAAGCCTCTAATATACTGCACATCTGGAATAACACGTGCATAAGTCACTGTCACGTTTAGGACAGAAATACAGCTTTCTGGTTAGGGTGAAAAAACCCTCTAATATACTGCACATCTGTGGTTACACATGCATAAGTCACTGTCACATGTAGGACAGAAATACAGCTTTTTGGTTACTGGGGTGAAAAAAAACCTCTAATATACCGCACATCTGTGATTACATGTGCATAAGTCACTGTCACATTTAGGCCATAAATACGGCTTTGGCATACTAGGGTGAAAAAAGCCTCTAATATACTGCATATCTGTGATTACACGTGCATAAGTCACTGTCACATTTAGGACAGAAATACAGATTTTTGGTTGCTGGGGTGAAAACACCCTCTAATATACTGCACATCTGTGATTACATGTGCATAAGTCACTGTCACATTTAGGACAGAAATACAGCTTTTTGGTTAGGGTGAAAAAACTCTCTAATATACTGTACATCTGTAATTACACATGCATAAGTCACTGTCACATTTAGGCCATAAATATGGCTTTGGCATGCTGGGGTGAAAAAAGCCTCTAATATACTGCACATCTGTGATTACACATGCATAAGTCACTGTCACATTTAGGACAGAAATACAGCTTTTTGGTTAGGGAGAAAAAAGCCTCTAATATACTGCACATCTGTGATTACACATGCATGAGTCACTGTCACATTTAGGCCATATATATGGCTTTGGCATACTGGGGTGAAAAAAGCCTCTAATATACTGCACATCTGGAATAACACGTGCATAAGTCACTGTCACATTTAGGACAGAAATACAGCTTTTTGGTTAGGGTGAAAAAAGCCTCTAATATACTGCACATCTGTGGTTACACATGCATAAGTCACTGTCACATTTAGGAAAGAAATACAGCTTTTTGGTTATTGGGGTGAAAAAAACCCTCTAATATACTGTACATCTGTGATTACACATGCACAAGTCACTGTCACATTTAGGCCATAAATACGGCTTTGGCATACTGGGGTGGAAAAAGCCTCTAATATACTGCACATCTGGGATTACACGTGCATAAGTCACTGTCACATTTAGGACAGAAATACAGCTTTTTGGTTACTGGGGTGAACACACCCTCTAATATACTGCATATCTGTGATTACACGTGCATAAGTCACTGTCACATTTAGGACAGATATGCAGCTTTTTGGTTACTGGGGGTGAAAACCCTCTAATATATTGCACATCTGTGATTACACGTGCATAAGTCACTGTCACATTTAGGACAGAAATACAGCTTTTTGGTTAGGGTAAAAAAAAAAACTCTAATATACTGCACATCTGTGATTACACATGCATAAGTCACTGTCACATTTAGGACAGAAATACAGCTTTTTGGTTAGGGAGAAAAAAGCCTCTAATATACTGCACATCTGTGATTACACATGCATGAGTCACTGTCACATTTAGGCCATAAATATGGCTTTGGCATACTGGGGTGAAAAAAGCCTCTAATATACTGCACATCTGGAATAACACGTGCATAAGTCACTGTCACGTTTAGGACAGAAATACAGCTTTTTGGTTAGGGTGAAAAAACCCTCTAATATACTGCACATCTGTGGTTACACATGCATAAGTCACTGTCACATGTAGGACAGAAATACAGCTTTTTGGTTACTGGGGTGAAAAAAAACATCTAATATACTGCACATCTGTGATTACATGTGCATAAGTCACTGTCACATTTAGGCCATAAATACGGCTTTGGCATACTAGGGTGAAAAAAGCCTCTAATATACTGCATATCTGTGGTTACACATGCATAAGTCACTGTCACATTTAGGACAGAAATACAGATTTTTGGTTGCTGGGGTGAAAACACCCTCTAATATACTGCACATCTGTGATTACATGTGCATAAGTCACTGTCACATTTAGGACAGAAATACAGCTTTTTGGTTAGGGTGAAAAAACTCTCTAATATACTGTACATCTGTAATTACACATGCATAAGTCACTGTCACATTTAGGCCATAAATATGGCTTTGGCATGCTGGGGTGAAAAAAGCCTCTAATATACTGCACATCTGTGATTACACATGCATAAGTCACTGTCACATTTAGGACAGAAATACAGCTTTTTGGTTAGGGAGAAAAAAGCCTCTAATATACTGCACATCTGTGATTACACATGCATGAGTCACTGTCACATTTAGGCCATATATATGGCTTTGGCATACTGGGGTGAAAAAAGCCTCTAATATACTGCACATCTGGAATAACACGTGCATAAGTCACTGTCACATTTAGGACAGAAATACAGCTTTTTGGTTAGGGTGAAAAAAGCCTCTAATATACTGCACATCTGTGGTTACACATGCATAAGTCACTGTCACATTTAGGACAGAAATACAGCTTTTTGGTTAGGGAGAAAAAAGCCTCTAATATACTGCACATCTGTGATTACACATGCATGAGTCACTGTCACATTTAGGCCATAAATATGGCTTTGGCATACTGGGGTGAAAAAAGCCTCTAATATACTGCACATCTGGAATAACACGTGCATAAGTCACTGTCACGTTTAGGACAGAAATACAGCTTTTTGGTTAGGGTGAAAAAACCCTCTAATATACTGCACATCTGTGGTTACACATGCATAAGTCACTGTCACATTTAGGAAAGAAATACAGCTTTTTGGTTACTGGGGTGAAAAAAAACCTCTAATATACTGTACATCTGTGATTACACATGCACAAGTCACTGTCACATTTAGGCCATAAATACGGCTTTGGCATACTGGGGTGGAAAAAGCCTCTAATATACTGCACATCTGGGATTACATGTGCAAAAGTCACTGTCACATTTAGGACAGAAATACAGCTTTTTGGTTACTGGGGTGAACACACCCTCTAATATACTGCATATCTGTGAATACACGTGCATAAGTCACTGTCACATTTAGGACAGATATGCAGCTTTTTGGTTACTGGGGGGGAAAACCCTCTAATATATTGCACATCTGTGATTACACGTGCATAAGTCACTGTCACATTTAGGACAGAAATACAGCTTTTTGGTTAGGGTAAAAAAACAAACTCTAATATACTGCACATCTGTGATTACATGTGCATAAGTCACTGTCACATTTAGGCCATAAATACGTTTTTGGCATACTGGGGTGAAAAAAAGCCTCTAATATACTGCACATCTGGGATAAGACGTGCATAAGTCACTGTCACATTTAGGCCATAAATACGGCTTTGGCATACTGGGGTGAAAAAACTCTCTTATATACTGCACATCTGGGATAAGACATGCATAAGTGAGTGTCACATTTAGGCCACAAATACCGCTGTCATATAGAGTTAAAAAAATAATAATAATAGAGTGCAATACCCTACATCAGGGTTTATATTGGCGGTTAATTATTTTTAACATACTTAACCACTTTTTACTTGTGAACGCTAACTATGAGGCAAACATCTAATAAGGGACGCGGTCATGGTCGTGGTGGTGTTGGTGGAGCCTCTGGTGCAGGGAGAGGACATGGCCGTTTTACCACAGCTACACGTCCTACTGAACCTACTACCTGAGGGCCCAGTAGCCGACCAGAATCTACAGCGATATTTGGTCGGGCCTAATGCCGTTCTAAGGATGGTAAGGCCTGAGCATGTACAGGCATTAGTCAATTGGGTGGCCGACATTGGATCCAGCACATTATCTCCCACCCAGTCTTCTGCAGAAAGCCCACAGGTGGCGCCTGAAACCCATGCCCATCAGTCTGTCACATCACCCCCGTGCATATCAGGGAACCTGTCTGAGCCTCAAGTCATGCAGCAGTCTCTTATGCTGTTTGAAGACTCTGCTGGCAGGGTTTCCCAAGGGCATCCACCTAGCCCTTCCCCAGGACGCACAACCACTTATGTTTCCTGTTGAGGACATGGGAATACCACCTCAGCACGTCTCTGATAATGACGAAACACAGGTGCCAACTGCTGTGTCTTTCTGCAGTGTGCAGACTGAAAAGGAGGTCAGGGAGGAAGACTGGGTGGAAGACGATGCAGGGGACGATGAGGTCCTAGACCCCACATGGAATGAAGGTCATGCCACTGACTTTTAGAGTTCGGAGGAAGAGGCAGTGGTAAGACCGAGCCAACAGCATAGCAAAAGCGGGAGCACGGTGCAAAAGCAGAGCAGCCGTCGCCAAAACAGTTTGCCTGCTACTGGCCACCATCAACAGGGACCGAGCACACCAAAGGCAGCTTCAAGGAGTTCCCTGGCATGGTACTTCTTCACACAATGTGCTGACAACAAGACCTGAGTGGTTTGCACGCTGTGCCATCAGAGCCTGAAGCGAGGCATTAACGTTCTGAACCTTAGCACAACCTGCATGACCAGGCATCTACATGCGAGACACGGGCTGCAGTGGAGTAAGCACCTTCAAAACCAAGAAAGGGCTCATGCCCCTCCTGCTCCCTCTTCTGCTGCTGCCTCAGCCTCTTCCTCCGCCTCTGGAGGAACGTTGGCACCTGCCGCCCAGCAAACAGAGGATGTGCCACCAACAACACCACCTCCGTCACCAAGCATCTCCACCATGTCACACGGAAGTGTTCAGCTCTCCATCTCACAAACAATTGAGAGAAAGCATAAATTCCCACCTAGCCACCCTCGATCCCTTGCCCTGAATACTAGCATTTCTAAACTGTTGGCCTTTGAAATGCTGTAATCCAGGCTGGTGGAGACGGACAGCTTCAAACAGCTCATGTTGCTTGCTGTCCCACAGTACGTCTTTCCCAGCCGCCACTACTTCTCCAGGAGAGCCATGCCCTCCCTGCACAACCAAGTATCGGATAAAATCAAGTGTGCACCGCGCAACGCCATCTGTGGCAAGGTCCACCTAACCACAGATACATGGACCAGTAAGCACGGCCAGGGACGCTATATCTCCCTAACTGCACACTGGGTAAATGTAGTGGCGGCTGGGCCCCAGGCGGAGACCTGTTGGGCGCGCATCCTTCCGCCGCCAAGGATCACAGGGCATCATTCTTTGCCTCCTGTTGCCTCTTCTTCCTACTCGGCTTCCCCCTCCTCTTCTACCACCTCCTCATCCGGTCAGCGACAGACCTTCAGCACCGACTTCAGCACAGCAAGGGGTAAACGTCAGCAGGCCATTCTGAAACTGATGTGTTTGGGGGACAGGCCCCACACCGCGCAGGAGTTGTGGCAGGGTATAGAACAACAGACTGACGAGTGGTTGCTGCCAGTGGGCCTCAAGCCCGGCCTGGTGGTGTGCAATAATGGGCGAAATCTCGTTGCAGCTCTGGGACTAGCCGGTTTGACGCACATCCCTTGCTTGGCGCATGTGCTGAATTTGGTGGTGCAGAAGTTCATTCACAACTACCCCGACATGTCAGAGCTGCTGCATAAAGTGCGGGCCGTCTGTTCGCGCTTCCGGCGTTCACATCCTGCCGCCGCTCAGCTGTCTGCTCTACAGCGTAACTTCGGCCTTCCCGCTCACCGCCTCATATGCAACGTGCCCACCAGGTGGAACTCCACCTTGCACATGCTGGAGAGACTGTGCGAGCAGCAGCAGGCCATAATGGAGTTTCAGCTGCAGCACGCACGGGTGAGTCGCACTGCGGAACAGCACCACTTCACCACCAATCACTGGGCCTCCATGCGAGACCTGTGTGCCCTGTTGCGCTGTTTCAAATACTCCACCAACATGGCCAGTGGCGATGACGCCGTTATCAGCAATACAATACCACTTCTATGTCTCCTTGAGAAAACACTTAGGGCGATGATGGAAGAGGATGTGGCCCAGGACGAGGAGGAGGAAGAGGGGTCATCTCTAACACTTTCAGGCCAGACTTTTAGAAGTGGCTCAGAAAGAGGATTTATGCAACAGCAGAGGCCAGGTACAAACTTGGCCAGCCAGGGCCCACTACTGGAGGACGAGGAGGATGAGGAGGAAGATGGGGATGAAGCATGTTCACAGCGGGGTAGTATCCAACGCAGCTCGGGCCCATCACTGGTGCGTGGCTGGGGGGATACGGAGGACGCAGACGATATGCCTCCCACAGAGGACAGCTTGTCCTTACCTCTGGGCAGCCTGGCACACATGAGCGACTACAAGCTGCAGTGCCTGCACAACGACTGCAGAGTTGCCCACATTTTAACGTGTGCTAACTACTGGGTGGCCACCATGCTGGATCCCCGTTACAAAGACAATGTGCCATCCTAATTCCCTCTCTGGAGCATGATCGGAAGATGTGCAACTACAGGCGCACGCTGATAGACGCGCTCCTGAGAGCATTCCCGACTGACACCGGGGGACAAGTGGAAGCACAAGGTGAAGGCAGGGGAGGAGGAAGAGGTCGCCAACGCAGCTGTGTCAGCGACAGCAACTCAGAAGGCAGGGTTAGCATGGCCAACATGTAGAAAAGCTTTGTCACCACGCCGCAACAACCGGCCCCAACTGCTGATATGGAGCGTGTTAGCAGGAGGCAGCATTTGAAAAACACGATGGAACAGTACCTGTGCACACGCCTACACGTACTGACTGATGGTTCTGCCCCATTCAACTTCTGGGTCTCCAAATTGTCCACATGGCCAGAGCGTGCCCTGTATGCCTTGGAAGTGCTGGCCTGCCCTGCAGCCAGTGTACTCTCTGAACATGTATTTAGCACGGCAGGAGGCGTCATTACAGACAGACGCAGCCGCCTGTCCACAGACAATGTGGACAAGCTCACGTTCATTAAAATGAACCAGGCTTGGATCCCACAAGACTTGTCTGTACCTTGTGCAGAATAGACATTTATACCACCATCAAACATACATTCTTGTACTCAAGTCAAGTGCAATGATACTTTGTTTTCTTTTTTTTTATTTGTCCCAATATTTTGGGGGATACCTACCCCAATAAAAAAAAATAAAAAAAACATTGTTGGCTACCTGTTCCTACTCCATTGCTGCCTTCACCTACAACACCACATTCATTGCCTCTTCAACCTCCGACTCCATATCCACCTCCTTCTCTGAGTTGCAGGTTAATAATTAGTAAATTTTAGTTATTTTATTTCATTTTAAGTTATTTCCCTATCCACATTTGTTTGCAGAGCAGTTGCCATGCTCTTAGGCCTCATGCACACGACCGTTTTTTTTTTAAGGTCCGCAAAAACGGGGTCCATTGGTGGCCACTGCCGCCGGCCCCCCTCCCTCCCCTGTAGTTAACATATTGGTGGCCAGTGCTGCCGGCCCCCCCTCCCTCCCCTGTAGTTAACACATTGCTGGCCAGTGCGGCTGTCCCCCCCTCCCTCCCCTGTAGTTAACACATTGGTGGCCAGTGCGGCTGGCCCCCCCTCCCCTGTAGTTAACACATTGGTGGCCAGTGCCGCCGGCCCCCCTTCCTCCCCTGTAGTTAACACATTGGTGGCCAGTGCGGCTGGCCCCCCCTCCCTCCCCTGAAGTTAACACATTGGTGGCCAGTGCGGCCGGCCCCCCCTCCCTCCCCTGTAGTTAACACATTGGTGGCCAGTGAGGCCGGCCCCCCCTCCCTCCCCTGTAAAACTGTAGATTCATTGGTGGCCAGTGGGCCCCCACTCCCTCCCCCTCCAAATTAAAATCCCCCCCCCCTATCATTGGTGGCAGCGAAGAGTACCGATCGGAGTCCCAGTTTAATCGCTGGGGCTCCGATTGGTAACCATGGCAACCAGGACGCTACTGCAGTCCTGGTTGCCATGGTTACTTAGCAATTTTTAGAAGCATTATTCTTACCTGTGAGCTGCGATGTCTGTGACCGGCCGGGAGCTCCTCCTACTGGTAAGTGAAAGGTCTGTGTGGCGCATTGCCTATAGCACAGACCTTACCAGTAGGAGGAGCTCCCGGCCGGTCACAGACATCGCAGCTCGCAGGCTCGCAGGTAAGTATAGTGCTTCTAAAAATTGCTAAGTAACCATGGCAACCAGGACTGCAGTAGCGTCCTGGTTGCCATGGTTACCGATCGGAGCCCCAGCGATTAAACTTGGACTCCGATCGGTACTCTCCGCTGCCACCAATGATAGGGGGGGGGAGATTTTAATTAGGAGGGGGGGCCCACCGGCCACCAATGAATCTACAGTACTACAGGGGAGGGAGGGGGGGCTGGCTGCACTGGCAACCAATGTGTTAACTACAGGGGAGGGAGGGGGGGCCAGCCGCACTGGCCACCAATGTGTTAAATATAAGGGAGGGAGGGGGGCCCATTGGCCACCAATGTGTTAACTACAGGGGAGGGAGGGGGGTCCACTGGCCACCAATAAATTTAAAACTGGGGAGGGAAGGGGGTGGCCCCTCCTGCCTGGCAGCACATGATCTCTAACAGGGGGCTATGATACGCACAATTAACCCCTCCGGTGCAGAACCTGAGGGGTTAATTATGCGGATCACAGCTCCCTGTAAGAGATCGGGTGCTGCCAGGCAGCAGGGGGCAATCATGTACACAGTTCAAAGTATATTCTAACTAGAAGCGTCCCCATCACTATGGGAACGCCTCTGTGTTAGAATATACTGTTGGATCTGAGTTTTCACAAAGTGAAAACTCAGCTCTGAAAAGCTTTTATGCAGATGGATCTGCGCATCCGTCTGTGTGAAAGTAGCCTACGGATGCCAATCTTGTGTGCATCCGTGTTTTTTCACGGACCCATTGACTTGAATGGGTCCGTGAACCGTTCTCCGTAAAAAAACATAACGGACAGGAAACACGGATCACGGATGCGGCTGCAAAACGGTGCATTTTCAGATTTTTCCATGGACCCATTGAAAGTCAAAGGGTCCGCGAAAAAAAAACGGAAAATGGCACAACGGCCACGGATGCCCACAACGGTCATGTGCATGAGGCCTTAAGCACATTTTACTGCCTTTTACACCCCTCTAGCCTTTTCAAGGACTATTTTGGAGCCATTTTAATAAAAAAAAATTTGCCCATTTTAGTGCCCTAAATTGAAAAAATTCTTATTTTCAATTGTTGGTTGACAATTTTACCATTTTTGGCGTAAACAAACCCCTGCTGTGCCTGGGTGACAGGGGCCTAAATCTCTCAAAATCCTCTGTTGTATTGCTGGGTGACATGATTCCCCTATTGCCGTGAATGAACCCCTGCTGTGCATTGCTGACAGGGGCCTAAATCTCTCGAAATCCTCTGTTGTATTGCTGGGTGACATGAACCCCCTTTTGACGTGAATGAACCCCTGCTGTGCATTGCTGACATGGGCCTAAATCTCTCAAAATCCTCTGTTGTATTGCTGGGTGACATGAAACCCCTTTTGCCATGAAAGAACCCCTGTCTGCATTGCTGACAATGGCCTAAATCTCTCAAAATCCTCTGTTGTATTGCTGGGTGACATGAACCCCCTTTTGCCATGAATGAACCTCTGCTATGCCTGGGTGACAGGGGCCTAAATCTCTCAAAATCCTCTGTTGTATTGCTGGGTGACATGAAACCCCTTTTGCCGTGAAAGAACCTCTGCTGTGCATTGCTGACAGGGGCCTGAATCTCTCAAAATTCTCTGTTGAATTGCTAGGTGACATGAACCCCCTTTTGCCGTGAATTAACCCCTGCTGTGCCTGGGTCAAAGAAACCTAAATCTCTCAAAATCCTCTGTTGTATTGCTGGGTGACATGAACCCCCTTTTGCCATGAAAGAACCCCTGTCTGCATTGCTGACAGGGGCCTGAATCTCTCAAAATCCTCTGTTGTATTGATGGGTGACATGAACCCCCTTTTGCCGTGAATGAACCCCTGCTGTGCATGGGTGACAGGGGCCTAAATCTCTCAAAATCCTCTGTTCTATTGCTGGGTGACATGAACCCCCTTTTGCCGTGAATGAACCCCTGCTCTGCATTGCTGACAGGGGCCTAAATCTCTCAAAATCCTCTGTTTTATTGCTGGGTGACATGAACCCCCTTTTGCTGTGAATGAACCCCTGCTGTGCCAGGTTGACAGGGGCCAAAATATCTCAAAATACTCTGTTGTATTGCTGGGTGACATGAACCCCCTTTTGCCATGAATGAAACCCTGCTCTACATTGCTGACAGGGCCCTAAATCTCTCAAAATCCTCTGTTGTATTGATGGGTGACATGAACTCCCTTTTGCCGTGAATGAACCCCTGCTGTGCATGGGTGACAGGGGCCTAAATCCTCTGTTCTTATGCTGGGTGACATGAACCCCCTTTTGGCGTGAATGAACCCCTGCTCTGCATTGCTGACAGGGGCCTAAATCTCTCAAAATCCTCTGTTGTATTGCTGGGTGACATGAACCCCCTTTTGCCGTGAATTGACCTCTGCTGTGTCTGGGTGACATGGGCCTAAATCTCTCAAAATCCTCTGATGAATTGCTGGGTAACATGAATCCCCTTTTGCCATGAATGAACCCCTGCTGTGCATTGCTGACCGTGGCCCAAATCTCTCAAAATCCTCTGTTCTATTGCTGAGTGACGACATGAACCCCCTTTTTCCGTGAATGAACCCCTGCTGTGCATTGCTGACAGGGGCCTAAATCTCTCAAAATCCTCTGTTGTATCGCTGGGTGACATAATCCCCCTTTTGCCGTGAATAAACCCCTGCAGTTCCTGGGTGACAGTGGCCTAAATCTCTCAAAATTCTCTGTTGTATTACTGGGTGACATGAACCCCCTTTTGCCGTGAATGTACCTCTGCTGTGCCTGGGTGACAGGGGCCTAAATCTCTCAAAATCCTCTGTTGTATTGCTGGGTGACATGAACCCCCTTTTGCCATGAATGAACCCCTGCTCTGCATTGCTGACAGGGGCCTAAATTTCTCAAAATTCTCTGTTGAATTGCAAGGTAACATGAACCACCTTTTGCCGTGAATGAACCCCTGCTGTGCCTGGGTCACAGGGACCTAAATCTCTCAAAATCCTCTGTTGTATTGCTGGGTGACATGAACCCCCTTTTGCCGTGAATGAACCCCTGCTGTGCCTGGGTGACATGGGCCTAAATCTCTCAAAATACTCTGTTGTATTGCTGGGTGACATGAACCCCCTTTTGCCGTGAATGAACCCCTGCTCTGCATTGCTGACTGGGGCCTAAATCTCTCAAAATCGTCTGTTGTATTGCTAGGTGACATGAACCTCCTTTTGCTGTGAATGAACCCCTGCTGTGCCAGGGTGACAGGGGCCAAAATATCTCAAAATACTTTGTTGTATTGCTGGGTGACATGAACCCCCTTTTGCCATGAATGAACCCCTGCTCTACATTGCTGACAGGGCCCTAAATCTCTCAAAATCCTCTGTTGTATTGCTGGGTGACATGAACCCCCTTTTGCTGTGAATGAACCCCTGCTGTGCCTGGGTGACAGGGACCTAAATCTCTCAAAATCCTCTGTTGTATTGCTGGGTGACATGATCCCCCTTTTGCCATGAATGAACCTCTGTTATGCATTGCTGACAGGGGCCTAAATCTCTCAAAATTCTCTGTTGAATTGCAAGGTGACATGAACCACCTTTTGCCGTGAATGAACCCCTGCTGTGCCTGGGTCACAGGGACCTAAATCCCTCAAAATCCTCTGTTGTATTGCTGGGTGACATGAACCCCCTTTTGCCGTGAATGAACCCCTGCTGTGCCTGGGTGACAGGGGCCTAAATCTCTCAAAATACTCTGTTCTATTGCTGGGTGACATGAACCCCCTTTTGCCGTGAATGAACCCCTGCTCTGCATTGCTGACTGGGGCCTAAATCTCTCAAAATCCTCTGTTGTATTGCCAGGTGACATGAACCTCCTTTTGCTGTGAATGAACCCCTGCTGTGCCAGGGTGACAGGGGCCAAAATATCTCAAAATACTTTGTTGTATTGCTGGGTGACATGAACCCCCTTTTGCCATGAATGAACCCCTGCTCTACATTGCTGACAGGGCCCTAAATCTCTCAAAATCCTCTGTTGTATTGCTGGGTGACATGAACCCCCTTTTGCTGTGAATGAACCCCTGCTGTGCATGGGTGACAGGGACCTAAATCTCTCAAAATCCTCTGTTGTATTGCTGGGTGACATGATCCCCCTTTTGCCATGAATGAACCTCTGTTATGCATTGCTGACAGGGGCCTAAATCTCTCAAAATCCTCTGCTGTATTGCTAGGTGACATGAACCCCCTTTTGCCGTGAATGAACCTCTGCTGTGCCTGGGTGACAGGGGCCTAAATCTCTCAAAATCCTCTGTTGTATTGCTGGGTGACATGAACCCCCTTTTGCCGGGAAAGAACCTCTGCTGTGACAGGGGCCGAAATCTCTCAAAATCCTCGGTTGTATTGATGGGTGACATGAACCTCCTTTTGCCATGAATGAACCCCTGCTCTGCATTGCTGACAGGGGCCTAAATCTCTCAAAATTCTCTGTTAAATTTCTAGGTTACATGAACCCCCTTTTGCCGTGAATGAACCCCTGCTGTGCCTGGGTCACAGGGACCTAAATCTCTCAAAATCCTCTGTTGTATTGCTGGGTGACATGAACCCCCTTTTGCAGTGAATGAACCCCTGCTGTGCCTGGGTGACAGAGGCCTAAATCTCTCAAAATCCTCTGTTCTATTGCTAGGTGACATGAACCCCCTTTTGCCGTGAATGATCCCCTGCTCTGCATTGCTGACAGGGGCCTAAATCTCTCAAAATCCTCTGTTGTATTGCTGGGTGACATGAACCCCCTTTTGCTGTGAATGAACCCCTGCTGTGCCGGGGTGACAGGGGCCAAAATATCTAAAAATACTCTGTTGTATTGCTGGGTGATATGAACCCCCTTTTGCCATGAATGAACCCCTGCTCTACATTGCTGACAGGGCCCTAAATCTCTCAAAATCCTCTGTTGTATTGCTGGGTGACATGATGTCACCACCAGACATCTGAGAAGCTCTGACAGACGTCTAGAACCTCCTCCTTGAGGTTCCTTTGTTTTGCTTTTATTTTCTCATCTCGTTAGCCTCTCTCAGCTGTCATGTAGTTGGACTGATTGCATCCTTTTAAATCCTTTTCTCATAGTGCATCACTTTGCGGTTTATACAACTTCCTGGAGTCTGTGCATGCTGTTCCTACTTCTGAGTCTTCTACAAGATAAGTTTTGTTCATTTATTTGTGTTTTTCTGTTTGCTGGATCCCAGGTGACCCTGACTACCTCCGTATCTAGTGTAGGGAGCCGGTGGTCGTGTCCCCTCACTATTATAGGGTGTTCAGGTGTTATACAGTCGAGGTACGAGGATATGCGATCATCTACCATTGGGATTTTCACATAGGCTGAGCAGTCAGGGAGAGAGCCAGGTCTGATGCAGGGCTCTCCCTTTTTGTTCCTTAGTTTTGGATCCAGTCAGTCGTATATTCATTTTGTGTTTTCTAGCTTCCTGCACACCTTCCGTGACATTATAAACCGCCAAAACCGTCTGAAGCATGGATCCGGTTTCACTTTTGACAGAACGCATGCAGGGTCTTTCATTGGAGGTAGCAGATCTCCGTAAGACTCTTTCTCAGTTTCAAGTGACCGTTTCAGCTTGCGTTCATGGAGCTTGTTCTGAGCCTAAGATCTCGCTCCCGGATACGTTCTCCGGGGGTAGTGAGAATTTTGTGCGTTTTAGAGAGGCTTGCAAACTCCATTTTCGCCTACTTCCCCATTCCTCTGGTGATCAGGAACGGAGGGTGGGGATCATCATATCGCTGCTCAGGGATAACGCTCAGTCCTGGGCCTTTCCGCTGCCGGTGGGGGCACGGCCCCTCCGTTCAGTGGATGAATTCTTTTTAGCCCTGGGTCAGATATATGATGATCCGGATCGTGTTGCTCTGGCTGAGTCTAGACTGCGTCTTTTATGTCAGGGTAAACAATCCGCAGAGATATACTGTTCAGAATTTCGGAGATGGGCAGCTGATACTGGTTGGAATGATGCTGCACTCCGAAGTCAATTTTGCCATGGTCTTTCAGAGGGATTGAAAGATGCATTTGCCTTTCATGAGAGGCCTACCTCCTTGGACTCTGCCATGTCTCAGGCCGTTCGTATTAAACAGGCGTCTTAGAGAGAGAGGAGAGATCACTCCTTTCTGTCATACTCAATCCCAGGACAGTCCGGCGGTCTCATTCTGTGCACAGGGGTCTCATTCGCTGTCAACCCCTTCTGAGCAGGAGCCCATGCAGCTGGGTTTGATTGCCTCTAACAATAGAAGATTCAGCCCTCATGGGAAGGTTTGTTTCTGTTGTGGAGGTATAAAGCATTTGGCAAATGTTTGTCCCTCTAGGAGATTCAGGCAGTTTTTTGAGAGTAATAAAGAAACAAAAAGGAAAAAATCCTTTAAAAATGTTCAATCTGTTACCATTGGCAAGGTTGATGTGGAAATTGAAGGTTTTCCGTTTGCTTGTAGTTCCCGTTTTGTCCTACCTGCCAGGGTGGCGCTAGAGAGCAAGAACATTTTTTGTGAGATTTTTGTAGATAGTGGAGCAGCTGTCAATCTCATTGATAATCAATTTGCTATAACTCATGGTTTCCAGGTATGCACTTTGGGAAAGGATATACCTGTTTTTGCTATTGATTCCGCTCCACTTTCTCAGAAATCATTAAAGGGCATAGTTCACAATATCCGTTTGATTGTGAGTGATGCTCATGTTGAGGATGTGTCATGTTTCGTCCTTAGCGGGTTGCCTACTCCTCTAGTGTTGGGGCTACCCTGGCTCAATAAACATAACCCCACCATTGATTGGCAAGCGAGGCAAATAAATGGTTGGAGTGACTTTTGCAGAGAGCATTGCCTCACGACATCTGTTTCTGAGGTTTCTACTAAGACTGTACCATCTTTTCTCTCTGAATTTTCGGATGTCTTCTCTGAGAGTGGTGTTCAGGACTTGCCCCTGCACAGGGAGTACGATTGCCCTATTAATCTCACCCCAGGCGCCAAGCTGCCTAAATCTCGTTTATACAATCTCTCCCAACCTGAAAGGGTCGCTATGCGTGCTTACATCTCTGAGAGTCTAAGAAAGGGACACATACGACCCTCGAAGTCACCTGTTGCCGCTGGTTTTCTCTTTGTTAAGAAAAAAGATGGTTCTTTAAGACCATGTCTGGATTTCAGGGAGCTGAACAGCATCACAATTCGTGACCCTTATCCGCTTCCTTTGATCCCGGACCTGTTTAACCAGATTGTTGGGGCTTAAGTTTTTTCCAAGTTGGATCTAAGAGGGGTATACAACCTGGTCAGGGTCAGAGAAGGAGACGAATGGAAGACGGCCTTCAATACCCCTGAGGGCCATTTTGAGAATTTGGTTATGCCTTTTGGTTTGATGAATGCTCCAGCCATCTTTCAGCATTTTGTGAACAGCATTTTTTATCATTTAATGGGGAAATTTGTATTGGTGTATCTGGATGACATTTTGATTTTTTCTCCTGATTTCAAAACTCATAGGGAACACTTATGTCAGGTCTTGCTCCTCCTGCGGGAGAATAAATTGTACGCTAAACTGGAGAAATGTGTGTTTGCGCTTCCAGAAATTCAATTTCTGGGGTTTCTTCTCTCCACTTCTGGTTTTCGCATGGACCCCGAGAAGGTCCGCGCTGTGCTTGAGTGGGAGCTTCCTGAGAATCAGAAGGCGCTGATGTATTTTTTGGGCTTTGCCAATTATTACAGGAAGTTTATTTAGAATTATTCCTCTGTTGTTAAACCACTCACTGATATGACCAGAAAGGGGGTAGATTTTTCCTCCTGGTCGGTAGAGGCGCGTAAGGCCTTTTCTAATATCAAGGAGAGTTTTGCTTCCGCTCCCATCTTGGAACAACCTGATATTTCTCTACCCTTCATAGTTGAGGTTGATGCTTCTGAGGTGGGTGTGGGTGCGGTCTTGTCTCAGGGTCCCTCTCCTGCCAAATGGCGACCGTGTGCCTTTTTCTCGAAGAAACTCTTCTCCGCAGAGAGAAATTACGATGTGGGAGATAGGGAGTTGTTGGCCATCAAATTGGCTTTTGAGGAATGGCGCCATTGGCTAGAGGGAGCCAGACACCCTATTACCGTGTTTACTGACCATAAGAATCTGGCCTACTTGGAGTCAGCCAAGCGTCTGAACCTGAGACAGGCCAGATGGTCTTTGTTCTTTTCCAGGTTTAATTTTGTTGTCACGTTCCGCCCTGGGGTTAAGAATGTGAAGGCGGATGCCCTGTCACGTTGTTTTCCGGGAGGTGGAAATTTTGAAGACCCGGGTCCCATTTTGGCTGAAGGTGTGGTGGTCTCTGCTCTTTATCCTGAATTAGAGGCAGAGGTTCAGGTAGCCCAGTCAGAGGCTCCTGATCTTTGTCCTCCTGGGAGGTTGTTTGTGCCTCTCGCTTTAAGACACAAGATTTTTAAGGAACACCACAATACTGTCCTTGCTGGGCACCCGGGGGCAAGAGCCACAGTGGATCTCATCGCTCGGAGATTCTGGTGGCCGGCGCTTCGTAAGTCGGTTGAGGGTTTTGTGGCAGCCTGCAAGACCTGCGCTCGTGCCAAAGTCCCTCATTCACGGCCATCAGGTCCTCTCCTTCCCTTACCCATTCCTTCCCGTCCTTGGACACATCTGTCCATGGACTTCATTACGGACCTGCCTCGTTCCTCGGGGAAGACTGTGATTCTGGAGGTGGTGGACCGTTTTAGCAAAATGGTGCATTTCATCCCTTTTCCTGGCTTGCCCAATGCTAAGACGCTGGCGCAGGCATTTATTGATCACATTGTCAAATTGCATGGTATTCCTTCAGACATAGTCTCTGATAGGGGCACGCATTTTGTTTCCAGATTCTGGAAGGCTTTCTGTTCTCGCTTGGGGGTTCGGTTGTCATTCTCTTCTGCTTTCCACCCGCAGTCGAATGGCCAGACAGAGCGCGTCAATCAGAATCTGGAGACATATCTGCGCTGTTTTGTGGCGGAGAATCAGGAGGATTGGTGTTCTTTTTTGTCTCTTGCTGAGTTTGCTTTAAATAACCGTCGTCAGGAGTCCTCTGATAAGTCACCATTTTTTGGTGCATATGGGTTTCATCCGCAGTTTGGGACATTCTCGGGAGAGGGGTCTTCTGGTTTACCTGATGAGGACAGATTCTCCTCGTCTTTGTCATCTATTTGGCAAAAGATTCAGGATAATCTAAAGAGCATGAGTGAGAGATATAAGCGTGTGGTGGATAAGAGACGTGTGCCTGGTCCGGACCTGAATGTTGGTGATCTGGTGTGGTTGTCTACTAAGAATATCAAATTGAAGGTTCCCTCCTGGAAGTTGGGTCCTAAGTTTATTGGGCCTTACAAAATCTTGTACGTCATCAATCCTGTTGCCTACCGTCTTGATCTTCCTCAGACTTGGAAGATCTATAATGTTTTTCATAAGTCCTTATTAAAACCTTATGTCCAACCCATTGTACCCTCGTCTTTGCCTCCTCCTCCGATTGTGGTTGATGGTAATCTTGAATTTCAGGTCTCTAGGATTGTGGATTCTCGTGTTGTCCGCGGTTCTCTCCAGTACCTCGTTCATTGGGAGGGTTATGGTCCTGAGGAGAGGATGTGGGTCCCAGTGACGGACATTAAGGCCACTCATCTCATCAGGGCTTTCCATAGGTCCCATCCTGAGAAGGTGGGCTCTGAGTGTCCGGAGTCCACTCGTAGAAGGAGGGGTACTGTCACCACCAAACATCTGAGAAGCTATGACAGACGTCTAGAACTTCCTCCTTGAGGTTCCTTTGTTTTGCTTTCATTTTCTCATCTCGTTAGCCTCTCTCAGCTGTCATGTAGTTGCACTGATTGCATCCTTTAAATCCTTTTCCCGTAGTGCATCACTTTGCGGTTTATACAACTTCCTGGAGTCTGTGCATGCTGTTCCTACTTCTGAGTCTACTACAAGATAAGTTTTTTTCATTTATTTGTGTTTTTCTGTTTGCTGGATCCCAGGTGACCCTGACTCCCTCCGTATCTAGTGTAGGGAGCCGGTGGTCGTGTCCCCTCACTATTATAGGGTGTTCAGGTGTTATACAGTCGAGGTACGAGGATATGCGATCATCTACCACTGGGATTTTCGCATAGGCTGAGCAGTCAAGGAGAGAGCCAGGTCTGATGCAGGGCTCTCCCTTTTTGTTCCTTAGTTTTGGATCCAGTCAGTCGTATATTCATTTTGTGTTTTCTAGTTTCCTGCACACCTTCCGTGACACATAAACCCCCTTTTGCTGTGAATGAATCCCTGCTGTGCCGGGGTGACAGGGACCTTAATCTCTCAAAATCCTCTGTTGTATTTCTGGATGACATGAACCCCCTTTTGACGTGAATGATCCCCTGCTGTGCCTGGGTGACAGGGGCCTAAATCTCTCAAAATCCTCTGTTGTATTGCTGGGTGACATGAACCCCCTTTTGCCGTGAATGAACCCCTGCTGTGCCTTGGTGACAGGGGCCTAAATCTCTCAAAATCCTCTGTTGTATTGCTGGGTGACATGAACCCCCTTTTTCCGTGAATGAACCCCTGCTCTGCATTGCTGGCAGGGGCCTAAATCTCTCAAAATCCTCTGTTGTATTGCTGGGTGACATGAACCCCCTTTTGCTGTGAATGAACCCCTGCTGTGCCGGGGTGACAGGGACCAAAATATCTCAAAATACTCTGTTGTATTGCTGGGTGACATGAACCCCCTTTTGCCATGAATGAACCCCTGCTCTAAATTGCTGACAGGGCCCTAAATCTCTTAAAATCCTCTGTTGTATTGCTGGGTGACATGAACCCCCTTTTGCTGTAAATGAACCCCTGCTGTGCCTGGGTGACAGTGACCTAAATCTCTCAAAATCCTCTGTTGTATTGCTGGGTGACATGAACCCTCTTTTGCCGTGAATGATCCCCTGCTGTGCCTGGTTGACAGGGGCCTAAATCTCTCAAATTCCCCTGTTGTATTGCTGGGTGACATGAACCCCCTTTTGCCGTGAATGAACCCCTGCTGTGCATTGCTGACAGGGGCCTAAATCTCTCAAAATCCTCTGTTGTATTGCTGGGTGACATGAACCCCCTTTTGCCGTGAATGAACCCCTGCTCTGCAGTGCTGACAGGGGCCTAAATCTCTCAAAATCCTCTGTTCTACTGCTGGGTGACAACATGAACCCCCTTTTGCCGTGAATGAACCCTTGCTGTGCATTGCTGACAGGGGCCTAAATCTCTCAAAATCCTCTGTTGTATTGCTGGGTGACATGATCCCCCTTTTGACTTGAATGAACCTCTGTTCTGCATTGCTGACAGGGGCCTAAATCTCTCAAAATCCTCTGTTGTATTGCTGGGTGACATGAACCCCCTTTTGCCGTGAATGAACCCCTGCTCTACATTGCTGACAGGCCCTAAATCTCTCAAAATCCTCTGTTGTATTGCTGGGTGACATGAACCCCTTTTTGCTGTAAATAATCCTCTGCTGTGCCTGGGTGACAGGGATCTAAATCTCTCAAAATACTCTGTTGTATTGCTGGGTGGCATGAACCCCCTTTTGCCGTGAATGATTCCCTGCGGTGCCTGGGTGACAGGGCCTAAATCTCTCAAAATCCTCTGTTGTATTGCTAGGTGACATGAACCCCCTTTTGCCGTGAATGAACCCCTGCTGTGCCTGGGTGACAGGGGCCTAAATCTCTCAAAATCCTCTGTTGTATTGCTGGGTGACATGAACCCCCTTTTGCCGTGAATGAACCCCTGCTCTACATTGCTGACAGGCCCTAAATCTCTCAAAATCCTCTGTTGTATTGCTGGGTGACATGAACCCCTTTTTGCTGTAAATAATCCCCTGCTGTGCCTGGGTGACAGGGACCTAAATCTCTCAAAATACTCTGTTGTATTGCTGGGTGGCATGAACCCCCTTTTGCCGTGAATGAACCCCTGCTCTGCATTGCTGACAGGGGCCTAAATCTCTCAAAATCCTCTGTTCTATTGCTGGGTGACGACATGAACCCCCTTTTGCCGTGAATGAACCCCTGCTCTGCATTGCTGACAGGGGCCTAAATCTCTCAAAATCCTCTGTTCTATTGCTGGGTGACGACATGAACCCCCTTTTGCCGTGAATGAACCCCTGCTCTGCATTGCTGACAGGGGCCTAAATCTCTCAAAATCCTCTGTTCTATGCTGGGTGACATGAACCCCCTTTTGCCGTTAATGAACCCCTGCTCTGCATTGCTGAGAGGGAACAAAATTTAGTGAAAACATCTGTTACTGATCGGAAGATGCGCGACTGCAAGCGCACGCTGATGATAGCATTCCCAACTGACAGCAGGGGCACAGTGGAAGCACAAGGCGAAGGCAGAGGAGGAGGAAGAGGTAGCCAACGCAGCTGGGGCACCATTAGCACCTGAGAAGGCAGGGTTAGCATGGCCAAAATGTGGAAAAGCTTTGTCAGCCTTGTAGGTGCTGACATGCCCTGCAGCCAGTGTATAGTGTGAACGTGTGTTTAGTACGGCAGAGAGCATTATCACAGGCCACAGCCAATGTGGACAAGCTTACGTTTATTAAAATGAACCAGGCATGGATCCCACAGGACTTATCCGTACCTTGTGCAGAATAGACATTTATACCAGCCTCAACCATCCATTCTTGTACTCAAGTGCACTTATTCTCTGTTTTTTTTTTGTTATATGTCCCAATATTTTGGGGGATACCCTAATTTAAAAATAAAAAATAACACAACTCAGTGTTGGCTACTAGGGATGAGCGAACTCGAACTGTATAGTTCGGGTTCGTACCGAATTTTGGGGTGTCCGTGACACGGACCCGAACCCGGACATTTTCGTAAAAGTCCGGGTTCGGGTTCGGTGTTCGTCGCTTTCTTGGCGCTTTTGTGACGCTTTCTTGGCGCTTTTTGAAAGGCTGCAAAGCAGCCAATCAACAAGCGTCATACTACTTGCCCCAAGAGGCCATCACAGCCATGCCTACTATTGGCATGGCTGTGATTGGCCAGAGCACCATGTGACCCAGCCTCTATTTAAGCTGGAGTCACATAGCGCCGCCCGTCACTCTGCTCTGATTAGCGTAGGGAGAGGTTGCGGCTGCGACAGTAGGGCGAGATTAGGCAGATTAACTCCTCCAAAGGACTTGATTAACTGATCGATCTGCAGCTGTGGATCATTGAGCTGCTGATCCTCAATTGCTCACTGTTTTTAGGCTGCACAGACCGTTTGTCAGTCTCATTTTTCTGGGGTGATCGGCGGCCATTTTGTGTCTTGTGGTGCGCCAGCACAAGCTGCGACCAAGTGCATTTAACCCTCAATGGTGTGGTTGTTTTTTGGCTAAAGCCTACATCAGGGTGAAGCTGTCACACCAAGTGCATTTAACCAGCAATAGTCTGTTTATTTTTTGGCCATATCCCAGTCTAATTCTGTCACTAAATCCATACCGGTCACCCAGCGCCTAAATACTAGGCCTCAAATTTATATCCAGCTAAATCTGTCCCTAGTGCTGTAGCTGGGCGAGTTATTTAGTGTCCGTTCAAGCACATTTCTTGTTCTGGGTTGAAATACAATTCCCAATTTAGCAATTTCATAATTTAGTGGTTCCTGCTATATCAGAGCTATTTGAAATCTATCCCAAAAAGGGTATATAATATTGAAGGTGCACATTGGGTCATTCAGAATAACTTCACACACACCCGCTACTGTGTATTTCCAAGTCTAATTCTGTCACTAAACCCATACCTGTCACCCAGCGCCTAAATACTAGGCCTCAAATTTAAATCCCTCTAAATCTCTCGTTACCGCTGTACTGTTGTTGCTGGGCAAGATATTTAGTGTCCGTCAAAGCACATTTTTTGTTCTGGGTTGAAGTACAATTCCCAATTTAGCAATTTCATAATTTAGTGGTTTCTGCTATATCAGAGCTATTTGAAATCTATCCCTAAAAGGGTATATAATATTGAAGGTGCACATAGGGTCATTCAGAATAACTTCACACACACGCTTCTGTGCATTTCCAAGTCTAATTCTGTCACTAAATCCATACCGGTGACCCAGCGCCTAAATACTAGGCCTCAAATTTAAATCCCTCTAAATCTCTCGTTACCCACCGCTGTACTGTTGTTGCTGGGCAAGATATTTAGTGTCCGTCAAAGCACATTTTTTGTTCTGGGTTGAAGTACAATTCCCAATTTAGCAATTTCATAATTTAGTGGTTTCTGCTATATCAGAGCTATTTGAAATCTATCCCTAAAAGGGTATATAATATTGAAGGTGCACATAGGGTCATTCAGAATAACTTCACACACACGCTTCTGTGCATTTCCAAGTCTAATTCTGTCACTAAATCCATACCGGTGACCCAGCGCCTAAATACTAGGCCTCAAATTTAAATCCCTCTAAATCTCTCGTTACCCACCGCTGTACTGTTGTTGCTGGGCAAGATATTTAGTGTCCGTCAAAGCACATTTTTTGTTCTGGGTTGAAGTACAATTCCCAATTTAGCAATTTCATAATTTAGTGGTTTCTGCTATATCAGAGCTATTTGAAATCTATCCCTAAAAGGGTATATAATATTGAAGGTGCACATAGGGTCATTCAGAATAACTTCACACACACGCTTCTGTGCATTTCCAAGTCTAATTTTGTCACTAAATCCATACCGGTGACCCAGCGCCTAAATACTAGGCCTCAAATTTAAATCCCTCTAAATCTCTCGTTACCCACCGCTGTACTGTTGTTGCTGGGCAAGATATTTAGTGTCCGTCAAAGCACATTTTTTGTTCTGGGTTGAAGTACAATTCCCAATTTAGCAATTTCATAATTTAGTGGTTTCTGCTATATCAGAGCTATTTGAAATCTATCCCTAAAAGGGTATATAATATTGAAGGTGCACATAGGGTCATTCAGAATAACTTCACACACACGCTTCTGTGCATTTCCAAGTCTAATTCTGTCACTAAATCCATACCGGTGACCCAGCGCCTAAATACTAGGCCTCAAATTTAAATCCCTCTAAATCTCTCGTTACCCACCGCTGTACTGTTGTTGCTGGGCAAGATATTTAGTGTCCGTCAAAGCACATTTTTTGTTCTGGGTTGAAGTACAATTCCCAATTTAGCAATTTCATAATTTAGTGGTTTCTGCTATATCAGAGCTATTTGAAATCTATCCCTAAAAGGGTATATAATATTGAAGGTGCACATAGGGTCATTCAGAATAACTTCACACACACGCTTCTGTGCATTTCCAAGTCTAATTCTGTCACTAAATCCATACCGGTGACCCAGCGCCTAAATACTAGGCCTCAAATTTAAATCCCTCTAAATCTCTCGTTACCCACCGCTGTACTGTTGTTGCTGGGCAAGATATTTAGTGTCCGTCAAAGCACATTTTTTGTTCTGGGTTGAAGTACAATTCCCAATTTAGCAATTTCATAATTTAGTGGTTTCTGCTATATCAGAGCTATTTGAAATCTATCCCTAAAAGGGTATATAATATTGAAGGTGCACATAGGGTCATTCAGAATAACTTCACACACACGCTTCTGTGCATTTCCAAGTCTAATTCTGTCACTAAATCCATACCGGTGACCCAGCGCCTAAATACTAGGCCTCAAATTTATATCCCGCTGAATTTGAATACAATACATTGGGCCAAATAATATATTTGTTGTTGTGGTGAACCATAACAATGAGAAAAACATCTAGTAAGGGACGCGGACGTGGACATGGTCGTGGTGGTGTTAGTGGACCCTCTGGTGCTGGGAGAGGACGTGGCCGTTCTGCCACATCCACACGTCCTAGTGTACCAACTACCTCAGGTCCCAGTAGCCGCCAGAATTTACAGCGATATATGGTGGGGCCCAATGCCGTTCTAAGGATGGTAAGGCCTGAGCAGGTACAGGCATTAGTCAATTGGGTGGCCGACAGTGGATCCAGCACGTTCACATTATCTCCCACCCAGTCTTCTGCAGAAAGCGCACAGATGGCGCCTGAAAACCAACCCCATCAGTCTGTCACATCACCCCCATGCATACCAGGGAAACTGTCTCAGCCTCAAGTTATGCAGCAGTCTCTTATGCTGTTTGAAGACTCCGCTGGCAGGGTTTCCCAAGGGCATCCACCTAGCCCTTCCCCAGCGGTGAAAGACATAGAATGCACTGACGCACAACCACTTATGTTTCCTGATGATGAGGACATGGGAATACCACCTCAGCATGTCTCTGATGATGACGAAACACAGGTGCCAACTGCTGCGTCTTTCTGCAGTGTGCAGACTGAACAGGAGGTCAGGGATCAAGACTGGGTGGAAGACGATGCAGGGGACGATGAGGTCCTAGACCCCACATGGAATGAAGGTCGTGCCACTGACTTTCACAGTTCGGAGGAAGAGGCAGTGGTGAGACCGAGCCAACAGCGTAGCAAAAGAGGGAGCAGTGGGCAAAAGCAGAACACCCGCCGCCAAGAGACTCCGCCTGCTACTGACCGCCGCCATCTGGGACCGAGCACCCCAAAGGCAGCTTCAAGGAGTTCCCTGGCATGGCACTTCTTCAAACAATGTGCTGACGACAAGACCCGAGTGGTTTGCACGCTGTGCCATCAGAGCCTGAAGCGAGGCATTAACGTTCTGAACCTGAGCACAACCTGCATGACCAGGCACCTGCATGCAAAGCATGAACTGCAGTGGAGTAAACACCTTAAAACCAAGGAAGTCACTCAGGCTCCCCCTGCTACCTCTTCTGCTGCTGCCGCCTCGGCCTATTCTGCTGCTGCCGCCTCGGCCTCTTCCTCCGCCTCTGGAGGAACGTTGGCACCTGCCGCCCAGCAAACAGGGGATGTACCACCAACACCACCACCACCACCTCCGTCACCAAGCGTCTCAACCATGTCACACGCCAGCGTTCAGCTCTCCATCTCACAAACATTTGATAGAAAGCGTAAATTCCCACCTAGCCACCCTCGATCCCTGGCCCTGAATGCCAGCATTTCTAAACTACTGGCCTATGAAATGCTGTCATTTAGGCTGGTGGACACAGACAGCTTCAAACAGCTCATGTCGCTTGCTGTCCCACAGTATGTTGTTCCCAGCCGGCACTACTTCTCCAAGAGAGCCGTGCCTTCCTTGCACAACCAAGTATCCGATAAAATCAAGTGTGCACTGCGCAACGCCATCTGTAGCAAGGTCCACCTAACCACAGATACGTGGACCAGTAAGCACGGCCAGGGACGCTATATCTCCCTAACTGCACACTGGGTAAATGTAGTGGCAGCTGGGCCCCAGGCGGAGAGCTGTTTGGCGCACGTCCTGCCGCCGCCAAGGATCGCAGGGCAACATTCTTTGCCTCCTGTTGCCACCTCCTCCTTCTCGGCTTCCTCCTCCTCTTCTTCCACCTGCTCATCCAGTCAGCCACACACCTTCACCACCAACTTCAGCACAGCCCGGGGTAAACGTCAGCAGGCCATTCTGAAACTCATATGTTTGGGGGACAGGCCCCACACCGCACAGGAGTTGTGGCGGGGTATTGAACAACAGACCGACGAGTGGTTGCTGCCGGTGAGCCTCAAGCCCGGCCTGGTGGTGTGTGATAATGGGCGAAATCTCGTTGCAGCTCTGGGACTAGCCAATTTGACGCACATCCCTTGCTTGGCGCATGTGCTGAATTTGGTGGTGCAGAAGTTCATTCACAACTACCCCGACATGTCAGAGCTGCTGCATAAAGTGCGGGCCGTCTGTTCGCGCTTCCGGCGTTCACATCCTGCCGCTGCTCGCCTGTCTGCGCTACAGCGTAACTTCGGCCTTCCCGCTCACCGCCTCATATGCGACGTGCCCACCAGGTGGAACTCCACCTTGCACATGCTGGACAGACTGTGCGAGCAGCAGCAGGCCATAGTGGAGTTTCAGCTGCAGCACGCACGGGTCAGTCGCACTACAGAACAGCACCACTTCACCACCAATGACTGGGCCTCCATGCGAGACCTGTGTGCCCTGTTGCGCTGTTTCGAGTACTCCACCAACATGGCCAGTGGCGATGACACCGTTATCAGCGTTACAATACCACTTCTATGTCTCCTTGAGAAAACACTTAGGGCGATGATGGAACAGGAGGTGGCCCAGGAGGAGGAGGAGGAGGATGAGGAAGAGGGGTCATTTTTAGCACTTTCAGGCCAGTCTCTTCGAAGTGACTCAGAGGGAGGTTTTTTGCAACAGCAGAGGCCAGGTACAAATGTGGCCAGCCAGGGCCCACTACTGGAGGACGAGGAGGACGAGGATGAGGAGGAGGTGGAGGAGGATGAGGATGAAGCATGGTCACAGCGGGGTGGCACCCAACGCAGCTCGGGTCCATCACTGGTGCGTGGCTGGGGGGAAAGGCAGGACGATGACGATACGCCTCCCACAGAGGACAGCTTGTCCTTACCCCTGGGCAGCCTGGCACACATGAGCGACTACATGCTGCAGTGCCTGCGCAACGACAGCAGAGTTGCCCACATTTTAACCTGTGCGGACTACTGGGTTGCCACCCTGCTGGATCCACGCTACAAAGACAATGTGCCCACCTTACTTCCTGCACTGGAGCGTGATAGGAAGATGCGCGAGTACAAGCGCACGTTGGTAGACGCGCCACTGAGAGCATTCCCAAATGTCACAGGGGAACAAGTGGAAGCCCAAGGCCAAGGCAGAGGAGGAGCAAGAGGTCGCCAAGGCAGCTGTGTCACGGCCAGCTCCTCTGAGGGCAGGGTTAGCATGGCAGAGATGTGGAAAACTTTTGTCAACACGCCACAGCTAACTGCACCACCACCTGATACGCAACGTGTTAGCAGGAGGCAACATTTCACTAACATGGTGGAACAGTACGTGTGCACACCCCTCCACGTACTGACTGATGGTTCGGCCCCATTCAACTTCTGGGTCTCTAAATTGTCCACGTGGCCAGAGCTAGCCTTTTATGCCTTGGAGGTGCTGGCCTGCCCGGCAGCCAGCGTTTTGTCTGAACGTGTATTCAGCACGGCAGGGGGCGTCATTACAGACAAACGCAGCCGCCTGTCTACAGCCAATGTGGACAAGCTGACGTTCATAAAAATGAACCAGGCATGGATCCCACAGGACCTGTCCGTCCCTTGTCCAGATTAGACATTAACTACCTCCCCATAACCATATATTATTGGACTCCAGGGCACTTCCTCATTCAATCCTATTTTTATTTTCATTTTACCATTATATTGCGATGCTACCCAAAGTTGAATGAACCTCTCCTCTGCCTGTGTGCTAGGCCTAAATATATGCCAATGGACTGTTGCAGTGGTGGCTGACATGAAGCCTGATTCTCTGCTATGACATGCAGACTAATTCTCTGCTGACATGAAGCCAGATTGTCTGTTACGGGACCTCTCTCCTCTGCCTGGGTGCTGGGCCTAAATTTATGACAATGGACTGTTGCAGTGGTGGCTGACGTGAAGCCTGATTCTCTGCTATGACATGCAGACTGATTCTCTGCTGACATGAAGCCAGATCCTCTGTTACGGGACCTCTCTCCTCTGCCTGGGTGCTGGGCCTAAATTTATGACAATGGACTGTTGCAGTGGTGGCTGACGTGAAGCCTGATTCTCTGCTATGACATGCAGACTGATTCTCTGCTGACATGAAGCCAGATCCTCTTTTACGGGACCTCTCTCCTCTGCCTGGGTGCTGGGCCTAAATTTATGACAATGGACTGTTGCAGTGGTGGCTGACGTGAAGCCTGATTCTCTGCTATGACATGCAGACTGATTCTCTGCTGACATGAAGCCAGATCCTCTTTTACGGGACCTCTCTCCTCTGCCTGGGTGCTGGGCCTAAATTTATGACAATGGACTGTTGCAGTGGTGGCTGACGTGAAGCCTCATTCTCTGCTATGACATGCAGACTGATTCTCTGCTGACATGAAGCCAGATCCTCTGTTACGGGACCTCTCTCCTCTGCCTGGGTGCTGGGCCTGAATATATGCCAATGGACTGTTGCAGTGGTGGGTGACGTGAAGCCTCATTCTCTGCTATGACATGCAGACTAATTCTCTGCTGACATGAAGCCAGATTGTCTGTTACGGGACCTCTCTCCTCTGCCTGTGTGTGTGCTGGGCCTAAATATATGCCAATGGACTGTTGCAGTGGTGGCTGACGTGAAGCCTCATTCTCTGCTATGACATGCAGACTGATTCTCTGCTGACATGAAGCCAGATCCTCTGTTACGGGACCTCTCTCCTCTGCCTGGGTGCTGGGCCTAAATTTATGACAATGGACTGTTGCAGTGGTGGCTGACGTGAAGCCTGATTCTCTGCTATGACATGCAGACTGATTCTCTGCTGTCATGAAGCCAGATTGTCTGTTACGGGACCTTTCTCCTCTACCTGGGTTCTGGGCCTAAATTTATGAAAATTGACTCTTACAGTGGTGGGTGACGTGAAGCCTGATTCTCTGCTATGATATGAAGACTGATTCTCTGCTGACATGAAGCCAGATTGTCTGTTACGGGACCTTTCTCCTCTGCCTGGGTTCTGGGCCTAAATTTATGAAAATTGACTCTTACAGTGGTGGGTGACGTGAAGCCTGATTCTCTGCTATGATATGAAGACTGATTCTCTGCTGACATGAAGCCAGATTGTCTGTTACGGGACCTTTCTCCTCTGCCTGGGTTCTGGGCCTAAATTTATGAAAATTGACTCTTACAGTGGTGGGTGACGTGAAGCCTGATTCTCTGCTATGATATGAAGACTGATTCTCTGCTGACATGAAGCCAGATTGTCTGTTACGGGACCTTTCTCCTCTGCCTGGGTTCTGGGCCTAAATTTATGAAAATTGACTCTTACAGTGGTGGGTGACGTGAAGCCTGATTCTCTGCTATGATATGAAGACTGATTCTCTGCTGACATGAAGCCAGATTGTCTGTTACGGGACCTTTCTCCTCTGCCTGGGTTCTGGGCCTAAATTTATGAAAATTGACTCTTACAGTGGTGGGTGACGTGAAGCCTGATTCTCTGCTATGATATGAAGACTGATTCTCTGCTGACATGAAGCCAGATTGTCTGTTACGGGACCTTTCTCCTCTGCCTGGGTTCTGGGCCTAAATTTATGAAAATTGACTCTTACAGTGGTGGGTGACGTGAAGCCTGATTCTCTGCTATGATATGAAGACTGATTCTCTGCTGACATGAAGCCAGATTGTCTGTTACGGGACCTTTCTCCTCTGCCTGGGTTCTGGGCCTAAATTTATGAAAATTGACTCTTACAGTGGTGGGTGACGTGAAGCCTGATTCTCTGCTATGATATGAAGACTGATTCTCTGCTGACATGAAGCCAGATTCTCTGTTACGGGACCTCTCTCCTCTGCCTGGGTGCTGGGCCTAAATTTATGACAATGGACTGTTGCAGTGGTGGCTGACGTGAAGCCTGATTCTCTGCTATGACATGCAGACTGATTCTCTGCTGACATGAAGCCAGATTCTCTGTTACGGGACCTCTCTCCTCTGCCTGTGTGTGTGCTGGGCCTAAATATATGCCAATGGACTGTTGCAGTGGTGGCTGACGTGAAGCCTCATTCTCTGCTATGACATGCAGACTAATTCTCTGCTGACATGAAGACAGATTCTCTGTTACGGGACCTCTCTCCTCTGCCTGGGTGCCGGGGCCTAAATATCTGAGAATGGACTGTTCCAGTGGTGGGTGACGGGAAGCCAGATTCTCTGCTATGGAACCTCTCTCCAATTGATTTTGGTTAATTTTTATTTATTTAATTTTTATTTTAATTCATTTCCCTATCCACATTTGTTTGCAGGGGATTTACCTACATGTTGCTGCCTTTTGCAGCCCTCTAGCTCTTTCCTGGGCTGTTTTACAGCCTTTTTAGTGCCGAAAAGTTCGGGTCCCCATTGACTTCAATGGGGTTCGGGTTCGGGACGAAGTTCGGATCGGGTTCGGATCCCGAACCCGAACATTTCCGGGATGTTCGGCCGAACTTCTCGAACCCGAACATCCAGGTGTTCGCTCAACTCTATTGGCTACCTATTCCTCCTTTACCGTCGCTTCCACCTACACCGCCAAATCAACCTACATCGCCACATCCACCCATCCACCACCACCTCAACCTTCTACTCCTAGATCCAGATTGTTATTTTTAATGTTTCTGTATTTTATGTTATTTTAAGTCATTTCCGTATACACATTTGCTTGCAGAACAGTTGTCATGCTCTTAAGCACATTTGAGCAGTCTTGTCGCAAGGTACTTCACCTAGTTAACGGCCCCCATGTGATTTATTTTCTAAGAAACTCTCGGCTGCTGAAAGAAATTATGGTGTAGGCAATAGACAATTTCTGGCCATTTAGTTGGCTTTTGAGGAATGGCGTCATTGGTTGGAAGGAGCGATTTATCCAATTACGGTAATTACTGATCGCAAAATCTGGCTTACCTGGAGTCGGCTAAACATCTGAAACCTAGGCAGGCCAGATGGTCGTTGTTTTTTACCAGATTCCATTTCATTTCACCTATCGCCCTGGGATTAAGAATGTCAAGGCGGATGCCTTGTCGCGTAGCTTTCCTGGGGGGGGGGGGGGGGTGATTCGGAAGATCCTGGTCCTATCTTGTCTGAAGGGGTAGTAATTTCCGCCCCTATATCCCGACCTTGAGGCAGACGTGTTGGAGGCCCAGGGAGATGCACTGGTTTCTTGTCCTCCGGGGAAGTTGTTTGTTCCTTCTGAATTATAGCACAAATTGTTCGAGGAACATCACTGTACAGTTCTGACAGGACACCCTAGGAGCAGATTCACGGTTGATCTCATCTCTCGTAGATTCTGGTGGCCGGGGTTGCGTAAGTGTGTGAAGGGCTATGTGTCAGCCTGTAGTACCTGTGCACGTGCTAAGGTGACACATACTCGGCCTTCAGGATTTCTACTTCTGTTGTCTATCCCGTCTAGACCTTGGACTCATTTGTCCATGGACTTTATCACAGATTTGCCGAATTCCTCAAGAAAAACTGTGATTCTGGTGGTTATTGATCGCTTCAGTAAGATATTGCACTTTATAGCATTACCAGGGCTACCTAATGCTAAAACTTTTGCACAAGTGTTTGTTGACAGCATAGTGAAGCTACATGGTATTCCCTCTAATGGAAGGCATTCTGTACTCGCCTGTCCTTCTCTTCAGCCTTTCACCCTCAGTCAAACAGACAGACTGAGTACACTAACCAGAATCTGGAGACTTATTTGAGATGTTTTGTCTCAGAGAATCAGGAGGAGTGGTCTTCTTATCTTTGGCCGAGTTTGCCATAAATAACCGTAGGCAGGAGTCCACTGATAAGTCGCGTTTTTTGGGGGCATATGGGTTCCATCCGCAGTTTGGCACATTTTCTGGTTCTGAGACTTCTGGTATACCTGAAGAGGAAAGATTTTCCTCTTCTTTGTCATCTATTTGGCGGAAAATTTTAAATAATCTGAAAAAGATGGGCAAAAAGTATAAACGCATGGCTAGCAAGAGATGTATGATTTGTCCGGACCTGAGAGTGGGTGATTCTGTGTGACTGTTCACAAGAAACATTAAGTTGAAAGTACCTTCTTGTAATTTGGGCCCAAGATTTATTGGTCCGTATAAGTTCTCTGCCATTATTAACCTGGCTTTTTGTCTTGACCTTCCGCAGGCTTTAAAGATTTATAATGTTTTCCACAAATCATTACTGAAGAGATATGTCGAACCTGCTGAACCGTCCTCCCTCCCACCCCTCCTATCTTGGTGGACAGTAATCTGGAATTTCAGATCTCCAGGATAGTGGACACCGGAATTCTCTGTAGATCCCTCCAGTATCTTGTTCACTGGAAGGGTTACGGTCCAGAGGAGAGAATGTGGGTTCCAGCGGCCGACGTTAATGCCAGTCGCCTTGTGAAAGCCTTTCACAGGGCTAATCCGGATAAGGTCGGTCCTGGGTGTTCGAAAGTCCCCCGTAGAAGGGAGGTACTGTCACGATACCTCCCGTTTCAGAGGTTAGAAGATCAGGGAGACTGGCTGCACATGGGGTTAACTGACAGTCTCTTGATTCTCAGTGTTGTTGTTTGGTAATGACCACACCTCTTGTCAGGTGCAGCTTGTGGTCATTACTGCATTCCCTATTTAGTTTGGTCTCACACCTTTCACCATGCGGTTGATATTCTCTGCTTGGATTTGGAAGAGTTGGTATGTGAACCTTTCCTGTGTTCCTGCTCATCCTTTTTCTATAAGATAAGTTGCTCTGCTCTTTGTATTTGGTTGTTCCCCTGTGCTTGTTGCTACTAGGCCTCATGGAGACGCTGTTCATTCACTTGGGAAGGAACCAGTTGTCTCATTCCCTGTCACTACCTTTAGGGATTTTCAGTGCAACTAGGGTTTAGGTTCCGGCGTATGTATTTTCCCACCTTCATGGTCTATACATACTGACAGGAGTCAGGGCCAGATTTAGGGGTTTCCTAGGAGGTGCCCGTTCCCCTCTCCCTAGCCTTGAGGCCTAGTTCTTTGTCTTTCTCCTTCTGTTGTTTTTCTGGTGTCCCTCCTCTCCCCATTATTCATGACACTTTGTCCTCTGTATTTTGTGGTTGCACTTAGAGACACACAGTTTTCTCTATAATGTGTCCCTATGTCTGTGTTACAGTGCAGCAACCTCCATACAGGACTATATTAAATAGGTAACACCATAATAATAAATTTGATGGAACATGTTACTATTTTTTGTGTCCATTTGCATGTCTAACAGAACATAAACTTTGTATGACCCGATATGAAGTTAAATATGAAGTTGAAGATATGAAGAGGCATGTAGTGCAACACTATGGGACCCGAGACTTCTATGAGTCTATATCATGACCCCATTCAACTTGTATTTTATGAAGAGCTCTACCACAGCTGTGTACATGAGTCCTAAGACTTAAAGGGGTAATCCCACAAATTTAAAGCTATTTTTTAAAACTCTTTTACTTAGTCAACTGGAGGATTTTATTTCCTTTCTGTGGGTGGGGATCAGCTCACATGAGGCAAACATCTGTATTTACCAGAATGCATTGCAATTAGCTCTTGTTAGCTCTGTCCTCCCTGCATTGAAAAGAGTCCCTCTCATATAGCCCCAGAGACCAATATAATATGTAATGTCCCCACAATTTCCTTCACCGCAGTCTAGATATTTAGCGATATATTTCTAGCAATTTAGAATTAGGGATGAATTAAAGGTGTCTTGACTGTTTTTCCTCCTTCTCTATGAGATTGCTATGCCAGCACTGATAGGAGGGGAAGGAAGCAGGGAAGCTACTGAGCATGTCAATCCACCTCTGAATGCAGAAGAAGGTGGACCAGAAGATTAAACAGCAGGGGGTGCTACCAGAGACTATATTTGTATTGCATGTAGATTGCAATAATAAGTCATACCTTTCCTGAGATAACCCCTCGAAGCATTACAAGTGATACATGTACTACTTGTACACACACTATACATATAATATAGACATAACCATTCTTAAATGGGTGATAATCATTTCATTCTCACTGCAACTTCTGATGATGATGATGAGTCACCAGGGTCTATGTTTGCACAAAAAAAAATTCAACCTTGCTGTATGTGTTCATTGTGCACATAGCGTACTTTCCATGCCACTGAATATCCCTTTTCTAATCTGTATAATGTCTAAATAATTTTGAAGTGTCCCAAAGCTATCCTGTATTGCACAGGCAATGAAGTAAAATGCAATGTATTGTCACTATGTGAACTCCTTATTCAGCAGAGACACCAGCTTTGTCATTAAGAGGTTATAGTTTTCCGTTATGAAGAGATACTAAGGATTATTATCTAGTTTTAATTATTAGTGTTTCAGAAAACAGTTTGACTGTGCTTTGCTTAATTCAATCAGAAATGCCTGTGAGTGGTTAACGCGTTACAATACTTTTGTCTTTTGTGTAGTTCTGTCACTACTAATTATAAGTTCCTTTGAAAAGCAGATCACAGAAAAAGGTGACAGCTGAAGACAGTAATGACATAGTAAGCAAGTGTGTGGTGATTTGTAGACTTTATAACGCAAAGCTACAGTGCTGGAATATATTTTAAATTTTTATACTACTGGTGGGAAATTAACGTTGAGGTGTGTAGACTATAGAGGTCATCTATGGCAGTGTATTATGGTTACAAAGTATAAAATTTAAAAGTGTATAAAGAGTTAGGTCCTGGTAATGTTCTAAAATGTTCTAAATATTCTAATAAAATAACATTACATGATAATTACATAGTTACATATTGTAGTTAATACGGTTGAAAAAAAAGACATAAGTCCATCAAGTTCACGTGAATCCCAGAAGGAAATGAGACTCAGATTTCTACATGTTTTCATAAGCATTAATGTTGTTTACTTTTATTTCATCTAAACCCTTTTTTAAACTGTCCACTGTTCCTTCTGTGAACACGTCCTGAGGAAGTCTATTCCAAAGATTCACAGTTCTTACAGTAAGCTCCTGGAGACTGAACTTTTTCTTCTCCAGTTGGAGGCAGTGTCCCCTTGTCTTTTGAGGGCATTTCACATGGAACAGTTTTTCTCCATATTTTTTGTGTGGCCCATTTATATATTTGTATAGGTTAACCATGTCCCCCCTTAGACGTCTCTTCTCAAGACTAAATAAATTCAATTATTTTAATCTTTCTTCATAACTAAGACCTTCCATGCCCCTTATCAGTTTAGTTGCTGTCCTCTGTACTTTTTCCAGCGGCAGAGCGTCCTTTCTGTGGACTGGTGCCCAGAACTAAACTGCATATTCCAGATAAGGACGCACCAATGCTTTGTAAAGTGGTAATATTACATCCCTGCCCTGCGGGTAGATATGGCCTTGTGGTTCGCCCGGAGGTCGTTTCGCGGCAAACTTTGCTCGTTTGCGATTCGCCGAATGGGCGAACATATAACGATGTCCGCCGGTACCATATTCTTTTGCATTGTGAAAACTGTTGACCCATGACACATCCATCAGGTGGTACAGGACAGCCAATTGAGACGTTTCAGCACATGGACATACCCCTTACCTTATAAGTAAACCTGATCCAGCTGCCATTTTACATTCAGTCTTTTGCCAGTGTAGAGAGGTAGTTATATACCAATAATATACTTTCTATATAGTGCATTTGGGTAGTGCAGCATTTGTTTGCGGTTTTGCTGCATTACCTCAGCTACAGATAGTGACAAACGCCATTGGAAAAAATAATTTTCACTGGTGTATAGGGTTGAGCAAACCCGAACTGGACCCCGACCCGAACCTGAACATTTCAGTAAAAATTTGGGTTCCGTGTTCGGCGATTTCTTGGTGCTTTTTGAAAGGCTGTAGAGCAGCCAATCAACATGCGTTTAACTGTGTGCCCTTAGAAGCCATCACTGCCATGCCTACTAATGGCATGGCTGTCATTGGTCAGTGCAGCATGCGACCCAGCCTCTATATAAGCTAGAGTCATGTAGCGCTGCACCTCACTCTGCTGTGCTTAGTGTAGGGATAGGATGCTGCTGCTTTGAGGGAGAGAATAGGACAGAATCTTTAGAACTCCAATTGAACTCAGCGATCTACATAGATTTTGTTGTGTGGGTGCAGTTCACAATCTTCTGTTAGTTAGGTTGGCGGCGGCAGCCATTTTATGCTAGCTCAGTGCAGCAGCCCTGCATCTGTGCTTTTGTGACATTCAAATCCAAGCTTGTAATACAGCTATAATTTTCTGGGTTTTAAAAAAACACCCTTTTTGGGCAAAATACACAATTTTACAGCCCTTGCTGCATCTGTATGTGTGAAATTCAAGCGTTATATACTGCTGTCATATTCTGTTAGTAAAAAAAAACACCCTTTTTGGGCAAAATACACCATTTTACAGCTCTTGCTGCATCTGTGATTGTTAAAAACAAGCATGAAATACTTCAATAATTTTCTGGCTTTGAAAAAATACCCTTTTTTGGCAATATCCTCCATCTGGGGCCTCTGCCGCATTAGTCAGTGTGCATTTTAAGCTATAAATACAGCTATAATTTTCTGGGTTTTAAAAAACACCCTTTTTGGGCAAAAGATACAATTTTACAGGCCTTGCTGCATCTGCACGTGTGAAATTCAAGCGCTATATACTGCTGTCATATTTAGAGTTGAGCGAACACCTGGATATTCGGGTTCGAGAAGTTCGGCCGAACTTCCCGAAAATGTTCGGGTTCGGGATCCGAACCCGATCCGAACTTCGTCCCGAACCCGAACCCCATTGAAGTCAATGGGGACCCGAACTTTTCGGCACTAAAAAGGCTGTAAAACAGCCCAGGAAAGGGCTAGAGGGCTGCAAAAGGCAGCAACATGTAGGTAAATCCCCAGCAAACAAATGTGGATAGGGAAATGAATTAAAATAAAAATTAAATAAATAAAAATTAACCAAAATCAATTGGAGAGAGGTCCCATAGCAGAGAATCTGGCTTCCCGTCACCCACCACTGGAACAGTCCATTCTCAGATATTTAGGCCCCGGCACCCAGGCAGAGGAGAGAGGTCCCGTAACAGACAATCTGGCTTCATGTCAGCAGAGAATCAGTCTTCATGTCATAGCAGAGAATCAGGCTTCACGTCACCCACCACTGCAACAGTCCATTTTCATAAATTTAGGCCCAGCACCCAGGCAGAGGAGAGAGGTCCCGTAACAGACAATCTGGCTTCATGTCAGCAGAGAATTAGTCTGCATGTCATAGCAGAGAATCAGGCTTCACGTCAGCCACCAATGCAACAGTCCATTGTCAGATATTTAGGCCCAGCACCCAGGCAGAGGAGAGAGGTCCCGTAACAGAGGATCTGGCTTCATGTCAGCAGAGAATCAGTCTTCATGTCATAGCAGAGAATCAGGCTTCACGTCACCCAGCACTGTAAGAGTCCATTTTCATAAATTTAGGCCCAGCACCCAGGCAGAGGAGAGAGGTCCCGTAACAGACAATCTGGCTTCATGTCAGCAGAGAATCAGTCTTCATGTCATAGCAGAGAATCAGGCTTCACGTCACCCACCACTGTAAGAGTCCATTTTCATAAATTTAGGCCCAGCACCCAGGCAGAGGAGAGAGGTCCCGTAACAGACAATCTGGCTTCATGTCAGCAGAGAATTAATCTGCATGTCATAGCAGAGAATGAGGCTTCACGTCAGCCACCAATGCAACAGTCCATTGTCAGATATTTAGGCCCAGCACCCAGGCAGAGGAGAGAGGTCCCGTAACAGAGGATCTGGCTTCATGTCAGCAGAGAATCAGTCTTCATGTCATAGCAGAGAATCAGGCTTCACGTCACCCACCACTGTAAGAGTCCATTTTCATAAATTTAGGCCCAGCACCCAGGCAGAGGAGAGAGGTCCCGTAACAGACAATCTGGCTTCATGTCAGCAGAGAATCAGTCTTCATGTCATAGCAGAGAATCAGGCTTCACGTCACCCACCACTGCAACAGTCCATTTTCATAAATTTAGACCCAGCACCCAGGCAGAGGAGAGAGGTCCCGTAACAGACAATCTGGCTTCATGTCAGCAGAGAATTAGTCTGCATGTCATAGCAGAGAATCAGGCTTCATGTCAGCCACCAATGCAACAGTCCATTGTCAGATATTTAGGCCCAGCACCCAGGCAGAGGAGAGAGGTCCCGTAACAGAGGATCTGGCTTCATGTCAGCAGAGAATCATTCTTCATATCATAGCAGAGAATCAGGCTTCACGTCACCCACCACTGCAACAGTCCATTTTCATAAATTTAGGCCCAGCACCCAGGCAGAGGAGAGAGGTCCCGTAACAGACAATCTGGCTTCATGTCAGCAGAGAATTAGTCTGCATGTCATAGCAGAGAATGAGGCTTCACATCAGCCACCACTGCAACAGTCCATTGGCATATATTTAGGCCCAGCACCCAGCCAGAGGAGAGAGGTCCCGTAACAGAGGATCTGGCTTCATGTCAGCAGAGAATTAGTCTGCATGTCATAGCAGAGAATCAGGCTTCACGTCACCCAGCACTGTAAGAGTCCATTTTCATAAATTTAGGCCCAGCACCCAGGCAGAGGAGAGAGGTCCCGAAACAGACAATCTGGCTTCATGTCAGCAGAGAATTAGTCTGCATGTCATAGCAGAGAATGAGGCTTCACGTCAGCCACCACTGCAACAGTCCATTGGCATATATTTAGGCCCAGCACCCAGCCAGAGGAGAGAGGTCCCGTAACAGAGGATCTGGCTTCATGTCAGCAGAGAATTAGTCTGCATGTCATAGCAGAGAATCAGGCTTCACGTCACCCAGCACTGTAAGAGTCCATTTTCATAAATTTAGGCCCAGCACCCAGGCAGAGGAGAGAGGTCCCGAAACAGACAATCTGGCTTCATGTCAGCAGAGAATTAGTCTGCATGTCATAGCAGAGAATGAGGCTTCACGTCACCCAGCACTGTAAGAGTCCATTTTCATAAATTTAGGCCCAGCACCCAGGCAGAGGAGAGAGGTCCCGAAACAGACAATCTGGCTTCATGTCAGCAGAGAATCAGTCTGCATGTCATAGCAGAGAATGAGGCTTCACGTCAGCCACCACTGCAACAGTCCATTGGCATATATTTAGGCCCAGCACACAGGCAGAGGAGAGAGGTCCCGTAACAGAGGATCTGGCTTCATGTCAGCAGAGAATCAGTCTGCATGTCATTGCAGAAAATCAGGCTTCACGTCACCCAGCACTGTAAGAGTCCATTTTCATAAATTTAGGCCCAGCACCCAGGCAGAGGAGAGAGGTCCCGTAACAGACAATCTGGCTTCATGTCAGCAGAGAATTAGTCTGCATGTCATAGCAGAGAATGAGTCTTCACGTCAGCCACCACTGCAACAGTCCATTGGCATATATTTAGGCCCAGCACACAGGCAGAGGAGAGAGGTCCCGTAACAGAGGATCTGGCTTCATGTCAGCAGAGAATCAGTCTGCATGTCATAGCAGAAAATCAGGCTTCACGTCAGCCACCACTGTAAGAGTCCATTTTCATAAATTTAGGCCCAGCACCCAGGCAGAGGAGAGAGGTCCCGTAACAGACAATCTGGCTTCATGTCAGCAGAGAATCAGTCTTCATGTCATAGCAGAGAATCAGGCTTCACGTCAGCCACCACTGTAACAGTCCATTGTCATATATTTAGGCCCAGGCACCCAGGCAGAGGAGAGAGGTCCCGTAACAGAGAATCTGGCTTCATGTCAGCAGAGAATCAGTCTGCATGTCATAGCAGAGAATCAGGCTTCACGTCAGCCAACATTGGAACAGTCCATTGGCATATATTTAGGCCCCGGCACCCAGACAGAGGAGATTTTCATTCAACTTTGGGTTGCCCCGGAATATAATGGTAAAATGAAAATAAAAAGAGGATTGAATGAGGAAGTGCCCTGGAGTACAATAATATATTGTTAAGGGGAGGTAGTTAATGTCTAATCTGCACAAGGGATAGACAGGTCCTGTGGGATCCATGCCTGGTTCATTTTTATGAACATCAGCTTGTCCACATTGGCTGTAGACAGGCGGCTGCGTTTGTCTGTAATGACGCCTCCTGCCGTGCTGAATACACGTTCAGACAAAACGCTGGCCGCCGAGCAGGCCAGCACCTCCAAGGCATAAAAGGCTAGCTCTGGCCACGTGGACAATTTGGAGACCCAGAAGTTGAATGGGGCCGAACCATCAGTCAGTACGTGGAGGGGTGTGCACACGTACTGTTCCACCATGTTAGTGAAATGTTGCCTCCTGCTAACACGTTGCGTATCAGGTGGTGGTGCAGTTAGCTGTGGCGTGTTGACAAAACTTTTCCACATCTCTGCCATGCTAAAACTGCCCTCAGAGGAGCTGGCCGTGACACAGCTGCCTTGGCGACCTCTTGCTCCTCCTCTGCCTTTCCCTTGGGCTTCCACTTGTTCCCCTGTGACATTTGGGAATGCTCTCAGTAGCGCGTCTACCAATGTGCGCTTGTACTCGCGCATCTTCCTATCACGCTCCAGTGAAGGAAGTAAGGTGGGCACATTGTCTTTTTAGCGTGGATCCAGCAGGGTGGCAACCCAGTAGTCCGCACACGTTAAAATGTGGGCAACTCTGCTGTCGTTGCGCAGGCACTGCAGCATGTAGTCGCTCATGTGTGCCAGGCTGCCCAGTGGTAAGGACAAGCTGTCCTCTGTGGGAGGCGTATCGTCATCGTCCTGCCTTTCTCCCCAGCCACGCACCAGTGATGGGCCCGAGCTGCGTTGGGTGCCACCCCGCTGTGACCATGCTTCATCCTCATCCTCCTCCACCTCCTCCTCATCCTCGTCCTCCAGTAGTGGGCCCTGGCTGGCCACATTTGTACCTGGCCTCTGCTGTTGCAAAAAACCTCCCTCTGAGTCACTTCGAAGAGACTGGCCTGAAAGTGCTAAAAATGACCCCTCTTCCTCCTCCTCCTCCTCCTCCTGGGCCACCTCCTCTTCCATCATCGCCCTAAGTGTTTTCTCAAGGAGACATAGAAGTTGTATTGTAACGCTGATAACGGCGTCATCGCCACTGGCCATGTTGGTGGAGTACTCGAAACAGCGCAACAGGGCACACAGGTCTCGCATGGAGGCCCAGTCATTGGTGGTAAAGTGGTGCTGTTCCGTAGTGCGACTGACCCGTGCGTGCTGCAGCTGAAACTCCACTATGGCCTGCTGCTGCTCGCACAGTCTGTCCAGCATGTGCAAGGTGGAGTTCCACCTGGTGGGCACGTCGCATATGAGGCGGTGAGTGGGAAGGCCGAAGTTACGCTGTAGTGCAGACAGGCGGCGAACAGACGGCCCGCACTTTATGCAGCAGCTCTGACATGTCGGGGTAGTTGTGAATGAACTTCTGCACCACCAAATCCAGCACATGCGCCAAGCAAGGGATGTGCGTCAAACCAGCTAGTCCCAGAGCTGCAACGAGATTTCGCCCATTATCACACACCACCAGGCCGGGCTTAAGGCTCACCGGCAGCAACCACTCGTCGGTCTGTTGTTCTATACCCCGCCACAACTCCTGTGCGGTGTGGGGCCTGTCCCCCAAACATATGAGTTTCAGAATGGCCTGCTGACGTTTACCCCGGGCTGTGCTGAAGTTGGTGGTGAAGGTGTGTGGCTGACTGGATGAGCAGGTGGAAGAAGAGGAGGAGGAAGCCGAGAAGGAGGAGGTGGCAACAGGAGGCAAAGAATGTTGCCCTGCGATCCTTGGCGGCGGAAGGACGTGCGCCAAACAGCTCTCCGCCTGGGGCCCAGCTGCCACTACATTTACCCAGTGTGCAGTTAGGGAGATATAGTGTCCCTGGCCGTGCTTACTGGTCCACGTATCTGTGGTTAGGTGGACCTTGCCACAGATGGCGTTGCGCAGTGCACACTTGATTTTATCGGATACTTGGTTGTGCAGGGAAGGCACGGCTCTCTTGGAGAAGTAGTGCCGGCTAGGAACAACATACTGTGGGACAGCAAGCGACATGAGCTGTTTGAAGCTGTCTGTGTCCACCAGCCTAAATGACAGCATTTCATAGGCCAGTAGTTTAGAAATGCTGGCATTCAGGGCCAGGGATCGAGGGTGGCTAGGTGGGAATTTACACTTTCTCTCAAATGTTTGTGAGATGGAGAGCTGAACGCTGCCGTGTGACATGGTTGAGATGCTTGGTGACGGAGGTGGTGGTGGTGTTGGTGGTACATCCCCTGTTTGCTGGGCGGCAGGTGCCAACGTTCCTCCAGAGGCGGAGGAAGAGGCCGAGGCGGCGGCAGCAGCAGAAGAGGCCGAGGCGGCAGCAGCAGAAGAGGTAGCAGGGGGAGCCTGAGTGACTTCCTTGTTTTTAAGGTGTTTACTCCACTGCAGTTCATGCTTTGCATGCAGGTGCCTGGTCATGCAGGTTGTGCTAAGGTTCAGAACGTTAATGCCTCTCTTCAGGCTCTGATGGCACAGTGTGCAAACCACTCGGGTCTTGTCGTCAGCATATTGTTTGAAGAAGTGCCATGCCAGGGAACTCCTTGAAGCTGCCTTTGGGGTGCTCGGTCCCAGATGGCGGCGGTCAGTAGCAGGCGGAGTCTCTTGGCGGCGGGTGTTCTGCTTTTGCCCACTGCTCCCTCTTTTGCTACGCTGTTGGCTCGGTCTCACCACTGCCTCTTCTTCCGAACTGTGAAAGTCAGTGGCACGACCTTCATTCCATGTGGGGTCTAGGACCTCATCATCCCCTGCATCGTCTTCCACCCAGTCTTGATCCCTGACCTCCTGTTCAGTCTGCACACTGCAGAAAGACGCAGCAGTTGGCACCTGTGTTTCGTCATCATCAGAGACATGCTGAGGTGGTATTCCCATGTCCTCATCATCAGGAAACATAAGTGGTTGTGCGTCAGTGCATTCTATGTCTTCCACCGCTGGGGAAGGGCTAGATGGATGTCCTTGGGAATCCCTGCCAGCGGAGTCTTCAAACAGCATAAGAGACTGCTGCATAACTTGCGGCTCAGACAGTTTCCCTGGTATGCATGGGGGTGATGTGACAGACTGATGGGCTTGGTTTTCAGGCGCCATCTGTGCGCTTTCTGCAGAAGACTGGGTGGGAGATAATGTGAACGTGCTGGATCCACTGTCGGCCACCCAATTGACTAATGCCTGTACCTGCTCAGGCCTTACCATCCTTAGAACGGCATTGGGCCCCACCAAATATCGCTGTAAATTATGGCGGCTACTGGGACCTGAGGTAGTTGGTACACTAGGACGTGTGGCTGTGGCAGAACGGCCACGTCCTCTCCCAGCACCAGAGGGTCCACTAACACCACCACGACCATGTCCGCGTCCGCGTCCCTTACTAGATGTTTTCTTCATTGTTACTGTTCACCACAATAAGAAAAATATTATTTGGCCCAATGTATTGAATTCAAATTCAGGCCTTTTTTTACAGACACCTAACACTATCTGGCTATCTATTTAGGTACCGTATTACACTAATACAGGCACAGCAGTAACGACAGATTTAGCTGGATATAAATTTGAGGCCTATTATTTAGGCGCTGGGTGACAGGTATACGTTTACAGACAGAATTAGACTGGGAAATGCACTGTAGCGTGTGTTTGAAGTTATTCAGAATGACCCTATGTGCACCTTGAATCTAATATACCCTTTTAGGGATAGATTTAAAATAGCTCTGATACAGCAGAAACCACTAAATTAGGAAATTGCTAAATTGGGAATTGTATTTCAACCCAGAACAAAAAATGTGCTTTGACGGACACTAAATAACTTGACCAGCCACAGCAGTACAGCAGTAACGACAGATTTAGCTGGATATAAATTTGAGGCCTAGTATTTAGGCGCTGGGTGACAGGTATAGGTTTACTGACAGAATTAGACTTGGAAATGCACAGTAGTGTGTGTGTGAAGTTATTCAGAATGACCCTATGTGCACCTTGAATCTTATATACCCTTTTAGGGATAGATTTAAAATAGCTCTGATACAGCAGAAACCACTAAATTAGGAAATTGCTAAATTGGGAATTGTATTTCAACCCAGAACAAAAACTGTGCTTTTTTTTTTTTTTTTTTTTAATTTATATTTATTTATCATTTTCTTCTTCTCGTTAAAACAGGTTACAAATAGGAGGTAGACAGTACAAATATACAAATATACACCATCGTCAATTACAAAAGTGCCCTAAAACAATTTTTTCCCTCATCCAATTTACTTTTGCTTCACAATAAATACCAAAACCCAAAAGAAAATCCTTTTTTTTTATTTATTTTTCCCCGCCCTCCCCTCCACCCTCCCCTCCACCCTCTTGGTTGTCTTGGGGATATCCTCAAGGCATTTCCTTTCCCTGACCTCTCTCTGCAGGCACTTATATTCTCCCCTTCTTACTCCTTCTCTACCTACCTATTTCACCTGGCTAACTTTCTCATATCTATACACCCTTTCACATAGATTTTTCCACTCAACAACACTTGGTGGCCTTTCCGCTCCCCATCCTCTAGCCAGTACAACACGTGCCAACATCAACCCCTTTTCCCATTTCCTTTCACTTACTTTATCCGCCCCAATTCTTCCAGTATCTCCCAGCACTGCTATACTGATCTCCAGAGGCGCAGATTTCCCAGTCTCTCTCCCTAGGTCCTGGAAGACTTGAATCCAATACCCCTGTACGATCAAACAGAACCATATCAAATGCACAAAATCGGCCCTATCCTCTCCACACTTCCAACATTTTGCCTCCCCTGTTTTGTGCATCTTGCTCAGTACCCTAGGGGTAATATAGGTCCGATGGAGGATAAAAAACTGCGTCAGTCGAAAACTACTGGAGATAGTACTCCTTTTTAAATTTTTATAAATACTTCTCCAGTCCAGAGTTAAGGGTTCCACCTCTTGTGCCCATTTCTTTTCACTATTAAATCTAATCACCCCCCCTAACCCCTTCTTTATTTTTTTTTATAAATCTGTGAAATTGATACTTTACTCCCTATTCCCTGATAACAAAATTCAGCAAAATCTGAGTGTTTCGTAGTGAAATATTCTCTGTTCTCCGTTTTGTCAAATGCATGCTTTAATCTAGCATATCTAAACCATGTGAGGCAATCTTTATCTGTATTTAGACCCATTTCCTCTAGTGTCTTCAGCTGTCCTTCCACCACCATCTGGGACACAAACCTAATACCCTTTTTATCCCAAAAAACAAAATCTTCAAACTTCCAAAATTCTTTTAAATTTAAATTTCCCCAAATGGGGGAAAACTTTAGTGAATAATTTATTCCTAGTAATTTTTTAACTTTACCCCAAACTAAATGTATCATTTTACTAATTGGGCACTGCCTACCCTTTATTTTTATCACTCCAGTTTCTAAAGTGCTAATGATATTATATTGGAGACCTCCCAATTCCCCTTCCAAAAAACGACGCAGTCTATCATCCTCCATCATTAACCACTGAAGCTGGGATGCATAGTAATACCCCCGAAAACATGGTACGGACAGGCCACCATCTTCCTCATCTAGCCATAAATATTTTTGTTTTAGCCTGACGCTTTTTCTCCCCCAGATAAGGTCATTTATCACTCCTTCTAGTGCATTGAAAAAATGGTCCCCTATCCAAACTGGGCAGGAGGAGATAACATACAAAATCTGTGGTAAGAGAACCATCTTTATTATCGCAATTCGGTCCACTTGTCGAATTAACAATTTTTGCCAGGTGCTGGTTTTTTCCCTAACCCTTTTTAAGAGAGGCTCAATATTGAGTTCTAGATACTCCTGTATCCTCGAACTAACTTTAATACCCAGGTATTCAAACGACTCCGTGGGTTTCAAAATTTTGACATTTATTTCCTCCGGCCCAATTTCCTGGCCAATTGGGAGCAGTATCGACTTTGTCCAGTTCACCCTAAAGCCGGAGATGAGACCAAACTGATTTACTATTTCCATCAGGTACAGTACCATTGGTACCCCCCCATTAACAAAAAACAGGATATCATCAGCGTAAAGGCATATCTTGTCCAGTACACCATTTCCCCCAAACCCCCTTATTTTATCATCTGCTCGGACCTTACAAGCCAACGGCTCAACAAATATGGCAAACAATAATGGGGAGAGTGGGCACCCCTGTCGGGTTCCCCTCTGCAGAGGAATCGATTCTGATATTGCTCCGTTAATTTTTACCCTAACCCTTGATTTGTTATATAAAAGCTGAACCCATCTAATAAATTTTTCTCCCAAATTGAACTCATACATAGCCTTCCAGAGGTATGCCCATTCCACCCTGTCAAACGCTTTCTCAGCGTCCAATGACAGGATGGAATGAGCACCCTCCCCGCCCATCTGCATGTTCAGTAATGTCCGTCGAATATTCGTCTGAGCTTGACGTTTAGGTACAAACCCTGATTGATCCGGGTGTATTAACTTTTCAATAACTTTTCTTAGGCGATTTGCAAGTAATTTGGCACATATTTTAAAATCCGTATTGAGGAGGGAGATAGGGCGATATGAATCCACCTTTTTCTCATCCTTACCCTTTTTACCTATCAAACTTATTACAGCTTCCGAGAGGGAGGACGGGAGTTCACCACTGTCCATTGACTCATTTAGGACCTGCACTAACACTGGTAGGATAACATCTCCATATCTTCTATATATCTCAAAGGGGAGGCCATCCAACCCAGGACTGGAGTTCCCCTGAATAGTTTTCAATGTCTCCCGTAGTTCCTCCGCTTCAATGGGGCCATTCAGCCAGTCCCTCTCCTCCTCCGAGAGTCTGGGGATCGGTACTCCCTCCAGGAAGAGTCCGAATTCCCCAGGCCCCCCCCCCCTCCCTCCGAGGAGTAGAGGTCCCCATAATATTCCATAAATTCAAACTCTATATCTCCCTGGCTGGATGCCATCCCCCCATCTCTTCTTTCCACCCTGTTGATCCTATTACCCCCCTTTTGATTCTGTATAAGTGTGGAAAACAATCTCCCCGACTTCCCAGATTCCCTGAAGTATCGTTCCCCCTCAAAAAACACTTTTTGTTGTGCCTTTTCCATCAGATAGTTCCTCAGTGCACTTTTAGCAAGATCCAATTGGCCTATTAATTCAGGGATTTTCTTATTCATGAGTTCTACTTCTATTTCTTTTATCCTATCTGTCAGTTCTCTCTCCTGTTTTGCATATCCCCGTTTCAAACCCTTAATTTTGCTTACCAGAATACCACGTAGAAATGCTTTAAAAGCATCCCAAACGTACCCTAAAGCTGCTGACCCCAAGTTGTATTTCCAAAACTCCTCTATATCCACCCTTATATCATCTTCCTCCTTAATTAAATTCAGCCAGTGTGGATTCAGGACAAAAAACTGTGCTTTGACGGACACTAAATAACTTGACCAGCCACAGCAGTAACGACAGATTTAGCTGGATATAAATTTGAGGCCTATTATTTAGGCGCTGGGTGACAGGTATACGTTTACTGACAGAATTAGACTGGGATATGGCCAAAAAATAACCACACTATTGATGGTTAAATGCACTTGGTGTGACAGCTTGACCAACCACACTATTGAGGGTTAAATGCACTTGGTGACAGGCTCAGCTTGCCCCTGATGTAGTATATGGCGAAAAAATAACCAGACTATTGATGGTTAAATGCACTTGGTGTGACAGCTTGACCCTGATGTAGGATTTAGCCAAAAAACAACCACACCATTGAGGGTTAAATGCACTTGGTGACAGGCTCAGCTTGCCCCTGATGTAGTATATGGCCAAAAAATAACCACACTATTGCTGGTTAAATGCACTTGGTGTGACAGCTTGACCCTGATGTAGGATTTAGCCAAAAAACAACCACACCATTGAGGGTTAAATGCACTTGGTGACAGGCTCAGCTTGCCCCTGATGTAGTATATGGCCAAAAAATAACCACACTATTGCTGGTTAAATGCACTTGGTGTGACAGCTTGACCCTGATGTAGGATTTAGCCAAAAAACAACCACACCATTGAGGGTTAAATGCACTTGGTGGCAGCTTGTGCTGGCACACCACAAGACACAAAATGGCCGCCGATCACCCCAGAAAAAAGTGACTGAAAAACGCTCTGGGCAGCCTAAAAACAGTGAGCAATTCAATAGCAGCAGTTCAATCATCCACAGCTGCAGATCGATCTCTGAATGAAGTCTTTTGGAGGAGTTAATCACTGCCTAATCTCGCCCTAACGTCGCAGCTGCAACCTCTCCCTATGCTGATCAGAGCAGAGTGACGGGCGGCACTATGTGACTCCAGCTTAAATAGAGGCTGGGTCACATGGTGCTCTGGCAAATCACAGCCATGCCAATAGTAGGCATGGCTGTGACGGCCTCTTGGGGCAAGTAATATGACGCTTGTTGATTGGCTGCTTTGCAGCCTTTCAAAAAGTGCCAAGAAAGCGACGAACACCGAACCCGGACTTTTACGAAAATGTCCGGGTTCGGGTCCGTGTCACGGACACCCCAAAATTCGGTACGAACCCGAACTATACAGTTCGGGTTCGCTCATCCCTAGACATAACATCTTGCAGACCGCTGACAGTGAAGAAATATTGATTGCCGTATACAAGGGAGACTCACCAAAGGAGCTAGTGTATCCAGAACCGGGATGGCGTTACCCCCATTTTTATTTTTAGAGATAAACATATAATGGTCTCTCTTTACTTGTGCAAAATATAACTTGTGGCACATACAACAGCAATAAATACAAATTGCAGTTTTTCTGGCAGCAGATAAGGAGGTATGGTGGCTGGTTTGATGGCAATAGGTTGGCAGTAGCAAGCACTAGTGGATATAGGTGTCTACTGTAGTACAGGCTTAATGTTAGTATGGCCTAGCAATGGTTTAGGTAGGTGGTGTTTGAGCTGTAGTCTACAGTCTTGTCTTTCAAGTGTTTTCTTTAGGGAGGATTAAGTTGTTCTCACAGGAGAAGAATTTCTGGTTCCAGAGTTTCCCTCACAGAGCAATACGATACTCTTCCTGGGTTGGGGAGCTCTTACATGTGCTTTCTCTATCCCCCACTAGCCAAACAGAAACATTCCTCTCCCGTCTCTCTAGCTAGACTGGAACTCCCACTCCTGGCAGGAAGCAGGACCAGTTCACTCCTACAAAAGGGGAGGAAAAGGATGGTTAGCCCTGTTCCTGCCAACCATTACCTCGTCTGCAGTAATAAATGGCATAGCACATTACAATACATAACATTGCATATAAAACATTAAACAATTGCAGATACCCCCAGGTCTGGGGTACTGCAGTTGCAGCACCCGTGACCACCCCATATAGCAGGACTTTGGGGGTAGGGGGTGGCCACCAAGACACTGGCCCTAACACCAGCACCACTGACCCTGAATGTTCCTAAGGATCTTCCCGTTGAAAAACTCTAATATGCATAACTTACCATATGGAGTGCACTGACCCACAGAAAAGAAGTCAAAGAAGTCAAAACTGAGTAGAACTAAACTGAAAGCAAGGAAGCTGATAAACAAGTATAAAACTAATAACAAACTACAAGACATGAAGGAATGAAAATACAAGGACAAGAAACAACTGGAGAAGGAAATAGGTACTAGAAATATACACGCTTGGGTGTGACGATGACACCTGCCGAATTGAATGCACTTTTTGACAGTACACTGGAGGCTGGACAAAACAGTAGACCTATAGCAAACTTAGCCAGTGCTGTACACTGTTCCAATCTGCCTCCCCAAGTCCATGGTGTCTTGCAAGCAATATGTAGAAGCTGGTTTTCTTGCCCTATGCCTTGCTGCATCAGTATGAGATTTTGCTCCAATATTAATATCAGGGGGATGACATGGTTGATGCATCTGTTGTCCCTACTCACAAATCTGGAACAGTAGGGAACGTACACATGCCTGATAAGCTGCGAATGTCTGAGCTCAAAATAACACATACTCCCTGCTTTGATGGACTGGTGGATGGTGCAGTCATTGATCACTTTACAGTGCTCATACAGATTCACCAGCAAATACAAGGTGGAATTCCAGCTAGTTGGATTTTTGCAGATCAGGCGGTGCAATGGCAGACTGTTCTGTCACTGCAATTCAGGAGGGAGTTCCTTGCTACAGAAGAATGGTTGAACTGTGCAGACACTCTCCTGGCAAGCACCCGACTTTTTGGGGAGGGTGCTTATGGACTGGTGGTCCCCCTCCCCTTCCCAACCCCCAGGTTAATGCGGGGCATCTGGCCCCCTGTTTGGGGTTGGTTAACTAGGGGTTAAGGGAAGGTTGAGAAGGCGTCATAGGGTGCCGGAGAGGAGATGTTAACCCCTCCCTCTAATGAGGTTATATAACTCCCCCCTCTGCAGTGCTTCCTCTTGATCGCGGAAGCCAAGTTTCTGTCTTCTTCTTCCCTGCCGGTGATTGCGCTTCTGCGACATTTGGTTTTGCGCTGCCTGGAGCATAATATCTATTTCAGGGCTCGCCATGTTCCTGGTGTTGATAACGGAATTGCTGATGCTCTTTCCCATTTTCGTTGGCAGGTTTTTCGGGAGCTGCTTCCGGAGGCGGAGCACATCGGGAAGGACTGTCCGGAGCACATATGGCGTTTGGTGGCCAGCATCTGATGTCTCTTGTCGGGTCTTCGGTGTCTCCAGCGACCTGGCAGGCTCACGGTAAGGCATGGGCCGACTGGTTATCGGTGGTGGGTGCCAGGAATGTTGCGGTGCAAGATGTCCTCCGCTTAGAGGTGACGGTGGAGTGGTTGCTCAAGTTGAGATCTATGGGTGTGTCTGCACCTGTGGCTTAGCGGCGGTTGTCTGGAGTGGCCTTTTACTTCCAGCTTTGTGGTTGGCCTGATGTCTCCAAGCATTTCATTATCAGGCAGGCCATGAAGGGTTGGAAGAAGGAATATGTTCTTAGGGATTGTAGGCGTCCCGTTTCGTTTTGCTTGTTATGCAGGCTGGTCAAAGCCTGTTCGGGGGTGTGCGTCTCGCCGTTCGAAGCGGCGTTGTTCTCGGCTTGTTTTAGTTGGCCTTTTTTGCTGCCCTTTGGTACGAGGCCGGGGGGGGGGGGGGGGTTGCTGTTTCAGGATGTAGTCTGTGGGAACGGGGCTATCAGGGTCCTGGTTCGCAGATCTACAACGGATCAGTTTGGCAGAGGTGTGTGGATCCCTCTTCATCAGGTTGAAGGTGTGGCTTGTCCAGTTCGTTTGGTTACGGCGTACTGCACGTTGGGTTCTGGGGGGTCTAATTTCTTCACTCACCAAGACGGCTCACCCCTGACTAAATTTCAGTTTACAGCTGTTTTTCGCGCTTGCTTGGAGTGGTTGGGGGTTGAGCTGAAGAAGTTTGGCATCCATTCGTTTCGTATTGGGGCTGCTACGGAGGCGACCAGGGTCGGCCTGCCAGAGGCTGAGGTGATGCGCATTGGTAGGTGGCAATCTGCCTGTTATGCCAGGTACATTAGGCCGGATCTCTTGATAAAAAAAAATAAAAAAAAAGTGGATGGCGGTTCTGAGAGGAGGTTTATTTGTGCGGTAGCTTAAAAGAAAAAGAAGGGGATATGGAATGTAAGGACATAAAATATGTTTGATTCATGTTTTCAGTTATGTCTCCGGAATTAATAATGGTGGGTATGGTGGGGTGAGTTTGTAGCCTTTATTTGCTTGTTGGATTTGTGCTAACAGTTTTTTCTTTCAGGTATGGTGCTCCCTGCGGTCTGGTTGGTTGGCCACTCGTATATTTTTTGGGCAGCTCAGAGGGCGGAGTGCAGGCCTGGAGGTCGGATGCTGGGATTTCGTGAGGTGGATGTATCCTGGAGGGGTATCCGAGGTCTTAGATGGTCCCAGATTCTCACGGAGGTGGTAGACATCGGTTTTCATTCTAGGGGTCCCGTGATTCTTGTGATCCATGCCGGTGGCAATGACCTATGCCTATCACGTTTGGCGGAGCTCATGACCCTCATGTGCTCTGATATTGAGAGGTTTTCGTCCTTTTTCGCTGAGATAGTTTTGGTGTAGTCAGAAATCATTCCTCGGGTAGTTTGGCATGGTGCCAGAGATGCTGAAGCTGCTGAGAAATGTAGGAGAACAGTCAATTCCCGCATGTCCCGATTTGTGCGGTCCCGTGGGCGGATTGTGGTACGGCATCGCCAACTGGAGGGTGATAATAGGTCTCTCATGAGGCCAGATGGTGTTCATCTCACACAGATAGGTCTAGACATCTTCATTTCCGGCCTGTAGGATGGGATTGAACAGGCTATGTTTTTGCTGGGTGGTGGTCGGAGCCCCGTTTAAGGCTGCGGGTCTCCTCCGTGGTGGCATTTGTTACAGCGGAGAGTTGGAGATAGCTGATGGCGTACTTGCCCGCCGGGAGTCCGGCAGTTGGCATACCGGTCCAAGATGACAGTTCTTTGGTTTTGCCGTTGAAAAATAAATAAGCTGTGGCCGATCATCACCCAGCTAAAGGTTACCTGTTGTACGAGTGTTCTTTATCTAGTTCAGGTTGCAATTATGGGGGGCCACCCGTTCGGCAGAGGTGTCGGTCTCCTGTTCTCCCCCCTCCCCCCTTCCTGTATTACCAACAGTCTGGCCATGGCCAGCACTTTCTGCAAGCTACAATACTCTTTTTAAAGCTTTGCCCCACCAAATTTATCATGTGAGCCATGCAGACAACATGTATTATACCCCCCCATGTCCATTGAGGAGGACGTGGTGGAAGTGGATTAGTGCCTGGTATGGGAACCAGTCCAGCACAAACATGGAGGTGTCAATAGCACTGGCCTTTTTGCTGTGGTGCTGTGTCGCTGCTGACGTGCAAAACATTGACCCAGTGAGCTGTGAAAAACCTGTACTATCTCTCCTGATTGGCTGTCAGGCTGACTGAGAGGCAGTCACTGGCCAGGGCCCTGTATGGGGTCATGTGATCATCCATCTGCATCTTCCCTGCCATGTTTCCTTCATTTGTGAACTGAGTTTGAAAAAGGCTGACACTTTTTTTGTAATTCATCCGAATCGAATCGCAAAAACTTCGGAACCAGAAGTCGATTTTTTGTGAAATTTGTAACAATTCTGATTCGTGTCACAAAGGAGCCATATAATGTTTTCAATATCTTTTCTTATAAGAAATTGCTGATTTTATTGACAGATTTTACATATGACTGGTCAAATTTGTTTCTGGTGAGCTCCATATAACTGCTATGTCTATATATACATCATATGTTAGTAATATTATTGTGCTGTTCTTCTCCTGGTGACTGTGAATGTGTCAGTTTATTTTATTTAATGGTGCTCATTACCCAGGAAATCAGTTGTATGCCACAGCTGAAAATATATTTCCAAACACTAGATCACGATTTCTATAAACTTTAAAGCTTACGCATTGTAAAGCGGTAGCAGCCAACACATGAGCACATCCATGTGCATTAAGGAATGTAAAATACTTCTGGCGGAGGAAGATAAGCCAGTAAATTTAAGCAATTTATTTCAACCAGTTACATAAGTAGAAGTCATTTCAAATGTAGATTTAAATTAACCTCAAAGTGTTGCATTTACAGATTACATTTCTTACACCAAGCTAATTTCTCTGTCATCAGAATAATGGATTTCTTATCTTCATTTTATTTAAACACAATCCGGAATAGTTTCGGGAGCTAATGACGCTATTTTCAGCCATGGCTCCAAAAGAATGGATATTGCTTCTAATTGATCTGTTTATGAGTGTTGACGGAAATCCTCCTTTGTTTTAAACCATTGTTGAATATTTATAGATGGAATCGTATCTGAATGGTGCAGACGCATTTGGTTTTTCCATTCAGAAGGGTTACTGTAGTCCCTTTGACATGTTAAAAAAGAATTGTGATGTCAAAGTATTTTGATGTGCCAGTTCATTCACAAATCATCCTTTTTCTGAATTAAGGCAAAAGAGCCCAAACAATTTCCTAAATGTAAGATAATATATTAAAGCTATTTCTTGATTGTAATATTGTATTATATTATATATATATATATATATATATATATATATTATTAAATTATATTATTATATACACTCACCTAAAGAATTATTAGGAACACCTGTTCTATTTCTCATTAATGCGATTATCTAGTCAACCAATCACATGGCAGTTGATTTAATGCATGTAGGGTTGTGGTCCTGGTCAAGACAATCTCCTGAACTCCAAACTGAATGTCAGAATAGGAAAGAAAGGTGGGCTACAACAACAGAAGACCCCACCGGGTACCACTCATCTCCACTACAAATAGGAAAAAGAGGCTACAATTTGCACGAGCTCACCAAAATTGGACTGTTGAAGACTGGAAAAATGTTGCCTGGTCTGATGAGTCTCGATTTCTGTTGAGACATTCAAATGGTAGAGTCCGAATTTGGCGTAAACAGAATGAGAACATGTATCCATCATGCCTTGTTACCACTGTGCAGGCTGGTGGTGGTGGTGTAATGGTGTGGGGGATGTTTTCTGGGCACACTTTAGGCCCCTTAGTGCCAATTGGCCATCGTTTAAATGCCACGGGCTACCTGAGCATTGTTTCTGACTATGTCCATCCCTTCATGACCACCATGTACCCATCCTCTGATGGCTACTTCCAGCAGGATAATGCACCATGTCACAAAGCTCAAATCATTTCAAATTAGTTTCTTGAACATGACAATGAGTTCACTGTACTAAAATGCCCCCCACAGTCACCAGATCTCAACCCAATAGAGCATCTTTGGGATGTGGTGGAACGGGAGCTTCGTGCCCTGGATGTGCATCCCTCAAATCTCCATCAACTGCAAGATGCTATCCTATCAATATGGGCCAACATTTCTAAAGAATGCTATCAGCACCTTGTTGAATCAATGCCACGTAGAATTAAGGCAGTTCTAAAGGCAAAAGGGGGTCCAACACCGTATTATTATGGTGTTCCTAATAATTCTTTAGGTGAGTGTATATTATTGTACCTCTGAAAATAAGATTTAGTAATTTTTTTGCTACTGGTGGCAGGCAGCGACATTACCTGCGCTACATCTACAGTATAACGTTAGTGCATCCGAAATATCTGTGACGTTCAGTGTCATTTTTTTCGCAGCTGGTGATTGCAACATTATCTGCACTACATCTCCTGTGTAACGTGTGCGCAGCCTAAAAATATCTGTGATATCCAGTGTACTTTTTCTGTAGACGGTGTCCGCTGCAGACAGTTACATTACCTGCACCACATCTCCTGTATAACGCTTGCGTATACAAAATATCTGTGAAATTCAGTCTAATTTTTTAGCTGCTGGTGGCAGTGACATTACCTGTGCTATATCTCCAGTATAACGTCAGCGCATCCGAAATATCAGTGACATTAATTCAGTGTAAATTTTTATTAGCTGCTGGTGATAGCGACATTACTTGCGCCATACCTTCTGTATAACGTTTGTGCAACCTAAATATCAGTGACATTTATTCAGTGTAATTTTATATTAGGCGGTGGTGACAGCGACATTACTTGCGCTATACCTCCTTTTTAACGTGTGCACATGCTAAAAATATATGTGACATTCTGTGTACTTTATTTGCGAATACACTTACAAAACCTGCGGTACTGTATGTGTGACATACTTGCAAGCATATATACCATTTAATATGCGCAAGGCGAGCAGTAAGGGACGGGGAAGTGGCTGTGCTGCTAATGGTGCACGCAGAGGCCGTGGCCCTGGGCGTGGTGATACTTAGCTTCATGTCCCAGTTTCAGGGCGGTGCAGGACACCACTCTTGAAGTCAGACCAGTGCGACCAGATGGTCGGTTGTATTGCAGCAGATAATTCTTCCAGTCGGTTAAGCACCACTCTGTCTTCCACAAAGTCCAGTCTCAGTAGCCAAGAGTCTGGTCAATAGAATCCTTACCCTGATACTCCTTTCACCCACCATGGAGAGTCTTGGCAAACAAGTGATCCTACACTCTGATATTCTGAGGAGCTGTTTTCATCACATTCCTTAATCCCGCTTGAAGAGGGACATGAGTAGATCTTGTGCCCTGATTCCCAAACTCTGGAGCATCCACAATCAGAAAAAGATGGTAGGGAATGGCAATTAGTGTTTCACGAGGTGGATGATGATAATGAGACACAGTTGCCAATGACTCAACCGCAATTAGTGTCTCAAGAGGTTCAGGATGAGGATGGGACACAGTTGTCAATACTTGAGGTTGTTGTTAGGTCAACAAGTCAGGAGGATGACCAGAGTGAGGGAGTGGAAGAGGAGGTGGTGGACGATGAAGTAACTGACCCAACCTGGGAAGGTGGCAAGCTGAGTGAGGACAGCAGTACAGAGGGGGAGGAATCCGCAGCACCGCAAGAGGCTGGAAGAGGCATTGGGGTGGCAAAAGGGAGAAGGCCACATGTCACGGTGGGGAGTGGGGGAAACCCCCCACCGTACAATGTCAGGTATAAAGGGGAAGCAGTTAGGCCAGGACGATGGAATCAGGGAGCAGGTTACCTCCTAAAGCGTCCCTAATCCTTACCCTAACTCCTCACCGTATGAGCGGACCTGGATGGTAGGACGGCTTATACCAGGATACCTTTGGCCCTGAGTCGCCCTGATAATCCCTCACATAGGAGCAGGGGAGAGACGACCTGTTCTTCCCAAACACGGATGAGCAGGAGTCTCAAATGGCATAGCAGCAGGGAGAGGAAAAGACCATATGCAGCAAAAGAGTCGGCAGGTAAGAACACCAGAAACACACTTACCTGACGCGGTGACCATGACTGGAACCTGTGCCTATGCAGGTACAGGTGCCCACACACCAAATAGGACACCGTACAAACAACACTACACACAGATATCCAGCACACCTGATACTGCCTGGGCCCGAAACAGCAAGGTGCACCGCAGCCCCAGGCAGCACTGCATACAGACTTATGGTTCACCCCTCCGGGAAACCAGCCCCCTTACAGAGGTACAACACACACAGGGTAACGTCTTGAACACATGTAGGGACAAACACCAACAACATTCCAGACATGTAACAACAGACAAGACGTACAACAAACCCTGAACATAAACCCACACCAAACATACAAGTGAGGTTGGGTACATAGAGGATGCAAGGGAGACAGAGGAATGACATCGCAGATGACATCGATGTCCTACAAGGTGGCCCTCAAGAACTGGGCATATAGAACACCCTGAACTGGAGCAGCGCTCCAGCACCAACGACAGCTGAAGTACAACTGACTCCAGCCAGGAAGCCACAGGAGATAAAAGCCAAAAGCTTTGCAAAGGCTGTGACACCACATCAAAGAGGCCCGCAACTGTTTCCCAGAGCATCCCCTTGTGGCAATCTCCCTTGCCAAGGGGTAGGTGTTCCACAGTCTGGCGCTTTTTTGAGGAACGTGCGGACGATAAAAGAATTGTCATTTGCATCCTGTGCCATACCAAAATGAGCTGGGGCGTAAGCACTAGCAACCTCACCACCACCAGCATGATCCGCCACATGGCATCAAAGCACCATAATAGGTGGGCGGAACGCCTGAGTCCAAAACCAGTGTCTGCGGGTCACACCACTGCCTTCTTGTTATGTGCTGGCCAATCCCTTGTCAAAGGCGCAGGCCTGGATACCTCCTGCCATGCACCTAGACCTTCGCAAGCACCATAAGCTAGCACATCCATTTCTGTGTCCCAGCGCAGCGTACTGATGTCTATACCCCAGGCCTTTGAACGAAAGCACAAATACCCAGCCACCCACCCACAGACCATAGCACTAAATACGCATCTTTCCAAATTGCTGGCCCTGGAAATGCGGTACTTTGTTTCCAGCCGCCAATATTTTTCACAGTGTGCAGTCCCAGCCTTACACCAGCATGTGTCCCTTAACATCACCCGTGCCCTGACCAACGCAGTTATTGGGAAGGTCAACATAACGACTGACACATGGACAAGTGCTTTTGGCCAGGGACGCTACATTTTCGTGACGGCACACTGGGTGAACTTTGTGGAGGCCGGGAGCGAGTCGTATCCTGGGATTGCACAGGTGCTACCGACGCCAAGGATTGCGGCCCTGCTTCCAGTAGCTGCAACCCCCCCTTCTTCTCCTCCGCCTCCTCCTCCACTTCCACCTCTAGATTATCATCTTGCAGCACCAGTCAGACATCATTCAGTAGCTAGAAGCAGTGTATTACTGCAGTCGGGAAGCGGCAACAGGCCGTGCTTAAACTGATCTGCTTAGGTGACATACAGCACACCGCTGCAGAGCCGTGGCAGGGGATAAGGGAACAGACTGAGCTGTGGCTCTCGCCACTCAACCTAGAACCAGGCATGGTTGTGTCTGATAATAGCCGTAACCTGGTGGCGGCTTTGGAGCTCGGCAAGCTCACACACATCCCATGCCTAGCCCACGTGTGGTTCAGCGGTTTCTCAAAACCTACCCTAATTTGCCTGAGCTACTGGTGAATGTGTGCCACGTGTGTGCCCATTTCTACAAGTCATCGACTGCTCCCGGTCTGTCAACGCTGCAGCAGCACTTGCAATTGCCAGCTCACCGACTATTGTGCGACGTGAGCACGCGCTGGAACTCCACGTTCCACATGTTGACCAGGCTTTGTGAGCAGCAGGGGGCAGTAGTGGAATACCAGCTTCAACATGGTAGTCGCCTTTCCAGTCAGCTTCCGCTATTCACAAGCGACGAGTGGGCATTAATGTCTGACCTCTGTGAGGTTTTACTCAACTTTGAGGAATCAACACAGATGGTGAGCGGTATTAACGCTATTATCAGCGTAACCATCCCACTTCTGTGTCTACTCAAACGCTTGTTGCTCACAATTAAGCATGTGGAAGAGGTGGAAATAGGGGAGACAGTAAACAGGGTTATAGCCAGACCACCCTCAGTTCGTCTCGTTAGCGCAAATTGGATGATGAGGAGGAGCTGGAGACTGTTGCTTCCGCTACAGAGGGTAGTACCCATGAAAGTTTTATTCCATTTGTTCAACTTGGATCAGTAGAAGAGAAGGAAAATGATGAGGAGATTGAGAGTCATTCTCTTGATGAGGACAGCAAAGTCTTGTCTGTTGGGACTCTGGCACACATGGCTGACTTTATGTTAAGCTGCCATTCCTGTGACCCTCGCGTTGTATGCATTTTGGCCAACACCGATTACTGGTTGTTCAACTTCTCATCTCTCATTCCTGTGGTGGTGAGGACGAGCAAATTTGTGCAATACCAGAAGATCCTTGTGGAAAAATTGCTCCAAAAATTTCAAGCTGACAAAGCTGGCTGCAGAGTACGTAGTTTCTTGGCCAACCGAGGAGGGGAGACGAGGGGAACACACAGCAGTTTCAACAGAGGCAGGGCAACACTCTCCAAGGTCTGGGACAGTTTTATGACACCCTGCCAGCACCCTCAACCTGATGCGTGGCCTAGTGTCACAAGGAAGAAAATTTTTTGGAAGATGGTGAAGTAGTACATACAGTAGTAGACCGTGTCAGCTTCTTCAGTGATCTCTCTGTGCCTTACAACTATTGGGTGTCCAAGCTGGACATGTGGCATGAGCTGGCGCTCTATGCCTTGGAGGTGCTGGCCTGCTCCGCCGCCAGAATTTTATCAGAGATTGCATTTAGTGCTGCTGGGGGCATAATAACTGATAAGCGCATCCACCTGTCAACTGAAAATGCTGACGGTTGACTTATAAAAATGAACAAGGCCTAGATTGCCTCTGACTTCTCTACTCTACCAGAGGAAAGCGGCTGAGCATAAAGGCACTCTAAATGTGGCTTTTATGGTGTATTGAATACTGTATTCCCATGCACCCCTTACACCACTAAAAAGGGTAAATGGTTAAATCTCCCATTTCTAGTCCTCCTCCTCCATCATATCAACATGATTATTAGGCGACCCTCGCTCGTTTTAGAGGGTCAGCTCAGCAGGGAGCCCTCATCCATAATGTTTCAGAAGGTCACCAGCAGGCTCTCACCCATAATGTTTTTGAGGGTCACCAGCAGGCCCTCAACCATAATGTTTTAAAAGGGCAGCTCAGCAGCAGACCCTCACCCCTAAATTTTTAGATGGTCAGCTCGGCAGCAGGCCCTCGCCCACCAAATTTTTTAGATGGTCAGCTCGGCAGCAGGCCCTCGCCCACCAAATTTTTTAGATGGTCAGCTCGGCAGCAGGCCCTCGCCCACAAAATGTTTTAGATCGGCAGCACGGCAGCAGGCCCTCACCCACAAAATTTTTTAGATGGTCAGCTTGGCAGCAGGCCCTCGCCCACAAAATGTTTTAGATGGTCAGCTCGGCAGCAGCCCCTCACCCACAAAATGTTTTAGATGGTCAGCTCGGCAGCAGGCCCTCGTCCACAATTTTTTTTAGATGGTCAGCTCGGCAGCAGGCCCTCGCCCCTAATGTTTTAGAGGGTCACTAGCAGGCCCTTGCGCCTAATGTTTTTGAGGGTCACCAGCAGGCCAACAATCATAATTTTTCAAGGGTGTGTATGATGCCCTCCTTTATGTGTAATAAATGGTGTATTGGGGTGCCGGTTCCTTGTAATCTTTGGCAGTCCTTTCCCTTAGTGCATAGGCTTTATGAGTGTAGGAGTCCCACTACCTGAAACAATTGTACCACAATGTGAATGAGGCCCTCCTTTATGTGATATAAAGGTTGTATTGGAGTGCCTCTTCCTTGCAATTTTTGGCAGCACTTGCACTTTATATACAAGTAAGATTGTTTCCTAACAATTTTTCCTCTAAAATCGATTTTATATTTGGCTTTGTGCGTATTATTTTCAGTCTGTAAAAGTGGCTTACTACTCGGACAACATCGTTTCCAGCAGCGACCTGGGAGTCCAAGATGCATCCAGACATCCTCCATATGCTGTTCCCGAACCGTTTCAGTGGTGTTTCCATCAATTTCTGACCTTTTCATGTGAACCAGTCATCCTCCCCTCTTCAGAGTCGGGGGTGCCTAGTTTAATGCTTGGGTTGTCCCACTGACTTCCATTGTGCTCGGGTGCTCGGTAGAGGCAGGGATGACTGTCAACACCAAGGGTTACATGCCAGGGGACATGGGTCCAATGTATTAGTCCAATGACTCATCACATGGTATTCCCTCATCACTTATTCTGACGTATGACATTTTCATATTTGCAAACATGAACATGAACTAGTTCATAAAGTTTTTCTGTCACAATTTTTTGTAAGAAAGTAATGGTGGACTATCAGATAGTCGGATACAACCTGGAGAAGATTCAGTAGTAGTGTTGAGTGGCAGGGGCAATATTCTATTTTGCAATATTTTGAGAATATATGGGCAAATATTCGTCATAAATTAATGAATTTGCGAATTCGCTATTTCTGTTTACATTTTTTTTTTATTACTAAAATTGCAATGTAAGATTCAGTTAATGTGCATGGCCTAGCAACTGTTTTCAAACTACCCGAAGTTTGAGGCAATTGGAAAAGATGGTCGAAAGCAAATTTCAAGACACTCCTGATCACTGTAAGTAATTTTACATTACACCAGTGTATTTGATTACATTTCACATGCATGTCACCACAATCGCTTTATATGCAGATAGTGTTATAAAATATTCGTGATTGCAAAAATAGCCACTTATGATACAAATGTTTTTTTCGCGATACATATACCTTCACTTTTTAATAAAATCCTGCCCATAAACTTAACAAAACTGTCTCAGCAACCTACACATTGCTGAGGCCATTTTAACCTTCTGGATTTTATTTACCTGACCCAGTTGAGGAAGCTGGGTGGGATATACACCCCTTCCAGGACTTAACCATACACTTTTCTGTTCACTTTACCACATACCCCCCCTCTATCTCCCAACAAGCAGTGTATCCTGGACAAAGCATCTGCGTTCCCCTGTAATTTCCCCGGCTTATGTTCAACCTTGAAATAAAAATTTTGCAGGGAGAGAAACCACCTGGTCACTCTTGCATTTTTCTCCGTGTTTTGTTTAATCTAAGTTAACCCCTTAACGACCCAGGGCGAGAATGCTCGTCCTCAATCGCCGGCACTTAGCTCTCGAGGACGAGCGTTCTCGTCCTGCAGTCGTTCCTCCCCCAGCGTGGGGTCCCCCCGATCAGCAGCAGGGATCCGGCGGTTACTGTGATTTCGTAGTAAAGAGATCACAGAGAGGCACGGAGCATTATCAGTCATGTTAATGCTCCGTGCCTCTGCAGTCTGCATCGGGTATTGGCACTCTTTCACGGAGCGGATGTCACGCACGGCATCCGCTCGTGTGAAACAGCCCTAAGGTCCCTTTCACATGAGCGAGTTTTCCACGCGGGTGCAATGCGTGACATGAACGCATAGCATCCCGTGCTGAATCCTGCTGTTGTCTGTTCTGATAAGTGTGGTGGAGCTATGTGTAGGCCTTATACTACACCATTACCATTTACCTGCTGATGTCTGTCCTGATGAGTTTAGTCGAGCTATGTGTAGGCCCCATACCACACCATTACCTTTACCTGCTGCTGCTGTCTGTCCTGATCCAGATGAGTTTGCCCCAGGACTAAAGGGACCTTCCTGCAACCTTATAAGTTAAAATTAATAAAAGAAAACATAACAATATCTGAAAATGAAACCACACGTTAGAACGTAAAGAAATATTTATTAACAATGTTGAGGAACAAATATGCCTTTAAGGCAACTTTATTAGTTGATTATGGAGGTCCAGAAACTCCTGGATCCCCTTACTGTGCAGCTCCTCCAGCTGATGCACCTTCTTATCCAGATGCCGCTGCTGCTGATGTAACCTTCTTTGCTGCTACTGTATTTTCTTTACTGGGCTCTGATCTCCAGAATTGCCCTTTGGTCGTCCTGCTGCATCTGCAGAATTTATTTACCGAGTACTGTTAGGATTAAAAAAATATTAAAATTGCTTTCAATTAAGAATGAGTGGCAATTAGTGCATTGTGTGGAGTATTTGTTAAAGCACTGATTATTTACATTACAATTCGTTAGTTAATGATATTTATGATGATTGTATAGGTGGTTAGTTATTGATAGTTCAGTATAGTATAATGTTATTTAGTTGGTTAGTTAGTGCTAGTTCAGTAGTGTATAATTGTATTTAGTTGGTTAGTTTGTGACAGTTATATATAGTTTAATGTTATTTAGTTGGATAGGTAATGGTTTTTATGTAGATTACAGAGTTAGTGTCCAGTGTTGTTGTTTTTTATTACTGTAATGTGTGTTGTCCCCTCATTATTGGCCCTTTGTTTTTGTACATGTTATGGATACAGAATTATATTGCTGTGTGCACATATTTACCCTCCTGGTGGGGGCTGGTGACAACCTCCTACTTTTCTTCTTCCTCATCAGGAGCTGGGGGTAATGCAGCTGCTGAAAGGGACCAGCCTCTTCGGCCTCCACCTCCATCATTTCACCAACATCAGGTGGTGGGGAGGGTCCAGCATGCTCTCCCTCCTCCTCCAATACTGAGACCACAACCACCACCATATCCTCTGTAGAAGGCCTGCGCCATACAACAGGACTGTAGGAGGCAGTTCCAGTCCCGACCATCCTTTTCTGCCACTTTTTTTTAACATCTGTTTCAGCATCTTGTTAAACATCTCGACCAACCCACCTGTCTGTGGGGGGTACACCGAGGTACGTATCTGGGTGATTTTGAACAACTTGCACAACTCTTTCATGACCTTTGACATAAAGGGGGTACCCTGGTCCGTGAGAATTTCTTTAGGGATCCCCGTGCGAGAGAACATGAAAAATAATTCCCGGGCAATAATTTTGGATGCCATGTTTCGCAAGGGTACCAATTCCAGGTATCGTGCGGCATAGTCCAACACAACCAAGATATACTGGTGCCCCCTAGCTGACTTAACAATGGGACCGACCAAGTCCAAGGCAATTCTTTCAAAAGGTACTTCAATGATGGGAAGAGGCACCAAGGGACTCCGGAAATGTGAGGTCGGGGCACTTATATGGCAGGTTAAGCAGGACTCGCAGTATATTTTTACTTCCTTGTATACTCCAGGCCAGAAAAATCTTTGTAGTACCCTCTCTTGTGTTTTGCTAACACCCAAATTACCCCCAAGTACGTGATTATCTGCGAGATCTAGTACCAGAAGCTGCTCCACAATTTCATTGTTGCATTTATTATCTTGATGCAGCAGGTTTCCATTCATGGCAAAATGCGTAATTTTTGGTCCGCTTCTGGTACCTGTGGTACACCATCTTTCACAGTAACATTTCCGTGAGCACTCATGTGAGTGGGGTCTCTCAATTGCTCTGTACCAAAGTTACCCCGAGACACCCCTAAGTGCAACACATTTTCCCCAGTTGGGGAAGCTTCATCTTCACCAGCTAACACCTGCAATGGAAAAGTGTCATTATCAGGTACATCACATAACCCCACATTTTCATCAGACATTTCAGTTACCATGACATCTTCATTTTGCACCTTATCGGCACCATTGTTTTCAATGGTCTCTTCCTTTAAACCATTGGATTCAATGGGCTCCTCATATCAATGATTATTTAAAGAAGAAGGCAAAGATTCTGCAGGAATATTTCTCTTCTCCCACAGCTTCCAAAACAAGGGGAAGTCCCGGCCCAATATCATATCATGCATAAGTCTTTTCACGACCCCGACTTCATAGGATACAGTCCCAGCCGGAGTCTCCAGCCTAACGCAAGCAACCGGGTATGAGTTTGCATCCCCATAGATGCACAGCACATTTTCTCTTTTGTCTGGCACATAATTCCCAGCCACGAAGCTGGCATGCACTAAGGTGACCAGACTACCAGAGTCCAACAGAGCCCTCACAGAGCAGTCATTTATCACCAGGGTACACATTTGCAGCTTAGGCTCTAGTCCTGTGGAGGCCACACACACTGGCACCGCATACAGGGACTGTCTCCAGCTCCCGGTACACTCCATGGGCTCTGAGGTCAGAGGGCAATAGGCAGCAATCTGTCCCCACTCACGGCACCTCCAGCACTGGGGTGTCCCGGGTCTTCTAGGTGAGAGGTCTGGGTCCAGACTGCCTGGGAGACTCAGCCTTATGCCCATGCCCAACCTCTTGAGCCTTATTCCCTCTTGCACCCCTCCAGACACCCCCAACAGCCGGAATGCTCTTATCCACAGATAACACGGGTCAGGCACTCCGGGGAGGTGTTGGTGCTGTAGGGACATTGCAGGGTTAGTCCTCAGTCACCAGGAACCTTTCCACCATGTTCCACCAGACATCCTGCTCCCTAAGGTCATAGTAGGCCTTTTGTGGTTCGCCGGACAAAAACGGCGCAAGGACCGCTGCCCACTTTGCTTTGGCAGCCTTTCTCTTTCTGTCACCCTCTCAAATACTGTCAGGTAGGCCTTGATATCATCATCAAGTGTCAGTTTTTGCCAGGCCCGCTGCACAGCCCTCCTCACATTTAAAGTATTTGGGGGGCTTACCCCTACTTGTTGTGTTTGAGTTACAGCAGTCTCGCTTATTGCAGCAATATGCTCCATCAATAAACAATTAGTTTCCTGCTGCTGTGCGATGGCCTGTTGTTGCTGCGCATTAGCCTGTTGTTGGACACGTAAGGCTTCTTCGTGTCTCTTTTTATCCACTCCATGCAACCTCTGCTGTTGCTCCATGGCCTTTTGTTGCCTTAGGTTAGCCTGCACTAGCTGCTTCATCATTTCCTCCATGGCACTTGATGCACTTTGCATTGTAGTTGCAGCTTTTACCCAGGATATTAAATCATCACCTGTCATGCCGCTGCCCTTAGCAACCTGCTATTGACTTTTTCAGCAGGGATGCTTGCCCACATCCAACACCAATTGTAAGGGGTTACACTCTCAGGGGTAAAGTCCAAATGTTGCTTTATTTATCACACTCCGGCAATACAGGCAACCCCAGTTATAATTCACTGGGTAAGGTGAAGGTCCAGCACCACAAAACAAAAAACAAACCAAAATAAACACCTGCCCGTCTGGGCTCTGGCTAATACAGTGACGTTCCTAACTCACCTATTGAACACAGTTCACACAGAGAATTTGGCTTCTCTAGCCAGCAGGGCAGCCAGCTTCCCAGACTTTCTCCAGGCATCACTCTCCCTATACTGACAGCCTCTACTGTGCTTTATTTCCCCTTGACGATCTCAGCTGGCTTCAGCTGGAGATCCCTCAGTCTAGGGGAAACCTATCTCGGAATTGGGTGGAATGGGGAGGTCCCTCTACCAATCCTACCTTCTCCCAGTCCAATAAAATCCAGCCCATAAACTTAACAAAACTGTCTCAGCAACCTACACATTGTTGAGACCATTTTAACCTTCTGGATTTTATTTACCTGACCCAGTTGAGGAAGCTGGGTGGGATATACACCCCTTCCAGGACTTTACCATACACTTTTCTGTTTACCTTACCACAATATATATATATATATATATATATATATATATATATATTTATTTATACACTCAGTGAGGTACAGTTGTATGATGTAACCGGCTGATTTCATACGTTTTACACACACAGAAATATATATATGTGTGTGTATATACATAAACTGCAAACATCATTCTGTATTCCAGTAAAAGGCACCGTACATAATTACATTAAATACATCCCCCACTTATCTCCTTAACGTCCGATGACGTACATGTACGTCAGATCTGGATGTGACTTAAAGCCCAGTGATGTAAATGTACTGCATGGTTATCAGGCGGGTAAAGAAGCTGCACCCGCCCGATCGGGGGCAGGGGTCTGATCGCCGGACCCCTGCTGTATGCGCAGGCATTGGTGAAATCAACAATGCCGGAACATTAACCCCTAGCACGGCCGCGGTCAGCGCCGCTAGTGTTTATAGACAGGACGTTCACATGATAACAGATCACATGTTCGCACCAGAAACCGAACGCAAGCTGAGCCACAAATGCATCCTGTCTATGCAGTCACATGATAGCAAACCTTGGAAATGATAAGAATAACTCCCACAATGTTGACATGGCATCAAGAATATTATATAGACCACAGTTTATATTGAAAAATGAAAAGCTTTTATTCTATAAAAATCTAATGTGCACAGTATCATTTCATAGCTGTCAAGAAGTAACATCAAATAAAAATGTACATATAGATTTATACATATGGCAATAATAACACTTCATTCCCAAAACAGGATTACCACACGGATGAGTATAACGGCAGTCACACCCAACCATGTGGAGAGGTCAACATGGAAGTCAGACATCCTGTTCAGGATGACAGACAACACTATGTTCTTACCTAAATCCTGATTTAAAAAAAAACTATAAAATAAAATAATAAAATTGGCTACTTTCACACTGGCGTTTTGGTTTCCGTTTGTGAGATCCATTCATGGATCTCACAAGCGGTCCAAAACGGATCAGTTTTGCCCTTAATGTATTCTTTATGGATAAGGATCTGCTCAGAATGCATCAGTTTAGCTCAGTTTGGCTCTGTTCCGCCTCCATACCGCTTTGGAGGCGGACACCAAAACTCTGCTTGCAGCATTTGGTGTCAGTCTGACGAAACTGACCCAAACATATCGGTCCTGACACACAATGTAAGTTAATGGGGACGGATCCATTTTCACTGACACAATATGGCACAATAGAAAACAGATCCATCCCCCATTGACTTTCAGTGGTATTCAAGACGGATCTGTTTTGGATATGTTAAAGATAATATAGACGTATACGTTCTGAACGGATGTATGCTGTTTTATTATCTGAATGGATGTGTTTGTGCAGATCCATGACAGATCCGCACCAAACGCGAGTGTGAAAGTAGCCTTAATTAGGGTCCTCAGTCAGTCATGTACAATGTTAACTGCACAAGACCTTTTGACAAGGGAAGCCCACATGCGGTCCCCACCTAATTTTAGTAAGAACCATACCAGTTGCGCCCAAAACGCAAGTGAATCAAAATTATAACAGATAAAATAAAATAAATTAAAAAAACATTTTTGGGTGAATGAAGCGTAAAACCACATGATTGTATTTTATTCAAAAGAATATATATATATATATATATATATATATATACACCAGTTTAAGAGAATTCTAATACTCGATAGTCAATAAAGTCAAAGGGCGAATAAGTGGTCCATGATGGTAGTCCTCAGCAGGATCAGAACAGATGGCAGCAGAAGGTAATTGTTAAGGGTATAGTATAAGGCCTACAGCTAGCTAGACTAAACTTAGCAGGACAGAGTGTAGCAGGTAAATGGTAACGTTGTAGTGTAAAGCATACACATAGCTGGGCCTAACTCAGCAGGAACAGAACAGACAACAGCAGGGAAATGGTAATGCTGTAGTATAAGCCATACACATAGCTGGCCCTAACTCAGCAGTAACAGAACAGACAGCAGCAGGGAAATTGTAATGCTGTAGGACAAGGCCAACACATAACTCATCAAGATCAGGACAGACAGCAGCAGTAGATAAAGGTAATGGTGGAGTATAAGGCCTACACATACTGTAACTTAACATGATCAGGACAGACAGCAGCAGCAGATACATGTTAATGGTCGAGTCTAAGGCCTTCACATAGTTTGGCCTAACTTAGCAGGAACAGATAGCAGCAGGTTCTTTGTTTGCAGCAGGAATGTGTTCCCAGGAATAGACCCCCACCAGACATGGGCACATGGGTCACAACAAAAATAAACTTAGACACCTCTGACAGCAGCAGGTTCTTTGTTTGCAGCAGGAATGTGTTCCCAGGAATGGGCCCCCAGAAGACCTGGGCAACACCAAAAATAAACTTAGACACCTCTTACAGCATCAGGTTCGTCATCTAGAGCAAGAATGTGCTCCCATGCATACAAAAAGCAATATTTTCCTTTGACAAAATAGTTTTATCAATTGTATTTTAATTTTGTACAGCCCACAATAAATTAGTACAACATTAGCTCCACACGCTGCCCGCACCGGTCTGCTCTCAGTTTCTATATTGAGCACATCGAGTCCAACACTACACTGCGGTATAGCACCTTGCTGATTCCTCCAAGCCAGAGGGAAGCAGGACTGGCATGGTTTATCAGCGGCTATGTCATCCTCCTTTTGTCTGTGAAGTGGCATGGTTACCGCGGATCGCACGACCTATACATAATCAGCACCACACAGTCACACATCTAGTGCTCCAGCCATCGGCAGCACCCACTCGTCCTCTGCCCGTCAGAGCACAGAAGCCAGTGAGGAACCAGTGTGCCCCAGCCAGGGTGTGAAAGTGTCCCTGGCTCTGCCGTCGGGCTCAGTTCCCCTCCCCGGCTGCTGGCGGGGTCCTCGGCGGCTGCCTTCAGTGCGCAGCCCGGATCATCGATCGTAGGTCATGCTGCAGAATAAGCCTTTAGCTGCAAGGCTTGGCTATACAAAGGGGGGTAGTGTCACACAGCCCGGGGCAGACTACACCAGGAAGGGGCTGACAGGCACAGGGGAGCACCTACACTGTCATCCAGCAAAACGGAGTTAGGAGTCTGTTTTAAAGGCATCATGTATTCTCGAGTTACATCGAACAGCGGGTAAATTTACCCAACAAAACGAATGCAGCTTTGATTCATCTTTGTAGACTTGACATAGAAATTCATATTACTTTAAGTTCATGAAAAACGTACAGTAATCCGGTCCTATACAATGCAGATGTCTTGAGGGGGAGAAGATTTCCGTGCTTCCAGGGAGAGATGGGGTAGATAGATAGATTATAGCATGATGGACCACATGTATATATCTATCTGCCCCATCTCTCCCTGGAAGCCCTGCATTCTTCTCCCCCTTCAGACATCTGCATTGTAGAAGACCGGATTACTGTAAGTTTTTCTGGAAGCTACAGGATCTGATTTTCTATGTTTATGTTAAGTCTACAAAGTTGAAGCACAGCTGCATTCGTTTTGTGGGGTAAGTTAACGGCAGTTCTATATAACTCCAGAACACATGTTGCCTTCAAAACAGACTACAAACTCTGCTCTGCTGGATGACAGTGCAGGTGCTCCCCATTGCCTGTCAGCCCCTATCTGGTGAAGATCTCCCCGGGCTGTGTGACACTACCACCTGTGTGTAGCCAATCCTTGCAGCTAAAGGCTTATTCTTCAGCATGACCTGTGATCGATGATCCAGGCTGCGCACTGGAGGCAGCCGCGGAGGACCCTGCCAGCAGCAGGGGACAGTGACTGAGTCATCACCAAGGGGAGGGGATCTGATCCCAGCGGCAGAGCCGGGGAAACTTCTACACCCGGGCCGAGGCAAGCTGGTTCCTCACTGGCTTCTGTGCTCTGACGGGCAGAGACCGGAATGGGCAGCGTGTGTAACTCTGTTTGCCAATTGGTATCTGAGAGGTCTATTTTCCAGTATGGTTTATGTATGGAGGGCATTGTCCAGAGATCACACAATGGACTAAGGGTTACACTATACTAGGGCTGAAACGATTAATCAATTTAATCGAGTTATTTGACACAAAAAGCCAATGTGGTCAAGTTCCCTTGACATTTAAGATCTACTGTTCCTACTAATGTTTATGCACTACTGTTCTAGCACCCGTTATTCTAGCAAGCTTAATGTGTAGTATATATATATATATATATATATATAGTGGCAATGTGTACATTGAGGTGTTGTTTCCCCAGGTTCCAGTCCGGGACTTGAGGCATGCTCATGTCCAGGGATCCTATTTAATCCTGCTACTGGATCTTGGGTGTGTCTCAGTCTGAAGTGTTTTGTGAAGCAGACTCCTGGTGAGGCTCTGTGTGAGTGGTCTCAGCCGGGTGGGCTGAGGGGTCAAGAGGCTAGGCGATAGCCTGAACTTTGGGGGACGCGGTGACGCCTGTGTAACAAGGATCACAAGGTCAGAGTCGGGAGGACTACTGGGCCGCATTTCCCCAAAAGGTATTGAAGTGTCACAGCCTGGAGGTACAGTACAGACCAAAAGTTTGGACACACCTTCTCATTCAAAAAGTTTTCTTTATTTTCATGACTATGAAAATTGTAGTTTCACACTGAAGGCATCATAACTATGAATTAACACATGTGGAATTATATACATAACAAAAAAGTGTGAAACAACTGAAAATATGTCATATTCTAGGTTCTTCAAAGTAGCCACCTTTTGCTTTGATTACTGCTTTGCACACTCTTGGTATTCTCTTGATGAGCTTCAAGAGGTAGTCTCCTGAAATGGTCTTCCAACAGTCTTGAAGGAGTTCCCAGAGATGCCTAGCACTTGTTGGCCCTTTTGCCTTCACTCTGCGGTCCAGCTCACCCCAAACCATCTCGATTGGATTCAGGTCTGGTGACTGTGGAGGCCAGGTCATCTGGCACAGCACCCCATCACTCTCCTTCATGGTCAAATAGCCCTTACACAGCCTGGAGGTGTGTTTGGGGTCATTGTTCTGTTGAAATATAAATGATGGTCCAACTAAATGCAAACCGGATAGAGTAGCATGCCGCTGCAAGATGCTGTGGTAGCCATGCTGGTTCAGTATGCCTTCAATTTTGAATAAATCCCCAACAGTGTCACCAGCAAAGCACCCCCACACCATCACACCTCCTCCTCCATGTTTCACGGTGAGAACCAGGCATGTAGAGTCCATCCGTTCACCTTTTCTGCATCATACAAAGACACGGTGGTTGTAACCAAAGATCTCAAATTTGGACTTATCAGACCAAAGCACAGATTTCCACTGGTCTAATATCCATTCCTTGTGTTCTTTAGCCCAAACAAGTCTCTTCTGCTTGTTGCTTGTCCTTAGCAGCGGTTTCCTAGCAGATATTCTACCATGAAGGCCTGATTCACACAGTCTCCTCTTAACAGTTGTTCTAGAGATGTGTCTGCTGCTAGAACTCTGTGTGGCATTGACCTGGTCTCTATTCTGAGCTGCTGTTAACCTGCGATTTCTGAGACTGGTGACTCGGATGAACTTATCCTCTGCAGCAGAGGTGACTCTTGGTCTTCCTTTCCTGGGGCGGTCCGCATGTGAGCCAGTTTCTTTGTAGCGCTTGATGGTTTTTGTGACTGCACTTGGGGACACTTTCAAAGTTTTCCCAATTTTTCGGACTGACTGACCTTCATTTCTTAAAGTAATGATGGCCACTCGTTTTTCTTTACTTAGCTGCTTTTTTCTTGCCATAATACAAATTCGAACAGTCTATTCAGTAGGACTATCAGCTGTGTATCCACCTGACTTCTCCACAACGCAACTGATGGTCCCAACCCCATTTATAAGGCAAGAAATCCCACTTATTAAACCTGACAGGGCACACCTGTGAAGTAAAAACCATTTCAGATGACTACCTCTTGAAGCTCATCAAGAGAATGCCAAGAGTGTGCAAAGCACTAATCAAAGCAAAAGGTGGCTACTTTGAAGAACCTAGAATATGACATATTTTCAGTTGTTTCACACTTTTTTGTTATGTATATAATTCCATATGTGTTAATTCATAGTTTTGATGCCTTCAGTGTGAATCTACAATTTTCATAGTCATGAAAATAAAGAAAACTCTTTGAATGAGAAGGTGTCCAAACTTTTGGTCTGTACTATATATATGTATGTATATATATATATACACATTTCAGCAATTAGTTAACTGAATGAATAAATCAATAAGAGATTTAATAAATTAATGAAAAAATATATAAATAAACGCATCGATTGGGAAAAAAAATAAAAAATTGTTTGCCCCCCCAAAAAGGAAAGAAATTCAACAATAAAAAAATATATAAATAAGTCATTAATAAATAAATATATTATTAAATGCATCCGTAAATAAAAAAAATACATAAATAAATTCATCAATACAGAAATATAATTAAAATATATATTAATTAAAAAATTCATCCATAAACAAATAAATATATACCGTATTTTTTGCCCCATAAGATGCAGTTTTTCCCCCCAAAAGTCTTATAGGGCGAATGTTGCCATTTTACATCGCAGTCTGCAGCTGGACGGGGGAGGGAGGAGGGGGTGGTGTAATGCAAATGCGGTGGGGCCGGTGCGGTCACTGTAATCCGGCCCCACCGCTCACTCACTTTCTTAATGCCTAAACCTTTTATAATATTAGCTATCATTGAAGTTCCGATCCCCAGCCCCATCTGTACTACTTACTAAATGTCCTGTAGCGGGCAAAGCAGGGCGGCCGGCCGTAACTCACTGACGTCACGTGCCTGCGCCACCTACCTTCCTCTGCCTGCTACAGGACATTTAGTTAGTAGTACAGATGGGGCCGGGGATCGGAACTTCAATGAAGGCTATAATTATAAAATGTTTAGGCAATAAAGCAGTGAGTGAACGGTGGGGCCGGAGTACAGTGACTGCACCGGCCCCGCCGCATTTGCTTGACACCGGTCCCTTGGTATATTAGGGCATCTGTGGATGCCACTATTATGGGGTGGGGGATCTGTGGATGGCACTGTTATGGGGTGGGTGATATGTTGTTGGCACTGTTATGGGGTGGAGGATCTGTGGGTGACACATATATAGCAGTGCCATCCTCAGATCCACCCCCCATAACAGTGGCATCCACAGATCCCCCTCCATAACAGTGGCATCCACAGATCGCCCCCCATAACAGGGGCATCCACAGATCACCCCCCATAACAGTGGCATCCACAGATCCCCCCCCTACTAGAGCCATCCACAGATCCCCCCCTAACAGTCCCATCCACAGATCACCCCCCATAACAGTGCCCCCTCAGATCACCCCCCATAACAGTGCCTCCTCAGATCCCCCCATAACAGTGCCACCCACAGATCCCCCCCATAATAGTGCCATCCACAGATCCCCCCCATAACAGTGCCATCCACAGATCCTTCATAGTAGTGTCATGCACAGACCACCATTAGTTCAAACCCCACCAACAGCACACCTTTTGGTTAAAAATATATTTTTTCTTATTTTCCTCCTCAAAAACCTAGGTGCGTCTTATGGGCCGGTGCGTCTTATGGGCCGGTGCATCTTATGGGCGAAAAATATGGTAAATAAAGAAATAAATTCATCAAGAAATATATATATATAGACGTTAAAAAATAACAAAGTTTGGGAGGGAGAGCCAAGGAGAGGGATTGACAAGGGACCCTTCAGTGCCCCGAACAGACGGCGGGGGCCAAGAAGTCGCTGCAGATCCAGGACTCGTTCATTTTGATAAATGTCAGTCTGTTTGACGGAGTCAGTGGACAGATGGGTCCGCTTGTCGGTGACCACCCCACCTGCAGCACTGAATGTCCGCTCAGACAGTACTTCCAGCGCATACTGAGCGAGCTCACAGCAGGTGTCCAGCCTGGCAACCCAGAACTCCATGGGGTCTTTGGTGCTCATACTTTTGGAAGCACCAACGGAACCCATGTCCTCTGCCACCATGCGGGCCAGCCACTGGTGATGACTGCTGCTACTGGATTGCCACGCAGACTGGTAAAACAACCTCATCTCACCCATAAGATCACCTACTCTGCTGGAGCTGCTTGGGCCAGCCACCTGCCTCCGGCTGGATGGGATGAACTGGTGGCCAACCAAAAATCATCCCTCGCCTTAATTTTCTTGATCCGGGGTCCCTCCTGAGGCATCGCAGCATGTGGGCAGCCATGTGGCAAAGGACAGCTCGCTGTGACTCTTCTTGCCTGACCGGGACCCCTGACATCTTGGTCCTCCTGCTGCTGCTCCCTATGGGAGCCACCCCACCCCCGGACTAATGGTGATGTAGGGGAGTGGGTGTGATGGCCCAGAAGTGCTCCCACAACCTCGCCAGCATGTGGAAGGTGGAGTTCCACCGCGTCACACTGTCAACAATCAGCCTGTGAGGTGGCAGGCTGTTGTCCTGCTGCAGTTTGGACAGAGATGCGGTGGCAGTTGGGGAGCATTGAAAATGGCTGGCAAATCTACGTACATGTTGCATGATGTTGCTCAACCTTGGGTATGTGCGTAGGAACTTCTGTACCATAAGGTTGAGGACATGTCCCATGCAGGGCACGTGTGTTAGACTGCCAGCATTGAGGGCGGCGAGGAGGTTGCTGCCATTGTCACAGACAATTTTACCTGCCTGGAGCCTTCGGGGTGTCAGCCACTTGTAGACCTCAGCCTGGAGGGTGGCCAGAACATCAGGTGCAGCGTGTCTCCGTTCCCTTAGCTCATAAGCTGGAGCACAGCCTGGCAGTGGACATGCCCCACACTTGCATAGCTACGGGGACGCTTGCTGGGGGGCTCAGCAGCGGTGGAGACAGTGGCTTGAGGGATAGCAGCAGTTCTCCCCTTTACACCCCGGGGCGGCACCACAAGCTGAGATGCCGCCACATCTGATGATCGTTCCCCAGTGCCTCAGAGAGACACCCAATGGGCTGTAAAACTGATGTATCATCCTTGTCCATGTTTGCTGGTCCAGGCATCCGTTGTCAGATGCACCCTGTCTCTGACAGCATGATCCAGCAACAGGGATACATTCTGCACAATGTGCTAGTGTAGGGCAGGGATGCCGATCCTGGCAAAGAAATGGCGGCTGGGGACATGCCATCTAGGTTGGGCCTGCTCCAACATCTGCTGGAATGGATTGCAGTCCACAATATTGATGGGCAGCAGTTGTTGGGTGATAACCCTTGCCAGGATCCCATTGAGTGAACGCACCCGTCGGTCCCTGGGGGCATAGGGTGCGGTGCGTTCAAATGTGTCGGCAACTGAAGGATAACTCCAGACGGCAGTGGATACAATAGAGGAGGGTGCAGAGGAGGCAGAGGTCTGGCTGCCGGTACCAGTTTCTCTAGGAGAGGGAGTGGGGGAGTGGGAATGCATTGTTGGAAGGGGGTGGGATGGCTTTAGGATAGTGGCATGAGCTGCTGTCCCCTGCACACTGCTGCGACCACCCTGTATCTGTTCCTACTCCCGCCAGTGGTTCTCTCAGGTGCTGGGTAAGGGCAGTGGTACCCAGCCGAGCAACAGACCTCCCTCTCCTCACCCTGGCATGGCACAGCTGACAGATGGCAATTGTCATATCGTCTGCTGCCAGGGTGAAGTAAGCCTAAACAGGTGACTTATGCACGACCTCCTGTCAGATGGGGTGGTGCTGGCTTGCGCCTGTTGGGGCTCGGTGCGCACAGGTGGAGGTGGAACCTGCTGCTGCTGCCGCCGCCTTCTGCTTCCATTACCAGTGGAGCCCCTGCCACTAGGCTTCCTGGTGACCTGGCGCACCATTTGTCTCTGGTGCCTACCTTCCTCATCAGTGCTGCTGTCACCTGACAAGGAAGGTGGCACCCATTCTAAGTCACCCTCCTCTTCGTCGCCTATAATGTCCGACCCATGGTCGACCAGTGGTTGACTGAGGGGGAACAGCAGACGTGGAGCCCCTGACCTAGCTCCGCTGTCCTCTCGCTGACACCTGGGTCTGACTAGGTGCGGGGGTTCTGTGGATAAAACAACCTGCACCAGTTGGAAGGGATGTCACTGAGGTACTGACAGGTGGTACCCCCTCCTCCTCTATCCCTTCCAAAAGGTCCTGAGCATCCAGACCAAGCTCTAGCTCACTCTCCTGTATTACCACCCCCAAGATGTCCCTCTCACTGTCACTGTCAAACAGCATCAGGGTCGATTCTTGAGTGCTGGGGGCTGGTCCTGCAGGAGGTGGAGAGCTGCTGCTGCTCAGAGCCAGGGCAGAGGACTCCGTGCCACTAGCTTGTGTCACGAATGACACCACTGCCTCGGCGTCTTGAGATGAAATGGGGCGGCTGCCACTCCCAAAAAAAATCACGCATGAGGCAGATGTCCCTGCCACCTTTGCCCACCTCTCCATGGGTAGAGGAGCGGCCCCCATGCTGGCAGCGGTCCAGCACTGGAACCAACTCCCCTACCACGACCACGGCTGCCAGTATGCCCACGTGCACTCATGATGTGTTTTTATATATAAAAAAATATATATAAGGAAAATAATGAGGTAATTTGGGCAAACTTTATTGGATTGGGGACAATGGGGCAAAAAAGGTAAAATAAAATAGACACAAAACCGTAAAACACAGAAAAAAACTTTTTGGTTTGTTTGTTATTTTTTCACAGACAAAAGACACTGACACTAATCAATACCCACACCAAACCTTAAAACAATAACCCTTAAACACAGAATAATACTTTTTTGGGGGTTTTTTGTTGTTGTTTTCACAGACAAAGGACGCTGACACTAATCACTACCCACACGAAACCCTAAAAAACTAACTCTAAAACACAGAAAAAGATCTTTTTTGTTGTTGTTTTTGTTCAAAGACAAAAGACGCTAAAACTAATCACTACCCACATGAAACCCTAAAACACAAAAACATCAGAAACAAACTTTTTTTTTACACACAAAACAGACAGCAAAAGCCTACACTATACTATATATCTATTTAACCTACACTACAACGAGCACTCGACCCTATTAGCTACACTATTCACTTACTAACCTACACTGACTATCTACCAATAACTATCTGGATAATTGACTTTTTGCTACATTATGTTTGAAAAGGACTTGGTACTAATGACTTGGTACTGTAGTGTGCAAAGGGTTCCCTATGATAGTGGACTTAAGTTGAGAAATTTGGTACAACTACTGAATAGTGTTGAGCGTGAATATTTGAATTGCGAATTTTAATCGCGAATATCGGCCCTTCGAGAATTCACGAATATTTAGAATATAGCGCTATATATTTGTAAATTTGAATATTCGTTTTTGTATTTTTTTTCACAGTACACATGATCCCTCCCTGCTTCTAGCTTGTGGGCCAATGGGAAGCCTGCAAGAGCTTAGCAACTTCCCTAGAAAACAATAGAAAAGTTGCCTAACCCTTACTATATACAGTTGCAAGAAAAAGTGTGTGAATGCTTTGTAATGATATGGATTTCTGCACGAATTAGTCATAAAATGTGATCTGATCTTAATCTAAGTCACAACAATAGTCAATCACAGTCTGCTTAAACTAATAACACACAAAGAATTAAATGTTACCCTGTTTTTATTGAACACACCATGTAAACATTCACAGAGCAGGTAGAAAAAGTATGTGAACCCCTAGACTAATGAAATCTCCAAGAGCTAATTGGAGTGAGATGTCAGCCAACTGGAGTCCAATCAATGAGCTGAGATTGGAGGTGCTGGTTACAGCTGCCCTGCCCTTTAAAAAACACACACCAGTTCTGGGTTTGCTTTTCACAAAAAGCATTGCCTGATGTGAATGATGCCTCACACAAAAGAGCTCTCAGTAGACCTACAAATAAGAATTGTTGACTTCCATAAAGCTGGAAAGGGTTATAAAAGTATCTCCAAAAGCCTTGCTGTTCAACAGTCCACGGTAAGACAAATTGTCTTTAAATGGAGAAAGTTACTACTCTCCCTAGGAGTGGCCGTCCTGTAAAGATGACTGCAAGAGCACAGTGCAGACTGCTCAATGAGGTGAAAAAGAATCAGCTAAGACTTACAAAAGTCTCTGGCATATGCTAACATCCCAGTTAGTGAATCTACGATACGTAAAACACTAAACAAGAATGGATTTCATGGGAGGATACCACATAGTAAGCCACTGCTGTCCAAAAAAACAACAACATTGCTGCATGTTTACAGTTTGCACAAGAGCACCTGGATGTTCCACAGCAGTACTGGCAAAGTATTCTGTGGACAGATTAAACCAAAGTTGAGTTGTTTGAAAGAAACACACAACACTATGTGTGGAGAAAAAGAGGCACAGCACACCAACATCAAAACCTCATCCCAACGGTGAAGTATGGTGGTGGGGGCATCGTGGTTTGGGGCTGCTTTGCTGCGTCAGGGCCTGGACAGATTTCTATCATTGAAGGAAAAATGAATTCCCAAGTTTATCAAGACATTTTGCAGGAGATCCTAAGGCCATCTTTCCACCAGCTGAAGCTCAACAGAAGATGGGTGTTTTAACACGACAACGACCCAAAGCATAGAGGTAAATCAACAACAGAATGGCTTAAACAGAAGAAAATACGCCTTCTGCAGTTGCCCAGTCAGAGTCCTGACCTCAACCCGATAGAGATGCTGTGGCATGACCTCAAGAAACCAATTCACACCAGGCATCCCAAGAATATTGCTGAACTGAAACAGTTCTGTAAGTAGGAATGATCAAGAATTACTCCTGACCGTTGTGCACGTCTGATCTGCAACTACAGGAAACATTTGGTTGAAGTTATACAGGGAGTGCAGAATTATTAGGCAAATGAGTATTTTGACCACATCATCCTCTTTATGCATGTTGTCTTACTCCAAGCTGTATAGGCTCGAAAGCCTACTACCAATTAAGCATATTAGGTGATGTGCATCTCTGTAATGAGAAGGGGTATGGTCTAATGACATCAACACCC